>NC_135743.1:46479983-47107467 GCF_041903045.1 Epinephelus lanceolatus | reverse complement strand
CTTTTCGGGCCCTGAAAACACTAAAAGTGACATGTTGCTGTTTTCTGACCAACTAGTGATGAAAACCAGAAGAAACTGCTTGCTACTATAGACTTCACCAAAGTACATGTTTCTGGCTTGGAAACTCGTTTCTGAGTGCTTCTGGTGAAAAGTAACAGCCTAAGTGACAACATGCTCTCAAAATGCTTTTCGGGCCCTGAAAACACTAAAAGTGACATGTTGCTGTTTCTCACCAACTAGTGATGAAAAACAGAAGAAACTGCCTTGCTACTATAGACTTCACCAAAGTACATGTTTCTGGCTTGGAAACTTGTTTCTGAGTGCTTCTGGTGAAAAGTAACAGCCTAAGTGACAACATGCTGTCAAAATGCTTTTCGGGCCCTGAAAACACTAAAAGTGACATGTTGCTGTTTTCTGACCAACTAGTGATGAAAACCAGAAGAAACTGCCTTGCTACTATAGACTTCACCAAAGTACATGTTTCTGGCTTGGAAACTTGTTTCTGAGTGCTTCTGGTGAAAAGTAACAGCCTAAGGATAACATGCTGTCAACATGCTTTTCGGGCCCTGAAAACACTAAAAGTGACATGTTGCTGTTTTCTGACCAACTAGTGATGAAAACCAGAAGAACCCGCCTTGCTACTATAGACTTCAACAAAGTACATGTTTCTGGCTTGGAAACTTGTTTCTGAGTGCTTCTGGACAAAAGTAACAGTCTAAGTGACAACATGCTCTCCAAATGCTTTTCGGGGCCTGAGAACACTAAAAGTGACATGTTGCTGTTTTCTGACCAACTAGTGATGAAAACCAGAAGAAACTGCTTGCTACTATAGACTTCACCAAAGTACATGTTTCTGGCTTGGAAACTCGTTTCTGAGTGCTTCTGGTGAAAAGTAACAGCCTAAGTGACAACATGCTGTCAAAATGCTTTTCGGGCCCTGAAAACACTAAAAGTGACATGTTGCTGTTTTCTGACCAACTAGTGATAAAAACCAGAAGAAACTGCCTTGCTACTATAGACTTCACCAAAGTACATGTTTCTGGCTTGGAAACTTGTTTCTGAGTGCTTCTGGTGAAAAGTAACAGCCTAAGTGATAACATGCTGTCAACATGCTTTTCGGGCCCTGAAAACACTAAAAGTGACATGTTGCTGTTTTCTGACCAACTAGTGATGGAAACCACGGGAAACTGCCTTGCTACTATAGAATTCACCAAAGTACATGTTACTGGCTTGGATACTTGTTTCTGAGGGCTTCTGGTGAAAAGTAACAGCTTAAGTTACAACATGCTTTCAAAATGCTTTTCGGGGCCTGAAAACACTAAAAGTGACATGTTGCTGTTTTCTGACCAACTAGTGATGGAAACCAGAGGAAACTGCCTTGCTACTATAGACTTCACCAAAGTACATGTTTCTGGTTTTGATACTTGTTTCTGAGTGCTTCTGGACAAAATTAACAGCCTAAGTGACAACATGCTCTCAAAATGCTTTTCGAGCCCTGAAAACACTAAAAGTGACATGTTGCTGTTTTCTGACCAACTAGTGATGAAAACCAGAAGAAACTGCCTTGCTACTATAGACTTCACCAAAGTACATGTTTCTGGCTTGGAAAGTTGTTTCTGAGTGCTTCTGGTGAAAAGTAACAGCCTAAGTGACAACATGCTGCCAAAATGCTTTTCGGAACCTGAAAACACTAAAAGGGACATGATGCTGTTTTCTGACCAACTAGTGATGAAAACCAGAAGAAACTGCCTTGCTACTATAGACTTCACTAAAGTACATGTTTCTGGCTTGGATACTTGTTTCTGAGTGCTTCTGGACAAAAGTAACAGCCTAAGTGACAACATGCTGTCAAAATGCTTTTCGGGCCCTGAAAACACTAAAAGTGACATGTTGCTGTTTTCTGACCAACTAGTGATGAAAACCAGAAGAAACTGCCTTGCTACTATAGACTTCACCAAAGTACATGTTTCTGGCTTGGAAACTTGTTTCTGAGTGCTTCTGGTGAAAAGTAACAGCCTAAGTGACAACATGCTGTCAAAATGCTTTTCGGGCCCTGAAAACACTAAAAGTGACATGTTGCTGTTTTCTGACCAACTAGTGATGAAAACCAGAAGAAACTGCCTTGCTACTATAGACTTCACCAAAGTACATGTTTCTGGCTTGGAAACTCGTTTCTGAGTGCTTCTGGTGAAAAGTAACAGCCTAAGTGACAACATGCTCTCAAAATGCTTTTCGGGCCCTGAAAACACTAAAAGTGACATGTTGCTGTTTTCTCACCAACTAGTGATGAAAAACAGAAGAAACTGCCTTGCTACTATAGACTTCACCAAAGTACATGTTTCTGGCTTGGAAACTTGTTTCTGAGTGCTTCTGGTGAAAAGTAACAGCCTAAGTGACAACATGCTGTCAAATGCTTTTCGGGCCCTGAAAACACTAAAAGTGACATGTTGCTGTTTTCTGACCAACTAGTGATGAAAACCAGAAGAAACTGCCTTGCTACTATAGACTTCACCAAAGTACATGTTTCTGGCTTGGAAACTTGTTTCTGAGTGCTTCTGGTGAAAAGTAACAGCCTAAGGGATAACATGCTGTCAACATGCTTTTCGGGCCCTGAAAACACTAAAAGTGACATGTTGCTGTTTTCTGACCAACTAGTGATGAAAACCAGAAGAACCCGCCTTGCTACTATAGACTTCAACAAAGTACATGTTTCTGGCTTGGAAACTTGTTTCTGAGTGCTTCTGGACAAAAGTAACAGTCTAAGTGACAACATGCTCTCCAAATGCTTTTCGGGGCCTGAGAACACTAAAAGTGACATGTTGCTGTTTTCTGACCAACTAGTGATGGAAACCACGGGAAACTGCCTTGCTACTATAGACTTCACCAAAGTACATGTTTCTGGCTTGGAAACTTGTTTCTGAGTGCTTCTGGTGAAAAGTAACAGCCTAAGGGATAACATGCTGTCAACATGCTTTTCGGGCCCTGAAAACACTAAAATTGACATGTTGCTGTTTTCTGACCAACTAGTGATGAAAACCAGAAGAACCCGCCTTGCTACTATAGACTTCAACAAAGTACATGTTTCTGGCTTGGAAACTTGTTTCTGAGTGCTTCTGGACAAAAGTAACAGCCTAAGTGACAACATGCTGTCAAAATGCTTTTCGGGCCCTGAAAACACTAAAAGTGACATGTTGCTGTTTTCTGACCAACTAGTGATGAAAACCAGAAGAAACTGCCTTGCTACTATAGACTTCACCAAAGTACATGTTTCTGGCTTGGAAACTTGTTTGTGAGTGCTTCTGGACAAAAGTAACAGCCTAAGTGACAACATGCTGTCAAAATGCTTTTCGGGCCCTGAAAACACTAAAAGTGACATGTTGCTGTTTTCTGACCAACTAGTGATGAAAACCAGAAGAAACTGCCTTGCTACTATAGACTTCACCAAAGTACATGTTTCTGGCTTGGAAACTTGTTTCTGAGTGCTTCTGGACAAAAGTAACAGCCTCAGTGACAACATGCTGTCAAAATGCTTTTCGGGCCCTGAAAACACTAAAAGTGACATGTTGCTGTTTTCTGACCAACTAGTGATGAAAACCAGAAGAAACTGCCTTGCTACTATAGACTTCACCAAAGTACATGTTTCTGGCTTGGAAACTTTTTTCTGAGTGCTTCTGGACAAAAGTAACAGCCTAAGGGATAACATGCTGTCAACATGCTTTTCGGGCCCTGAAAACACTAAAAGTGACATGTTGCTGTTTTCTGACCAACTAGTGATGAAAACCAGAAGAACCCGCCTTGCTACTATAGACTTCAACAAAGTACATGTTTCTGGCTTGGAAACTTGTTTCTGAGTGCTTCTGGACAAAAGTAACAGCCTAAGTGACAACATGCTCTCCAAATGCTTTTCGGGGCCTGAGAACACTAAAAGGGACATGATGCTGTTTTCTGACCAACTAGTGATGAAAACCAGAAGAAACTGCCTTGCTACTATAGAATTCACCAAACCACATGTTTCTGGCTTGGAAACGTGTTTCTGAGTGCTTCTGGACAAAAGTAACAGCCTAAGTGACAACATGCTCTCAAAATGCTTTTCGGGCCCTGAAAACACTAAAAGTGACATGTTGCTGTTTTCTGACCAACTAGTGATGAAAACCAGAAGAACCTGCCTTGCTACTATAGACTTCAACAAAGTACATGTTTCTGGCTTGGAAACTTGTTTCTGAGTGCTTCTGGACAAAAGTAACAGCCTAAGTGACAACATGCTCTCCAAATGCTTTTCGGGGCCTGAGAACACTAAAAGGGACATGATGCTGTTTTCTGACCAACTAGTGATGAAAACCAGAAGAAACTGCCTTGCTACTATAGAATTCACCAAACCACATGTTTCTGGCTTGGAAACGTGTTTCTGAGTGCTTCTGGACAAAAGTAACAGCTTAAGTTACAACATGCTTTCAAAATGCTTTTCGGGGCCTGAAAAAACTAAAAGTGACATGTTGCTGTTTTCTGACCAACTAGTGATGGAAACCAGAGGAAACTGCCTTGCTACTATAGACTTCACCAAAGTACATGTTTCTGGTTTTGATACTTGTTTCTGAGTGCTTCTGGACAAAATTAACAGCCTAAGTGACAACATGCTCTCAAAATGCTTTTCGAGCCCTGAAAACACTAAAAGTGACATGTTGCTGTTTTCTGACCAACTAGTGATGAAAACCAGAAGAAACTGCCTTGCTACTATAGACTTCACCAAAGTACATGTTTCTGGCTTGGAAAGTTGTTTCTGAGTGCTTCTGGACAAAAGTAACAGCCTAAGTGACAACATGCTGTCAAAATGCTTTTCGGAACCTGAAAACACTAAAAGGGACATGATGCTGTTTTCTGACCAACTAGTGATGAAAACCAGAAGAAACTGCCTTGCTACTATAGACTTCACTAAAGTACATGTCTCTGGCTTGGATACTTGTTTCTGAGTGCTTCTGGACAAAAGTAACAGCCTAAGTGACAACATGCTGCCAAAATGCTTTTCGGGCCCTGAAAACACTAAAAGTGACATGTTGCTGTTTTCTGACCAACTAGTGATGAAAACCAGAAGAAACTGCCTTGCTACTATAGACTTCACCAAAGTACATGTTTCTGGCTTGGAAACTTGTTTCTGAGTGCTTCTGGTGAAAAGTAACAGCCTAAGTGACAACATGCTGTCAAAATGCTTTTCGGGCCCTGAAAACACTAAAAGTGACATGTTGCTGTTTTCTGACCAACTAGTGATGAAAACCAGAAGAAACTGCCTTGCTACTATAGACTTCACCAAAGTACATGTTTCTGGCTTGGAAACTCGTTTCTGAGTGCTTCTGGTGAAAAGTAACAGCCTAAGTGACAACATGCTCTCAAAATGCTTTTCGGGCCCTGAAAACACTAAAAGTGACATGTTGCTGTTTTCTCACCAACTAGTGATGAAAAACAGAAGAAACTGCCTTGCTACTATAGACTTCACCAAAGTACATGTTTCTGGCTTGGAAACTTGTTTCTGAGTGCTTCTGGTGAAAAGTAACAGCCTAAGTGACAACATGCTGTCAAAATGCTTTTCGGGCCCTGAAAACACTAAAAGTGACATGTTGCTGTTTTCTGACCAACTAGTGATGAAAACCAGAAGAAACTGCCTTGCTACTATAGACTTCACCAAAGTACATGTTTCTGGCTTGGAAACTTGTTTCTGAGTGCTTCTGGTGAAAAGTAACAGCCTAAGGGATAACATGCTGTCAACATGCTTTTCGGGCCCTGAAAACACTAAAAGTGACATGTTGCTGTTTTCTGACCAACTAGTGATGAAAACCAGAAGAACCCGCCTTGCTACTATAGACTTCAACAAAGTACATGTTTCTGGCTTGGAAACTTGTTTCTGAGTGCTTCTGGACAAAAGTAACAGTCTAAGTGACAACATGCTCTCCAAATGCTTTTCGGGGCCTGAGAACACTAAAAGTGACATGTTGCTGTTTTCTGACCAACTAGTGATGGAAACCACGGGAAACTGCCTTGCTACTATAGACTTCACCAAAGTACATGTTTCTGGCTTGGAAACTTGTTTCTGAGTGCTTCTGGTGAAAAGTAACAGCCTAAGTGACAACATGCTGTCAACATGCTTTTCGGGCCATGAAAACACTAAAAGTGACATGTTGCTGTTTTCTGACCAACTAGTGATGAAAACCAGAAGAACCCGCCTTGCTACTATAGACTTCAACAAAGTACATGTTTCTGGCTTGGAAACTTGTTTCTGAGTGCTTCTGGACAAAAGTAACAGCCTAAGTGACAACATGCTCTCCAAATGCTTTTCGGGCCCTGAGAACACTAAAAGGGACATGATGCTGTTTTCTGACCAACTAGTGATGAAAACCAGAAGAAACTGCCTTGCTACTATAGAATTCACCAAACCACATGTTTCTGGCTTGGAAACGTGTTTCTGAGTGCTTCTGGACAAAAGTAACAGCCTAAGTGACAACATGCTGTCAAAATGCTTTTCGGGCCCTGAAAACACTAAAAGTGACATGTTGCTGTTTTCTGACCAACTAGTGATGGAAACCACAGGAAACTGCCTTGCTACTATAGACTTCACCAAAGTACATGTTTCTGGCTTGGAAACTTGTTTCTGAGTGCTTCTGGTGAAAAGTAACAGCCTAAGTGACAACATGCTGTCAAAATGCTTTTCGGACCCTGAAAACACTAAAAGTGACATGTTGCTGTTTTCTGACCAACTAGTGATGAAAACCAGAAGAAACTGCCTTGCTACTATAGAATTCAACAAGCCACATGTTTGTGGCTCCTAAACTTGTTTCTGAGTGCTTCTGGACAAAAGTAACAGCCTAAGTGACAACATGCTGTCAAAATGCTTTTCGGGCCCTGAAAACACTAAAAGGGACATGTTGCTGTTTTCTGACCAACTAGTGATGAAAACCAGAAGAAACTGCCTTGCTACTATAGACTTCACCAAAGTACATGTTTCTGGCTTGGAAACTTGTTTCTGAGTGCTTCTGGAGAAAAGTAACAGCCTAAGTGACAATATGCTGTCAAAATGCTTTTCGGGCCCTGAAAACACTAAAAGTGACATGTTGCTGTTTTCTGACCAACTAGTGATGAAAACCAGAAGAAACTGCCTTGCTACTATAGACTTCACCAAAGTACATGTTTCTGGCTTGGAAACTTGTTTCTGAGTGCTTCTGGTGAAAAGTAACAGCCTAAGTGACAACATGCTGTCAAAATGCTTTTCGGGCCCTGAAAACACTAAAAGTGACATGATGCTGTTTTCTGGCCTACTAGTGATGAAAACCAGAAGGAACTGCCTTGCTACTACAGAATTCAACAAACCACATGTTTCTGGCTCGTAAACTTGTTTCTGAGTGCTTCTGGACAAAAGTAACAGCCTAAGTGACAACATGCTCTCAAAATGCTTTTCGGGCCCTGAAAACACTAAAAGTGACATGATGCTGTTTTCTGACCTACTAGTGATGGAAACCACAGGAAACTGCCTTGCTACTATAGAATTCACCAAAGTACATGTTTCTGGCTTGGATACTTGTTTCTGAGTGCTTCTTGACAAAAGTAACAGCCTAAGTGACAACATGCTCTCAAAATGCTTTTCGGGGCCTGAAAAGTTTAAAGGGACATGATGTTGTTGTCTGACCAAATTGTGACGGAAACCAGAGGAAACTGCATTGCTGCTATAGAATTCACCAAACCACATGTTTCTGGCCTGGAAACGAGTTTCTCAGTGCTTCTGGACAAAAGTAACAACCTAAGATACAACATGTTCTCAAAATGCTTTTCGAGGCCTGAAAATGCTCAAAGTAACATGATGATGTTTTCTGACCAACTAGCGATGGAAATCAGAGGAAACTGCATTGCTAGTATAGAATTCACCAAACCACATGTTTCTGGCTTGGAAAACTCAAAATGCTTTTCGGGGCCTGAAAACACTAAAAGTGACATGATGCTGTTTTCTGACCTACTAGTGATGAAAACCAGAAGGAACTGCCTTGCTACTATAGAATTCAACAAACCACATGTTTCTGGCTTTGAAACGTGTTTCTGAGTGTTTCTGGTGAAAAGTAACAGCCTAAGTGATAACATGCTCTCAAAATGCTTTTTGCGGCCTGAAAACACTAAAAGTGACATGTTGCTGTTTTCTGACCAACTAGTGATGGAAACCAGAGGAAACTGCCTTGCTACTATAGACTTCACCAAAGTACATGTTTCTGGTTTCGATACTTGTTTCTGAGTGCTTCTGGACAAAAGTAACAGCCTAAGTGACAACATGCTCTCAAACTGCTTTTCGGGCCCTGAAAACACTAAAAGTGACATGTTGCTGTTTTCTGACCAACTAGTGATGAAAACCAGAAGAAACTGCCTTGCTACTATAGACTTCACCAAAGTACATGTTTCTGGCTTGGATACTCGTTTCTGAGTGCTTCTGGACAAAAGTAACAGCCTAAGTGACAATATGCTCTCAAAATGCTTTTCGGGCCCTGAAAACACTAAAAGTGACATGATGCTGTTCTCTCACCAACTAGTGAGGGAAACCACAGGAAACTGCCTTGTTACTATAGACTTCACCAAAGTACATGTTTCTGGCTTGGAAACTCGTTTCTGAGTGCTTCTGGTGAAAAGTAACAGCCTAAGTGACAACATGCTCTCAAAATGCTTTTCGGGCCCTGAAAACACTAAAAGTGACATGTTGCTGTTTTCTCACCAACTAGTGATGAAAAACAGAAGAAACTGCCTTGCTACTATAGACTTCACCAAAGTACATGTTTCTGGCTTGGAAACTTGTTTCTGAGTGCTTCTGGTGAAAAGTAACAGCCTAAGTGACAACATGCTGTCAAAATGCTTTTCGGGCCCTGAAAACACTAAAAGTGACATGTTGCTGTTTTCTGACCAACTAGTAATAAAAACCAGAAGAAACTGCCTTGCTACTATAGACTTCACCAAAGTACATGTTTCTGGCTTGGAAACTTGTTTCTGAGTGCTTCTGGTGAAAAGTAACAGCCTAAGTGATAACATGCTGTCAACATGCTTTTCGGGCCCTGAAAACACTAAAAGTGACATGTTGCTGTTTTCTGACCAACTAGTGATGGAAACCACGGGAAACTGCCTTGCTACTATAGAATTCACCAAAGTACATGTTACTGGCTTGGATACTTGTTTCTGAGGGCTTCTGGTGAAAAGTAACAGCTTAAGTTACAACATGCTTTCAAAATGCTTTTCGGGGCCTGAAAACACTAAAAGTGACATGTTGCTGTTTTCTGACCAACTAGTGATGGAAACCACAGGAAACTGCCTTGCTACTATAGAATTCACCAAAGTACATGTTTCTGGCTTGGATACTTGTTTCTGAGTGCTTCTTGACAAAAGTAACAGCCTAAGTGACAACATGCTCTCAAAATGCTTTTCGGGGCCTGAAAAGTTTAAGGGGACATGATGTTGTTGTCTGACCAAATTGTGACGGAAACCAGAGGAAACTGCATTGCTGCTATAGAATTCACCAAACCACATGTTTCTGGCCTGGAAACGTGTTTCTCAGTGCTTCTGGACAAAAGTAACAACCTAAGATACAACATGTTCTCAAAATGCTTTTCGAGGCCTGAAAATGCTCAAAGTAACATGATGATGTTTTCTGACCAACTAGCGATGGAAATCAGAGGAAACTGCATTGCTAGTATAGAATTCACCAAACCACATGTTTCTGGCTTGGAAAACTCAAAATGCTTTTCGGGGCCTGAAAACACTAAAAGTGACATGATGCTCTTTTCTGACCTACTAGTGATGAAAACCAGAAGGAACTGCCTTGCTACTATAGAATTCAACAAACCACATGTTTCTGGCTTTGAAACGTGTTTCTGAGTGTTTCTGGTGAAAAGTAACAGCCTAAGTGATAACATGCTCTCAAAATGCTTTTTGGGGCCTGAAAACACTAAAAGTGACATGTTGCTGTTTTCTGACCAACTAGTGATGGAAACCAGAGGAAACTGCCTTGCTACTATAGACTTCACCAAAGTACATGTTTCTGGTTTCGATACTTGTTTCTGAGTGCTTCTGGACAAAAGTAACAGCCTAAGTGACAACATGCTCTCAAACTGCTTTTCGGGCCCTGAAAACACTAAAAGTGACATGTTGCTGTTTTCTGACCAACTAGTGATGAAAACCAGAAGAAACTGCCTTGCTACTATAGACTTCACCAAAGTACATGTTTCTGGCTTGGATACTTGTTTCTGAGTGCTTCTGGACAAAAGTAACAGCCTAAGTGACAATATGCTCTCAAAATGCTTTTCGGGCCCTGAAAACACTAAAAGTGACATGATGCTGTTCTCTCACCAACTAGTGAGGGAAACCACAGGAAACTGCCTTGTTACTATAGACTTCACCAAAGTACATGTTCCTGGTTTCGATACTTGTTTCTGAGTGCTTCTGGACAAAAGTAACAGCCTAAGTGACAACATGCTCTCAAACTGCTTTTCGAACCCTGAAAACACTAAAAGTGACATGTTGCTGTTTTCTGACAAACTAGTGATGAAAACCAGAAGAAACTGCCTTGCTACTATAGAATTCAACAAGCCACATATTTCTGGCTCGTGAACTTGTTTCTGAGTGCTTCTGGACAAAAGTAACAGCCTAAGTGACAACATGCTCTCAAAATGCTTTTCGGGCCCTGAAAACACTAAAAGTGACATGATTCTGTTTTCTGACCTACTAGTGATGAAAACCAGAAGGAACTGCCTTGCTACTACAGAATTCAACAAACCACATGTTTCTGGCTCGTAAACTTGTTTCTGAGTGCTTCTGGACAAAAGTAACAGCCTAAGTGACAACATGCTCTCAAAATGCTTTTCGGGCCCTGAAAACACTAAAAGTGACATGTTGCTGTTTTCTGACCAACTAGTGATGGAAACCAGAAGAAACTGCCTTGCTACTATAGAATTCACCAAAGTACATGTTTCTGGCTTGGATACTTGTTTCTGAGTGCTTCTGGACAAAAGTAACAGCCTAAGTGACAACATGCTCTCAAAATGCTTTTCGGGGCCTGAAAAGGTTAAAAGGGACATGATGTTGTTGTCTGACCAAATTGTGACGGAAACCAGAGGAAACTGCATTGCTGCTATAGAATTCACCAAACCACATGTTTCTGGCCTGGAAACGTGTTTCTCAGTGCTTCTGGTCACAAGTAACAACCTAAGATACAACATGTTCTCAAAATGCTTTTCGAGGCCTGAAAATGCTCAAAGTGACATGATGATGTTTTCTGACCAACTAGCGATGGAAATCAGAGGAAACTGCATTGCTAGTATAGAATTCACCAAACCACATGTTTCTGGCTTGGAAAACTCAAAATGCTTTTCGGGGCCTGAAAACACTAAAAGTGACATGATGCTGTTTTCTGACCTACTAGTGATGAAATCCAGAAGGAACTGCCTTGCTACTATAGAATTCAACAAACCACATGTTTCTGGCTTTGAAACGTGTTTCTGAGTGTTTCTGGTGAAAAGTAACAGCCTAAGTGACAACATGCTGTCAAAATGCTTTTCGGGCCCTGAAAACACTAAAAGTGACATGTTGCTGTTTTCTGACCAACTAGTGATGAAAACCAGAAGAAACTGCCTTGCTACTATAGACTTCACCAAAGTACATGTTTCTGGCTTGGAAACTTGTTTCTCAGTGCTTCTGGACAAAAGTAACAGCCTAAGTGACAACATGCTGTCAAAATGCTTTTCGGGCCCTGAAAACACTAAAAGTGACATGTTGCTGTTTTCTCACCAACTAGTGATGAAAACCAGAAGAAACTGCCTTGCTACTATAGACTTCACCAAAGTACATGTTTCTGGCTTGGAAACTTGTTTCTGAGTGCTTCTGGTGAAAAGTAACAGCCTAAGTAATAACATGCTGACAACATGCTTTTCGGGCCCTGAAAACACTAAAAGTGACATGTTGCTGTTTTCTGACCAACTAGTGATGGAAACCACGGGAAACTGCCTTGCTACTATAGAATTCACCAAAGTACATGTTACTGGCTTGGATACTTGTTTCTGAGGGCTTCTGGTGAAAAGTAACAGCTTAAGTTACAACATGCTTTCAAAATGCTTTTCGGGGCCTGAAAACACTAAAAGTGACATGTTGCTGTTTTCTGACCAACTAGTGATGGAAACCAGAGGAAACTGCCTTGCTACTATAGACTTCACCAAAGTACATGTTTCTGGTTTTGATACTTGTTTCTGAGTGCTTCTGGACAAAATTAACAGCCTAAGTGACAACATGCTCTCAAAATGCTTTTCGAGCCCTGAAAACACTAAAAGTGACATGTTGCTGTTTTCTGACCAACTAGTGATGAAAACCAGAAGAAACTGCCTTGCTACTATAGACTTCACCAAAGTACATGTTTCTGGCTTGGAAAGTTGTTTCTGAGCGCTTCTGGTGAAAAGTAACAGCCTAAGTGACAACATGCTGTCAAAATGCTTTTCGGGGCCTGAAAACACTAAAAGGGACATGATGCTGTTTTCTGACCAACTAGTGATGAAAACCAGAAGAAACTGCCTTGCTACTATAGACTTCACTAAAGTACATGTTTCTGGCTTGGATACTTGTTTCTGAGTGCTTCTGGACAAAAGTAACAGCCTAAGTGACAACATGCTGTCAAAATGCTTTTCGGGCCCTGAAAACACTAAAAGTGACATGTTGCTGTTTTCTGACCAACTAGTGATGAAAACCAGAAGAAACTGCCTTGCTACTATAGACTTCACCAAAGTACATGTTTCTGGCTTGGAAACTTGTTTCTGAGTGCTTCTGGTGAAAAGTAACAGCCTAAGTGACAACATGCTGTCAAAATGCTTTTCGGGCCCTGAAAACACTAAAAGTGACATGTTGCTGTTTTCTGACCAACTAGTGATGAAAACCAGAAGAAACTGCCTTGCTACTATAGACTTCACCAAAGTACATGTTTCTGGCTTGGAAACTTGTTTCTGAGTGCTTCTGGTGAAAAGTAACAGCCTAAGTGACAACATGCTCTCAAAATGCTTTTCGGGCCCTGAAAACACTAAAAGTGACATGTTGCTGTTTTCTGACCAACTAGTGATGAAAACCAGAAGAAACTGCCTTGCTACTATAGACTTCACCAAAGTACATGTTTCTGGCTTGGAAACTCGTTTCTGAGTGCTTCTGGACAAAAGTAACAGCCTAAGTGACAACATGCTCTCCAAATGCTTTTCGGGGCCTGAGAACACTAAAAGTGACATGTTGCTGTTTTCTGACCAACTAGTGATGGAAACCACGGGAAACTGCCTTGCTACTATAGACTTCACCAAAGTACATGTTTCTGGTTTTGATACTTGTTTCTGAGTGCTTCTGGACAAAATTAACAGCCTAAGTGACAACATGCTCTCAAAATGCTTTTCGAGCCCTGAAAACACTAAAAGTGACATGTTGCTGTTTTCTGACCAACTAGTGATGAAAACCAGAAGAAACTGCCTTGCTACTATAGACTTCACCAAAGTACATGTTTCTGGCTTGGAAACTTGTTTCTGAGTGCTTCTGGTGAAAAGTAACAGCCTAAGTGACAACATGCTGTCAAAATGCTTTTCGGGCCCTGAAAACACTAAAAGTGACATGTTGCTGTTTTCTGACCAACTAGTGATGAAAACCAGAAGAAACTGCCTTGCTACTATAGACTTCACCAAAGTACATGTTTCTGGCTTGGAAACTCGTTTCTGAGTGCTTCTGGTGAAAAGTAACAGCCTAAGTGACAACATGCTGTCAAAATGCTTTTCGGGCCCTGAAAACACTAAAAGTGACATGTTGCTGTTTTCTGACCAACTAGTGATAAAAACCAGAAGAAACTGCCTTGCTACTATAGACTTCACCAAAGTACATGTTTCTGGCTTGGAAACTTGTTTCTGAGTGCTTCTGGTGAAAAGTAACAGCCTAAGTGATAACATGCTGTCAACATGCTTTTCGGGCCCTGAAAACACTAAAAGTGACATGTTGCTGTTTTCTGACCAACTAGTGATGGAAACCACGGGAAACTGCCTTGCTACTATAGAATTCACCAAAGTACATGTTACTGGCTTGGATACTTGTTTCTGAGGGCTTCTGGTGAAAAGTAACAGCTTAAGTTACAACATGCTTTCAAAATGCTTTTCGGGGCCTGAAAACACTAAAAGTGACATGTTGCTGTTTTCTGACCAACTAGTGATGGAAACCAGAGGAAACTGCCTTGCTACTATAGACTTCACCAAAGTACATGTTTCTGGTTTTGATACTTGTTTCTGAGTGCTTCTGGACAAAATTAACAGCCTAAGTGACAACATGCTCTCAAAATGCTTTTCGAGCCCTGAAAACACTAAAAGTGACATGTTGCTGTTTTCTGACCAACTAGTGATGAAAACCAGAAGAAACTGCCTTGCTACTATAGACTTCACCAAAGTACATGTTTCTGGCTTGGAAAGTTGTTTCTGAGTGCTTCTGGTGAAAAGTAACAGCCTAAGTGACAACATGCTGTCAAAATGCTTTTCGGAACCTGAAAACACTAAAAGGGACATGATGCTGTTTTCTGACCAACTAGTGATGAAAACCAGAAGAAACTGCCTTGCTACTATAGACTTCACTAAAGTACATGTTTCTGGCTTGGATACTTGTTTCTGAGTGCTTCTGGACAAAAGTAACAGCCTAAGTGACAACATGCTGTCAAAATGCTTTTCGGGCCCTGAAAACACTAAAAGTGACATGTTGCTGTTTTCTGACCAACTAGTGATGAAAACCAGAAGAAACTGCCTTGCTACTATAGACTTCACCAAAGTACATGTTTCTGGCTTGGAAACTTGTTTCTGAGTGCTTCTGGTGAAAAGTAACAGCCTAAGTCACAACATGCTGTCAAAATGCTTTTCGGGCCCTGAAAACACTAAAAGTGACATGTTGCTGTTTTCTGACCAACTAGTGATGAAAACCAGAAGAAACTGCCTTGCTACTATAGACTTCACCAAAGTACATGTTTCTGGCTTGGAAACTCGTTTCTGAGTGCTTCTGGTGAAAAGTAACAGCCTAAGTGACAACATGCTCTCAAAATGCTTTTCGGGCCCTGAAAACACTAAAAGTGACATGTTGCTGTTTTCTCACCAACTAGTGATGAAAAACAGAAGAAACTGCCTTGCTACTATAGACTTCACCAAAGTACATGTTTCTGGCTTGGAAACTTGTTTCTGAGTGCTTCTGGTGAAAAGTAACAGCCTAAGTGACAACATGCTGTCAAAATGCTTTTCGGGCCCTGAAAACACTAAAAGTGACATGTTGCTGTTTTCTGACCAACTAGTGATGAAAACCAGAAGAAACTGCCTTGCTACTATAGACTTCACCAAAGTACATGTTTCTGGCTTGGAAACTTGTTTCTGAGTGCTTCTGGTGAAAAGTAACAGCCTAAGGGATAACATGCTGTCAACATGCTTTTCGGGCCCTGAAAACACTAAAAGTGACATGTTGCTGTTTTCTGACCAACTAGTGATGAAAACCAGAAGAACCCGCCTTGCTACTATAGACTTCAACAAAGTACATGTTTCTGGCTTGGAAACTTGTTTCTGAGTGCTTCTGGACAAAAGTAACAGTCTAAGTGACAACATGCTCTCCAAATGCTTTTCGGGGCCTGAGAACACTAAAAGTGACATGTTGCTGTTTTCTGACCAACTAGTGATGGAAACCACGGGAAACTGCCTTGCTACTATAGACTTCACCAAAGTACATGTTTCTGGCTTGGAAACTTGTTTCTGAGTGCTTCTGGTGAAAAGTAACAGCCTAAGGGATAACATGCTGTCAACATGCTTTTCGGGCCCTGAAAACACTAAAATTGACATGTTGCTGTTTTCTGACCAACTAGTGATGAAAACCAGAAGAACCCGCCTTGCTACTATAGACTTCAACAAAGTACATGTTTCTGGCTTGGAAACTTGTTTCTGAGTGCTTCTGGACAAAAGTAACAGCCTAAGTGACAACATGCTCTCCAAATGCTTTTCGGGCCCTGAGAACACTAAAAGGGACATGATGCTGTTTTCTGACCAACTAGTGATGAAAACCAGAAGAAACTGCCTTGCTACTATAGAATTCACCAAACCACATGTTTCTGGCTCCTAAACTTGTTTCTGAGTGCTTCTGGACAAAAGTAACAGCCTAAGTGACAACATGCTGTCAAAATGCTTTTCGGGCCCTGAAAACACTAAAAGTGACATGTTGCTGTTTTCTGACCAACTAGTGATGAAAACCAGAAGAAACTGCCTTGCTACTATAGACTTCACCAAAGTACATGTTTCTGGCTTGGAAACTTGTTTCTGAGTGCTTCTGGAGAAAAGTAACAGCCTAAGTGACAATATGCTGTCAAAATGCTTTTCGGGCCCTGAAAACACTAAAAGTGACATGTTGCTGTTTTCTGACCAACTAGTGATGAAAACCAGAAGAAACTGCCTTGCTACTATAGACTTCACCAAAGTACATGTTTCTGGCTTGGAAACTCGTTTCTGAGTGCTTCTGGTGAAAAGTAACAGCCTAAGTGACAACATGCTGTCAAAATGCTTTTCGGGCCCTGAAAACACTAAAAGTGACATGATGCTGTTTTCTGGCCTACTAGTGATGAAAACCAGAAGGAACTGCCTTGCTACTACAGAATTCAACAAACCACATGTTTCTGGCTCGTAAACTTGTTTCTGAGTGCTTCTGGACAAAAGTAACAGCCTAAGTGACAACATGCTCTCAAAATGCTTTTCGGGCCCTGAAAACACTAAAAGTGACATGATGCTGTTTTCTGACCTACTAGTGATGGAAACCACAGGAAACTGCCTTGCTACTATAGAATTCACCAAAGTACATGTTTCTGGCTTGGATACTTGTTTCTGAGTGCTTCTTGACAAAAGTAACAGCCTAAGTGACAACATGCTCTCAAAATGCTTTTCGGGGCCTGAAAAGTTTAAAGGGACATGATGTTGTTGTCTGACCAAATTGTGACGGAAACCAGAGGAAACTGCATTGCTGCTATAGAATTCACCAAACCACATGTTTCTGGCCTGGAAACGTGTTTCTCAGTGCTTCTGGACAAAAGTAACAACCTAAGATACAACATGTTCTCAAAATGCTTTTCGAGGCCTGAAAATGCTCAAAGTAACATGATGATGTTTTCTGACCAACTAGCGATGGAAATCAGAGGAAACTGCATTGCTAGTATAGAATTCACCAAACCACATGTTTCTGGCTTGGAAAACTCAAAATGCTTTTCGGGGCCTGAAAACACTAAAAGTGACATGATGCTGTTTTCTGACCTACTAGTGATGAAAACCAGAAGGAACTGCCTTGCTACTATAGAATTCAACAAACCACATGTTTCTGGCTTTGAAACGTGTTTCTGAGTGTTTCTGGTGAAAAGTAACAGCCTAAGTGATAACATGCTCTCAAAATGCTTTTTGCGGCCTGAAAACACTAAAAGTGACATGTTGCTGTTTTCTGACCAACTAGTGATGGAAACCAGAGGAAACTGCCTTGCTACTATAGACTTCACCAAAGTACATGTTTCTGGTTTCGATACTTGTTTCTGAGTGCTTCTGGACAAAAGTAACAGCCTAAGTGACAACATGCTCTCAAACTGCTTTTCGGGCCCTGAAAACACTAAAAGTGACATGTTGCTGTTTTCTGACCAACTAGTGATGAAAACCAGAAGAAACTGCCTTGCTACTATAGACTTCACCAAAGTACATGTTTCTGGCTTGGATACTCGTTTCTGAGTGCTTCTGGACAAAAGTAACAGCCTAAGTGACAATATGCTCTCAAAATGCTTTTCGGGCCCTGAAAACACTAAAAGTGACATGATGCTGTTCTCTCACCAACTAGTGAGGGAAACCACAGGAAACTGCCTTGTTACTATAGACTTCACCAAAGTACATGTTTCTGGCTTGGAAACTCGTTTCTGAGTGCTTCTGGTGAAAAGTAACAGCCTAAGTGACAACATGCTCTCAAAATGCTTTTCGGGCCCTGAAAACACTAAAAGTGACATGTTGCTGTTTTCTCACCAACTAGTGATGAAAAACAGAAGAAACTGCCTTGCTACTATAGACTTCAACAAAGTACATGTTTCTGGCTTGGAAACTTGTTTCTGAGTGCTTCTGGACAAAAGTAACAGCCTAAGTGACAACATGCTCTCCAAATGCTTTTCGGGGCCTGAGAACACTAAAAGTGACATGTTGCTGTTTTCTGACCAACTAGTGATGGAAACCACGGGAAACTGCCTTGCTACTATAGACTTCACCAAAGTACATGTTTCTGGTTTTGATACTTGTTTCTGAGTGCTTCTGGACAAAATTAACAGCCTAAGTGACAACATGCTCTCAAAATGCTTTTCGAGCCCTGAAAACACTAAAAGTGACATGTTGCTGTTTTCTGACCAACTAGTGATGAAAACCAGAAGAAACTGCCTTGCTACTATAGACTTCACCAAAGTACATGTTTCTGGCTTGGAAACTTGTTTCTGAGTGCTTCTGGTGAAAAGTAACAGCCTAAGTGACAACATGCTGTCAAAATGCTTTTCGGAACCTGAAAACACTAAAAGGGACATGATGCTGTTTTCTGACCAACTAGTGATGAAAACCAGAAGAAACTGCCTTGCTACTATAGACTTCACTAAAGTACATGTTTCTGGCTTGGATACTTGTTTCTGAGTGCTTCTGGACAAAAGTAACAGCCTAAGTGACAACATGCTGTCAAAATGCTTTTCGGGCCCTGAAAACACTAAAAGTGACATGTTGCTGTTTTCTGACCAACTAGTGATGAAAACCAGAAGAAACTGCCTTGCTACTATAGACTTCACCAAAGTACATGTTTCTGGCTTGGAAACTTGTTTCTGAGTGCTTCTGGTGAAAAGTAACAGCCTAAGTCACAACATGCTGTCAAAATGCTTTTCGGGCCCTGAAAACACTAAAAGTGACATGTTGCTGTTTTCTGACCAACTAGTGATGAAAACCAGAAGAAACTGCCTTGCTACTATAGACTTCACCAAAGTACATGTTTCTGGCTTGGAAACTCGTTTCTGAGTGCTTCTGGTGAAAAGTAACAGCCTAAGTGACAACATGCTCTCAAAATGCTTTTCGGGCCCTGAAAACACTAAAAGTGACATGTTGCTGTTTTCTCACCAACTAGTGATGAAAAACAGAAGAAACTGCCTTGCTACTATAGACTTCACCAAAGTACATGTTTCTGGCTTGGAAACTTGTTTCTGAGTGCTTCTGGTGAAAAGTAACAGCCTAAGTGACAACATGCTGTCAAAATGCTTTTCGGGCCCTGAAAACACTAAAAGTGACATGTTGCTGTTTTCTGACCAACTAGTGATGAAAACCAGAAGAAACTGCCTTGCTACTATAGACTTCACCAAAGTACATGTTTCTGGCTTGGAAACTTGTTTCTGAGTGCTTCTGGTGAAAAGTAACAGCCTAAGGGATAACATGCTGTCAACATGCTTTTCGGGCCCTGAAAACACTAAAAGTGACATGTTGCTGTTTTCTGACCAACTAGTGATGAAAACCAGAAGAACCCGCCTTGCTACTATAGACTTCAACAAAGTACATGTTTCTGGCTTGGAAACTTGTTTCTGAGTGCTTCTGGACAAAAGTAACAGCCTAAGTGACAACATGCTCTCCAAATGCTTTTCGGGCCCTGAGAACACTAAAAGGGACATGATGCTGTTTTCTGACCAACTAGTGATGAAAACCAGAAGAAACTGCCTTGCTACTATAGAATTCACCAAACCACATGTTTCTGGCTTGGAAACGTGTTTCTGAGTGCTTCTGGACAAAAGTAACAGCCTAAGTGACAACATGCTGTCAAAATGCTTTTCGGGCCCTGAAAACACTAAAAGTGACATGTTGCTGTTTTCTGACCAACTAGTGATGGAAACCACAGGAAACTGCCTTGCTACTATAGACTTCACCAAAGTACATGTTTCTGGCTTGGAAACTTGTTTCTGAGTGCTTCTGGACAAAAGTAAGAGCCTAAGTGACAACATGCTGTCAAAATGCTTTTCGGGCCCTGAAAACACTAAAAGTGACATGTTGCTGTTTTCTGACCAACTAGTGATGAAAACCAGAAGAAACTGCCTTGCTACTATAGAATTCAACAAGCCACATGTTTGTGGCTCCTAAACTTGTTTCTGAGTGCTTCTGGACAAAAGTAACAGCCTAAGTGACAACATGCTGTCAAAATGCTTTTCGGGCCCTGAAAACACTAAAAGTGACATGTTGCTGTTTTCTGACCAACTAGTGATGAAAACCAGAAGAAACTGCCTTGCTACTATAGACTTCACCAAAGTACATGTTTCTGGCTTGGATACTTGTTTCTGAGTGCTTCTGGACAAAAGTAACAGCCTAAGTGACAACATGCTGTCAAAATGCTTTTCGGGCCCTGAAAACACTAAAAGTGACATGTTGCTGTTTTCTGACCAACTAGTGATGAAAACCAGAAGAAACTGCCTTGCTACTATAGACTTCACCAAAGTACATGTTTCTGGCTTGGAAACTTGTTTCTGAGTGCTTCTGGACAAAAGTAACAGCCTAAGTGACAACATGCTGTCAAAATGCTTTTCGGGCCCTGAAAACACTAAAAGTGACATGTTGCTGTTTTCTGACCAACTAGTGATGAAAACCAGAAGAACCCGCCTTGCTACTATAGACTTCAACAAAGTACATGTTTCTGGCTTGGAAACTTGTTTCTGAGTGCTTCTGGACAAAAGTAACAGCCTAAGTGACAACATGCTCTCCAAATGCTTTTCGGGCCCTGAGAACACTAAAAGGGACATGATGCTGTTTTCTGACCAACTAGTGATGAAAACCAGAAGAAACTGCCTTGCTACTATAGAATTCACCAAACCACATGTTTCTGGCTTGGAAACGTGTTTCTGAGTGCTTCTGGACAAAAGTAACAGCCTAAGTGACAACATGCTGTCAAAATGCTTTTCGGGCCCTGAAAACACTAAAAGTGACATGTTGCTGTTTTCTGACCAACTAGTGATGGAAACCACAGGAAACTGCCTTGCTACTATAGACTTCACCAAAGTACATGTTTCTGGCTTGGAAACTTGTTTCTGAGTGCTTCTGGACAAAAGTAAGAGCCTAAGTGACAACATGCTGTCAAAATGCTTTTCGGGCCCTGAAAACACTAAAAGTGACATGTTGCTGTTTTCTGACCAACTAGTGATGAAAACCAGAAGAAACTGCCTTGCTACTATAGAATTCAACAAGCCACATGTTTGTGGCTCCTAAACTTGTTTCTGAGTGCTTCTGGACAAAAGTAACAGCCTAAGTGACAACATGCTGTCAAAATGCTTTTCGGGCCCTGAAAACACTAAAAGTGACATGTTGCTGTTTTCTGACCAACTAGTGATGAAAACCAGAAGAAACTGCCTTGCTACTATAGACTTCACCAAAGTACATGTTTCTGGCTTGGATACTTGTTTCTGAGTGCTTCTGGACAAAAGTAACAGCCTAAGTGACAACATGCTGTCAAAATGCTTTTCGGGCCCTGAAAACACTAAAAGTGACATGTTGCTGTTTTCTGACCAACTAGTGATGAAAACCAGAAGAAACTGCCTTGCTACTATAGACTTCACCAAAGTACATGTTTCTGGCTTGGAAACTTGTTTCTGAGTGCTTCTGGACAAAAGTAACAGCCTAAGTGACAACATGCTGTCAAAATGCTTTTCGGGCCCTGAAAACACTAAAAGTGACATGTTGCTGTTTTCTGACCAACTAGTGATGAAAACCAGAAGAAACTGCCTTGCTACTATAGACTTCACCAAAGTACATGTTTCTGGCTTGGAAACTTGTTTCTGAGTGCTTCTGGAGAAAAGTAACAGCCTAAGTGACAATATGCTGTCAAAATGCTTTTCGGGCCCTGAAAACACTAAAAGTGACATGTTGCTGTTTTCTGACCAACTAGTGATGAAAACCAGAAGAAACTGCCTTGCTACTATAGACTTCACCAAAGTACATGTTTCTGGCTTGGAAACTCGTTTCTGAGTGCTTCTGGTGAAAAGTAACAGCCTAAGTGACAACATGCTGTCAAAATGCTTTTCGGGCCCTGAAAACACTAAAAGTGACATGATGCTGTTTTCTGGCCTACTAGTGATGAAAACCAGAAGGAACTGCCTTGCTACTACAGAATTCAACAAACCACATGTTTCTGGCTCGTAAACTTGTTTCTGAGTGCTTCTGGACAAAAGTAACAGCCTAAGTGACAACATGCTCTCAAAATGCTTTTCGGGCCCTGAAAACACTAAAAGTGACATGATGCTGTTTTCTGACCTACTAGTGATGGAAACCACAGGAAACTGCCTTGCTACTATAGAATTCACCAAAGTACATGTTTCTGGCTTGGATACTTGTTTCTGAGTGCTTCTTGACAAAAGTAACAGCCTAAGTGACAACATGCTCTCAAAATGCTTTTCGGGCCCTGAAAAGTTTAAAGGGACATGATGTTGTTGTCTGACCAAATTGTGACGGAAACCAGAGGAAACTGCATTGCTGCTATAGAATTCACCAAACCACATGTTTCTGGCCTGGAAACGTGTTTCTCAGTGCTTCTGGACAAAAGTAACAACCTAAGATACAACATGTTCTCAAAATGCTTTTCGAGGCCTGAAAATGCTCAAAGTAACATGATGATGTTTTCTGACCAACTAGCGATGGAAATCAGAGGAAACTGCATTGCTAGTATAGAATTCACCAAACCACATGTTTCTGGCTTGGAAAACTCAAAATGCTTTTCGGGGCCTGAAAACACTAAAAGTGACATGATGCTGTTTTCTGACCTACTAGTGATGAAAACCAGAAGGAACTGCCTTGCTACTATAGAATTCAACAAACCACATGTTTCTGGCTTTGAAACGTGTTTCTGAGTGTTTCTGGTGAAAAGTAACAGCCTAAGTGATAACATGCTCTCAAAATGCTTTTTGCGGCCTGAAAACACTAAAAGTGACATGTTGCTGTTTTCTGACCAACTAGTGATGGAAACCAGAGGAAACTGCCTTGCTACTATAGACTTCACCAAAGTACATGTTTCTGGTTTCGATACTTGTTTCTGAGTGCTTCTGGACAAAAGTAACAGCCTAAGTGACAACATGCTCTCAAACTGCTTTTCGGGCCCTGAAAACACTAAAAGTGACATGTTGCTGTTTTCTGACCAACTAGTGATGAAAACCAGAAGAAACTGCCTTGCTACTATAGACTTCACCAAAGTACATGTTTCTGGCTTGGATACTCGTTTCTGAGTGCTTCTGGACAAAAGTAACAGCCTAAGTGACAATATGCTCTCAAAATGCTTTTCGGGCCCTGAAAACACTAAAAGTGACATGATGCTGTTCTCTCACCAACTAGTGAGGGAAACCACAGGAAACTGCCTTGTTACTATAGACTTCACCAAAGTACATGTTTCTGGCTTGGAAACTCGTTTCTGAGTGCTTCTGGTGAAAAGTAACAGCCTAAGTGACAACATGCTCTCAAAATGCTTTTCGGGCCCTGAAAACACTAAAAGTGACATGTTGCTGTTTTCTCACCAACTAGTGATGAAAAACAGAAGAAACTGCCTTGCTACTATAGACTTCAACAAAGTACATGTTTCTGGCTTGGAAACTTGTTTCTGAGTGCTTCTGGACAAAAGTAACAGCCTAAGTGACAACATGCTCTCCAAATGCTTTTCGGGGCCTGAGAACACTAAAAGTGACATGTTGCTGTTTTCTGACCAACTAGTGATGGAAACCACGGGAAACTGCCTTGCTACTATAGACTTCACCAAAGTACATGTTTCTGGTTTTGATACTTGTTTCTGAGTGCTTCTGGACAAAATTAACAGCCTAAGTGACAACATGCTCTCAAAATGCTTTTCGAGCCCTGAAAACACTAAAAGTGACATGTTGCTGTTTTCTGACCAACTAGTGATGAAAACCAGAAGAAACTGCCTTGCTACTATAGACTTCACCAAAGTACATGTTTCTGGCTTGGAAACTTGTTTCTGAGTGCTTCTGGTGAAAAGTAACAGCCTAAGTGACAACATGCTGTCAAAATGCTTTTCGGGCCCTGAAAACACTAAAAGTGACATGTTGCTGTTTTCTGACCAACTAGTGATGAAAACCAGAAGAAACTGCCTTGCTACTATAGACTTCACCAAAGTACATGTTTCTGGCTTGGAAACTCGTTTCTGAGTGCTTCTGGTGAAAAGTAACAGCCTAAGTGACAACATGCTGTCAAAATGCTTTTCGGGCCCTGAAAACACTAAAAGTGACATGTTGCTGTTTTCTGACCAACTAGTGATAAAAACCAGAAGAAACTGCCTTGCTACTATAGACTTCACCAAAGTACATGTTTCTGGCTTGGAAACTTGTTTCTGAGTGCTTCTGGTGAAAAGTAACAGCCTAAGTGATAACATGCTGTCAACATGCTTTTCGGGCCCTGAAAACACTAAAAGTGACATGTTGCTGTTTTCTGACCAACTAGTGATGGAAACCACGGGAAACTGCCTTGCTACTATAGAATTCACCAAAGTACATGTTACTGGCTTGGATACTTGTTTCTGAGGGCTTCTGGTGAAAAGTAACAGCTTAAGTTACAACATGCTTTCAAAATGCTTTTCGGGGCCTGAAAACACTAAAAGTGACATGTTGCTGTTTTCTGACCAACTAGTGATGGAAACCAGAGGAAACTGCCTTGCTACTATAGACTTCACCAAAGTACATGTTTCTGGTTTTGATACTTGTTTCTGAGTGCTTCTGGACAAAATTAACAGCCTAAGTGACAACATGCTCTCAAAATGCTTTTCGAGCCCTGAAAACACTAAAAGTGACATGTTGCTGTTTTCTGACCAACTAGTGATGAAAACCAGAAGAAACTGCCTTGCTACTATAGACTTCACCAAAGTACATGTTTCTGGCTTGGAAACTTGTTTCTGAGTGCTTCTGGTGAAAAGTAACAGCCTAAGTGACAACATGCTGTCAAAATGCTTTTCGGGGCCTGAAAACACTAAAAGGGACATGATGCTGTTTTCTGACCAACTAGTGATGAAAACCAGAAGAAACTGCCTTGCTACTATAGACTTCACTAAAGTACATGTTTCTGGCTTGGATACTTGTTTCTGAGTGCTTCTGGACAAAAGTAACAGCCTAAGTGACAACATGCTGTCAAAATGCTTTTCGGGCCCTGAAAACACTAAAAAAAGTGACATGTTGCTGTTTTCTGACCAACTAGTGATGAAAACCAGAAGAAACTGCCTTGCTACTATAGACTTCATCAAAGTACATGTTTCTGGCTTGGAAACTTGTTTGTGAGTGCTTCTGGACAAAAGTAACAGCCTAAGTGACAACATGCTGTCAAAATGCTTTTCGGGCCCTGAAAACACTAAAAGTGACATGTTGCTGTTTTCTGACCAACTAGTGATGAAAACCAGAAGAAACTGCCTTGCTACTATAGACTTCACCAAAGTACATGTTTCTGGCTTGGAAACTTGTTTCTGAGTGCTTCTGGACAAAAGTAACAGCCTCAGTGACAACATGCTGTCAAAATGCTTTTCGGGCCCTGAAAACACTAAAAGTGACATGTTGCTGTTTTCTGACCAACTAGTGATGAAAACCAGAAGAAACTGCCTTGCTACTATAGACTTCACCAAAGTACATGTTTCTGGCTTGGAAACTTTTTTCTGAGTGCTTCTGGACAAAAGTAACAGCCTAAGGGATAACATGCTGTCAACATGCTTTTCGGGCCCTGAAAACACTAAAAGTGACATGTTGCTGTTTTCTGACCAACTAGTGATGAAAACCAGAAGAACCCGCCTTGCTACTATAGACTTCAACAAAGTACATGTTTCTGGCTTGGAAACTTGTTTCTGAGTGCTTCTGGACAAAAGTAACAGCCTAAGTGACAACATGCTCTCCAAATGGTTTTCGGGGCCTGAGAACACTAAAAGGGACATGATGCTGTTTTCTGACCAACTAGTGATGAAAACCAGAAGAAACTGCCTTGCTACTATAGAATTCACCAAACCACATGTTTCTGGCTTGGAAACGTGTTTCTGAGTGCTTCTGGACAAAAGTAACAGCCTAAGTGACAACATGCTCTCAAAATGCTTTTCGGGCCCTGAAAACACTAAAAGTGACATGTTGCTGTTTTCTGACCAACTAGTGATGAAAACCAGAAGAACCTGCCTTGCTACTATAGACTTCAACAAAGTACATGTTTCTGGCTTGGAAACTTGTTTCTGAGTGCTTCTGGACAAAAGTAACAGCCTAAGTGACAACATGCTCTCCAAATGCTTTTCGGGGCCTGAGAACACTAAAAGGGACATGATGCTGTTTTCTGACCAACTAGTGATGAAAACCAGAAGAAACTGCCTTGCTACTATAGAATTCACCAAACCACATGTTTCTGGCTTGGAAACGTGTTTCTGAGTGCTTCTGGACAAAAGTAACAGCTTAAGTTACAACATGCTTTCAAAATGCTTTTCGGGGCCTGAAAAAACTAAAAGTGACATGTTGCTGTTTTCTGACCAACTAGTGATGGAAACCAGAGGAAACTGCCTTGCTACTATAGACTTCACCAAAGTACATGTTTCTGGTTTTGATACTTGTTTCTGAGTGCTTCTGGACAAAATTAACAGCCTAAGTGACAACATGCTCTCAAAATGCTTTTCGAGCCCTGAAAACACTAAAAGTGACATGTTGCTGTTTTCTGACCAACTAGTGATGAAAACCAGAAGAAACTGCCTTGCTACTATAGACTTCACCAAAGTACATGTTTCTGGCTTGGAAACTTGTTTCTGAGTGCTTCTGGTGAAAAGTAACAGCCTAAGTGACAACATGCTGTCAAAATGCTTTTCGGAACCTGAAAACACTAAAAGGGACATGATGCTGTTTTCTGACCAACTAGTGATGAAAACCAGAAGAAACTGCCTTGCTACTATAGACTTCACTAAAGTACATGTTTCTGGCTTGGATACTTGTTTCTGAGTGCTTCTGGACAAAAGTAACAGCCTAAGTGACAACATGCTGCCAAAATGCTTTTCGGGCCCTGAAAACACTAAAAGTGACATGTTGCTGTTTTCTGACCAACTAGTGATGAAAACCAGAAGAAACTGCCTTGCTACTATAGACTTCACCAAAGTACATGTTTCTGGCTTGGAAACTTGTTTCTGAGTGCTTCTGGTGAAAAGTAACAGCCTAAGTGACAACATGCTGTCAAAATGCTTTTCGGGCCCTGAAAACACTAAAAGTGACATGTTGCTGTTTTCTGACCAACTAGTGATGAAAACCAGAAGAAACTGCCTTGCTACTATAGACTTCACCAAAGTACATGTTTCTGGCTTGGAAACTCGTTTCTGAGTGCTTCTGGTGAAAAGTAACAGCCTAAGTGACAACATGCTCTCAAAATGCTTTTCGGGCCCTGAAAACACTAAAAGTGACATGTTGCTGTTTTCTCACCAACTAGTGATGAAAAACAGAAGAAACTGCCTTGCTACTATAGACTTCACCAAAGTACATGTTTCTGGCTTGGAAACTTGTTTCTGAGTGCTTCTGGTGAAAAGTAACAGCCTAAGTGACAACATGCTGTCAAAATGCTTTTCGGGCCCTGAAAACACTAAAAGTGACATGTTGCTGTTTTCTGACCAACTAGTGATGAAAACCAGAAGAAACTGCCTTGCTACTATAGACTTCACCAAAGTACATGTTTCTGGCTTGGAAACTTGTTTCTGAGTGCTTCTGGTGAAAAGTAACAGCCTAAGGGATAACATGCTGTCAACATGCTTTTCGGGCCCTGAAAACACTAAAAGTGACATGTTGCTGTTTTCTGACCAACTAGTGATGAAAACCAGAAGAACCCGCCTTGCTACTATAGACTTCAACAAAGTACATGTTTCTGGCTTGGAAACTTGTTTCTGAGTGCTTCTGGACAAAAGTAACAGTCTAAGTGACAACATGCTCTCCAAATGCTTTTCGGGGCCTGAGAACACTAAAAGTGACATGTTGCTGTTTTCTGACCAACTAGTGATGGAAACCACGGGAAACTGCCTTGCTACTATAGACTTCACCAAAGTACATGTTTCTGGCTTGGAAACTTGTTTCTGAGTGCTTCTGGTGAAAAGTAACAGCCTAAGTGACAACATGCTGTCAACATGCTTTTCGGGCCCTGAAAACACTAAAATTGACATGTTGCTGTTTTCTGACCAACTAGTGATGAAAACCAGAAGAACCCGCCTTGCTACTATAGACTTCAACAAAGTACATGTTTCTGGCTTGGAAACTTGTTTCTGAGTGCTTCTGGACAAAAGTAACAGCCTAAGTGACAACATGCTCTCCAAATGCTTTTCGGGCCCTGAGAACACTAAAAGGGACATGATGCTGTTTTCTGACCAACTAGTGATGAAAACCAGAAGAAACTGCCTTGCTACTATAGAATTCACCAAACCACATGTTTCTGGCTTGGAAACGTGTTTCTGAGTGCTTCTGGACAAAAGTAACAGCCTAAGTGACAACATGCTGTCAAAATGCTTTTCGGGCCCTGAAAACACTAAAAGTGACATGTTGCTGTTTTCTGACCAACTAGTGATGGAAACCACAGGAAACTGCCTTGCTACTATAGACTTCACCAAAGTACATGTTTCTGGCTTGGAAACTTGTTTCTGAGTGCTTCTGGACAAAAGTAAGAGCCTAAGTGACAACATGCTGTCAAAATGCTTTTCGGGCCCTGAAAACACTAAAAGTGACATGTTGCTGTTTTCTGACCAACTAGTGATGAAAACCAGAAGAAACTGCCTTGCTACTATAGACTTCACCAAAGTACATGTTTCTGGCTTGGAAAGTTGTTTCTGAGTGCTTCTGGTGAAAAGTAACAGCCTAAGTGACAACATGCTGTCAAAATGCTTTTCGGGGCCTGAAAACACTAAAAGGGACATGATGCTGTTTTCTGACCAACTAGTGATGAAAACCAGAAGAAACTGCCTTGCTACTATAGACTTCACTAAAGTACATGTTTCTGGCTTGGATACTTGTTTCTGAGTGCTTCTGGACAAAAGTAACAGCCTAAGTGACAACATGCTGTCAAAATGCTTTTCGGGCCCTGAAAACACTAAAAGTGACATGTTGCTGTTTTCTGACCAACTAGTGATGAAAACCAGAAGAAACTGCCTTGCTACTATAGACTTCACCAAAGTACATGTTTCTGGCTTGGAAACTTGTTTGTGAGTGCTTCTGGACAAAAGTAACAGCCTAAGTGACAACATGCTGTCAAAATGCTTTTCGGGCCCTGAAAACACTAAAAGTGACATGTTGCTGTTTTCTGACCAACTAGTGATGAAAACCAGAAGAAACTGCCTTGCTACTATAGACTTCACCAAAGTACATGTTTCTGGCTTGGAAACTTGTTTCTGAGTGCTTCTGGTGAAAAGTAACAGCCTAAGTGACAACATGCTGTCAAAATGCTTTTCGGGCCCTGAAAACACTAAAAGTGACATGTTGCTGTTTTCTGACCAACTAGTGATGAAAACCAGAAGAAACTGCCTTGCTACTATAGACTTCACCAAAGTACATGTTTCTGGCTTGGAAACTTGTTTCTCAGTGCTTCTGGACAAAAGTAACAGCCTAAGTGACAACATGCTGTCAAAATGCTTTTCGGGCCCTGAAAACACTAAAAGTGACATGTTGCTGTTTTCTGACCAACTAGTGATGAAAACCAGAAGAAACTGCCTTGCTACTATAGACTTCACCAAAGTACATGTTTCTGGCTTGGAAACTTGTTTCTGAGTGCTTCTGGTGAAAAGTAACAGCCTAAGTGACAACATGCTGTCAAAATGCTTTTCGGGCCCTGAAAACACTAAAAGTGACATGTTGCTGTTTTCTGACCAACTAGTGATGAAAACCAGAAGAAACTGCCTTGCTACTATAGACTTCACCAAAGTACATGTTTCTGGCTTGGAAACTTGTTTCTGACTGCTTCTGGTGAAAAGTAACAGCCTAAGTGACAACATGCTGTCAAAATGCTTTTCGGGCCCTGAAAACACTAAAAGTGACATGTTGCTGTTTTCTGACCAACTAGTGATGAAAACCAGAAGAAACTGCCTTGCTACTATAGACTTCACCAAAGTACATGTTTCTGGCTTGGAAACTCGTTTCTGAGTGCTTCTGGACAAAAGTAACAGCCTAAGTGACAACATGCTCTCCAAATGCTTTTCGGGGCCTGAGAACACTAAAAGTGACATGTTGCTGTTTTCTGACCAACTAGTGATGGAAACCACGGGAAACTGCCTTGCTACTATAGACTTCACCAAAGTACATGTTTCTGGTTTTGATACTTGTTTCTGAGTGCTTCTGGACAAAATTAACAGCCTAAGTGACAACATGCTCTCAAAATGCTTTTCGAGCCCTGAAAACACTAAAAGTGACATGTTGCTGTTTTCTGAGCAACTAGTGATGAAAACCAGAAGAAACTGCCTTGCTACTATAGACTTCACCAAAGTACATGTTTCTGGCTTGGAAACTTGTTTCTGAGTGCTTCTGGTGAAAAGTAACAGCCTAAGTGACAACATGCTGTCAAAATGCTTTTCGGGCCCTGAAAACACTAAAAGTGACATGTTGCTGTTTTCTGACCAACTAGTGATGAAAACCAGAAGAAACTGCCTTGCTACTATAGACTTCACCAAAGTACATGTTTCTGGCTTGGAAACTCGTTTCTGAGTGCTTCTGGTGAAAAGTAACAGCCTAAGTGACAACATGCTGTCAAAATGCTTTTCGGGCCCTGAAAACACTAAAAGTGACATGTTGCTGTTTTCTGACCAACTAGTGATAAAAACCAGAAGAAACTGCCTTGCTACTATAGACTTCACCAAAGTACATGTTTCTGGCTTGGAAACTTGTTTCTGAGTGCTTCTGGTGAAAAGTAACAGCCTAAGTGATAACATGCTGTCAACATGCTTTTCGGGCCCTGAAAACACTAAAAGTGACATGTTGCTGTTTTCTGACCAACTAGTGATGGAAACCACGGGAAACTGCCTTGCTACTATAGAATTCACCAAAGTACATGTTTCTGGCTTGGATACTTGTTTCTGAGGGCTTCTGGTGAAAAGTAACAGCTTAAGTTACAACATGCTTTCAAAATGCTTTTCGGGGCCTGAAAACACTAAAAGTGACATGTTGCTGTTTTCTGACCAACTAGTGATGGAAACCAGAGGAAACTGCCTTGCTACTATAGACTTCACCAAAGTACATGTTTCTGGTTTTGATACTTGTTTCTGAGTGCTTCTGGACAAAATTAACAGCCTAAGTGACAACATGCTCTCAAAATGCTTTTCGAGCCCTGAAAACACTAAAAGTGACATGTTGCTGTTTTCTGACCAACTAGTGATGAAAACCAGAAGAAACTGCCTTGCTACTATAGACTTCACCAAAGTACATGTTTCTGGCTTGGAAAGTTGTTTCTGAGTGCTTCTGGTGAAAAGTAACAGCCTAAGTGACAACATGCTGTCAAAATGCTTTTCGGGGCCTTAAAACACTAAAAGGGACATGATGCTGTTTTCTGACCAACTAGTGATGAAAACCAGAAGAAACTGCCTTGCTACTATAGACTTCACTAAAGTACATGTTTCTGGCTTGGATACTTGTTTCTGAGTGCTTCTGGACAAAAGTAACAGCCTAAGTGACAACATGCTGTCAAAATGCTTTTCGGGCCCTGAAAACACTAAAAGTGACATGTTGCTGTTTTCTGACCAACTAGTGATGAAAACCAGAAGAAACTGCCTTGCTACTATAGACTTCACCAAAGTACATGTTTCTGGCTTGGAAACTTGTTTCTGAGTGCTTCTGGACAAAAGTAACAGCCTAAGTGACAACATGCTGTCAAAATGCTTTTCGGGCCCTGAAAACACTAAAAGTGACATGTTGCTGTTTTCTGACCAACTAGTGATGAAAACCAGAAGAAACTGCCTTGCTACTATAGACTTCACCAAAGTACATGTTTCTGGCTTGGAAACTTGTTTCTGAGTGCTTCTGGTGAAAAGTAACAGCCTAAGTGACAACATGCTGTCAAAATGCTTTTCGGGCCCTGAAAACACTAAAAGTGACATGTTGCTGTTTTCTGACCAACTAGTGATGAAAACCAGAAGAAACTGCCTTGCTACTATAGACTTCACCAAAGTACATGTTTCTGGCTTGGAAACTTTTTTCTGAGTGCTTCTGGACAAAAGTAACAGCCTAAGGGATAACATGCTGTCAACATGCTTTTCGGGCCCTGAAAACACTAAAAGTGACATGTTGCTGTTTTCTGACCAACTAGTGATGAAAACCAGAAGAACCCGCCTTGCTACTATAGACTTCAACAAAGTACATGTTTCTGGCTTGGAAACTTGTTTCTGAGTGCTTCTGGACAAAAGTAACAGCCTAAGTGACAACATGCTCTCCAAATGCTTTTCGGGGCCTGAGAACACTAAAAGGGACATGATGCTGTTTTCTGACCAACTAGTGATGAAAACCAGAAGAAACTGCCTTGCTACTATAGAATTCATCAAACCACATGTTTCTGGCTTGGAAACGTGTTTCTGAGTGCTTCTGGACAAAAGTAACAGCCTAAGTGACAACATGCTCTCAAAATGCTTTTCGGGCCCTGAAAACACTAAAAGTGACATGTTGCTGTTTTCTGACCAACTAGTGATGAAAACCAGAAGAAACTGCCTTGCTACTATAGAATTCAACAAGCCACATGTTTGTGGCTCCTAAACTTGTTTCTGAGTGCTTCTGGACAAAAGTAACAGCCTAAGTGACAACATGCTGTCAAAATGCTTTTCGGGCCCTGAAAACACTAAAAGTGACATGATGCTGTTTTCTGATCTACTAGTGATGAAAACCAGAAGGAACTGCCTTGCTACTACAGAATTCAACAAACCACATGTTTCTGGCTCGTAAACTTGTTTCTGAGTGCTTCTGGACAAAAGTAACAGCCTAAGTGACAACATGCTCTCAAAATGCTTTTCGGGCCCTGAAAACACTAAAAGTGACATGTTGCTGTTTTCTGACCAACTAGTGATGGAAACCACAGGAAACTGCCTTGCTACTATAGAATTCACCAAAGTACATGTTTCTGGCTTGGATACTTGTTTCTGAGTGCTTCTGGACAAAAGTAACAGCCTAAGTGACAACATGCTCTCAAAATGCTTTTCGAGCCCTGAAAACACTAAAAGTGACATGTTGCTGTTTTCTGACCAACTAGTGATGAAAACCAGAAGAAACTGCCTTGCTACTATAGACTTCACCAAAGTACATGTTTCTGGTTTCGATACTTGTTTCTGAGTGCTTCTGGACAAAAGTAACAGCCTAAGTGACAACATGCTCTCAAACTGCTTTTCGAACCCTGAAAACACTAAAAGTGACATGTTGCTGTTTTCTGACAAACTAGTGATGAAAACCAGAAGAAACTGCCTTGCTACTATAGAATTCAACAAGCCACATATTTCTGGCTCGTGAACTTGTTTCTGAGTGCTTCTGGACAAAAGTAACAGCCTAAGTGACAACATGCTCTCAAAATGCTTTTCGGGCCCTGAAAACACTAAAAGTGGCATGATGCTGTTTTCTGACCTACTAGTGATGAAAACCAGAAGGAACTGCCTTGCTACTACAGAATTCAACAAACCACATGTTTCTGGCTCGTAAACTTGTTTCTGAGTGCTTCTGGACAAAAGTAACAGCCTAAGTGACAACATGCTCTCAAAATGCTTTTCGGGCCCTGAAAACACTAAAAGTGACATGTTGCTGTTTTCTGACCAACTAGTGATGAAAACCAGAAGAAACTGCCTTGCTACTATAGACTTCACCAAAGTACATGTTTCTGGTTTCGATACTTGTTTCTGAGTGCTTCTGGACAAAAGTAACAGCCTAAGTGACAACATGCTCTCAAACTGCTTTTCGAACCCTGAAAACACTAAAAGTGACATGTTGCTGTTTTCTGACAAACTAGTGATGAAAACCAGAAGAAACTGCCTTGCTACTATAGAATTCAACAAGCCACATATTTCTGGCTCGTGAACTTGTTTCTGAGTGCTTCTGGACAAAAGTAACAGCCTAAGTGACAACATGCTCTCAAAATGCTTTTCGGGCCCTGAAAACACTAAAAGTGGCATGATGCTGTTTTCTGACCTACTAGTGATGAAAACCAGAAGGAACTGCCTTGCTACTACAGAATTCAACAAACCACATGTTTCTGGCTCGTAAACTTGTTTCTGAGTGCTTCTGGACAAAAGTAACAGCCTAAGTGACAACATGCTCTCAAAATGCTTTTCGGGCCCTGAAAACACTAAAAGTGACATGTTGCTGTTTTCTGACCAACTAGTGATGGAAACCAGAAGAAACTGCCTTGCTACTATAGAATTCACCAAAGTACATGTTTCTGGCTTGGATACTTGTTTCTGAGTGCTTCTGGACAAAAGTAACAGCCTAAGTGACAACATGCTCTCAAAATGCTTTTCGGGGCCTGAAAAGGTTAAAAGGGACATGATGTTGTTGTCTGACCAAATTGTGACGGAAACCAGAGGAAACTGCATTGCTGCTATAGAATTCACCAAACCACATGTTTCTGGCCTGGAAACGTGTTTCTCAGTGCTTCTGGTCACAAGTAACAACCTAAGATACAACATGTTCTCAAAATGCTTTTCGAGGCCTGAAAATGCTCAAAGTGACATGATGATGTTTTCTGACCAACTAGCGATGGAAATCAGAGGAAACTGCATTGCTAGTATAGAATTCACCAAACCACATGTTTCTGGCTTGGAAAACTCAAAATGCTTTTCGGGGCCTGAAAACACTAAAAGTGACATGATGCTGTTTTCTGACCTACTAGTGATGAAATCCAGAAGGAACTGCCTTGCTACTATAGAATTCAACAAACCACATGTTTCTGGCTTTGAAACGTGTTTCTGAGTGTTTCTGGTGAAAAGTAACAGCCTAAGTGACAACATGCTGTCAAAATGCTTTTCGGGCCCTGAAAACACTAAAAGTGACATGTTGCTGTTTTCTGACCAACTAGTGATGAAAACCAGAAGAAACTGCCTTGCTACTATAGACTTCACCAAAGTACATGTTTCTGGCTTGGAAACTTGTTTCTCAGTGCTTCTGGACAAAAGTAACAGCCTAAGTGACAACATGCTGTCAAAATGCTTTTCGGGCCCTGAAAACACTAAAAGTGACATGTTGCTGTTTTCTGACCAACTAGTGATGAAAACCAGAAGAAACTGCCTTGCTACTATAGACTTCACCAAAGTACATGTTTCTGGCTTGGAAACTTGTTTCTGAGTGCTTCTGGTGAAAAGTAACAGCCTAAGTGATAACATGCTGTCAACATGCTTTTCGGGCCCTGAAAACACTAAAAGTGACATGTTGCTGTTTTCTGACCAACTAGTGATGGAAACCACGGGAAACTGCCTTGCTACTATAGAATTCACCAAAGTACATGTTACTGGCTTGGATACTTGTTTCTGAGGGCTTCTGGTGAAAAGTAACAGCTTAAGTTACAACATGCTTTCAAAATGCTTTTCGGGGCCTGAAAAAACTAAAAGTGACATGTTGCTGTTTTCTGACCAACTAGTGATGGAAACCAGAGGAAACTGCCTTGCTACTATAGACTTCACCAAAGTACATGTTTCTGGTTTTGATACTTGTTTCTGAGTGCTTCTGGACAAAATTAACAGCCTAAGTGACAACATGCTCTCAAAATGCTTTTTGAGCCCTGAAAACACTAAAAGTGACATGTTGCTGTTTTCTGACCAACTAGTGATGAAAACCAGAAGAAACTGCCTTGCTACTATAGACTTCACCAAAGTACATGTTTCTGGCTTGGAAAGTTGTTTCTGAGTGCTTCTGGTGAAAAGTAACAGCCTAAGTGACAACATGCTGTCAAAATGCTTTTCGGGGCCTGAAAACACTAAAAGGGACATGATGCTGTTTTCTGACCAACTAGTGATGAAAACCAGAAGAAACTGCCTTGCTACTATAGACTTCACTAAAGTACATGTTTCTGGCTTGGATACTTGTTTCTGAGTGCTTCTGGACAAAAGTAACAGCCTAAGTGACAACATGCTGTCAAAATGCTTTTCGGGCCCTGAAAACACTAAAAGTGACATGTTGCTGTTTTCTGACCAACTAGTGATGAAAACCAGAAGAAACTGCCTTGCTACTATAGACTTCACCAAAGTACATGTTTCTGGCTTGGAAACTTGTTTGTGAGTGCTTCTGGACAAAAGTAACAGCCTAAGTGACAACATGCTGTCAAAATGCTTTTCGGGCCCTGAAAACACTAAAAGTGACATGTTGCTGTTTTCTGACCAACTAGTGATGAAAACCAGAAGAAACTGCCTTGCTACTATAGACTTCACCAAAGTACATGTTTCTGGCTTGGAAACTTGTTTCTCAGTGCTTCTGGACAAAAGTAACAGCCTAAGTGACAACATGCTGTCAAAATGCTTTTCGGGCCCTGAAAACACTAAAAGTGACATGTTGCTGTTTTCTGACCAACTAGTGATGAAAACCAGAAGAAACTGCCTTGCTACTATAGACTTCACCAAAGTACATGTTTCTGGCTTGGAAACTTGTTTCTGAGTGCTTCTGGTGAAAAGTAACAGCCTAAGTGACAACATGCTGTCAAAATGCTTTTCGGGCCCTGAAAACACTAAAAGTGACATGTTGCTGTTTTCTGACCAACTAGTGATGAAAACCAGAAGAAACTGCCTTGCTACTATAGACTTCACCAAAGTACATGTTTCTGGCTTGGAAACTCGTTTCTGAGTGCTTCTGGACAAAAGTAACAGCCTAAGTGACAACATGCTCTCCAAATGCTTTTCGGGGCCTGAGAACACTAAAAGTGACATGTTGCTGTTTTCTGACCAACTAGTGATGGAAACCACGGGAAACTGCCTTGCTACTATAGACTTCACCAAAGTACATGTTTCTGGTTTTGATACTTGTTTCTGAGTGCTTCTGGACAAAATTAACAGCCTAAGTGACAACATGCTGTCAAAATGCTTTTCGGGCCCTGAAAACACTAAAAGTGACATGTTGCTGTTTTCTGACCAACTAGTGATGAAAACCAGAAGAAACTGCCTTGCTACTATAGACTTCACCAAAGTACATGTTTCTGGCTTGGAAACTTGTTTCTGAGTGCTTCTGGTGAAAAGTAACAGCCTAAGTGACAACATGCTGTCAAAATGCTTTTCGGGCCCTGAAAACACTAAAAGTGACATGTTGCTGTTTTCTGACCAACTAGTGATGAAAACCAGAAGAAACTGCCTTGCTACTATAGACTTCACCAAAGTACATGTTTCTGGCTTGGAAACTCGTTTCTGAGTGCTTCTGGTGAAAAGTAACAGCCTAAGTGACAACATGCTGTCAAAATGCTTTTCGGGCCCTGAAAACACTAAAAGTGACATGTTGCTGTTTTCTGACCAACTAGTGATGAAAACCAGAAGAAACTGCCTTGCTACTATAGACTTCACCAAAGTACATGTTTCTGGCTTGGAAACTCGTTTCTGAGTGCTTCTGGTGAAAAGTAACAGCCTAAGTGACAACATGCTGTCAAAATGCTTTTCGGGCCCTGAAAACACTAAAAGTGACATGTTGCTGTTTTCTGACCAACTAGTGATGAAAACCAGAAGAAACTGCCTTGCTACTATAGACTTCACCAAAGTACATGTTTCTGGCTTGGAAACTTGTTTCTGAGTGCTTCTGGTGAAAAGTAACAGCCTAAGTGACAACATGCTGTCAAAATGCTTTTCGGGCCCTGAAAACACTAAAAGTGACATGTTGCTGTTTTCTGACCAACTAGTGATAAAAACCAGAAGAAACTGCCTTGCTACTATAGACTTCACCAAAGTACATGTTTCTGGCTTGGAAACTTGTTTCTGAGTGCTTCTGGTGAAAAGTAACAGCCTAAGTGATAACATGCTGTCAACATGCTTTTCGGGCCCTGAAAACACTAAAAGTGACATGTTGCTGTTTTCTGACCAACTAGTGATGGAAACCACGGGAAACTGCCTTGCTACTATAGAATTCACCAAAGTACATGTTACTGGCTTAGATACTTGTTTCTGAGGGCTTCTGGTGAAAAGTAACAGCTTAAGTTACAACATGCTTTCAAAATGCTTTTCGGGCCTGAAAACACTAAAAGTGACATGTTGCTGTTTTCTGACCAACTAGTGATGGAAACCAGAGGAAACTGCCTTGCTACTATAGACTTCACCAAAGTACATGTTTCTGGTTTTGATACTTGTTTCTGAGTGCTTCTGGACAAAATTAACAGCCTAAGTGACAACATGCTCTCAAAATGCTTTTCGAGCCCTGAAAACACTAAAAGTGACATGTTGCTGTTTTCTGACCAACTAGTGATGAAAACCAGAAGAAACTGCCTTGCTACTATAGACTTCACCAAAGTACATGTTTCTGGCTTGGAAAGTTGTTTCTGAGTGCTTCTGGTGAAAAGTAACAGCCTAAGTGACAACATGCTGTCAAAATGCTTTTCGGGGCCTGAAAACACTAAAAGGGACATGATGCTGTTTTCTGACCAACTAGTGATGAAAACCAGAAGAAACTGCCTTGCTACTATAGACTTCACTAAAGTACATGTTTCTGGCTTGGATACTTGTTTCTGAGTGCTTCTGGACAAAAGTAACAGCCTAAGGGATAACATGCTGTCAAAATGCTTTTCGGGCCCTGAAAACACTAAAAGTGACATGTTGCTGTTTTCTGACCAACTAGTGATGAAAACCAGAAGAAACTGCCTTGCTACTATAGACTTCACCAAAGTACATGTTTCTGGCTTGGAAACTTTTTTCTGAGTGCTTCTGGTGAAAAGTAACAGCCTAAGGGATAACATGCTGTCAACATGCTTTTCGGGCCCTGAAAACACTAAAAGTGACATGTTGCTGTTTTCTGACCAACTAGTGATGAAAACCAGAAGAACCCGCCTTGCTACTATAGACTTCAACAAAGTACATGTTTCTGGCTTGGAAACTTGTTTCTGAGTGCTTCTGGACAAAAGTAACAGCCTAAGTGACAACATGCTCTCCAAATGCTTTTCGGGGCCTGAGAACACTAAAAGGGACATGATGCTGTTTTCTGACCAACTAGTGATGAAAACCAGAAGAAACTGCCTTGCTACTATAGAATTCACCAAACCACATGTTTCTGGCTTGGAAACGTGTTTCTGAGTGCTTCTGGACAAAAGTAACAGCCTAAGTGACAACATGCTCTCAAAATGCTTTTCGGGCCCTGAAAACACTAAAAGTGACATGTTGCTGTTTTCTGACCAACTAGTGATGAAAACCAGAAGAAACTGCCTTGCTACTATAGAATTCAACAAGCCACATGTTTGTGGCTCCTAAACTTGTTTCTGAGTGCTTCTGGACAAAAGTAACAGCCTAAGTGACAACATGCTGTCAAAATGCTTTTCGGGCCCTGAAAACACTAAAAGTGACATGATGCTGTTTTCTGATCTACTAGTGATGAAAACCAGAAGGAACTGCCTTGCTACTACAGAATTCAACAAACCACATGTTTCTGGCTCGTAAACTTGTTTCTGAGTGCTTCTGGACAAAAGTAACAGCCTAAGTGACAACATGCTCTCAAAATGCTTTTCGGGCCCTGAAAACACTAAAAGTGACATGTTGCTGTTTTCTGACCATCTAGTGATGGAAACCACAGGAAACTGCCTTGCTACTATAGAATTCACCAAAGTACATGTTTCTGGCTTGGATACTTGTTTCTGAGTGCTTCTGGACAAAAGTAACAGCCTAAGTGACAACATGCTCTCAAAATGCTTTTCGAGCCCTGAAAACACTAAAAGTGACATGTTGCTGTTTTCTGACCAACTAGTGATGAAAACCAGAAGAAACTGCCTTGCTACTATAGACTTCACCAAAGTACATGTTTCTGGCTTGGATACTTGTTTCTGAGTGCTTCTGGACAAAAGTAACAGCCTAAGTGACAATATGCTCTCAAAATGCTTTTCGGGCCCTGAAAACACTAAAAGTGACATGATGCTGTTCTCTCACCAACTAGTGAGGGAAACCACAGGAAACTGCCTTGTTACTATAGACTTCACCAAAGTACATGTTTCTGGTTTCGATACTTGTTTCTGAGTGCTTCTGGACAAAAGTAACAGCCTAAGTGACAACATGCTCTCAAACTGCTTTTCGAACCCTGAAAACACTAAAAGTGACATGTTGCTGTTTTCTGACAAACTAGTGATGAAAACCAGAAGGAACTGCCTTGCTACTATAGAATTCAACAAGCCACATATTTCTGGCTCGTGAACTTGTTTCTGAGTGCTTCTGGACAAAAGTAACAGCCTAAGTGACAACATGCTCTCAAAATGCTTTTCGGGCCCTGAAAACACTAAAAGTGGCATGATGCTGTTTTCTGACCTACTAGTGATGAAAACCAGAAGGAACTGCCTTGCTACTACAGAATTCAACAAACCACATGTTTCTGGCTCGTAAACTTGTTTCTGAGTGCTTCTGGACAAAAGTAACAGCCTAAGTGACAACATGCTCTCAAAATGCTTTTCGGGCCCTGAAAACACTAAAAGTGACATGTTGCTGTTTTCTGACCAACTAGTGATGGAAACCAGAAGAAACTGCCTTGCTACTATAGAATTCACCAAAGTACATGTTTCTGGCTTGGATACTTGTTTCTGAGTGCTTCTGGACAAAAGTAACAGCCTAAGTGACAACATGCTGTCAAAATGCTTTTCGGGGCCTGAAAAGGTTAAAAGGGACATGATGTTGTTGTCTGACCAAATTGTGACGGAAACCAGAGGAAACTCCATTGCTGCTATAGAATTCACCAAACCACATGTTTCTGGCCTGGAAACGTGTTTCTCAGTGCTTCTGGTCACAAGTAACAACCTAAGATACAACATGTTCTCAAAATGCTTTTCGAGGCCTGAAAATGCTCAAAGTGACATGATGATGTTTTCTGACCAACTAGCGATGGAAATCAGAGGAAACTGCATTGCTAGTATAGAATTCACCAAACCACATGTTTCTGGCTTGGAAAACTCAAAATGCTTTTCGGGGCCTGAAAACACTAAAAGTGACATGATGCTGTTTTCTGACCTACTAGTGATGAAATCCAGAAGGAACTGCCTTGCTACTATAGAATTCAACAAACCACATGTTTCTGGCTTTGAAACGTGTTTCTGAGTGTTTCTGGTGAAAAGTAACAGCCTAAGTGACAACATGCTGTCAACATGCTTTTCGGGCCCTGAAAACACTAAAAGTGACATGTTGCTGTTTTCTGACCAACTAGTGATGAAAACCAGAAGAAACTGCCTTGCTACTATAGACTTCACCAAAGTACATGTTTCTGGCTTGGAAACTTGTTTCTCAGTGCTTCTGGACAAAAGTAACAGCCTAAGTGACAACATGCTGTCAAAATGCTTTTCGGGCCCTGAAAACACTAAAAGTGACATGTTGCTGTTTTCTGAGCAACTAGTGATGAAAACCAGAAGAAACTGCCTTGCTACTATAGACTTCACCAAAGTACATGTTTCTGGCTTGGAAACTTGTTTCTGAGTGCTTCTGGTGAAAAGTAACAGCCTAAGTGACAACATGCTGTCAAAATGCTTTTCGGGCCCTGAAAACACTAAAAGTGACATGTTGCTGTTTTCTGACCAACTAGTGATGAAAACCAGAAGAAACTGCCTTGCTACTATAGACTTCACCAAAGTACATGTTTCTGGCTTGGAAACTCGTTTCTGAGTGCTTCTGGTGAAAAGTAACAGCCTAAGTGACAACATGCTGTCAAAATGCTTTTCGGGCCCTGAAAACACTAAAAGTGACATGTTGCTGTTTTCTGACCAACTAGTGATGAAAACCAGAAGAAACTGCCTTGCTACTATAGACTTCACCAAAGTACATGTTTCTGGCTTGGAAACTCGTTTCTGAGTGCTTCTGGTGAAAAGTAACAGCCTAAGTGACAACATGCTGTCAAAATGCTTTTCGGGCCCTGAAAACACTAAAAGTGACATGTTGCTGTTTTCTGACCAACTAGTGATGAAAACCAGAAGAAACTGCCTTGCTACTATAGACTTCACCAAAGTACATGTTTCTGGCTTGGAAACTTGTTTCTGAGTGCTTCTGGTGAAAAGTAACAGCCTAAGTGACAACATGCTGTCAAAATGCTTTTCGGGCCCTGAAAACACTAAAAGTGACATGTTGCTGTTTTCTGACCAACTAGTGATAAAAACCAGAAGAAACTGCCTTGCTACTATAGACTTCACCAAAGTACATGTTTCTGGCTTGGAAACTTGTTTCTGAGTGCTTCTGGTGAAAAGTAACAGCCTAAGTGATAACATGCTGTCAACATGCGTTTCGGGCCCTGAAAACACTAAAAGTGACATGTTGCTGTTTTCTGACCAACTAGTGATGGAAACCAGAGGAAACTGCCTTGCTACTATAGACTTCACCAAAGTACATGTTTCTGGTTTTGATACTTGTTTCTGAGTGCTTCTGGACAAAATTAACAGCCTAAGTGACAACATGCTCTCAAAATGCTTTTCGAGCCCTGAAAACACTAAAAGTGACATGTTGCTGTTTTCTGACCAACTAGTGATGAAAACCAGAAGAAACTGCCTTGCTACTATAGACTTCACCAAAGTACATGTTTCTGGCTTGGAAAGTTGTTTCTGAGTGCTTCTGGTGAAAAGTAACAGCCTAAGTGACAACATGCTGTCAAAATGCTTTTCGGGGCCTGAAAACACTAAAAGGGACATGATGCTGTTTTCTGACCAACTAGTGATGAAAACCAGAAGAAACTGCCTTGCTACTATAGACTTCACTAAAGTACATGTTTCTGGCTTGGATACTTGTTTCTGAGTGCTTCTGGACAAAAGTAACAGCCTAAGTGACAACATGCTGTCAAAATGCTTTTCGGGCCCTGAAAACACTAAAAGTGACATGTTGCTGTTTTCTGACCAACTAGTGATGAAAACCAGAAGAAACTGCCTTGCTACTATAGACTTCACCAAAGTACATGTTTCTGGCTTGGAAACTTGTTTGTGAGTGCTTCTGGACAAAAGTAACAGCCTAAGTGACAACATGCTGTCAAAATGCTTTTCGGGCCCTGAAAACACTAAAAGTGACATGTTGCTGTTTTCTGACCAACTAGTGATGAAAACCAGAAGAAACTGCCTTGCTACTATAGACTTCACCAAAGTACATGTTTCTGGCTTGGAAACTTGTTTGTGAGTGCTTCTGGTGAAAAGTAACAGCCTAAGTGACAACATGCTGTCAAAATGCTTTTCGGGCCCTGAAAACACTAAAAGTGACATGTTGCTGTTTTCTGACCAACTAGTGATGAAAACCAGAAGAAACTGCCTTGCTACTATAGACTTCACCAAAGTACATGTTTCTGGCTTGGAAACTCGTTTCTGAGTGCTTCTGGTGAAAAGTAACAGCCTAAGTGACAACATGCTCTCAAAATGCTTTTCGGGCCCTGAAAACACTAAAAGTGACATGTTGCTGTTTTCTGACCAACTAGTGATGAAAACCAGAAGAAACTGCCTTGCTACTATAGACTTCACCAAAGTACATGTTTCTGGCTTGGAAACTTGTTTCTGAGTGCTTCTGGTGAAAAGTAACAGCCTAAGTGACAACATGCTGTCAAAATGCTTTTCGGGCCCTGAAAACACTAAAAGTGACATGTTGCTGTTTTCTGACCAACTAGTGATGAAAACCAGAAGAAACTGCCTTGCTACTATAGACTTCACCAAAGTACATGTTTCTGGCTTGGAAACTTTTTTCTGAGTGCTTCTGGTGAAAAGTAACAGCCTAAGGGATAACATGCTGTCAACATGCTTTTCGGGCCCTGAAAACACTAAAAGTGACATGTTGCTGTTTTCTGACCAACTAGTGATGAAAACCAGAAGAACCCGCCTTGCTACTATAGACTTCAACAAAGTACATGTTTCTGGCTTGGAAACTTGTTTCTGAGTGCTTCTGGACAAAAGTAACAGCCTAAGTGACAACATGCTCTCCAAATGCTTTTCGGGGCCTGAGAACACTAAAAGGGACATGATGCTGTTTTCTGACCAACTAGTGATGAAAACCAGAAGAAACTGCCTTGCTACTATAGAATTCACCAAACCACATGTTTCTGGCTTGGAAACGTGTTTCTGAGTGCTTCTGGACAAAAGTAACAGCCTAAGTGACAACATGCTCTCAAAATGCTTTTCGGGCCCTGAAAACACTAAAAGTGACATGTTGCTGTTTTCTGACCAACTAGTGATGAAAACCAGAAGAAACTGCCTTGCTACTATAGAATTCAACAAGCCACATGTTTGTGGCTCCTAAACTTGTTTCTGAGTGCTTCTGGACAAAAGTAACAGCCTAAGTGACAACATGCTGTCAAAATGCTTTTCGGGCCCTGAAAACACTAAAAGTGACATGATGCTGTTTTCTGATCTACTAGTGATGAAAACCAGAAGGAACTGCCTTGCTACTACAGAATTCAACAAACCACATGTTTCTGGCTCGTAAACTTGTTTCTGAGTGCTTCTGGACAAAAGTAACAGCCTAAGTGACAACATGCTCTCAAAATGCTTTTCGAGGCCTGAAAATGCTCAAAGTGACATGATGATGTTTTCTGACCAACTAGCGATGGAAATCAGAGGAAACTGCATTGCTAGTATAGAATTCACCAAACCACATGTTTCTGGCTTGGAAAACTCAAAATGCTTTTCGGGGCCTGAAAACACTAAAAGTGACATGATGCTGTTTTCTGACCTACTAGTGATGAAATCCAGAAGGAACTGCCTTGCTACTATAGAATTCAACAAACCACATGTTTCTGGCTTTGAAACGTGTTTCTGAGTGTTTCTGGTGAAAAGTAACAGCTTAAGTGACAACATGCTGTCAAAATGCTTTTCGGGCCCTGAAAACACTAAAAGTGACATGTTGCTGTTTTCTGACCAACTAGTGATGAAAACCAGAAGAAACTGCCTTGCTACTATAGACTTCACCAAAGTACATGTTTCTGGCTTGGAAACTTGTTTCTCAGTGCTTCTGGACAAAAGTAACAGCCTAAGTGACAACATGCTGTCAAAATGCTTTTCGGGCCCTGAAAACACTAAAAGTGACATGTTGCTGTTTTCTCACCAACTAGTGATGAAAACCAGAAGAAACTGCCTTGCTACTATAGACTTCACCAAAGTACATGTTTCTGGCTTGGAAACTTGTTTCTGAGTGCTTCTGGTGAAAAGTAACAGCCTAAGTGATAACATGCTGTCAACATGCTTTTCGGGCCCTGAAAACACTAAAAGTGACATGTTGCTGTTTTCTGACCAACTAGTGATGGAAACCACGGGAAACTGCCTTGCTACTATAGAATTCACCAAAGTACATGTTACTGGCTTGGATACTTGTTTCTGAGGGCTTCTGGTGAAAAGTAACAGCTTAAGTTACAACATGCTTTCAAAATGCTTTTCGGGGCCTGAAAAAACTAAAAGTGACATGTTGCTGTTTTCTGACCAACTAGTGATGGAAACCAGAGGAAACTGCCTTGCTACTATAGACTTCACCAAAGTACATGTTTCTGGTTTTGATACTTGTTTCTGAGTGCTTCTGGACAAAATTAACAGCCTAAGTGACAACATGCTCTCAAAATGCTTTTCGAGCCCTGAAAACACTAAAAGTGACATGTTGCTGTTTTCTGACCAACTAGTGATGAAAACCAGAAGAAACTGCCTTGCTACTATAGACTTCACCAAAGTACATGTTTCTGGCTTGGAAAGTTGTTTCTGAGTGCTTCTGGTGAAAAGTAACAGCCTAAGTGACAAGATGCTGTCAAAATGCTTTTCGGGCCCTGAAAACACTAAAAGTGACATGTTGCTGTTTTCTGACCAACTAGTGATGAAAAACAGAAGAAACTGCCTTGCTACTATAGACTTCACCAAAGTACATGTTTCTGGCTTGGAAACTTGTTTCTGAGTGCTTCTGGTGAAAAGTAACAGCCTAAGTGACAACATGCTCTCAAAATGCTTTTCGGGCCCTGAAAACACTAAAAGTGACATGTTGCTGTTTTCTGACCAACTAGTGATGAAAACCAGAAGAAACTGCCTTGCTACTATAGACTTCACCAAAGTACATGTTTCTGGCTTGGAAACTTGTTTCTGAGTGCTTCTGGACAAAAGTAACAGCCTAAGTGACAACATGCTGTCAAAATGCTTTTCGGGCCCTGAAAACACTAAAAGTGACATGTTGCTGTTTTCTGACCAACTAGTGATGAAAACCAGAAGAAACTGCCTTGCTACTATAGACTTCACCAAAGTACATGTTTCTGGCTTGGAAACTTGTTTCTGAGTGCTTCTGGTGAAAAGTAACAGCCTAAGTGACAACATGCTGTCAAAATGCTTTTCGGGCCCTGAAAACACTAAAAGTGACATGTTGCTGTTTTCTGACCAACTAGTGATGAAAACCAGAAGAAACTGCCTTGCTACTATAGACTTCACCAAAGTACATGTTTCTGGCTTGGAAACTCGTTTCTGAGTGCTTCTGGTGAAAAGTAACAGCCTAAGTGACAACATGCTCTCAAAATGCTTTTCGGGCCCTGAAAACACTAAAAGTGACATGTTGCTGTTTTCTGACCAACTAGTGATGAAAACCAGAAGAAACTGCCTTGCTACTATAGACTTCACCAAAGTACATGTTTCTGGCTTGGAAACTTGTTTCTGAGTGCTTCTGGTGAAAAGTAACAGCCTAAGTGACAACATGCTGTCAAAATGCTTTTCGGGCCCTGAAAACACTAAAAGTGACATGATGCTGTTTTCTGGCCTACTAGTGATGAAAACCAGAAGGAACTGCCTTGCTACTATAGAATTCAACAAACCACATGTTTCTGGCTCGTAAATTTGTTTCTGAGTGCTTCTGGACAAAAGTAACAGCCTAAGTGACAACATGCTCTCAAAATGCTTTTCGGGCCCTGAAAACACTAAAAGTGACATGATGCTGTTTTCTGACCTACTAGTGATGGAAACCACAGGAAACTGCCTTGCTACTATAGAATTCACCAAAGTACATGTTTCTGGCTTGGATACTTGTTTCTGAGTGCTTCTTGACAAAAGTAACAGCCTAAGTGACAACATGCTCTCAAAATGCTTTTCGGGGCCTGAAAAGGTTAAAAGGGACATGATGTTGTTGTCTGACCAAATTGTGACGGAAACCAGAGGAAACTGCATTGCTGCTATAGAATTCACCAAACCACATGTTTCTGGCCTGGAAACGTGTTTCTCAGTGCTTCTGGACAAAAGTAACAACCTAAGATACAACATGTTCTCAAAATGCTTTTCGAGGCCTGAAAATGCTCAAAGTAACATGATGATGTTTTCTGACCAACTAGCGATGGAAATCAGAGGAAACTGCATTGCTAGTATAGAATTCACCAAACCACATGTTTCTGGCTTGGAAAACTCAAAATGCTTTTCGGGCCCTGAAAACACTAAAAGTGACATGATGCCGTTTTCTGACCTACTAGTGATGAAAACCAGAAGGAACTGCCTTGCTACTATAGAATTCAACAAACCACATGTTTCTGGCTTTGAAACGTGTTTCTGAGTGTTTCTGGTGAAAAGTAACAGCCTAAGTGATAACATGCTCTCAAAATGCTTTTTGGGGCCTGAAAACACTAAAAGTGACATGTTGCTGTTTTCTGACCAACTAGTGATGGAAACCAGAGGAAACTGCCTTGCTACTATAGACTTCACCAAAGTACATGTTTCTGGTTTCGATACTTGTTTCTGAGTGCTTCTGGACAAAAGTAACAGCCTAAGTGACAACATGCTCTCAAACTGCTTTTCGGGCCCTGAAAACACTAAAAGTGACATGTTGCTGTTTTCTGACCAACTAGTGATGAAAACCAGAAGAAACTGCCTTGCTACTATAGACTTCACCAAAGTACATGTTTCTGGCTTGGATACTTGTTTCTGAGTGCTTCTGGACAAAAGTAACAGCCTAAGTGACAATATGCTCTCAAAATGCTTTTCGGGCCCTGAAAACACTAAAAGTGACATGATGCTGTTCTCTCACCAACTAGTGAGGGAAACCACAGGAAACTGCCTTGTTACTATAGACTTCACCAAAGTACATGTTTCTGGTTTCGATACTTGTTTCTGAGTGCTTCTGGACAAAAGTAACAGCCTAAGTGACAACATGCTCTCAAACTGCTTTTCGAACCCTGAAAACACTAAAAGTGACATGTTGCTGTTTTCTGACAAACTAGTGATGAAAACCAGAAGAAACTGCCTTGCTACTATAGAATTCAACAAGCCACATATTTCTGGCTCGTGAACTTGTTTCTGAGTGCTTCTGGACAAAAGTAACAGCCTAAGTGACAACATGCTCTCAAAATGCTTTTCGGGCCCTGAAAACACTAAAAGTGGCATGATGCTGTTTTCTGACCTACTAGTGATGAAAACCAGAAGGAACTGCCTTGCTACTACAGAATTCAACAAACCACATGTTTCTGGCTCGTAAACTTGTTTCTGAGTGCTTCTGGACAAAAGTAACAGCCTAAGTGACAACATGCTCTCAAAATGCTTTTCGGGCCCTGAAAACACTAAAAGTGACATGTTGCTGTTTTCTGACCAACTAGTGATGGAAACCAGAAGAAACTGCCTTGCTACTATAGAATTCACCAAAGTACATGTTTCTGGCTTGGATACTTGTTTCTGAGTGCTTCTGGACAAAAGTAACAGCCTAAGTGACAACATGCTCTCAAAATGCTTTTCGGGGCCTGAAAAGGTTAAAAGGGACATGATGTTGTTGTCTGACCAAATTGTGACGGAAACCAGAGGAAACTGCATTGCTGCTATAGAATTCACCAAACCACATGTTTCTGGCCTGGAAACGTGTTTCTCAGTGCTTCTGGTCACAAGTAACAACCTAAGATACAACATGTTCTCAAAATGCTTTTCGAGGCCTGAAAATGCTCAAAGTGACATGATGATGTTTTCTGACCAACTAGCGATGGAAATCAGAGGAAACTGCATTGCTAGTATAGAATTCACCAAACCACATGTTTCTGGCTTGGAAAACTCAAAATGCTTTTCGGGGCCTGAAAACACTAAAAGTGACATGATGCTGTTTTCTGACCTACTAGTGATGAAATCCAGAAGGAACTGCCTTGCTACTATAGAATTCAACAAACCACATGTTTCTGGCTTTGAAACGTGTTTCTGAGTGTTTCTGGTGAAAAGTAACAGCCTAAGTGACAACATGCTGTCAAAATGCTTTTCGGGCCCTGAAAACACTAAAAGTGACATGTTGCTGTTTTCTGACCAACTAGTGATGAAAACCAGAAGAAACTGCCTTGCTACTATAGACTTCACCAAAGTACATGTTTCTGGCTTGGAAAGTTGTTTCTGAGTGCTTCTGGTGAAAAGTAACAGCCTAAGTGACAACATGCTGTCAAAATGCTTTTCGGGGCCTGAAAACACTAAAAGGGACATGATGCTGTTTTCTGACCAACTAGTGATGAAAACCAGAAGAAACTGCCTTGCTACTATAGACTTCACTAAAGTACATGTTTCTGGCTTGGATACTTGTTTCTGAGTGCTTCTGGACAAAAGTAACAGCCTAAGTGACAACATGCTGTCAAAATGCTTTTCGGGCCCTGAAAACACTAAAAGTGACATGTTGCTGTTTTCTGACCAACTAGTGATGAAAACCAGAAGAAACTGCCTTGCTACTATAGACTTCACCAAAGTACATGTTTCTGGCTTGGAAACTTGTTTCTCAGTGCTTCTGGACAAAAGTAACAGCCTAAGTGACAACATGCTGTCAAAATGCTTTTCGGGCCCTGAAAACACTAAAAGTGACATGTTGCTGTTTTCTGACCAACTAGTGATGAAAACCAGAAGAAACTGCCTTGCTACTATAGACTTCACCAAAGTACATGTTTCTGGCTTGGAAACTTGTTTGTGAGTGCTTCTGGTGAAAAGTAACAGCCTAAGTGACAACATGCTGTCAAAATGCTTTTCGGGCCCTGAAAACACTAAAAGTGACATGTTGCTGTTTTCTGACCAACTAGTGATGAAAACCAGAAGAAACTGCCTTGCTACTATAGACTTCACCAAAGTACATGTTTCTGGCTTGGAAACTCGTTTCTGAGTGCTTCTGGTGAAAAGTAACAGCCTAAGTGACAACATGCTCTCAAAATGCTTTTCGGGCCCTGAAAACACTAAAAGTGACATGTTGCTGTTTTCTGACCAACTAGTGATGAAAACCAGAAGAAACTGCCTTGCTACTATAGACTTCACCAAAGTACATGTTTCTGGCTTGGAAACTTGTTTCTGAGTGCTTCTGGTGAAAAGTAACAGCCTAAGTGACAACATGCTGTCAAAATGCTTTTCGGGCCCTGAAAACACTAAAAGTGACATGTTGCTGTTTTCTGACCAACTAGTGATGAAAACCAGAAGAAACTGCCTTGCTACTATAGACTTCACCAAAGTACATGTTTCTGGCTTGGAAACTTTTTTCTGAGTGCTTCTGGTGAAAAGTAACAGCCTAAGGGATAACATGCTGTCAACATGCTTTTCGGGCCCTGAAAACACTAAAAGTGACATGTTGCTGTTTTCTGACCAACTAGTGATGAAAACCAGAAGAACCCGCCTTGCTACTATAGACTTCAACAAAGTACATGTTTCTGGCTTGGAAACTTGTTTCTGAGTGCTTCTGGACAAAAGTAACAGCCTAAGTGACAACATGCTCTCCAAATGCTTTTCGGGGCCTGAGAACACTAAAAGGGACATGATGCTGTTTTCTGACCAACTAGTGATGAAAACCAGAAGAAACTGCCTTGCTACTATAGAATTCACCAAACCACATGTTTCTGGCTTGGAAACGTGTTTCTGAGTGCTTCTGGACAAAAGTAACAGCCTAAGTGACAACATGCTCTCAAAATGCTTTTCGGGCCCTGAAAACACTAAAAGTGACATGTTGCTGTTTTCTGACCAACTAGTGATGAAAACCAGAAGAAACTGCCTTGCTACTATAGAATTCAACAAGCCACATGTTTGTGGCTCCTAAACTTGTTTCTGAGTGCTTCTGGACAAAAGTAACAGCCTAAGTGACAACATGCTGTCAAAATGCTTTTCGGGCCCTGAAAACACTAAAAGTGACATGATGCTGTTTTCTGATCTACTAGTGATGAAAACCAGAAGGAACTGCCTTGCTACTACAGAATTCAACAAACCACATGTTTCTGGCTCGTAAACTTGTTTCTGAGTGCTTCTGGACAAAAGTAACAGCCTAAGTGACAACATGCTCTCAAAATGCTTTTCGAGGCCTGAAAATGCTCAAAGTGACATGATGATGTTTTCTGACCAACTAGCGATGGAAATCAGAGGAAACTGCATTGCTAGTATAGAATTCACCAAACCACATGTTTCTGGCTTGGAAAACTCAAAATGCTTTTCGGGCCTGAAAACACTAAAAGTGACATGATGCTGTTTTCTGACCTACTAGTGATGAAATCCAGAAGGAACTGCCTTGCTACTATAGAATTCAACAAACCACATGTTTCTGGCTTTGAAACGTGTTTCTGAGTGTTTCTGGTGAAAAGTAACAGCTTAAGTGACAACATGCTGTCAAAATGCTTTTCGGGCCCTGAAAACACTAAAAGTGACATGTTGCTGTTTTCTGACCAACTAGTGATGAAAACCAGAAGAAACTGCCTTGCTACTATAGACTTCACCAAAGTACATGTTTCTGGCTTGGAAACTTGTTTCTCAGTGCTTCTGGACAAAAGTAACAGCCTAAGTGACAACATGCTGTCAAAATGCTTTTCGGGCCCTGAAAACACTAAAAGTGACATGTTGCTGTTTTCTCACCAACTAGTGATGAAAACCAGAAGAAACTGCCTTGCTACTATAGACTTCACCAAAGTACATGTTTCTGGCTTGGAAACTTGTTTCTGAGTGCTTCTGGTGAAAAGTAACAGCCTAAGTGATAACATGCTGTCAACATGCTTTTCGGCCCTGAAAACACTAAAAGTGACATGTTGCTGTTTTCTGACCAACTAGTGATGGAAACCACGGGAAACTGCCTTGCTACTATAGAATTCACCAAAGTACATGTTACTGGCTTGGATACTTGTTTCTGAGGGCTTCTGGTGAAAAGTAACAGCTTAAGTTACAACATGCTTTCAAAATGCTTTTCGGGGCCTGAAAAAACTAAAAGTGACATGTTGCTGTTTTCTGACCAACTAGTGATGGAAACCAGAGGAAACTGCCTTGCTACTATAGACTTCACCAAAGTACATGTTTCTGGTTTTGATACTTGTTTCTGAGTGCTTCTGGACAAAATTAACAGCCTAAGTGACAACATGCTCTCAAAATGCTTTTCGAGCCCTGAAAACACTAAAAGTGACATGTTGCTGTTTTCTGACCAACTAGTGATGAAAACCAGAAGAAACTGCCTTGCTACTATAGACTTCACCAAAGTACATGTTTCTGGCTTGGAAAGTTGTTTCTGAGTGCTTCTGGTGAAAAGTAACAGCCTAAGTGACAAGATGCTGTCAAAATGCTTTTCGGGCCCTGAAAACACTAAAAGTGACATGTTGCTGTTTTCTGACCAACTAGTGATGAAAAACAGAAGAAACTGCCTTGCTACTATAGACTTCACCAAAGTACATGTTTCTGGCTTGGAAACTTGTTTCTGAGTGCTTCTGGTGAAAAGTAACAGCCTAAGTGACAACATGCTCTCAAAATGCTTTTCGGGCCCTGAAAACACTAAAAGTGACATGTTGCTGTTTTCTGACCAACTAGTGATGAAAACCAGAAGAAACTGCCTTGCTACTATAGACTTCACCAAAGTACATGTTTCTGGCTTGGAAACTTGTTTCTGAGTGCTTCTGGACAAAAGTAACAGCCTAAGTGACAACATGCTGTCAAAATGCTTTTCGGGCCCTGAAAACACTAAAAGTGACATGTTGCTGTTTTCTGACCAACTAGTGATGAAAACCAGAAGAAACTGCCTTGCTACTATAGACTTCACCAAAGTACATGTTTCTGGCTTGGAAACTTGTTTCTGAGTGCTTCTGGTGAAAAGTAACAGCCTAAGTGACAACATGCTGTCAAAATGCTTTTCGGGCCCTGAAAACACTAAAAGTGACATGTTGCTGTTTTCTGACCAACTAGTGATGAAAACCAGAAGAAACTGCCTTGCTACTATAGACTTCACCAAAGTACATGTTTCTGGCTTGGAAACTCGTTTCTGAGTGCTTCTGGTGAAAAGTAACAGCCTAAGTGACAACATGCTCTCAAAATGCTTTTCGGGCCCTGAAAACACTAAAAGTGACATGTTGCTGTTTTCTGACCAACTAGTGATGAAAACCAGAAGAAACTGCCTTGCTACTATAGACTTCACCAAAGTACATGTTTCTGGCTTGGAAACTTGTTTCTGAGTGCTTCTGGTGAAAAGTAACAGCCTAAGTGACAACATGCTGTCAAAATGCTTTTCGGGCCCTGAAAACACTAAAAGTGACATGATGCTGTTTTCTGGCCTACTAGTGATGAAAACCAGAAGGAACTGCCTTGCTACTATAGAATTCAACAAACCACATGTTTCTGGCTCGTAAATTTGTTTCTGAGTGCTTCTGGACAAAAGTAACAGCCTAAGTGACAACATGCTCTCAAAATGCTTTTCGGGCCCTGAAAACACTAAAAGTGACATGATGCTGTTTTCTGACCTACTAGTGATGGAAACCACAGGAAACTGCCTTGCTACTATAGAATTCACCAAAGTACATGTTTCTGGCTTGGATACTTGTTTCTGAGTGCTTCTTGACAAAAGTAACAGCCTAAGTGACAACATGCTCTCAAAATGCTTTTCGGGGCCTGAAAAGGTTAAAAGGGACATGATGTTGTTGTCTGACCAAATTGTGACGGAAACCAGAGGAAACTGCATTGCTGCTATAGAATTCACCAAACCACATGTTTCTGGCCTGGAAACGTGTTTCTCAGTGCTTCTGGACAAAAGTAACAACCTAAGATACAACATGTTCTCAAAATGCTTTTCGAGGCCTGAAAATGCTCAAAGTAACATGATGATGTTTTCTGACCAACTAGCGATGGAAATCAGAGGAAACTGCATTGCTAGTATAGAATTCACCAAACCACATGTTTCTGGCTTGGAAAACTCAAAATGCTTTTCGGGCCCTGAAAACACTAAAAGTGACATGATGCCGTTTTCTGACCTACTAGTGATGAAAACCAGAAGGAACTGCCTTGCTACTATAGAATTCAACAAACCACATGTTTCTGGCTTTGAAACGTGTTTCTGAGTGTTTCTGGTGAAAAGTAACAGCCTAAGTGATAACATGCTCTCAAAATGCTTTTTGGGGCCTGAAAACACTAAAAGTGACATGTTGCTGTTTTCTGACCAACTAGTGATGGAAACCAGAGGAAACTGCCTTGCTACTATAGACTTCACCAAAGTACATGTTTCTGGTTTCGATACTTGTTTCTGAGTGCTTCTGGACAAAAGTAACAGCCTAAGTGACAACATGCTCTCAAACTGCTTTTCGGGCCCTGAAAACACTAAAAGTGACATGTTGCTGTTTTCTGACCAACTAGTGATGAAAACCAGAAGAAACTGCCTTGCTACTATAGACTTCACCAAAGTACATGTTTCTGGCTTGGATACTTGTTTCTGAGTGCTTCTGGACAAAAGTAACAGCCTAAGTGACAATATGCTCTCAAAATGCTTTTCGGGCCTGAAAACACTAAAAGTGACATGATGCTGTTCTCTCACCAACTAGTGAGGGAAACCACAGGAAACTGCCTTGTTACTATAGACTTCACCAAAGTACATGTTTCTGGTTTCGATACTTGTTTCTGAGTGCTTCTGGACAAAAGTAACAGCCTAAGTGACAACATGCTCTCAAACTGCTTTTCGAACCCTGAAAACACTAAAAGTGACATGTTGCTGTTTTCTGACAAACTAGTGATGAAAACCAGAAGAAACTGCCTTGCTACTATAGAATTCAACAAGCCACATATTTCTGGCTCGTGAACTTGTTTCTGAGTGCTTCTGGACAAAAGTAACAGCCTAAGTGACAACATGCTCTCAAAATGCTTTTCGGGCCCTGAAAACACTAAAAGTGGCATGATGCTGTTTTCTGACCTACTAGTGATGAAAACCAGAAGGAACTGCCTTGCTACTACAGAATTCAACAAACCACATGTTTCTGGCTCGTAAACTTGTTTCTGAGTGCTTCTGGACAAAAGTAACAGCCTAAGTGACAACATGCTCTCAAAATGCTTTTCGGGCCCTGAAAACACTAAAAGTGACATGTTGCTGTTTTCTGACCAACTAGTGATGGAAACCAGAAGAAACTGCCTTGCTACTATAGAATTCACCAAAGTACATGTTTCTGGCTTGGATACTTGTTTCTGAGTGCTTCTGGACAAAAGTAACAGCCTAAGTGACAACATGCTCTCAAAATGCTTTTCGGGGCCTGAAAAGGTTAAAAGGGACATGATGTTGTTGTCTGACCAAATTGTGACGGAAACCAGAGGAAACTGCATTGCTGCTATAGAATTCACCAAACCACATGTTTCTGGCCTGGAAACGTGTTTCTCAGTGCTTCTGGTCACAAGTAACAACCTAAGATACAACATGTTCTCAAAATGCTTTTCGAGGCCTGAAAATGCTCAAAGTGACATGATGATGTTTTCTGACCAACTAGCGATGGAAATCAGAGGAAACTGCATTGCTAGTATAGAATTCACCAAACCACATGTTTCTGGCTTGGAAAACTCAAAATGCTTTTCGGGCCTGAAAACACTAAAAGTGACATGATGCTGTTTTCTGACCTACTAGTGATGAAATCCAGAAGAACTGCCTTGCTACTATAGAATTCAACAAACCACATGTTTCTGGCTTTGAAACGTGTTTCTGAGTGTTTCTGGTGAAAAGTAACAGCCTAAGTGACAACATGCTGTCAAAATGCTTTTCGGGCCCTGAAAACACTAAAAGTGACATGTTGCTGTTTTCTGACCAACTAGTGATGAAAACCAGAAGAAACTGCCTTGCTACTATAGACTTCACCAAAGTACATGTTTCTGGCTTGGAAACTTGTTTGTGAGTGCTTCTGGACAAAAGTAACAGCCTAAGTGACAACATGCTGTCAAAATGCTTTTCGGGCCCTGAAAACACTAAAAGTGACATGTTGCTGTTTTCTGACCAACTAGTGATGAAAACCAGAAGAAACTGCCTTGCTACTATAGACTTCACCAAAGTACATGTTTCTGGCTTGGAAACTTGTTTCTGAGTGCTTCTGGTGAAAAGTAACAGCCTAAGTGACAACATGCTGTCAAAATGCTTTTCGGGCCCTGAAAACACTAAAAGTGACATGTTGCTGTTTTCTGACCAACTAGTGATGAAAACCAGAAGAAACTGCCTTGCTACTATAGACTTCACCAAAGTACATGTTTCTGGCTTGGAAACTTGTTTCTCAGTGCTTCTGGACAAAAGTAACAGCCTAAGTGACAACATGCTGTCAAAATGCTTTTCGGGCCCTGAAAACACTAAAAGTGACATGTTGCTGTTTTCTGACCAACTAGTGATGAAAACCAGAAGAAACTGCCTTGCTACTATAGACTTCACCAAAGTACATGTTTCTGGCTTGGAAACTTGTTTCTGAGTGCTTCTGGTGAAAAGTAACAGCCTAAGTGACAACATGCTGTCAAAATGCTTTTCGGGCCCTGAAAACACTAAAAGTGACATGTTGCTGTTTTCTGACCAACTAGTGATGAAAACCAGAAGAAACTGCCTTGCTACTATAGACTTCACCAAAGTACATGTTTCTGGCTTGGAAACTCGTTTCTGAGTGCTTCTGGACAAAAGTAACAGCCTAAGTGACAACATGCTCTCCAAATGCTTTTCGGGGTCTGAGAACACTAAAAGTGACATGTTGCTGTTTTCTGACCAACTAGTGATGGAAACCACGGGAAACTGCCTTGCTACTATAGACTTCACCAAAGTACATGTTTCTGGTTTTGATACTTGTTTCTGAGTGCTTCTGGACAAAATTAACAGCCTAAGTGACAACATGCTCTCAAAATGCTTTTCGAGCCCTGAAAACACTAAAAGTGACATGTTGCTGTTTTCTGACCAACTAGTGATGAAAACCAGAAGAAACTGCCTTGCTACTATAGACTTCACCAAAGTACATGTTTCTGGCTTGGAAACTTGTTTCTGAGTGCTTCTGGTGAAAAGTAACAGCCTAAGTGACAACATGCTGTCAAAATGCTTTTCGGGCCCTGAAAACACTAAAAGTGACATGTTGCTGTTTTCTGACCAACTAGTGATGAAAACCAGAAGAAACTGCCTTGCTACTATAGACTTCACCAAAGTACATGTTTCTGGCTTGGAAACTCGTTTCTGAGTGCTTCTGGTGAAAAGTAACAGCCTAAGTGACAACATGCTGTCAAAATGCTTTTCGGGCCCTGAAAACACTAAAAGTGACATGTTGCTGTTTTCTGACCAACTAGTGATGAAAACCACAAGAAACTGCCTTGCTACTATAGACTTCACCAAAGTACATGTTTCTGGCTTGGAAACTCGTTTCTGAGTGCTTCTGGTGAAAAGTAACAGCCTAAGTGACAACATGCTGTCAAAATGCTTTTCGGGCCCTGAAAACACTAAAAGTGACATGTTGCTGTTTTCTGACCAACTAGTGATGAAAACCAGAAGAAACTGCCTTGCTACTATAGACTTCACCAAAGTACATGTTTCTGGCTTGGAAACTTGTTTCTGAGTGCTTCTGGTGAAAAGTAACAGCCTAAGTGACAACATGCTGTCAAAATGCTTTTCGGGCCCTGAAAACACTAAAAGTGACATGTTGCTGTTTTCTGACCAACTAGTGATAAAAACCAGAAGAAACTGCCTTGCTACTATAGACTTCACCAAAGTACATGTTTCTGGCTTGGAAACTTGTTTCTGAGTGCTTCTGGTGAAAAGTAACAGCCTAAGTGATAACATGCTGTCAACATGCTTTTCGGGCCCTGAAAACACTAAAAGTGACATGTTGCTGTTTTCTGACCAACTAGTGATGGAAACCACGGGAAACTGCCTTGCTACTATAGAATTCACCAAAGTACATGTTACTGGCTTGGATACTTGTTTCTGAGGGCTTCTGGTGAAAAGTAACAGCTTAAGTTACAACATGCTTTCAAAATGCTTTTCGGGGCCTGAAAACACTAAAAGTGACATGTTGCTGTTTTCTGACCAACTAGTGATGGAAACCAGAGGACACTGCCTTGCTACTATAGACTTCACCAAAGTACATGTTTCTGGTTTTGATACTTGTTTCTGAGTGCTTCTGGACAAAATTAACAGCCTAAGTGACAACATGCTCTCAAAATGCTTTTCGAGCCCTGAAAGCACTAAAAGTGACATGTTGCTGTTTTCTGACCAACTAGTGATGAAATCCAGAAGAAACTGCCTTGCTACTATAGACTTCACCAAAGTACATGTTTCTGGCTTGGAAAGTTGTTTCTGAGTGCTTCTGGTGAAAAGTAACAGCCTAAGTGACAACATGCTGTCAAAATGCTTTTCGGGGCCTGAAAACACTAAAAGGGACATGATGCTGTTTTCTGACCAACTAGTGATGAAAACCAGAAGAAACTGCCTTGCTACTATAGACTTCACTAAAGTACATGTTTCTGGCTTGGATACTTGTTTCTGAGTGCTTCTGGACAAAAGTAACAGCCTAAGTGACAACATGCTGTCAAAATGCTTTTCGGGCCCTGAAAACACTAAAAGTGACATGTTGCTGTTTTCTGACCAACTAGTGATGAAAACCAGAAGAAACTGCCTTGCTACTATAGACTTCACCAAAGTACATGTTTCTGGCTTGGAAACTTGTTTGTGAGTGCTTCTGGACAAAAGTAACAGCCTAAGTGACAACATGCTGTCAAAATGCTTTTCGGGCCCTGAAAACACTAAAAGTGACATGTTGCTGTTTTCTGACCAACTAGTGATGAAAACCAGAAGAAACTGCCTTGCTACTATAGACTTCACCAAAGTACATGTTTCTGGCTTGGAAACTCGTTTCTGAGTGCTTCTGGTGAAAAGTAACAGCCTAAGTGACAACATGCTCTCAAATTGCTTTTCGGGCCCTGAAAACACTAAAAGTGACATGTTGCTGTTTTCTGACCAACTAGTGATGAAAACCAGAAGAAACTGCCTTGCTACTATAGACTTCACCAAAGTACATGTTTCTGGCTTGGAAACTTGTTTCTGAGTGCTTCTGGTGAAAAGTAACAGCCTAAGTGACAACATGCTGTCAAAATGCTTTTCGGGCCCTGAAAACACTAAAAGTGACATGTTGCTGTTTTCTGACCAACTAGTGATGAAAACCAGAAGAAACTGCCTTGCTACTATAGACTTCACCAAAGTACATGTTTCTGGCTTGGAAACTTTTTTCTGAGTGCTTCTGGTGAAAAGTAACAGCCTAAGGGATAACATGCTGTCAACATGCTTTTCGGGCCCTGAAAACACTAAAAGTGACATGTTGCTGTTTTCTGACCAACTAGTGATGAAAACCAGAAGAACCCGCCTTGCTACTATAGACTTCAACAAAGTACATGTTTCTGGCTTGGAAACTTGTTTCTGAGTGCTTCTGGACAAAAGTAACAGCCTAAGTGACAACATGCTCTCCAAATGCTTTTCGGGGCCTGAGAACACTAAAAGGGACATGATGCTGTTTTCTGACCAACTAGTGATGAAAACCAGAAGAAACTGCCTTGCTACTATAGAATTCACCAAACCACATGTTTCTGGCTTGGAAACGTGTTTCTGAGTGCTTCTGGACAAAAGTAACAGCCTAAGTGACAACATGCTCTCAAAATGCTTTTCGGGCCCTGAAAACACTAAAAGTGACATGTTGCTGTTTTCTGACCAACTAGTGATGAAAACCAGAAGAAACTGCCTTGCTACTATAGAATTCAACAAGCCACATGTTTGTGGCTCCTAAACTTGTTTCTGAGTGCTTCTGGACAAAAGTAACAGCCTAAGTGACAACATGCTGTCAAAATGCTTTTCGGGCCCTGAAAACACTAAAAGTGACATGATGCTGTTTTCTGATCTACTAGTGATGAAAACCAGAAGGAACTGCCTTGCTACTACAGAATTCAACAAACCACATGTTTCTGGCTCGTAAACTTGTTTCTGAGTGCTTCTGGACAAAAGTAACAGCCTAAGTGACAACATGCTCTCAAACTGCTTTTCGGGCCCTGAAAACACTAAAAGTGACATGTTGCTGTTTTCTGACCAACTAGTGATGAAAACCAGAAGAAACTGCCTTGCTACTATAGACTTCACCAAAGTACATGTTTCTGGCTTGGATACTTGTTTCTGAGTGCTTCTGGACAAAAGTAACAGCCTAAGTGACAATATGCTCTCAAAATGCTTTTCGGGCCCTGAAAACACTAAAAGTGACATGATGCTGTTCTCTCACCAACTAGTGAGGGAAACCACAGGAAACTGCCTTGTTACTATAGACTTCACCAAAGTACATGTTTCTGGTTTCGATACTTGTTTCTGAGTGCTTCTGGACAAAAGTAACAGCCTAAGTGACAACATGCTCTCAAACTGCTTTTCGAACCCTGAAAACACTAAAAGTGACATGTTGCTGTTTTCTGACAAACTAGTGATGAAAACCAGAAGAAACTGCCTTGCTACTATAGAATTCAACAAGCCACATATTTCTGGCTCGTGAACTTGTTTCTGAGTGCTTCTGGACAAAAGTAACAGCCTAAGTGACAACATGCTCTCAAAATGCTTTTCGGGCCCTGAAAACACTAAAAGTGGCATGATGCTGTTTTCTGACCTACTAGTGATGAAAACCAGAAGGAACTGCCTTGCTACTACAGAATTCAACAAACCACATGTTTCTGGCTCGTAAACTTGTTTCTGAGTGCTTCTGGACAAAAGTAACAGCCTAAGTGACAACATGCTCTCAAAATGCTTTTCGGGCCCTGAAAACACTAAAAGTGACATGTTGCTGTTTTCTGACCAACTAGTGATGGAAACCAGAAGAAACTGCCTTGCTACTATAGAATTCACCAAAGTACATGTTTCTGGCTTGGATACTTGTTTCTGAGTGCTTCTGGACAAAAGTAACAGCCTAAGTGACAACATGCTCTCAAAATGCTTTTCGGGGCCTGAAAAGGTTAAAAGGGACATGATGTTGTTGTCTGACCAAATTGTGACGGAAACCAGAGGAAACTGCATTGCTGCTATAGAATTCACCAAACCACATGTTTCTGGCCTGGAAACGTGTTTCTCAGTGCTTCTGGTCACAAGTAACAACCTAAGATACAACATGTTCTCAAAATGCTTTTCGAGGCCTGAAAATGCTCAAAGTGACATGATGATGTTTTCTGACCAACTAGCGATGGAAATCAGAGGAAACTGCATTGCTAGTATAGAATTCACCAAACCACATGTTTCTGGCTTGGAAAACTCAAAATGCTTTTCGGGGCCTGAAAACACTAAAAGTGACATGATGCTGTTTTCTGACCTACTAGTGATGAAATCCAGAAGGAACTGCCTTGCTACTATAGAATTCAACAAACCACATGTTTCTGGCTTGGAAACGTGTTTCTGAGTGTTTCTGGTGAAAAGTAACAGCCTAAGTGACAACATGCTGTCAAAATGCTTTTCGGGCCCTGAAAACACTAAAAGTGACATGTTGCTGTTTTCTGACCAACTAGTGATGAAAACCAGAAGAAACTGCCTTGCTACTATAGACTTCACCAAAGTACATGTTTCTGGCTTGGAAACTTGTTTCTCAGTGCTTCTGGACAAAAGTAACAGCCTAAGTGACAACATGCTGTCAAAATGCTTTTCGGGCCCTGAAAACACTAAAAGTGACATGTTGCTGTTTTCTCACCAACTAGTGATGAAAACCAGAAGAAACTGCCTTGCTACTATAGACTTCACCAAAGTACATGTTTCTGGCTTGGAAACTTGTTTCTGAGTGCTTCTGGTGAAAAGTAACAGCCTAAGTGATAACATGCTGTCAACATGCTTTTCGGGCCCTGAAAACACTAAAAGTGACATGTTGCTGTTTTCTGACCAACTAGTGATGGAAACCACGGGAAACTGCCTTGCTACTATAGAATTCACCAAAGTACATGTTACTGGCTTGGATACTTGTTTCTGAGGGCTTCTGGTGAAAAGTAACAGCTTAAGTTACAACATGCTTTCAAAATGCTTTTCGGGGCCTGAAAAAACTAAAAGTGACATGTTGCTGTTTTCTGACCAACTAGTGATGGAAACCAGAGGAAACTGCCTTGCTACTATAGACTTCACCAAAGTACATGTTTCTGGTTTTGATACTTGTTTCTGAGTGCTTCTGGACAAAATTAACAGCCTAAGTGACAACATGCTCTCAAAATGCTTTTCGAGCCCTGAAAACACTAAAAGTGACATGTTGCTGTTTTCTGACCAACTAGTGATGAAAACCAGAAGAAACTGCCTTGCTACTATAGACTTCACCAAAGTACATGTTTCTGGCTTGGAAAGTTGTTTCTGAGTGCTTCTGGTGAAAAGTAACAGCCTAAGTGACAACATGCTGTCAAAATGCTTTTCGGGGCCTGAAAACACTAAAAGGGACATGATGCTGTTTTCTGACCAACTAGTGATGAAAACCAGAAGAAACTGCCTTGCTACTATAGACTTCACTAAAGTACATGTTTCTGGCTTGGATACTTGTTTCTGAGTGCTTCTGGACAAAAGTAACAGCCTAAGTGACAATATGCTGTCAAAATGCTTTTCGGGCCCTGAAAACACTAAAAGTGACATGTTGCTGTTTTCTGACCAACTAGTGATGAAAACCAGAAGAAACTGCCTTGCTACTATAGACTTCACCAAAGTACATGTTTCTGGCTTGGAAACTTGTTTGTGAGTGCTTCTGGACAAAAGTAACAGCCTAAGTGACAACATGCTGTCAAAATGCTTTTCGGGCCCTGAAAACACTAAAAGTGACATGTTGCTGTTTTCTGACCAACTAGTGATGAAAACCAGAAGAAACTGCCTTGCTACTATAGACTTCACCAAAGTACATGTTTCTGGCTTGGAAACTTGTTTCTGAGTGCTTCTGGTGAAAAGTAACAGCCTAAGTGACAACATGCTGTCAAAATGCTTTTCGGGCCCTGAAAACACTAAAAGTGACATGTTGCTGTTTTCTGACCAACTAGTGATGAAAACCAGAAGAAACTGCCTTGCTACTATAGACTTCACCAAAGTACATGTTTCTGGCTTGGAAACTTGTTTCTGAGTGCTTCTGGACAAAAGTAACAGCCTAAGTGACAACTTGCTGTCAAAATGCTTTTCGGGCCCTGAAAACACTAAAAGTGACATGTTGCTGTTTTCTGACCAACTAGTGATGAAAACCAGAAGAAACTGCCTTGCTACTATAGACTTCACCAAAGTACATGTTTCTGGCTTGGAAACTTGTTTCTGAGTGCTTCTGGTGAAAAGTAACAGCCTAAGTGACAACATGCTGTCAAAATGCTTTTCGGGCCCTGAAAACACTAAAAGTGACATGTTGCTGTTTTCTGACCAACTAGTGATGAAAACCAGAAGAAACTGCCTTGCTACTATAGACTTCACCAAAGTACATGTTTCTGGCTTGGAAACTCGTTTCTGAGTGCTTCTGGACAAAAGTAACAGCCTAAGTGACAACATGCTCTCCAAATGCTTTTCGGGGCCTGAGAACACTAAAAGTGACATGTTGCTGTTTTCTGACCAACTAGTGATGGAAACCACGGGAAACTGCCTTGCTACTATAGACTTCACCAAAGTACATGTTTCTGGTTTTGATACTTGTTTCTGAGTGCTTCTGGACAAAATTAACAGCCTAAGTGACAACATGCTCTCAAAATGCTTTTCGAGCCCTGAAAACACTAAAAGTGACATGTTGCTGTTTTCTGACCAACTAGTGATGAAAACCAGAAGAAACTGCCTTGCTACTATAGACTTCACCAAAGTACATGTTTCTGGCTTGGAAACTTGTTTCTGAGTGCTTCTGGTGAAAAGTAACAGCCTAAGTGACAACATGCTGTCAAAATGCTTTTCGGGCCCTGAAAACACTAAAAGTGACATGTTGCTGTTTTCTGACCAACTAGTGATGAAAACCAGAAGAAACTGCCTTGCTACTATAGACTTCACCAAAGTACATGTTTCTGGCTTGGAAACTCGTTTCTGAGTGCTTCTGGTGAAAAGTAACAGCCTAAGTGACAACATGCTGTCAAAATGCTTTTCGGGCCCTGAAAACACTAAAAGTGACATGTTGCTGTTTTCTGACCAACTAGTGATGAAAACCAGAAGAAACTGCCTTGCTACTATAGACTTCACCAAAGTACATGTTTCTGGCTTGGAAACTCGTTTCTGAGTGCTTCTGGTGAAAAGTAACAGCCTAAGTGACAACATGCTGTCAAAATGCTTTTCGGGCCCTGAAAACACTAAAAGTGACATGTTGCTGTTTTCTGACCAACTAGTGATGAAAACCAGAAGAAACTGCCTTGCTACTATAGACTTCACCAAAGTACATGTTTCTGGCTTGGAAACTTGTTTCTGAGTGCTTCTGGTGAAAAGTAACAGCCTAAGTGACAACATGCTGTCAAAATGCTTTTCGGGCCCTGAAAACACTAAAAGTGACATGTTGCTGTTTTCTGACCAACTAGTGATAAAAACCAGAAGAAACTGCCTTGCTACTATAGACTTCACCAAAGTACATGTTTCTGGCTTGGAAACTTGTTTCTGAGTGCTTCTGGTGAAAAGTAACAGCCTAAGTGATAACATGCTGTCAACATGCTTTTCGGGCCCTGAAAACACTAAAAGTGACATGTTGCTGTTTTCTGACCAACTAGTGATGGAAACCACGGGAAACTGCCTTGCTACTATAGAATTCACCAAAGTACATGTTACTGGCTTGGATACTTGTTTCTGAGGGCTTCTGGTGAAAAGTAACAGCTTAAGTTACAACATGCTTTCAAAATGCTTTTCGGGGCCTGAAAACACTAAAAGTGACATGTTGCTGTTTTCTGACCAACTAGTGATGGAAACCAGAGGAAACTGCCTTGCTACTATAGACTTCACCAAAGTACATGTTTCTGGTTTTGATACTTGTTTCTGAGTGCTTCTGGACAAAATTAACAGCCTAAGTGACAACATGCTCTCAAAATGCTTTTCGAGCCCTGAAAGCACTAAAAGTGACATGTTGCTGTTTTCTGACCAACTAGTGATGAAAACCAGAAGAAACTGCCTTGCTACTATAGACTTCACCAAAGTACATGTTTCTGGCTTGGAAAGTTGTTTCTGAGTGCTTCTGGTGAAAAGTAACAGCCTAAGTGACAACATGCTGTCAAAATGCTTTTCGGGGCCTGAAAACACTAAAAGGGACATGATGCTGTTTTCTGACCAACTAGTGATGAAAACCAGAAGAAACTGCCTTGCTACTATAGACTTCACTAAAGTACATGTTTCTGGCTTGGATACTTGTTTCTGAGTGCTTCTGGACAAAAGTAACAGCCTAAGTGACAACATGCTGTCAAAATGCTTTTCGGGCCCTGAAAACACTAAAAGTGACATGTTGCTGTTTTCTGACCAACTAGTGATGAAAACCAGAAGAAACTGCCTTGCTACTATAGACTTCACCAAAGTACATGTTTCTGGCTTGGAAACTTGTTTGTGAGTGCTTCTGGACAAAAGTAACAGCCTAAGTGACAACATGCTGTCAAAATGCTTTTCGGGCCCTGAAAACACTAAAAGTGACATGTTGCTGTTTTCTGACCAACTAGTGATGAAAACCAGAAGAAACTGCCTTGCTACTATAGACTTCACCAAAGTACATGTTTCTGGCTTGGAAACTTGTTTGTGAGTGCTTCTGGTGAAAAGTAACAGCCTAAGTGACAACATGCTGTCAAAATGCTTTTCGGGCCCTGAAAACACTAAAAGTGACATGTTGCTGTTTTCTGACCAACTAGTGATGAAAACCAGAAGAAACTGCCTTGCTACTATAGACTTCACCAAAGTACATGTTTCTGGCTTGGAAACTCGTTTCTGAGTGCTTCTGGTGAAAAGTAACAGCCTAAGTGACAACATGCTCTCAAAATGCTTTTCGGGCCCTGAAAACACTAAAAGTGACATGTTGCTGTTTTCTGACCAACTAGTGATGAAAACCAGAAGAAACTGCCTTGCTACTATAGACTTCACCAAAGTACATGTTTCTGGCTTGGAAACTTGTTTCTGAGTGCTTCTGGTGAAAAGTAACAGCCTAAGTGACAACATGCTGTCAAAATGCTTTTCGGGCCCTGAAAACACTAAAAGTGACATGTTGCTGTTTTCTGACCAACTAGTGATGAAAACCAGAAGAAACTGCCTTGCTACTATAGACTTCACCAAAGTACATGTTTCTGGCTTGGAAACTTTTTTCTGAGTGCTTCTGGTGAAAAGTAACAGCCTAAGGGATAACATGCTGTCAACATGCTTTTCGGGCCCTGAAAACACTAAAAGTGACATGTTGCTGTTTTCTGACCAACTAGTGATGAAAACCAGAAGAACCCGCCTTGCTACTATAGACTTCAACAAAGTACATGTTTCTGGCTTGGAAACTTGTTTCTGAGTGCTTCTGGACAAAAGTAACAGCCTAAGTGACAACATGCTCTCCAAATGCTTTTCGGGGCCTGAGAACACTAAAAGGGACATGATGCTGTTTTCTGACCAACTAGTGATGAAAACCAGAAGAAACTGCCTTGCTACTATAGAATTCACCAAACCACATGTTTCTGGCTTGGAAACGTGTTTCTGAGTGCTTCTGGACAAAAGTAACAGCCTAAGTGACAACATGCTCTCAAAATGCTTTTCGGGCCCTGAAAACACTAAAAGTGACATGTTGCTGTTTTCTGACCAACTAGTGATGAAAACCAGAAGAAACTGCCTTGCTACTATAGAATTCAACAAGCCACATGTTTGTGGCTCCTAAACTTGTTTCTGAGTGCTTCTGGACAAAAGTAACAGCCTAAGTGACAACATGCTGTCAAAATGCTTTTCGGGCCCTGAAAACACTAAAAGTGACATGATGCTGTTTTCTGATCTACTAGTGATGAAAACCAGAAGGAACTGCCTTGCTACTACAGAATTCAACAAACCACATGTTTCTGGCTCGTAAACTTGTTTCTGAGTGCTTCTGGACAAAAGTAACAGCCTAAGTGACAACATGCTCTCAAAATGCTTTTCGGGCCCTGAAAACACTAAAAGTGACATGTTGCTGTTTTCTGACCAACTAGTGATGGAAACCACAGGAAACTGCCTTGCTACTATAGAATTCACCAAAGTACATGTTTCTGGCTTGGATACTTGTTTCTAAGTGCTTCTGGACAAAAGTAACAGCCTAAGTGACAACATGCTCTCAAAATGCTTTTCGGGGCCTGAAAAGGTTAAAAGGGACATGATGTTGTTGTCTGACCAAATTGTGACGGAAACCAGAGGAAACTGCATTGCTGCTATAGAATTCACCAAACCACATGTTTCTGGCCTGGAAACGTGTTTCTCAGTGCTTCTGGTCACAAGTAACAACCTAAGATATAACATGTTCTCAAAATGCTTTTCGAGGCCTGAAAATGCTCAAAGTGACATGATGATGTTTTCTGACCAACTAGCGATGGAAATCAGAGGAAACTGCATTGCTAGTATAGAATTCACCAAACCACATGTTTCTGGCTTGGAAAACTCAAAATGCTTTTCGGGGCCTGAAAACACTAAAAGTGACATGATGCTGTTTTCTGAACTACTAGTGATGAAATCCAGAAGGAACTGCCTTGCTACTATAGAATTCAACAAACCACATGTTTCTGGCTTTGAAACGTGTTTCTGAGTGTTTCTGGTGAAAAGTAACAGCTTAAGTGACAACATGCTGTCAAAATGCTTTTCGGGCCCTGAAAACACTAAAAGTGACATGTTGCTGTTTTCTGACCAACTAGTGATGAAAACCAGAAGAAACTGCCTTGCTACTATAGACTTCACCAAAGTACATGTTTCTGGCTTGGAAACTTGTTTCTCAGTGCTTCTGGACAAAAGTAACAGCCTAAGTGACAACATGCTGTCAAAATGCTTTTCCTGAAAACACTAAAAGTGACATGTTGCTGTTTTCTCACCAACTAGTGATGAAAACCAGAAGAAACTGCCTTGCTACTATAGACTTCACCAAAGTACATGTTTCTGGCTTGGAAACTTGTTTCTGAGTGCTTCTGGTGAAAAGTAACAGCCTCAGTGATAACATGCTGTCAACATGCTTTTCGGGCCCTGAAAACACTAAAAGTGACATGTTGCTGTTTTCTGACCAACTAGTGATGGAAACCACGGGAAACTGCCTTGCTACTATAGAATTCACCAAAGTACATGTTACTGGCTTGGATACTTGTTTCTGAGGGCTTCTGGTGAAAAGTAACAGCTTAAGTTACAACATGCTTTCAAAATGCTTTTCGGGGCCTGAAAAAACTAAAAGTGACATGTTGCTGTTTTCTGACCAACTAGTGATGGAAGCCAAAGGAAACTGCCTTGCTACTATAGACTTCACCAAAGTACATGTTTCTGGTTTTGATACTTGTTTCTGAGTGCTTCTGGACAAAATTAACAGCCTAAGTGACAACATGCTCTCAAAATGCTTTTCGAGCCCTGAAAACACTAAAAGTGACATGTTGCTGTTTTCTGACCAACTAGTGATGAAAACCAGAAGAAACTGCCTTGCTACTATAGACTTCACCAAAGTACATGTTTCTGGCTTGGAAAGTTGTTTCTGAGTGCTTCTGGTGAAAAGTAACAGCCTAAGTGACAAGATGCTGTCAAAATGCTTTTCGGGCCCTGAAAACACTAAAAGTGACATGTTGCTGTTTTCTGACCAACTAGTGATGAAAACCAGAAGAAACTGCCTTGCTACTATAGACTTCACCAAAGTACATGTTTCTGGCTTGGAAACTTGTTTCTGAGTGCTTCTGGTGAAAAGTAACAGCCTAAGTGACAACATGCTCTCAAAATGCTTTTCGGGCCCTGAAAACACTAAAAGTGACATGTTGCTGTTTTCTGACCAACTAGTGATGAAAACCAGAAGAAACTGCCTTGCTACTATAGACTTCACCAAAGTACATGTTTCTGGCTTGGAAACTTGTTTCTGAGTGCTTCTGGACAAAAGTAACAGCCTAAGTGACAACATGCTGTCAAAATGCTTTTCGGGCCCTGAAAACACTAAAAGTGACATGTTGCTGTTTTCTGACCAACTAGTGATGAAAACCAGAAGAAACTGCCTTGCTACTATAGACTTCACCAAAGTACATGTTTCTGGCTTGGAAACTTGTTTCTGAGTGCTTCTGGTGAAAAGTAACAGCCTAAGTGACAACATGCTGTCAAAATGCTTTTCGGGCCCTGAAAACACTAAAAGTGACATGTTGCTGTTTTCTGACCAACTAGTGATGAAAACCAGAAGAAACTGCCTTGCTACTATAGACTTCACCAAAGTACATGTTTCTGGCTTGGAAACTCGTTTCTGAGTGCTTCTGGTGAAAAGTAACAGCCTAAGTGACAACATGCTCTCAAAATGCTTTTCGGGCCCTGAAAACACTAAAAGTGACATGTTGCTGTTTTCTGACCAACTAGTGATGAAAACCAGAAGAAACTGCCTTGCTACTATAGACTTCACCAAAGTACATGTTTCTGGCTTGGAAACTTGTTTCTGAGTGCTTCTGGTGAAAAGTAACAGCCTAAGTGACAACATGCTGTCAAAATGCTTTTCGGGCCCTGAAAACACTAAAAGTGACATGATGCTGTTTTCTGGCCTACTAGTGATGAAAACCAGAAGGAACTGCCTTGCTACTATAGAATTCAACAAACCACATGTTTCTGGCTCGTAAATTTGTTTCTGAGTGCTTCTGGACAAAAGTAACAGCCTAAGTGACAACATGCTCTCAAAATGCTTTTCGGGCCCTGAAAACACTAAAAGTGACATTATGCTGTTTTCTGACCTACTAGTGATGGAAACCACAGGAAACTGCCTTGCTACTATAGAATTCACCAAAGTACATGTTTCTGGCTTGGATACTTGTTTCTGAGTGCTTCTTGACAAAAGTAACAGCCTAAGTGACAACATGCTCTCAAAATGCTTTTCGGGGCCTGAAAAGGTTAAAAGGGACATGATGTTGTTGTCTGACCAAATTGTGACGGAAACCAGAGGAAACTGCATTGCTGCTATAGAATTCACCAAACCACATGTTTCTGGCCTGGAAACGTGTTTCTCAGTGCTTCTGGACAAAAGTAACAACCTAAGATACAACATGTTCTCAAAATGCTTTTCGAGGCCTGAAAATGCTCAAAGTAACATGATGATGTTTTCTGACCAACTAGCGATGGAAATCAGAGGAAACTGCATTGCTAGTATAGAATTCACCAAACCACATGTTTCTGGCTTGGAAAACTCAAAATGCTTTTCGGGGCCTGAAAACGCTAAAAGTGACATGATGCTGTTTTCTGACCTACTAGTGATGAAAACCAGAAGGAACTGCCTTGCTACTATAGAATTCAACAAACCACATGTTTCTGGCTTTGAAACGTGTTTCTGAGTGTTTCTGGTGAAAAGTAACAGCCTAAGTGATAACATGCTCTCAAAATGCTTTTTGGGGCCTGAAAACACTAAAAGTGACATGTTGCTGTTTTCTGACCAACTAGTGATGGAAACCAGAGGAAACTGCCTTGCTACTATAGACTTCACCAAAGTACATGTTTCTCGTTTCGATACTTGTTTCTGAGTGCTTCTGGACAAAAGTAACAGCCTAAGTGACAACATGCTCTCAAACTGCTTTTCGGGCCCTGAAAACACTAAAAGTGACATGTTGCTGTTTTCTGACCAACTAGTGATGAAAACCAGAAGAAACTGCCTTGCTACTATAGACTTCACCAAAGTACATGTTTCTGGCTTGGATACTTGTTTCTGAGTGCTTCTGGACAAAAGTAACAGCCTAAGTGACAATATGCTCTCAAAATGCTTTTCGGGCCCTGAAAACACTAAAAGTGACATGATGCTGTTCTCTCACCAACTAGTGAGGGAAACCACAGGAAACTGCCTTGTTACTATAGACTTCACCAAAGTACATGTTTCTGGTTTCGATACTTGTTTCTGAGTGCTTCTGGACAAAAGTAACAGCCTAAGTGACAACATGCTCTCAAACTGCTTTTCGAACCCTGAAAACACTAAAAGTGACATGTTGCTGTTTTCTGACAAACTAGTGATGAAAACCAGAAGAAACTGCCTTGCTACTATAGAATTCAACAAGCCACATATTTCTGGCTCGTGAACTTGTTTCTGAGTGCTTCTGGACAAAAGTAACAGCCTAAGTGACAACATGCTCTCAAAATGCTTTTCGGGCCCTGAAAACACTAAAAGTGGCATGATGCTGTTTTCTGACCTACTAGTGATGAAAACCAGAAGGAACTGCCTTGCTACTACAGAATTCAACAAACCACATGTTTCTGGCTCGTAAACTTGTTTCTGAGTGCTTCTGGACAAAAGTAACAGCCTAAGTGACAACATGCTCTCAAAATGCTTTTCGGGCCCTGAAAACACTAAAAGGGACATGTTGCTGTTTTCTGACCAACTAGTGATGGAAACCAGAAGAAACTGCCTTGCTACTATAGAATTCACCAAAGTACATGTTTCTGGCTTGGATACTTGTTTCTGAGTGCTTCTGGACAAAAGTAACAGCCTAAGTGACAACATGCTCTCAAAATGCTTTTCGGGGCCTGAAAAGGTTAAAAGGGACATGATGTTGTTGTCTGACCAAATTGTGACGGAAACCAGAGGAAACTGCATTGCTGCTATAGAATTCACCAAACCACATGTTTCTGGCCTGGAAACGTGTTTCTCAGTGCTTCTGGTCACAAGTAACAACCTAAGATATAACATGTTCTCAAAATGCTTTTCGAGGCCTGAAAATGCTCAAAGTGACATGATGATGTTTTCTGACCAACTAGCGATGGAAATCAGAGGAAACTGCATTGCTAGTATAGAATTCACCAAACCACATGTTTCTGGCTTGGAAAACTCAAAATGCTTTTCGGGGCCTGAAAACACTAAAAGTGACATGATGCTGTTTTCTGAACTACTAGTGATGAAATCCAGAAGGAACTGCCTTGCTACTATAGAATTCAACAAACCACATGTTTCTGGCTTTGAAACGTGTTTCTGAGTGTTTCTGGTGAAAAGTAACAGCTTAAGTGACAACATGCTGTCAAAATGCTTTTCGGGCCCTGAAAACACTAAAAGTGACATGTTGCTGTTTTCTGACCAACTAGTGATGAAAACCAGAAGAAACTGCCTTGCTACTATAGACTTCACCAAAGTACATGTTTCTGGCTTGGAAACTTGTTTCTCAGTGCTTCTGGACAAAAGTAACAGCCTAAGTGACAACATGCTGTCAAAATGCTTTTCGGGCCCTGAAAACACTAAAAGTGACATGTTGCTGTTTTCTCACCAACTAGTGATGAAAACCAGAAGAAACTGCCTTGCTACTATAGACTTCACCAAAGTACATGTTTCTGGCTTGGAAACTTGTTTCTGAGTGCTTCTGGTGAAAAGTAACAGCCTCAGTGATAACATGCTGTCAACATGCTTTTCGGGCCCTGAAAACACTAAAAGTGACATGTTGCTGTTTTCTGACCAACTAGTGATGGAAACCACGGGAAACTGCCTTGCTACTATAGAATTCACCAAAGTACATGTTACTGGCTTGGATACTTGTTTCTGAGGGCTTCTGGTGAAAAGTAACAGCTTAAGTTACAACATGCTTTCAAAATGCTTTTCGGGGCCTGAAAAAACTAAAAGTGACATGTTGCTGTTTTCTGACCAACTAGTGATGGAAACCAGAGGAAACTGCCTTGCTACTATAGACTTCACCAAAGTACATGTTTCTGGTTTTGATACTTGTTTCTGAGTGCTTCTGGACAAAATTAACAGCCTAAGTGACAACATGCTCTCAAAATGCTTTTCGAGCCCTGAAAACACTAAAAGTGACATGTTGCTGTTTTCTGACCAACTAGTGATGAAAACCAGAAGAAACTGCCTTGCTACTATAGACTTCACCAAAGTACATGTTTCTGGCTTGGAAAGTTGTTTCTGAGTGCTTCTGGTGAAAAGTAACAGCCTAAGTGACAAGATGCTGTCAAAATGCTTTTCGGGCCCTGAAAACACTAAAAGTGACATGTTGCTGTTTTCTGACCAACTAGTGATGAAAACCAGAATAAACTGCCTTGCTACTATAGACTTCACCAAAGTACATGTTTCTGGCTTGGAAACTTGTTTCTGAGTGCTTCTGGTGAAAAGTAACAGCCTAAGTGACAACATGCTGTCAAAATGCTTTTCGGGCCCTGAAAACACTAAAAGTGACATGTTGCTGTTTTCTGACCAACTAGTGATGAAAACCAGAAGAAACTGCCTTGCTACTATAGACTTCACCAAAGTACATGTTTCTGGCTTGGAAACTTGTTTCTGAGTGCTTCTGGTGAAAAGTAACAGCCTAAGTGACAACATGCTGTCAAAATGCTTTTCGGGCCCTGAAAACACTAAAAGTGACATGTTGCTGTTTTCTGACCAACTAGTGATGAAAACCAGAAGAAACTGCCTTGCTACTATAGACTTCACCAAAGTACATGTTTCTGGCTTGGAAACTTGTTTCTGAGTGCTTCTGGTGAAAAGTAACAGCCTAAGTGACAACATGCTGTCAAAATGCTTTTCGGGCCCTGAAAACACTAAAAGTGACATGTTGCTGTTTTCTGACCAACTAGTGATGAAAACCAGAAGAAACTGCCTTGCTACTATAGACTTCACCAAAGTACATGTTTCTGGCTTGGAAACTCGTTTCTGAGTGCTTCTGGTGAAAAGTAACAGCCTAAGTGACAACATGCTCTCAAAATGCTTTTCGGGCCCTGAAAACACTAAAAGTGACATGTTGCTGTTTTCTGACCAACTAGTGATGAAAACCAGAAGAAACTGCCTTGCTACTATAGACTTCACCAAAGTACATGTTTCTGGCTTGGAAACTTGTTTCTGAGTGCTTCTGGTGAAAAGTAACAGCCTAAGTGACAACATGCTGTCAAAATGCTTTTCGGGCCCTGAAAACACTAAAAGTGACATGATGCTGTTTTCTGGCCTACTAGTGATGAAAACCAGAAGGAACTGCCTTGCTACTATAGAATTCAACAAACCACATGTTTCTGGCTCGTAAATTTGTTTCTGAGTGCTTCTGGACAAAAGTAACAGCCTAAGTGACAACATGCTCTCAAAATGCTTTTCGGGCCCTGAAAACACTAAAAGTGACATTATGCTGTTTTCTGACCTACTAGTGATGGAAACCACAGGAAACTGCCTTGCTACTATAGAATTCACCAAAGTACATGTTTCTGGCTTGGATACTTGTTTCTGAGTGCTTCTTGACAAAAGTAACAGCCTAAGTGACAACATGCTCTCAAAATGCTTTTCGGGGCCTGAAAAGGTTAAAAGGGACATGATGTTGTTGTCTGACCAAATTGTGACGGAAACCAGAGGAAACTGCATTGCTGCTATAGAATTCACCAAACCACATGTTTCTGGCCTGGAAACGTGTTTCTCAGTGCTTCTGGACAAAAGTAACAACCTAAGATACAACATGTTCTCAAAATGCTTTTCGAGGCCTGAAAATGCTCAAAGTAACATGATGATGTTTTCTGACCAACTAGCGATGGAAATCAGAGGAAACTGCATTGCTAGTATAGAATTCACCAAACCACATGTTTCTGGCTTGGAAAACTCAAAATGCTTTTCGGGGCCTGAAAACACTAAAAGTGACATGATGCTGTTTTCTGACCTACTAGTGATGAAAACCAGAAGGAACTGCCTTGCTACTATAGAATTCAACAAACCACATGTTTCTGGCTTTGAAACGTGTTTCTGAGTGTTTCTGGTGAAAAGTAACAGCCTAAGTGATAACATGCTGTCAAAATGCTTTTTGGGGCCTGAAAACACTAAAAGTGACATGTTGCTGTTTTCTGACCAACTAGTGATGGAAACCAGAGGAAACTGCCTTGCTACTATAGACTTCACCAAAGTACATGTTTCTCGTTTCGATACTTGTTTCTGAGTGCTTCTGGACAAAAGTAACAGCCTAAGTGACAACATGCTCTCAAACTGCTTTTCGGGCCCTGAAAACACTAAAAGTGACATGTTGCTGTTTTCTGACCAACTAGTGATGAAAACCAGAAGAAACTGCCTTGCTACTATAGACTTCACCAAAGTACATGTTTCTGGCTTGGATACTTGTTTCTGAGTGCTTCTGGACAAAAGTAACAGCCTAAGTGACAATATGCTCTCAAAATGCTTTTCGGGCCCTGAAAACACTAAAAGTGACATGATGCTGTTCTCTCACCAACTAGTGAGGGAAACCACAGGAAACTGCCTTGTTACTATAGACTTCACCAAAGTACATGTTTCTGGTTTCGATACTTGTTTCTGAGTGCTTCTGGACAAAAGTAACAGCCTAAGTGACAACATGCTCTCAAACTGCTTTTCGAACCCTGAAAACACTAAAAGTGACATGTTGCTGTTTTCTGACAAACTAGTGATGAAAACCAGAAGAAACTGCCTTGCTACTATAGAATTCAACAAGCCACATATTTCTGGCTCGTGAACTTGTTTCTGAGTGCTTCTGGACAAAAGTAACAGCCTAAGTGACAACATGCTCTCAAAATGCTTTTCGGGCCCTGAAAACACTAAAAGTGGCATGATGCTGTTTTCTGACCTACTAGTGATGAAAACCAGAAGGAACTGCCTTGCTACTACAGAATTCAACAAACCACATGTTTCTGGCTCGTAAACTTGTTTCTGAGTGCTTCTGGACAAAAGTAACAGCCTAAGTGACAACATGCTCTCAAAATGCTTTTCGGGCCCTGAAAACACTAAAAGGGACATGTTGCTGTTTTCTGACCAACTAGTGATGGAAACCAGAAGAAACTGCCTTGCTACTATAGAATTCACCAAAGTACATGTTTCTGGCTTGGATACTTGTTTCTGAGTGCTTCTGGACAAAAGTAACAGCCTAAGTGACAACATGCTCTCAAAATGCTTTTCGGGGCCTGAAAAGGTTAAAAGGGACATGATGTTGTTGTCTGACCAAATTGTGACGGAAACCAGAGGAAACTGCATTGCTGCTATAGAATTCACCAAACCACATGTTTCTGGCCTGGAAACGTGTTTCTCAGTGCTTCTGGTCACAAGTAACAACCTAAGATACAACATGTTCTCAAAATGCTTTTCGAGGACTGAAAATGCTCAAAGTGACATGATGATGTTTTCTGACCAACTAGCGATGGAAATCAGAGGAAACTGCATTGCTAGTATAGAATTCACCAAACCACATGTTTCTGGCTTGGAAAACTCAAAATGCTTTTCGGGGCCTGAAAACACTAAAAGTGACATGATGCTGTTTTCTGACCTACTAGTGATGAAATCCAGAAGGAACTGCCTTGCTACTATAGAATTCAACAAACCACATGTTTCTGGCTTTGAAACGTGTTTCTGAGTGTTTCTGGTGAAAAGTAACAGCCTAAGTGACAACATGCTGTCAAAATGCTTTTCGGGCCCTGAAAACACTAAAAGTGACATGTTGCTGTTTTCTGACCAACTAGTGATGGAAACCACGGGAAACTGCCTTGCTACTATAGAATTCACCAAAGTACATGTTACTGGCTTGGATACTTGTTTCTGAGGGCTTCTGGTGAAAAGTAACAGCTTAAGTTACAACATGCTTTCAAAATGCTTTTCGGGGCCTGAAAAAACTAAAAGTGACATGTTGCTGTTTTCTGACCAACTAGTGATGGAAACCAGAGGAAACTGCCTTGCTACTATAGACTTCACCAAAGTACATGTTTCTGGTTTTGATACTTGTTTCTGAGTGCTTCCGGACAAAATTAACAGCCTAAGTGACAACATGCTCTCAAAATGCTTTTTGAGCCCTGAAAACACTAAAAGTGACATGTTGCTGTTTTCTGACCAACTAGTGATGAAAACCAGAAGAAACTGCCTTGCTACTATAGACTTCACCAAAGTACATGTTTCTGGCTTGGAAAGTTGTTTCTGAGTGCTTCTGGTGAAAAGTAACAGCCTAAGTGACAACATGCTGTCAAAATGCTTTTCGGGGCCTGAAAACACTAAAAGGGACATGATGCTGTTTTCTGACCAACTAGTGATGAAAACCAGAAGAAACTGCCTTGCTACTATAGACTTCACTAAAGTACATGTTTCTGGCTTGGATACTTGTTTCTGAGTGCTTCTGGACAAAAGTAACAGCCTAAGTGACAACATGCTGTCAAAATGCTTTTCGGGCCCTGAAAACACTAAAAGTGACATGTTGCTGTTTTCTGACCAACTAGTGATGAAAACCAGAAGAAACTGCCTTGCTACTATAGACTTCACCAAAGTACATGTTTCTGGCTTGGAAACTTGTTTCTGAGTGCTTCTGGTGAAAAGTAACAGCCTAAGTGACAACATGCTGTCAAAATGCTTTTCGGGCCCTGAAAACACTAAAAGTGACATGTTGCTGTTTTCTGACCAACTAGTGATGAAAACCAGAAGAAACTGCCTTGCTACTATAGACTTCACCAAAGTACATGTTTCTGGCTTGGAAACTTGTTTCTGAGTGCTTCTGGTGAAAAGTAACAGCCTAAGTGACAACATGCTGTCAAAATGCTTTTCGGGCCCTGAAAACACTAAAAGTGACATGTTGCTGTTTTCTGACCAACTAGTGATGAAAACCAGAAGAAACTGCCTTGCTACTATAGACTTCACCAAAGTACATGTTTCTGGCTTGGAAACTTGTTTCTCAGTGCTTCTGGACAAAAGTAACAGCCTAAGTGACAACATGCTGTCAAAATGCTTTTCGGGCCCTGAAAACACTAAAAGTGACATGTTGCTGTTTTCTGACCAACTAGTGATGAAAACCAGAAGAAACTGCCTTGCTACTATAGACTTCACCAAAGTACATGTTTCTGGCTTGGAAACTTGTTTCTGAGTGCTTCTGGTGAAAAGTAACAGCCTAAGTGACAACATGCTGTCAAAATGCTTTTCGGGCCCTGAAAACACTAAAAGTGACATGTTGCTGTTTTCTGACCAACTAGTGATGAAAACCAGAAGAAACTGCCTTGCTACTATAGACTTCACCAAAGTACATGTTTCTGGCTTGGAAACTCGTTTCTGAGTGCTTCTGGACAAAAGTAACAGCCTAAGTGACAACATGCTCTCCAAATGCTTTTCGGGGCCTGAGAACACTAAAAGTGACATGTTGCTGTTTTCTGACCAACTAGTGATGGAAACCACGGGAAACTGCCTTGCTACTATAGACTTCACCAAAGTACATGTTTCTGGTTTTGATACTTGTTTCTGAGTGCTTCTGGACAAAATTAACAGCCTAAGTGACAACATGCTCTCAAAATGCTTTTCGAGCCCTGAAAACACTAAAAGTGACATGTTGCTGTTTTCTGACCAACTAGTGATGAAAACCAGAAGAAACTGCCTTGCTACTATAGACTTCACCAAAGTACATGTTTCTGGCTTGGAAACTTGTTTCTGAGTGCTTCTGGTGAAAAGTAACAGCCTAAGAGACAACATGCTGTCAAAATGCTTTTCGGGCCCTGAAAACACTAAAAGTGACATGTTGCTGTTTTCTGACCAACTAGTGATGAAAACCAGAAGAAACTGCCTTGCTACTATAGACTTCACCAAAGTACATGTTTCTGGCTTGGAAACTCGTTTCTGAGTGCTTCTGGTGAAAAGTAACAGCCTAAGTGACAACATGCTGTCAAAATGCTTTTCGGGCCCTGAAAACACTAAAAGTGACATGTTGCTGTTTTCTGACCAACTAGTGATGAAAACCAGAAGAAACTGCCTTGCTACTATAGACTTCACCAAAGTACATGTTTCTGGCTTGGAAACTCGTTTCTGAGTGCTTCTGGTGAAAAGTAACAGCCTAAGTGACAACATGCTGTCAAAATGCTTTTCGGGCCCTGAAAACACTAAAAGTGACATGTTGCTGTTTTCTGACCAACTAGTGATGAAAACCAGAAGAAACTGCCTTGCTACTATAGACTTCACCAAAGTACATGTTTCTGGCTTGGAAACTTGTTTCTGAGTGCTTCTGGTGAAAAGTAACAGCCTAAGTGACAACATGCTGTCAAAATGCTTTTCGGGCCCTGAAAACACTAAAAGTGACATGTTGCTGTTTTCTGACCAACTAGTGATAAAAACCAGAAGAAACTGCCTTGCTACTATAGACTTCACCAAAGTACATGTTTCTGGCTTGGAAACTTGTTTCTGAGTGCTTCTGGTGAAAAGTAACAGCCTAAGTGATAACATGCTGTCAACATGCTTTTCGGGCCCTGAAAACACTAAAAGTGACATGTTGCTGTTTTCTGACCAACTAGTGATGGAAACCACGGGAAACTGCCTTGCTACTATAGAATTCACCAAAGTACATGTTACTGGCTTGGATACTTGTTTCTGAGGGCTTCTGGTGAAAAGTAACAGCTTAAGTTACAACATGCTTTCAAAATGCTTTTCGGGGCCTGAAAAAACTAAAAGTGACATGTTGCTGTTTTCTGACCAACTAGTGATGGAAACCAGAGGAAACTGCCTTGCTACTATAGACTTCACCAAAGTACATGTTTCTGGTTTTGATACTTGTTTCTGAGTGCTTCTGGACAAAATTAACAGCCTAAGTGACAACATGCTCTCAAAATGCTTTTCGAGCCCTGAAAACACTAAAAGTGACATGTTGCTGTTTTCTGACCAACTAGTGATGAAAACCAGAAGAAACTGCCTTGCTACTATAGACTTCACCAAAGTACATGTTTCTGGCTTGGAAAGTTGTTTCTGAGTGCTTCTGGTGAAAAGTAACAGCCTAAGTGACAACATGCTGTCAAAATGCTTTTCGGGGCCTGAAAACACTAAAAGGGACATGATGCTGTTTTCTGACCAACTAGTGATGAAAACCAGAAGAAACTGCCTTGCTACTATAGACTTCACTAAAGTACATGTTTCTGGCTTGGATACTTGTTTGTGAGTGCTTCTGGACAAAAGTAACAGCCTAAGTGACAACATGCTGTCAAAATGCTTTTCGGGCCCTGAAAACACTAAAAGTGACATGTGCTGTTTTCTGACCAACTAGTGATGAAAACCAGAAGAAACTGCCTTGCTACTATAGACTTCACCAAAGTACATGTTTCTGGCTTGGAAACTTGTTTGTGAGTGCTTCTGGTGAAAAGTAACAGCCTAAGTGACAACATGCTGTCAAAATGCTTTTCGGGCCCTGAAAACACTAAAAGTGACATGTTGCTGTTTTCTGACCAACTAGTGATGAAAACCAGAAGAAACTGCCTTGCTACTATAGACTTCACCAAAGTACATGTTTCTGGCTTGGAAACTTGTTTGTGAGTGCTTCTGGTGAAAAGTAACAGCCTAAGTGACAACATGCTGTCAAAATGCTTTTCGGGCCCTGAAAACACTAAAAGTGACATGTTGCTGTTTTCTGACCAACTAGTGATGAAAACCAGAAGAAACTGCCTTGCTACTATAGACTTCACCAAAGTACATGTTTCTGGCTTGGAAACTCGTTTCTGAGTGCTTCTGGTGAAAAGTAACAGCCTAAGTGACAACATGCTGTCAAAATGCTTTTCGGGCCCTGAAAACACTAAAAGTGACATGTTGCTGTTTTCTGACCAACTAGTGATGAAAACCAGAAGAAACTGCCTTGCTACTATAGACTTCACCAAAGTACATGTTTCTGGCTTGGAAACTTTTTTCTGAGTGCTTCTGGTGAAAAGTAACAGCCTAAGGGATAACATGCTGTCAACATGCTTTTCGGGCCCTGAAAACACTAAAAGTGACATGTTGCTGTTTTCTGACCAACTAGTGATGAAAACCAGAAGAACCCGCCTTGCTACTATAGACTTCAACAAAGTACATGTTTCTGGCTTGGAAACTTGTTTCTGAGTGCTTCTGGACAAAAGTAACAGCCTAAGTGACAACATGCTCTCCAAATGCTTTTCGGGGCCTGAGAACACTAAAAGGGACATGATGCTGTTTTCTGACCAACTAGTGATGAAAACCAGAAGAAACTGCCTTGCTACTATAGAATTCACCAAACCACATGTTTCTGGCTTGGAAACGTGTTTCTGAGTGCTTCTGGACAAAAGTAACAGCCTAAGTGACAACATGCTCTCAAAATGCTTTTCGGGCCCTGAAAACACTAAAAGTGACATGTTGCTGTTTTCTGACCAACTAGTGATGAAAACCAGAAGAAACTGCCTTGCTACTATAGAATTCAACAAGCCACATGTTTGTGGCTCCTAAACTTGTTTCTGAGTGCTTCTGGAAAAAAGTAACAGCCTAAGTGACAACATGCTGTCAAAATGCTTTTCGGGCCCTGAAAACACTAAAAGTGACATGATGCTGTTTTCTGATCTACTAGTGATGAAAACCAGAAGGAACTGCCTTGCTACTACAGAATTCAACAAACCACATGTTTCTGGCTCGTAAACTTGTTTCTGAGTGCTTCTGGACAAAAGTAACAGCCTAAGTGACAACATGCTCTCAAAATGCTTTTCGGGCCCTGAAAACACTAAAAGTGACATGTTGCTGTTTTCTGACCAACTAGTGATGGAAACCACAGGAAACTGCCTTGCTACTATAGAATTCACCAAAGTACATGTTTCTGGCTTGGATACTTGTTTCTGAGTGCTTCTGGACAAAAGTAACAGCCTAAGTGACAACATGCTCTCAAAATGCTTTTCGGGGCCTGAAAAGGTTAAAGGGACATGATGTTGTTGTCTGACCAAATTGTGACGGAAACCAAGAGGAAACTGCATTGCTGCTATAGAATTCACCAAACCACATGTTTCTGGCCTGGAAACGTGTTTTCTCAGTGCTTCTGGTCACAAGTAACAACCTAAGATACAACATGTTCTCAAAATGCTTTTCGAGGCCTGAAAATGCTCAAAGTGACATGATGATGTTTTCTGACCAACTAGCGATGGAAATCAGAGGAAACTGCATTGCTAGTATAGAATTCACCAAACCACATGTTTCTGGCTTGGAAAACTCAAAATGCTTTTCGGGGCCTGAAAACACTAAAAGTGACATGATGCTGTTTTCTGACCTACTAGTGATGAAATCCAGAAGGAACTGCCTTGCTACTATAGAATTCAACAAACCACATGTTTCTGGCTTTGAAACGTGTTTCTGAGTGTTTCTGGTGAAAAGTAACAGCTTAAGTGACAACATGCTGTCAAAATGCTTTTCGGGCCCTGAAAACACTAAAAGTGACATGTTGCTGTTTTCTGACCAACTAGTGATGAAAACCAGAAGAAACTGCCTTGCTACTATAGACTTCACCAAAGTACATGTTTCTGGCTTGGAAACTTGTTTCTCAGTGCTTCTGGACAAAAGTAACAGCCTAAGTGACAACATGCTGTCAAAATGCTTTTCGGGCCCTGAAAACACTAAAAGTGACATGTTGCTGTTTTCTGACCAACTAGTGATGGAAACCACGGGAAACTGCCTTGCTACTATAGAATTCACCAAAGTACATGTTACTGGCTTGGATACTTGTTTCTGAGGGCTTCTGGTGAAAAGTAACAGCTTAAGTTACAACATGCTTTCAAAATGCTTTTCGGGGCCTGAAAAAACTAAAAGTGACATGTTGCTGTTTTCTGACCAACTAGTGATGGAAACCAGAGGAAACTGCCTTGCTACTATAGACTTCACCAAAGTACATGTTTCTGGTTTTGATACTTGTTTCTGAGTGCTTCTCGACAAAATTAACAGCCTCAGTGACAACATGCTCTCAAAATGCTTTTCGAGCCCTGAAAACACTAAAAGTGACATGTTGCTGTTTTCTGACCAACTAGTGATGAAAACCAGAAGAAACTGCCTTGCTACTATAGACTTCACCAAAGTACATGTTTCTGGCTTGGAAACTTGTTTCTGAGTGCTTCTGGTGAAAAGTAACAGCCTAAGTGACAACATGCTGTCAAAATGCTTTTCGGGCCCTGAAAACACTAAAAGTGACATGTTGCTGTTTTCTGACCAACTAGTGATGAAAACCAGAAGAAACTGCCTTGCTACTATAGACTTCACCAAAGTACATGTTTCTGGCTTGGAAACTCGTTTCTGAGTGCTTCTGGTGAAAAGTAACAGCCTAAGTGACAACATGCTCTCAAAATGCTTTTCGGGCCCTGAAAACACTAAAAGTGACATGTTGCTGTTTTCTGACCAACTAGTGATGAAAACCAGAAGAAACTGCCTTGCTACTATAGACTTCACCAAAGTACATGTTTCTGGCTTGGAAACTTGTTTCTGAGTGCTTCTGGTGAAAAGTAACAGCCTAAGTGACAACATGCTGTCAAAATGCTTTTCGGGCCCTGAAAACACTAAAAGTGACATGATGCTGTTTTCTGGCCTACTAGTGATGAAAACCAGAAGGAACTGCCTTGCTACTATAGAATTCAACAAACCACATGTTTCTGGCTCGTAAATTTGTTTCTGAGTGCTTCTGGACAAAAGTAACAGCCTAAGTGACAACATGCTCTCAAAATGCTTTTCGGGCCCTGAAAACACTAAAAGTGACATGATGCTGTTTTCTGACCTACTAGTGATGGAAACCACAGGAAACTGCCTTGCTACTATAGAATTCACCAAAGTACATGTTTCTGGCTTGGATACTTGTTTCTGAGTGCTTCTTGACAAAAGTAACAGCCTAAGTGACAACATGCTCTCAAAATGCTTTTCGGGGCCTGAAAAGGTTAAAAGGGACATGATGTTGTTGTCTGACCAAATTGTGACGGAAACCAGAGGAAACTGCATTGCTGCTATAGAATTCACCAAACCACATGTTTCTGGCCTGGAAACGTGTTTCTCAGTGCTTCTGGACAAAAGTAACAACCTAAGATACAACATGTTCTCAAAATGCTTTTCGAGGCCTGAAAATGCTCAAAGTAACATGATGATGTTTTCTGACCAACTAGCGATGGAAATCAGAGGAAACTGCATTGCTAGTATAGAATTCACCAAACCACATGTTTCTGGCTTGGAAAACTCAAAATGCTTTTCGGGGCCTGAAAACACTAAAAGTGACATGATGCTGTTTTCTGACCTACTAGTGATGAAAACCAGAAGGAACTGCCTTGCTACTATAGAATTCAACAAACCACATGTTTCTGGCTTTGAAACGTGTTTCTGAGTGTTTCTGGTGAAAAGTAACAGCCTAAGTGACAATATGCTCTCAAAATGCTTTTCGGGCCCTGAAAACACTAAAAGTGACATGATGCTGTTCTCTCACCAACTAGTGAGGGAAACCACAGGAAACTGACTTGTTACTATAGACTTCACCAAAGTACATGTTTCTGGTTTCGATACTTGTTTCTGAGTGCTTCTGGACAAAAGTAACAGCCTAAGTGACAACATGCTCTCAAACTGCTTTTCGAACCCTGAAAACACTAAAAGTGACATGTTGCTGTTTTCTGACAAACTAGTGATGAAAACCAGAAGAAACTGCCTTGCTACTATAGAATTCAACAAGCCACATATTTCTGGCTCGTGAACTTGTTTCTGAGTGCTTCTGGACAAAAGTAACAGCCTAAGTGACAACATGCTCTCAAAATGCTTTTCGGGCCCTGAAAACACTAAAAGTGGCATGATGCTGTTTTCTGACCTACTAGTGATGAAAACCAGAAGGAACTGCCTTGCTACTACAGAATTCAACAAACCACATGTTTCTGGCTCGTAAACTTGTTTCTGAGTGCTTCTGGACAAAAGTAACAGCCTAAGTGACAACATGCTCTCAAAATGCTTTTCGGGCCCTGAAAACACTAAAAGGGACATGTTGCTGTTTTCTGACCAACTAGTGATGGAAACCAGAAGAAACTGCCTTGCTACTATAGAATTCACCAAAGTACATGTTTCTGGCTTGGATACTTGTTTCTGAGTGCTTCTGGACAAAAGTAACAGCCTAAGTGACAACATGCTCTCAAAATGCTTTTCGGGGCCTGAAAAGGTTAAAAGGGACATGATGTTGTTGTCTGACCAAATTGTGACGGAAACCAGAGGAAACTGCATTGCTGCTATAGAATTCACCAAACCACATGTTTCTGGCCTGGAAACGTGTTTCTCAGTGCTTCTGGTCACAAGTAACAACCTAAGATACAACATGTTCTCAAAATGCTTTTCGAGGCCTGAAAATGCTCAAAGTGACATGATGATGTTTTCTGACCAACTAGCGATGGAAATCAGAGGAAACTGCATTGCTAGTATAGAATTCACCAAACCACATGTTTCTGGCTTGGAAAACTCAAAATGCTTTTCGGGGCCTGAAAACACTAAAAGTGACATGTTGCTGTTTTCTGACCTACTAGTGATGAAATCCAGAAGGAACTGCCTTGCTACTATAGAATTCAACAAACCACATGTTTCTGGCTTTGAAACGTGTTTCTGAGTGTTTCTGGTGAAAAGTAACAGCCTAAGTGACAACATGCTGTCAAAATGCTTTTCGGGCCCTGAAAACACTAAAAGTGACATGTTGCTGTTTTCTGACCAACTAGTGATGAAAACCAGAAGAAACTGCCTTGCTACTATAGACTTCACCAAAGTACATGTTTCTGGCTTGGAAACTTGTTTCTCAGTGCTTCTGGACAAAAGTAACAGCCTAAGTGACAACATGCTGTCAAAATGCTTTTCGGGCCCTGAAAACACTAAAAGTGACATGTTGCTGTTTTCTCACCAACTAGTGATGAAAACCAGAAGAAACTGCCTTGCTACTATAGACTTCACCAAAGTACATGTTTCTGGCTTGGAAACTTGTTTCTGAGTGCTTCTGGTGAAAAGTAACAGCCTAAGTGATAACATGCTGTCAACATGCTTTTCGGGCCCTGAAAACACTAAAAGTGACATGTTGCTGTTTTCTGACCAACTAGTGATGGAAACCACGGGAAACTGCCTTGCTACTATAGAATTCACCAAAGTACATGTTACTGGCTTGGATACTTGTTTCTGAGGGCTTCTGGTGAAAAGTAACAGCTTAAGTTACAACATGCTTTCAAAATGCTTTTCGGGGCCTGAAAAAACTAAAAGTGACATGTTGCTGTTTTCTGACCAACTAGTGATGGAAACCAGAGGAAACTGCCTTGCTACTATAGACTTCACCAAAGTACATGTTTCTGGTTTTGATACTTGTTTCTGAGTGCTTCTGGACAAAATTAACAGCCTAAGTGACAACATGCTCTCAAAATGCTTTTTGAGCCCTGAAAACACTAAAAGTGACATGTTGCTGTTTTCTGACCAACTAGTGATGAAAACCAGAAGAAACTGCCTTGCTACTATAGACTTCACCAAAGTACATGTTTCTGGCTTGGAAAGTTGTTTCTGAGTGCTTCTGGTGAAAAGTAACAGCCTAAGTGACAACATGCTGTCAAAATGCTTTTCGGGGCCTGAAAACACTAAAAGGGACATGATGCTGTTTTCTGACCAACTAGTGATGAAAACCAGAAGAAACTGCCTTGCTACTATAGACTTCACTAAAGTACATGTTTCTGGCTTGGATACTTGTTTCTGAGTGCTTCTGGACAAAAGTAACAGCCTAAGTGACAACATGCTGTCAAAATGCTTTTCGGGCCCTGAAAACACTAAAAGTGACATGTTGCTGTTTTCTGACCAACTAGTGATGAAAACCAGAAGAAACTGCCTTGCTACTATAGACTTCACCAAAGTACATGTTTCTGGCTTGGAAACTTGTTTCTGAGTGCTTCTGGTGAAAAGTAACAGCCTAAGTGACAACATGCTGTCAAAATGCTTTTCGGGCCCTGAAAACACTAAAAGTGACATGTTGCTGTTTTCTGACCAACTAGTGATGAAAACCAGAAGAAACTGCCTTGCTACTATAGACTTCACCAAAGTACATGTTTCTGGCTTGGAAACTCGTTTCTGAGTGCTTCTGGACAAAAGTAACAGCCTAAGTGACAACATGCTCTCCAAATGCTTTTCGGGGCCTGAGAACACTAAAAGTGACATGTTGCTGTTTTCTGACCAACTAGTGATGGAAACCACGGGAAACTGCCTTGCTACTATAGACTTCACCAAAGTACATGTTTCTGGTTTTGATACTTGTTTCTGAGTGCTTCTGGACAAAATTAACAGCCTAAGTGACAACATGCTCTCAAAATGCTTTTCGAGCCCTGAAAACACTAAAAGTGACATGTTGCTGTTTTCTGACCAACTAGTGATGAAAACCAGAAGAAACTGCCTTGCTACTATAGACTTCACCAAAGTACATGTTTCTGGCTTGGAATCTTGTTTCTGAGTGCTTCTGGTGAAAAGTAACAGCCTAAGAGACAACATGCTGTCAAAATGCTTTTCGGGCCCTGAAAACACTAAAAGTGACATGTTGCTGTTTTCTGACCAACTAGTGATGAAAACCAGAAGAAACTGCCTTGCTACTATAGACTTCACCAAAGTACATGTTTCTGGCTTGGAAACTCGTTTCTGAGTGCTTCTGGTGAAAAGTAACAGCCTAAGTGACAACATGCTGTCAAAATGCTTTTCGGGCCCTGAAAACACTAAAAGTGACATGTTGCTGTTTTCTGACCAACTAGTGATGAAAACCAGAAGAAACTGCCTTGCTACTATAGACTTCACCAAAGTACATGTTTCTGGCTTGGAAACTCGTTTCTGAGTGCTTCTGGTGAAAAGTAACAGCCTAAGTGACAACATGCTGTCAAAATGCTTTTCGGGCCCTGAAAACACTAAAAGTGACATGTTGCTGTTTTCTGACCAACTAGTGATGAAAACCAGAAGAAACTGCCTTGCTACTATAGACTTCACCAAAGTACATGTTTCTGGCTTGGAAACTTGTTTCTGAGTGCTTCTGGTGAAAAGTAACAGCCTAAGTGACAACATGCTGTCAAAATGCTTTTCGGGCCCTGAAAACACTAAAAGTGACATGTTGCTGTTTTCTGACCAACTAGTGATAAAAACCAGAAGAAACTGCCTTGCTACTATAGACTTCACCAAAGTACATGTTTCTGGCTTGGAAACTTGTTTCTGAGTGCTTCTGGTGAAAAGTAACAGCCTAAGTGATAACATGCTGTCAACATGCTTTTCGGGCCCTGAAAACACTAAAAGTGACATGTTGCTGTTTTCTGACCAACTAGTGATGGAAACCACGGGAAACTGCCTTGCTACTATAGAATTCACCAAAGTACATGTTACTGGCTTGGATACTTGTTTCTGAGGGCTTCTGGTGAAAAGTAACAGCTTAAGTTACAACATGCTTTCAAAATGCTTTTCGGGGCCTGAAAAAACTAAAAGTGACATGTTGCTGTTTTCTGACCAACTAGTGATGGAAACCAGAGGAAACTGCCTTGCTACTATAGACTTCACCAAAGTACATGTTTCTGGTTTTGATACTTGTTTCTGAGTGCTTCTGGACAAAATTAACAGCCTAAGTGACAACATGCTCTCAAAATGCTTTTCGAGCCCTGAAAACACTAAAAGTGACATGTTGCTGTTTTCTGACCAACTAGTGATGAAAACCAGAAGAAACTGCCTTGCTACTATAGACTTCACCAAAGTACATGTTTCTGGCTTGGAAAGTTGTTTCTGAGTGCTTCTGGTGAAAAGTAACAGCCTAAGTGACAACATGCTGTCAAAATGCTTTTCGGGGCCTGAAAACACTAAAAGGGACATGATGCTGTTTTCTGACCAACTAGTGATGAAAACCAGAAGAAACTGCCTTGCTACTATAGACTTCACTAAAGTACATGTTTCTGGCTTGGATACTTGTTTCTGAGTGCTTCTGGACAAAAGTAACAGCCTAAGTGACAACATGCTGTCAAAATGCTTTTCGGGCCCTGAAAACACTAAAAGTGACATGTTGCTGTTTTCTGACCAACTAGTGATGAAAACCAGAAGAAACTGCCTTGCTACTATAGACTTCACCAAAGTACATGTTTCTGGCTTGGAAACTTGTTTGTGAGTGCTTCTGGACAAAAGTAACAGCCTAAGTGACAACATGCTGTCAAAATGCTTTTCGGGCCCTGAAAACACTAAAAGTGACATGTTGCTGTTTTCTGACCAACTAGTGATGAAAACCAGAAGAAACTGCCTTGCTACTATAGACTTCACCAAAGTACATGTTTCTGGCTTGGAAACTCGTTTCTGAGTGCTTCTGGTGAAAAGTAACAGCCTAAGTGACAACATGCTGTCAAAATGCTTTTCGGGCCCTGAAAACACTAAAAGTGACATGTTGCTGTTTTCTGACCAACTAGTGATGAAAACCAGAAGAAACTGCCTTGCTACTATAGACTTCACCAAAGTACATGTTTCTGGCTTGGAAACTCGTTTCTGAGTGCTTCTGGTGAAAAGTAACAGCCTAAGTGACAACATGCTCTCAAAATGCTTTTCGGGCCCTGAAAACACTAAAAGTGACATGTTGCTGTTTTCTGACCAACTAGTGATGAAAACCAGAAGAAACTGCCTTGCTACTATAGACTTCACCAAAGTACATGTTTCTGGCTTGGAAACTTGTTTCTGAGTGCTTCTGGTGAAAAGTAACAGCCTAAGTGACAACATGCTGTCAAAATGCTTTTCGGGCCCTGAAAACACTAAAAGTGACATGTTGCTGTTTTCTGACGAACTAGTGATGAAAACCAGAAGAAACTGCCTTGCTACTATAGACTTCACCAAAGTACATGTTTCTGGCTTGGAAACTTTTTTCTGAGTGCTTCTGGTGAAAAGTAACAGCCTAAGGGATAACATGCTGTCAACATGCTTTTCGGGCCCTGAAAACACTAAAAGTGACATGTTGCTGTTTTCTGACCAACTAGTGATGAAAACCAGAAGAACCCGCCTTGCTACTATAGACTTCAACAAAGTACATGTTTCTGGCTTGGAAACTTGTTTCTGAGTGCTTCTGGACAAAAGTAACAGCCTAAGTGACAACATGCTCTCCAAATGCTTTTCGGGGCCTGAGAACACTAAAAGGGACATGATGCTGTTTTCTGACCAACTAGTGATGAAAACCAGAAGAAACTGCCTTGCTACTATAGAATTCACCAAACCACATGTTTCTGGCTTGGAAACGTGTTTCTGAGTGCTTCTGGACAAAAGTAACAGCCTAAGTGACAACATGCTCTCAAAATGCTTTTCGGGCCCTGAAAACACTAAAAGTGACATGTTGCTGTTTTCTGACCAACTAGTGATGAAAACCAGAAGAAACTGCCTTGCTACTATAGAATTCAACAAGCCACATGTTTGTGGCTCCTAAACTTGTTTCTGAGTGCTTCTGGACAAAAGTAACAGCCTAAGTGACAACATGCTGTCAAAATGCTTTTCGGGCCCTGAAAACACTAAAAGTGACATGATGCTGTTTTCTGATCTACTAGTGATGAAAACCAGAAGGAACTGCCTTGCTACTACAGAATTCAACAAACCACATGTTTCTGGCTCGTAAACTTGTTTCTGAGTGCTTCTGGACAAAAGTAACAGCCTAAGTGACAACATGCTCTCAAAATGCTTTTCGGGCCCTGAAAACACTAAAAGTGACATGTTGCTGTTTTCTGACCAACTAGTGATGGAAACCACAGGAAACTGCCTTGCTACTATAGAATTCACCAAAGTACATGTTTCTGGCTTGGATACTTGTTTCTGAGTGCTTCTGGACAAAAGTAACAGCCTAAGTGACAACATGCTCTCAAAATGCTTTTCGGGGCCTGAAAAGGTTAAAAGGGACATGATGTTGTTGTCTGACCAAATTGTGACGGAAACCAGAGGAAACTGCATTGCTGCTATAGAATTCACCAAACCACATGTTTCTGGCCTGGAAACGTGTTTCTCAGTGCTTCTGGTCACAAGTAACAACCTAAGATACAACATGTTCTCAAAATGCTTTTCGAGGCCTGAAAATGCTCAAAGTGACATGATGATGTTTTCTGACCAACTAGCGATGGAAATCAGAGGAAACTGCATTGCTAGTATAGAATTCACCAAACCACATGTTTCTGGCTTGGAAAACTCAAAATGCTTTTCGGGGCCTGAAAACACTAAAAGTGACATGATGCTGTTTTCTGACCTACTAGTGATGAAATCCAGAAGGAACTGCCTTGCTACTATAGAATTCAACAAACCACATGTTTCTGGCTTTGAAACCTGTTTCTGAGTGTTTCTGGTGAAAAGTAACAGCTTAAGTGACAACATGCTGTCAAAATGCTTTTCGGGCCCTGAAAACACTAAAAGTGACATGTTGCTGTTTTCTGACCAACTAGTGATGAAAACCAGAAGAAACTGCCTTGCTACTATAGACTTCACCAAAGTACATGTTTCTGGCTTGGAAACTTGTTTCTCAGTGCTTCTGGACAAAAGTAACAGCCTAAGTGACAACATGCTGTCAAAATGCTTTTCGGGCCCTGAAAACACTAAAAGTGACATGTTGCTGTTTTCTGACCAACTAGTGATGAAAACCAGAAGAAACTGCCTTGCTACTATAGACTTCACCAAAGTACATGTTTCTGGCTTGGAAACTTGTTTCTGAGTGCTTCTGGTGAAAAGTAACAGCCTAAGTGATAACATGCTGTCAACATGCTTTTCGGGCCCTGAAAACACTAAAAGTGACATGTTGCTGTTTTCTGACCAACTAGTGATGGAAACCACGGGAAACTGCCTTGCTACTATAGAATTCACCAAAGTACATGTTACTGGCTTGGATACTTGTTTCTGAGGGCTTCTGGTGAAAAGTAACAGCTTAAGTTACAACATGCTTTCAAAATGCTTTTCGGGGCCTGAAAAAACTAAAAGTGACATGTTGCTGTTTTCTGACCAACTAGTGATGGAAACCAGAGGAAACTGCCTTGCTACTATAGACTTCACCAAAGTACATGTTTCTGGTTTTGATACTTGTTTCTGAGTGCTTCTGGACAAAATTAACAGCCTCAGTGACAACATGCTCTCAAAATGCTTTTCGAGCCCTGAAAACACTAAAAGTGACATGTTGCTGTTTTCTGACCAACTAGTGATGAAAACCAGAAGAAACTGCCTTGCTACTATAGACTTCACCAAAGTACATGTTTCTGGCTTGGAAACTTGTTTCTGAGTGCTTCTGGTGAAAAGTAACAGCCTAAGTGACAACATGCTGTCAAAATGCTTTTCGGGCCCTGAAAACACTAAAAGTGACATGTTGCTGTTTTCTGACCAACTAGTGATGAAAACCAGAAGAAACTGCCTTGCTACTATAGACTTCACCAAAGTACATGTTTCTGGCTTGGAAACTCGTTTCTGAGTGCTTCTGGTGAAAAGTAACAGCCTAAGTGACAACATGCTCTCAAAATGCTTTTCGGGCCCTGAAAACACTAAAAGGGACATGTTGCTGTTTTCTGACCAACTAGTGATGAAAACCAGAAGAAACTGCCTTGCTACTATAGACTTCACCAAAGTACATGTTTCTGGCTTGGAAACTTGTTTCTGAGTGCTTCTGGTGAAAAGTAACAGCCTAAGTGACAACATGCTGTCAAAATGCTTTTCGGGCCCTGAAAACACTAAAAGTGACATGATGCTGTTTTCTGGCCTACTAGTGATGAAAACCAGAAGGAACTGCCTTGCTACTACAGAATTCAACAAACCACATGTTTCTGGCTCGTAAACTTGTTTCTGAGTGCTTCTGGACAAAAGTAACAGCCTAAGTGACAACATGCTCTCAAAATGCTTTTCGGGCCCTGAAAACACTAAAAGTGACATGATGCTGTTTTCTGACCTACTAGTGATGGAAACCACAGGAAACTGCCTTGCTACTATAGAATTCACCAAAGTACATGTTTCTGGCTTGGATACTTGTTTCTGAGTGCTTCTTGACAAAAGTAACAGCCTAAGTGACAACATGCTCTCAAAATGCTTTTCGGGGCCTGAAAAGGTTAAAAGGGACATGATGTTGTTGTCTGACCAAATTGTGACGGAAACCAGAGGAAACTGCATTGCTGCTATAGAATTCACCAAACCACATGTTTCTGGCCTGGAAACGTGTTTCTCAGTGCTTCTGGACAAAAGTAACAACCTAAGATACAACATGTTCTCAAAATGCTTTTCGAGGCCTGAAAATGCTCAAAGTAACATGATGATGTTTTCTGACCAACTAGCGATGGAAATCAGAGGAAACTGCATTGCTAGTATAGAATTCACCAAACCACATGTTTCTGGCTTGGAAAACTCAAAATGCTTTTCGGGGCCTGAAAACACTAAAAGTGACATGATGCTGTTTTCTGACCTACTAGTGATGAAAACCAGAAGGAACTGCCTTGCTACTATAGAATTCAACAAACCACATGTTTCTGGCTTTGAAACGTGTTTCTGAGTGTTTCTGGTGAAAAGTAACAGCCTAAGTGATAACATGCTCTCAAAATGCTTTTTGGGGCCTGAAAACACTAAAAGTGACATGTTGCTGTTTTCTGACCAACTAGTGATGAAAACCAGAAGAAACTGCCTTGCTACTATAGACTTCACCAAAGTACATGTTTCTGGCTTGGAAACTTGTTTGTGAGTGCTTCTGGTGAAAAGTAACAGCCTAAGTGATAACATGCTGTCAACATGCTTTTCGGGCCCTGAAAACACTAAAAGTGACATGTTGCTGTTTTCTGACCAACTAGTGATGGAAACCACGGGAAACTGCCTTGCTACTATAGAATTCACCAAAGTACATGTTACTGGCTTGGATACTTGTTTCTGAGGGCTTCTGGTGAAAAGTAACAGCTTAAGTTACAACATGCTTTCAAAATGCTTTTCGGGGCCTGAAAAAACTAAAAGTGACATGTTGCTGTTTTCTGACCAACTAGTGATGGAAACCAGAGGAAACTGCCTTGCTACTATAGACTTCACCAAAGTACATGTTTCTGGTTTTGATACTTGTTTCTGAGTGCTTCTGGACAAAATTAACAGCCTAAGTGACAACATGCTCTCAAAATGCTTTTTGAGCCCTGAAAACACTAAAAGTGACATGTTGCTGTTTTCTGACCAACTAGTGATGAAAACCAGAAGAAACTGCCTTGCTACTATAGACTTCACCAAAGTACATGTTTCTGGCTTGGAAAGTTGTTTCTGAGTGCTTCTGGTGAAAAGTAACAGCCTAAGTGACAACATGCTGTCAAAATGCTTTTCGGGGCCTGAAAACACTAAAAGGGACATGATGCTGTTTTCTGACCAACTAGTGATGAAAACCAGAAGAAACTGCCTTGCTACTATAGACTTCACTAAAGTACATCTTTCTGGCTTGGATACTTGTTTCTGAGTGCTTCTGGACAAAAGTAACAGCCTAAGTGACAACATGCTGTCAAAATGCTTTTCGGGCCCTGAAAACACTAAAAGTGACATGTTGCTGTTTTCTGACCAACTAGTGATGAAAACCAGAAGAAACTGCCTTGCTACTATAGACTTCACCAAAGTACATGTTTCTGGCTTGGAAACTTGTTTCTCAGTGCTTCTGGACAAAAGTAACAGCCTAAGTGACAACATGCTGTCAAAATGCTTTTCGGGCCCTGAAAACACTAAAAGTGACATGTTGCTGTTTTCTGACCAACTAGTGATGAAAACCAGAAGAAACTGCCTTGCTACTATAGACTTCACCAAAGTACATGTTTCTGGCTTGGAAACTTGTTTCTGAGTGCTTCTGGTGAAAAGTAACAGCCTAAGTGACAACATGCTGTCAAAATGCTTTTCGGGCCCTGAAAACACTAAAAGTGACATGTTGCTGTTTTCTGACCAACTAGTGATGAAAACCAGAAGAAACTGCCTTGCTACTATAGACTTCACCAAAGTACATGTTTCTGGCTTGGAAACTTGTTTCTGAGTGCTTCTGGTGAAAAGTAACAGCCTAAGTGACAACATGCTCTCAAAATGCTTTTCGGGCCCTGAAAACACTAAAAGTGACATGTTGCTGTTTTCTGACCAACTAGTGATGAAAACCAGAAGAAACTGCCTTGCTACTATAGACTTCACCAAAGTACATGTTTCTGGCTTGGAAACTCGTTTCTGAGTGCTTCTGGACAAAAGTAACAGCCTAAGTGACAACATGCTCTCCAAATGCTTTTCGGGGCCTGAGAACACTAAAAGTGACATGTTGCTGTTTTCTGACCAACTAGTGATGGAAACCACGGGAAACTGCCTTGCTACTATAGACTTCACCAAAGTACATGTTTCTGGTTTTGATACTTGTTTCTGAGTGCTTCTGGACAAAATTAACAGCCTAAGTGACAACATGCTCTCAAAATGCTTTTCGAGCCCTGAAAACACTAAAAGTGACATGTTGCTGTTTTCTGACCAACTAGTGATGAAAACCAGAAGAAACTGCCTTGCTACTATAGACTTCACCAAAGTACATGTTTCTGGCTTGGAAACTTGTTTCTGAGTGCTTCTGGTGAAAAGTAACAGCCTAAGTGACAACATGCTGTCAAAATGCTTTTCGGGCCCTGAAAACACTAAAAGTGACATGTTGCTGTTTTCTGACCAACTAGTGATGAAAACCAGAAGAAACTGCCTTGCTACTATAGACTTCACCAAAGTACATGTTTCTGGCTTGGAAACTCGTTTCTGAGTGCTTCTGGTGAAAAGTAACAGCCTAAGTGACAACATGCTGTCAAAATGCTTTTCGGGCCCTGAAAACACTAAAAGTGACATGTTGCTGTTTTCTGACCAACTAGTGATGAAAACCAGAAGAAACTGCCTTGCTACTATAGACTTCACCAAAGTACATGTTTCTGGCTTGGAAACTCTTTTCTGAGTGCTTCTGGTGAAAAGTAACAGCCTAAGTGACAACATGCTGTCAAAATGCTTTTCGGGCCCTGAAAACACTAAAAGTGACATGTTGCTGTTTTCTGACCAACTAGTGATGAAAACCAGAAGAAACTGCCTTGCTACTATAGACTTCACCAAAGTACATGTTTCTGGCTTGGAAACTTGTTTCTGAGTGCTTCTGGACAAAAGTAACAGCCTAAGTGACAACATGCTGTCAAAATGCTTTTCGGGCCCTGAAAACACTAAAAGTGACATGTTGCTGTTTTCTGACCAACTAGTGATAAAAACCAGAAGAAACTGCCTTGCTACTATAGACTTCACCAAAGTACATGTTTCTGGCTTGGAAACTTGTTTCTGAGTGCTTCTGGACAAAAGTAACAGCCTAAGTGATAACATGCTGTCAACATGCTTTTCGGGCCCTGAAAACACTAAAAGTGACATGTTGCTGTTTTCTGACCAACTAGTGATGGAAACCACGGGAAACTGCCTTGCTACTATAGAATTCACCAAAGTACATGTTACTGGCTTGGATACTTGTTTCTGAGGGCTTCTGGTGAAAAGTAACAGCTTAAGTTACAACATGCTTTCAAAATGCTTTTCGGGGCCTGAAAACACTAAAAGTGACATGTTGCTGTTTTCTGACCAACTAGTGATGGAAACCAGAGGAAACTGCCTTGCTACTATAGACTTCACCAAAGTACATGTTTCTGGTTTTGATACTTGTTTCTGAGTGCTTCTGGACAAAATTAACAGCCTAAGTGACAACATGCTCTCAAAATGCTTTTCGAGCCCTGAAAACACTAAAAGTGACATGTTGCTGTTTTCTGACCAACTAGTGATGAAAACCAGAAGAAACTGCCTTGCTACTATAGACTTCACCAAAGTACATGTTTCTGGCTTGGAAACTTGTTTGTGAGTGCTTCTGGTGAAAAGTAACAGCCTCAGTGACAACATGCTGTCAAAATGCTTTTCGGGCCCTGAAAACACTAAAAGTGACATGTTGCTGTTTTCTGACCAACTAGTGATGAAAACCAGAAGAAACTGCCTTGCTACTATAGACTTCACCAAAGTACATGTTTCTGGCTTGGAAACTCGTTTCTGAGTGCTTCTGGTGAAAAGTAACAGCCTAAGTGACAACATGCTCTCAAAATGCTTTTCGGGCCCTGAAAACACTAAAAGTGACATGTTGCTGTTTTCTGACCAACTAGTGATGAAAACCAGAAGAAACTGCCTTGCTACTATAGACTTCACCAAAGTACATGTTTCTGGCTTGGAAACTTGTTTGTGAGTGCTTCTGGTGAAAAGTAACAGCCTCAGTGACAACATGCTGTCAAAATGCTTTTCGGGCCCTGAAAACACTAAAAGTGACATGTTGCTGTTTTCTGACCAACTAGTGATGAAAACCAGAAGAAACTGCCTTGCTACTATAGACTTCACCAAAGTACATGTTTCTGGCTTGGAAACTCGTTTCTGAGTGCTTCTGGTGAAAAGTAACAGCCTAAGTGACAACATGCTCTCAAAATGCTTTTCGGGCCCTGAAAACACTAAAAGTGACATGTTGCTGTTTTCTGACCAACTAGTGATGAAAACCAGAAGAAACTGCCTTGCTACTATAGACTTCACCAAAGTACATGTTTCTGGCTTGGAAACTTTTTTCTGAGTGCTTCTGGTGAAAAGTAACAGCCTAAGGGATAACATGCTGTCAACATGCTTTTCGGGCCCTGAAAACACTAAAAGGGACATGATGCTGTTTTCTGACCAACTAGTGATGAAAACCAGAAGAAACTGCCTTGCTACTATAGACTTCACTAAAGTACATGTTTCTGGCTTGGATACTTGTTTCTGAGTGCTTCTGGACAAAAGTAACAGCCTAAGTGACAACATGCTGTCAAAATGCTTTTCGGGCCCTGAAAACACTAAAAGTGACATGTTGCTGTTTTCTGACCAACTAGTGATGAAAACCAGAAGAAACTGCCTTGCTACTATAGACTTCACCAAAGTACATGTTTCTGGCTTGGAAACTTGTTTGTGAGTGCTTCTGGACAAAAGTAACAGCCTAAGTGACAACATGCTGTCAAAATGCTTTTCGGGCCCTGAAAACACTAAAAGTGACATGTTGCTGTTTTCTGACCAACTAGTGATGAAAACCAGAAGAAACTGCCTTGCTACTATAGACTTCACCAAAGTACATGTTTCTGGCTTGGAAACTTGTTTCTGAGTGCTTCTGGTGAAAAGTAACAGCCTAAGTGACAACATGCTGTCAAAATGCTTTTCGGGCCCTGAAAACACTAAAAGTGACATGTTGCTGTTTTCTGACCAACTAGTGATGAAAACCAGAAGAAACTGCCTTGCTACTATAGACTTCACCAAAGTACATGTTTCTGGCTTGGAAACTTGTTTCTGAGTGTTTCTGGTGAAAAGTAACAGCCTAAGTGACAACATGCTCTCAAAATGCTTTTCGGGGCCTGAGAACACTAAAAGTGACATGTTGCTGTTTTCTGACCAACTAGTGATGGAAACCACAGGAAACTGCCTTGCTACTATAGACTTCACTAAAGTACATGTTTCTGGCTTGGATACTTGTTTCTGAGTGCTTCTGGACAAAAGTAACAGCCTAAGTGACAACATGCTGTCAAAATGCTTTTCGGGCCCTGAAAACACTAAAAGTGACATGTTGCTGTTTTCTGACCAACTAGTGATAAAAACCAGAAGAAACTGCCTTGCTACTATAGACTTCACCAAAGTACATGTTTCTGGCTTGGAAACTTGTTTCTGAGTGCTTCTGGTGAAAAGTAACAGCCTAAGTGATAACATGCTGTCAAAATGCTTTTCGGGCCCTGAAAACACTAAAAGTGACATGTTGCTGTTTTCTGACCAACTAGTGATGAAAACCAGAAGAAACTGCCTTGCTACTATAGACTTCACCAAAGTACATGTTTCTGGCTTGGAAACTTGTTTCTGAGTGCTTCTGGTGAAAAGTAACAGCCTAAGTGACAACATGCTGTCAAAATGCTTTTCGGGCCCTGAAAACACTAAAAGTGACATGTTGCTGTTTTCTGACCAACTAGTGATGAAAACCAGAAGAAACTGCCTTGCTACTATAGACTTCACCAAAGTACATGTTTCTGGCTTGGAAACTTGTTTCTCAGTGCTTCTGGACAAAAGTAACAGCCTAAGTGACAACATGCTGTCAAAATGCTTTTCGGGCCCTGAAAACACTAAAAGTGACATGTTGCTGTTTTCTGACCAACTAGTGATGAAAACCAGAAGAAACTGCCTTGCTACTATAGACTTCACCAAAGTACATGTTTCTGGCTTGGAAACTTGTTTCTGAGTGCTTCTGGTGAAAAGTAACAGCCTAAGTGACAACATGCTGTCAAAATGCTTTTCGGGCCCTGAAAACACTAAAAGTGACATGTTGCTGTTTTCTGACCAACTAGTGATGAAAACCAGAAGAAACTGCCTTGCTACTATAGACTTCACCAAAGTACATGTTTCTGGCTTGGAAACTTGTTTCTGAGTGCTTCTGGTGAAAAGTAACAGCCTAAGTGATAACATGCTGTCAACATGCTTTTCGGGCCCTGAAAACACTAAAAGTGACATGTTGCTGTTTTCTGACCAACTAGTGATGAAAACCAGAAGAACCTGCCTTGCTACTATAGACTTCAACAAAGTACATGTTTCTGGCTTGGAAACTTGTTTCTGAGTGCTTCTGGACAAAAGTAACAGCCTAAGTGACAACATGCTCTCCAAATGCTTTTCGGGGCCTGAGAACACTAAAAGGTACATGATGCTGTTTTCTGACCAACTAGTGATGAAAACCAGAAGAAACTGCCTTGCTACTATAGAATTCACCAAACCACATGTTTCTGGCTTGGAAACGTGTTTCTGAGTGCTTCTGGACAAAAGTAACAGCCTAAGTGACAACATGCTCTGAAAATGCTTTTCGGGGCCTGAAAACACTAAAAGTGACATGCTGCTGTTTTCTGACCAACTAGTGATGGAAACCACGGGAAACTGCCTTGCTACTATAGAATTCACCAAAGTACATGTTACTGGCTTGGATACTTGTTTCTGAGGGCTTCTGGTGAAAAGTAACAGCTTAAGTTACAACATGCTTTCAAAATGCTTTTCGGGGCCTGAAAAAACTAAAAGTGACATGTTGCTGTTTTCTGACCAACTAGTGATGGAAACCAGAGGAAACTGCATTGCTACTATAGACTTCACCAAAGTACATGTTTCTGGTTTTGATACTTGTTTCTGAGTGCTTCTGGACAAAATTAACAGCCTAAGTGACAACATGCTCTCAAAATGCTTTTCGAGCCCTGAAAACACTAAAAGTGACATGTTGCTGTTTTCTGACCAACTAGTGATGAAAACCAGAAGAAACTGCCTTGCTACTATAGACTTCACCAAAGTACATGTTTCTGGCTTGGAAAGTTGTTTCTGAGTGCTTCTGGTGAAAAGTAACAGCCTAAGTGACAACATGCTGTCAAAATGCTTTTCGGGGCCTGAAAACACTAAAAGGGACATGATGCTGTTTTCTGACCAACTAGTGATGAAAACCAGAAGAAACTGCCTTGCTACTATAGACTTCACTAAAGTACATGTTTCTGGCTTGGATACTTGTTTCTGAGTGCTTCTGGACAAAAGTAACAGCCTAAGTGACAACATGCTGTCAAAATGCTTTTCGGGCCCTGAAAACACTAAAAGTGACATGTTGCTGTTTTCTGACCAACTAGTGATGAAAACCAGAAGAAACTGCCTTGCTACTATAGACTTCACCAAAGTACATGTTTCTGGCTTGGAAACTTGTTTCTGAGTGCTTCTGGTGAAAAGTAACAGCCTAAGTGACAACATGCTGTCAAAATGCTTTTCGGGCCCTGAAAACACTAAAAGTGACATGTTGCTGTTTTCTGACCAACTAGTGATGAAAACCAGAAGAAACTGCCTTGCTACTATAGACTTCACCAAAGTACATGTTTCTGGCTTGGAAACTTGTTTCTGAGTGCTTCTGGTGAAAAGTAACAGCCTAAGGGATAACATGCTGTCAACATGCTTTTCGGGCCCTGAAAACACTAAAAGTGACATGTTGCTGTTTTCTGACCAACTAGTGATGAAAACCAGAAGAACCCGCCTTGCTACTATAGACTTCAACAAAGTACATGTTTCTGGCTTGGAAACTTGTTTCTGAGTGCTTCTGGACAAAAGTAACAGCCTATGTGACAACATGCTCTCCAAATGCTTTTCGGGGCCTGAGAACACTAAAAGGGACATGATGCTGTTTTCTGACCAACTAGTAATGAAAACCAGAAGAAACTGCCTTGCTACTATAGAATTCACCAAACCACATGTTTCTGGCTTGGAAACGTGTTTCTGAGTGCTTCTGGACAAAAGTAACAGCCTAAGTGACAACATGCTGTCAAAATGCTTTTCCGGCCCTGAAAACACTAAAAGTGACATGAAGCTGTTTTCTGACCTACTAGTGATGAAAACCAGAAGGAACTGCCTTGCTACTACAGAATTCAACAAACCACATGTTTCTGGCTCGTAAACTTGTTTCTGAGTGCTTCTGGACAAAAGTAACAGCCTAAGTGACAACATGCTCTCAAACTGCTTTTCGAGGCCTGAAAATGCTCAAAGTAACATGATGATGTTTTCTGACCAACTAGCGATGGAAATCAGAGGAAACTGCATTGCTAGTATAGAATTCACCAAACCACATGTTTCTGGCTTGGAAAACTCAAAATGCTTTTCGGGGCCTGAAAACACTAAAAGTGACATGATGCTGTTTTCTGGCCTACTAGTGATGAAAACCAGAAGGAACTGCCTTGCTACTACAGAATTCAACAAACCACATGTTTCTGGCTCGTAAACTTGTTTCTGAGTGCTTCTGGACAAAAGTAACAGCCTAAGTGACAACATGCTCTCAAAATGCTTTTCGGGCCCTGAAAACACTAAAAGTGACATGTTGCTGTTTTCTGACCTACTAGTGATGAAAACCAGAAGGAACTGCCTTGCTACTACAGAATTCAACAAACCACATGTTTCTGCCTCGTAAACTTGTTTCTGAGTGCTTCTGGACAAAAGTAACAGCCTAAGTGACAACATGCTCTCAAAATGCTTTTCGGGCCCTGAAAACACTAAAAGTGACATGTTGCTGTTTTCTGACCAACTAGTGATGGAAACCACAGGAAACTGCCTTGCTACTATAGAATTCACCAAAGTACATGTTTCTGGCTTGGATACTTGTTTCTGAGTGCTTCTGGACAAAAGTAACAGCCTAAGTGACAACATGCTCTCAAAATGCTTTTCGGGGCCTGAAAAGGTTAAAAGGGACATGATGTTGTTGTCTGACCAAATTGTGACGGAAACCAGAGGAAACTGCATTGCTGCTATAGAATTCACCAAACCACATGTTTCTGGCCTGGAAACGTGTTTCTCAGTGCTTCTGGTCACAAGTAACAACCTAAGATACAACATGTTCTCAAAATGCTTTTCGAGGCCTGAAAATGCTCAAAGTAACATGATGATGTTTTCTGACCAACTAGCGATGGAAATCAGAGGAAACTGCATTGCTAGTATAGAATTCACCAAACCACATGTTTCTGGCTTGGAAAACTCAAAATGCTTTTCGGGGCCTGAAAACACTAAAAGTGACATGATGCTGTTTTCTGACCTACTAGTGATGAAAACCAGAAGGAACTGCCTTGCTACTATAGAATTCAACAAACCACATGTTTCTGGCTTTGAAACGTGTTTCTGAGTGTTTCTGGTGAAAAGTAACAGCCTAAGTGATAACATGCTCTCAAAATGCTTTTTGGGGCCTGAAAACACTAAAAGTGACATGTTGCTGTTTTCTGACCAACTAGTGATGGAAACCAGAGGAAACTGCCTTGCTACTATAGACTTCACCAAAGTACATGTTTCTGGTTTCGATACTTGTTTCTGAGTGCTTCTGGACAAAAGTAACAGCCTAAGTGACAACATGCTCTCAAACTGCTTTCGGGCCCTGAAAACACTAAAAGTGACATGTTGCTGTTTTCTGACCAAGTAGTGATGAAAACCAGAAGAAACTGCCTTGCTACTATAGACTTCACCAAAGTACATGTTTCTGGCTTGGATACTTGTTTCTGAGTGCTTCTGGACAAAAGTAACAGCCTAAGTGACAATATGCTCTCAAAATGCTTTTCGGGCCCTGAAAACACTAAAAGTGACATGATGCTGTTCTCTCACCAACTAGTGAGGGAAACCACAGGAAACTGCCTTGTTACTATAGACTTCACCAAAGTACATGTTTCTGGTTTCGATACTTGTTTCTGAGTGCTTCTGGACAAAAGTAACAGCCTAAGTGACAACATGCTCTCAAACTGCTTTTCGAACCCTGAAAACACTAAAAGTGACATGTTGCTGTTTTCTGACAAACTAGTGATGAAAACCAGAAGAAAACTGCCTTGCTACTATAGAATTCAACAAGCCACATATTTCTGGCTCGTGAACTTGTTTCTGAGTGCTTCTGTACAAAAGTAACAGCCTAAAAGACAACATGCTCTCAAAATGCTTTTCGGGCCCTGAAAACACTAAAAGTGACATGATGCTGTTTTCTGACCTACTAGTGATGAAAACCAGAAGGAACTGCCTTGATACTAAAGAATTCAACAAACCACATGTTTCTGGCTTTGAAACGTGTTTCTGAGTGTTTCTGGTGAAAAGTAACAGCCTAAGTGACAACATGCTGTCAAAATGCTTTTCGGGCCCTGAAAACACTAAAAGTGACATGTTGCTGTTTTCTGACCAACTAGTGATGAAAACCAGAAGAAACTGCCTTGCTACTATAGACTTCACCAAAGTACATGTTTCTGGCTTGGAAACTTGTTTCTCAGTGCTTCTGGACAAAAGTAACAGCCTAAGTGACAACATGCTGTCAAAATGCTTTTCGGGCCCTGAAAACACTAAAAGTGACATGTTGCTGTTCTCTGACCAAGTAGTGATGAAAACCAGAAGAAACTGCCTTGCTACTATAGACTTCACCAAAGTACATGTTTCTGGCTTGGAAACTTGTTTCTGAGTGCTTCTGGTGAAAAATAACAGCCTAAGTGATAACATGCTGTCAACATGCTTTTCGGGCCCTGAAAACACTAAAAGTGACATGTTGCTGTTTTCTGACCAACTAGTGATGAAAACCAGAAGAAACTGCCTTGCTACTATAGACTTCACCAAAGTACATGTTTCTGGCTTGGAAACTTGTTTCTCAGTGCTTCTGGACAAAAGTAACAGCCTAAGTGACAACATGCTGTCAAAATGCTTTTCGGGCCCTGAAAACACTAAAAGTGACATGTTGCTGTTTTCTGACCAACTAGTGATGAAAACCAGAAGAAACTGCCTTGCTACTATAGACTTCACCAAAGTACATGTTTCTGGCTTGGAAACTTGTTTCTGAGTGCTTCTGGTGAAAAGTAACAGCCTAAGTGACAACATGCTGTCAAAATGCTTTTCGGGCCCTGAAAACACTAAAAGTGACATGTTGCTGTTTTCTGACCAACTAGTGATGAAAACCAGAAGAAACTGCCTTGCTACTATAGACTTCACCAAAGTACATGTTTCTGGCTTGGAAACTTGTTTCTGAGTGCTTCTGGTGAAAAGTAACAGCCTAAGTGACAACATGCTCTCAAAATGCTTTTCGGGCCCTGAGAACACTAAAAGTGACATGTTGCTGTTTTCTGACCAACTAGTGATGAAAACCAGAAGAAACTGCCTTGCTACTATAGACTTCACCAAAGTACATGTTTCTGGCTTAGAAACTCGTTTCTGAGTGCTTCTGGACAAAAGTAACAGCCTAAGTGACAACATGCTCTCCAAATGCTTTTCGGGGCCTGAGAACACTAAAAGTGACATGTTGCTGTTTTCTGACCAACTAGTGATGGAAACCACGGGAAACTGCCTTGCTACTATAGACTTCACCAAAGTACATGTTTCTGGTTTTGATACTTGTTTCTGAGTGCTTCTGGACAAAATTAACAGCCTAAGTGACAACATGCTCTCAAAATGCTTTTCGAGCCCTGAAAACACTAAAAGTGACATGTTGCTGTTTTCTGACCAACTAGTGATGAAAACCAGAAGAAACTGCCTTGCTACTATAGACTTCACCAAAGTACATGTTTCTGGCTTGGAAACTTGTTTCTGAGTGCTTCTGGTGAAAAGTAACAGCCTAAGTGACAACATGCTGTCAAAATGCTTTTCGGGCCCTGAAAACACTAAAAGTGACATGTTGCTGTTTTCTGACCAACTAGTGATGAAAACCAGAAGAAACTGCCTTGCTACTATAGACTTCACCAAAGTACATGTTTCTGGCTTGGAAACTTGTTTCTGAGTGCTTCTGGTGAAAAGTAACAGCCTAAGTGACAACATGCTCTCCAAATGCTTTTCGGGCCCTGAGAACACTAAAAGTGACATGTTGCTGTTTTCTGACCAACTAGTGATGAAAACCAGAAGAAACTGCCTTGCTACTATAGACTTCACCAAAGTACATGTTTCTGGCTTGGAAACTCGTTTCTGAGTGCTTCTGGACAAAAGTAACAGCCTAAGTGACAACATGCTCTCCAAATGCTTTTCGGGGCCTGAGAACACTAAAAGTGACATGTTGCTGTTTTCTGACCAACTAGTGATGGAAACCACGGGAAACTGCCTTGCTACTATAGACTTCACCAAAGTACATGTTTCTGGTTTTGATACTTGTTTCTGAGTGCTTCTGGACAAAATTAACAGCCTAAGTGACAACATGCTCTCAAAATGCTTTTCGAGCCCTGAAAACACTAAAAGTGACATGTTGCTGTTTTCTGACCAACTAGTGATGAAAACCAGAAGAAACTGCCTTGCTACTATAGACTTCACCAAAGTACATGTTTCTGGCTTGGAAACTTGTTTCTGAGTGCTTCTGGTGAAAAGTAACAGCCTAAGTGACAACATGCTGTCAAAATGCTTTTCGGGCCCTGAAAACACTAAAAGTGACATGTTGCTGTTTTCTGACCAACTAGTGATGAAAACCAGAAGAAACTGCCTTGCTACTATAGACTTCACCAAAGTACATGTTTCTGGCTTGGAAACTTGTTTCTGAGTGCTTCTGGTGAAAAGTAACAGCCTAAGTGACAACATGCTGTCAAAATGCTTTTCGGGCCCTGAAAACACTAAAAGTGACATGTTGCTGTTTTCTGACCAACTAGTGATGAAAACCAGAAGGAACTGCCTTGCTACTACAGAATTCAACAAACCACATGTTTCTGCCTCGTAAACTTGTTTCTGAGTGCTTCTGGACAAAAGTAACAGCCTAAGTGACAACATGCTCTCAAAATGCTTTTCGGGCCCTGAAAACACTAAAAGTGACATGTTGCTGTTTTCTGACCAACTAGTGATGGAAACCACAGGAAACTGCCTTGCTACTATAGAATTCACCAAAGTACATGTTTCTGGCTTGGATACTTGTTTCTGAGTGCTTCTGGACAAAAGTAACAGCCTAAGTGACAACATGCTCTCAAAATGCTTTTCGGGGCCTGAAAAGGTTAAAAGGGACATGATGTTGTTGTCTGACCAAATTGTGACGGAAACCAGAGGAAACTGCATTGCTGCTATAGAATTCACCAAACCACATGTTTCTGGCCTGGAAACGTGTTTCTCAGTGCTTCTGGTCACAAGTAACAACCTAAGATACAACATGTTCTCAAAATGCTTTTCGAGGCCTGAAAATGCTCAAAGTAACATGATGATGTTTTCTGACCAACTAGCGATGGAAATCAGAGGAAACTGCATTGCTAGTATAGAATTCACCAAACCACATGTTTCTGGCTTGGAAAACTCAAAATGCTTTTCGGGGCCTGAAAACACTAAAAGTGACATGATGCTGTTTTCTGACCTACTAGTGATGAAAACCAGAAGGAACTGCCTTGCTACTATAGAATTCAACAAACCACATGTTTCTGGCTTTGAAACGTGTTTCTGAGTGTTTCTGGTGAAAAGTAACAGCCTAAGTGATAACATGCTCTCAAAATGCTTTTTGGGGCCTGAAAACACTAAAAGTGACATGTTGCTGTTTTCTGACCAACTAGTGATGGAAACCAGAGGAAACTGCCTTGCTACTATAGACTTCACCAAAGTACATGTTTCTGGTTTCGATACTTGTTTCTGAGTGCTTCTGGACAAAAGTAACAGCCTAAGTGACAACATGCTCTCAAACTGCTTTCGGGCCCTGAAAACACTAAAAGTGACATGTTGCTGTTTTCTGACCAAGTAGTGATGAAAACCAGAAGAAACTGCCTTGCTACTATAGACTTCACCAAAGTACATGTTTCTGGCTTGGATACTTGTTTCTGAGTGCTTCTGGACAAAAGTAACAGCCTAAGTGACAATATGCTCTCAAAATGCTTTTCGGGCCCTGAAAACACTAAAAGTGACATGATGCTGTTCTCTCACCAACTAGTGAGGGAAACCACAGGAAACTGCCTTGTTACTATAGACTTCACCAAAGTACATGTTTCTGGTTTCGATACTTGTTTCTGAGTGCTTCTGGACAAAAGTAACAGCCTAAGTGACAACATGCTCTCAAACTGCTTTTCGAACCCTGAAAACACTAAAAGTGACATGTTGCTGTTTTCTGACAAACTAGTGATGAAAACCAGAAGAAACTGCCTTGCTACTATAGAATTCAACAAGCCACATATTTCTGGCTCGTGAACTTGTTTCTGAGTGCTTCTGGACAAAAGTAACAGCCTAAAAGACAACATGCTCTCAAAATGCTTTTCGGGCCCTGAAAACACTAAAAGTGACATGATGCTGTTTTCTGACCTACTAGTGATGAAAACCAGAAGGAACTGCCTTGATACTAAAGAATTCAACAAACCACATGTTTCTGGCTTTGAAACGTGTTTCTGAGTGTTTCTGGTGAAAAGTAACAGCCTAAGTGACAACATGCTGTCAAAATGCTTTTCGGGCCCTGAAAACACTAAAAGTGACATGTTGCTGTTTTCTGACCAACTAGTGATGAAAACCAGAAGAAACTGCCTTGCTACTATAGACTTCACCAAAGTACATGTTTCTGGCTTGGAAACTTGTTTCTCAGTGCTTCTGGACAAAAGTAACAGCCTAAGTGACAACATGCTGTCAAAATGCTTTTCGGGCCCTGAAAACACTAAAAGTGACATGTTGCTGTTCTCTGACCAAGTAGTGATGAAAACCAGAAGAAACTGCCTTGCTACTATAGACTTCACCAAAGTACATGTTTCTGGCTTGGAAACTTGTTTCTGAGTGCTTCTGGTGAAAAATAACAGCCTAAGTGATAACATGCTGTCAACATGCTTTTCGGGCCCTGAAAACACTAAAAGTGACATGTTGCTGTTTTCTGACCAACTAGTGATGAAAACCAGAAGAAACTGCCTTGCTACTATAGACTTCACCAAAGTACATGTTTCTGGCTTGGAAACTTGTTTCTCAGTGCTTCTGGACAAAAGTAACAGCCTAAGTGACAACATGCTGTCAAAATGCTTTTCGGGCCCTGAAAACACTAAAAGTGACATGTTGCTGTTTTCTGACCAACTAGTGATGAAAACCAGAAGAAACTGCCTTGCTACTATAGACTTCACCAAAGTACATGTTTCTGGCTTGGAAACTTGTTTCTGAGTGCTTCTGGTGAAAAGTAACAGCCTAAGTGACAACATGCTGTCAAAATGCTTTTCGGGCCCTGAAAACACTAAAAGTGACATGTTGCTGTTTTCTGACCAACTAGTGATGAAAACCAGAAGAAACTGCCTTGCTACTATAGACTTCACCAAAGTACATGTTTCTGGCTTGGAAACTTGTTTCTGAGTGCTTCTGGTGAAAAGTAACAGCCTAAGTGACAACATGCTCTCAAAATGCTTTTCGGGCCCTGAGAACACTAAAAGTGACATGTTGCTGTTTTCTGACCAACTAGTGATGAAAACCAGAAGAAACTGCCTTGCTACTATAGACTTCACCAAAGTACATGTTTCTGGCTTAGAAACTCGTTTCTGAGTGCTTCTGGACAAAAGTAACAGCCTAAGTGACAACATGCTCTCCAAATGCTTTTCGGGGCCTGAGAACACTAAAAGTGACATGTTGCTGTTTTCTGACCAACTAGTGATGGAAACCACGGGAAACTGCCTTGCTACTATAGACTTCACCAAAGTACATGTTTCTGGTTTTGATACTTGTTTCTGAGTGCTTCTGGACAAAATTAACAGCCTAAGTGACAACATGCTCTCAAAATGCTTTTCGAGCCCTGAAAACACTAAAAGTGACATGTTGCTGTTTTCTGACCAACTAGTGATGAAAACCAGAAGAAACTGCCTTGCTACTATAGACTTCACCAAAGTACATGTTTCTGGCTTGGAAACTTGTTTCTGAGTGCTTCTGGTGAAAAGTAACAGCCTAAGTGACAACATGCTGTCAAAATGCTTTTCGGGCCCTGAAAACACTAAAAGTGACATGTTGCTGTTTTCTGACCAACTAGTGATGAAAACCAGAAGAAACTGCCTTGCTACTATAGACTTCACCAAAGTACATGTTTCTGGCTTGGAAACTTGTTTCTGAGTGCTTCTGGTGAAAAGTAACAGCCTAAGTGACAACATGCTCTCCAAATGCTTTTCGGGCCCTGAGAACACTAAAAGTGACATGTTGCTGTTTTCTGACCAACTAGTGATGAAAACCAGAAGAAACTGCCTTGCTACTATAGACTTCACCAAAGTACATGTTTCTGGCTTGGAAACTCGTTTCTGAGTGCTTCTGGACAAAAGTAACAGCCTAAGTGACAACATGCTCTCCAAATGCTTTTCGGGGCCTGAGAACACTAAAAGTGACATGTTGCTGTTTTCTGACTATAGACTTCACCAAAGTACATGTTTCTGGTTTTGATACTTGTTTCTGAGTGCTTCTGGACAAAATTAACAGCCTAAGTGACAACATGCTCTCAAAATGCTTTTCGAGCCCTGAAAACACTAAAAGTGACATGTTGCTGTTTTTCTGACCAACTAGTGATGAAAACCAGAAGAAACTGCCTTGCTACTATAGACTTCACCAAAGTACATGTTTCTGGCTTGGAAACTTGTTTCTGAGTGCTTCTGGTGTGAAAAGTAACAGCCTAAGTGGACAACATGCTGTCAAAATGCTTTTCGGGCCCTGAAAACACTAAAAGTGACATGTTGCTGTTTTCTGACCAACTAGTGATGAAAACCAGAAGAAACTGCCTTGCTACTATAGACTTCACCAAAGTACATGTTTCTGGCTTGGAAACTTGTTTCTGAGTGCTTCTGGTGAAAAGTAACAGCCTAAGTGACAACATGCTGTCAAAATGCTTTTCGGGCCTGAAAACACTAAAAGTGACATGTTGCTGTTTTCTGACCAACTAGTGATGAAAACCAGAAGAAACTGCCTTGCTACTATAGACTTCACCAAAGTACATGTTTCTGGCTTGGAAACTCGTTTCTGAGTGCTTCTGGTGAAAAAGTAATACAGCCTAAGTGACAACATGCTGTCAAAATGCTTTTCGGGCCCTGAAAACACTAAAGTGACATGTTGCTGTTTTCTGACCAACTAGTGATGAAAACCAGAAGAAACTGCCTTGCTACTATAGACTTCACCAAAGTACATGTTTCTGGCTTGGAAACTTGTTTCTGAGTGCTTCTGGTGAAAAGTAACAGCCTAAGTGACAACATGCTGTCAAAATGCTTTTCGGGCCCTGAAAACACTAAAAGTGACATGTTGCTGTTTTCTGACCAACTAGTGATAAAAACCAGAAGAAACTGCTTGCTACTATAGACTTCACCAAAGTACATGTTTCTGGCTTGGAAACTTGTTTCTGAGTGCTTCTGGTGAAAAGTAACAGCCTAAGTGATAACATGCTGTCAACATGCTTTTCGGGCCCTGAAAACACTAAAAGTGACATGTTGCTGTTTTCTGACCAACTAGTGATGGAAACCACGGGAAACTGCCTTGCTACTATAGAATTCACCAAAGTACATGTTACTGGCTTGGATACTTGTTTCTGAGGGCTTCTGGTGAAAAGTAACAGCTAAGTTACAACATGCTTTCAAAATGCTTTTCGGGGCCTGAAAAAACTAAAAGTGACATGTTGCTGTTTTCTGACCAACTAGTGATGGAAACCAGAGGAAACTGCCTTGCTACTATAGACTTCACCAAGTACATGTTTCTGGTTTTGATACTTGTTTCTGAGTGCTTCTGGACAAAATTAACAGCCTAAGTGACAACATGCTCTCAAAATGCTTTTCGAGCCCTGAAAACACTAAAAGTGACATGTTGCTGTTTTCTGACCAACTAGTGATGAAAACCAGAAGAAACTGCTTGCTACTATAGACTTCACCAAAGTACATGTTTCTGGCTTGAAAGTTGTTTCTGAGTGCTTCTGGTGAAAAGTAACAGCCTAAGTGACAACATGCTGTCAAAATGCTTTTCGGGGCCTGAAAACACTAAAAGGGACATGATGCTGTTTTCTGACCAACTAGTGATGAAACCAGAAGAAACTGCCTTGCTACTATAGACTTCACTAAAGTACATGTTTCTGGCTTGGATACTTGTTTCTGAGTGCTTCTGGACAAAAGTAACAGCCTAAGTGACAACATGCTGTCAAAATGCTTTTCGGGCCCTGAAAAACACTAAAAGTGACATGTTGCTGTTTCTGACCAACTAGTGATGAAAACCAGAAGAAACTGCCTTGCTACTATAGACTTCACCAAAGTACATGTTTCTGGCTTGGAAACTTGTTTGTGAGTGCTTCTGGACAAAAGTAACAGCCTAAGTGACAACATGCTGTCAAAATGCTTTTCGGGCCCTGAAAACACTAAAAGTGACATGTTGCTGTTTTCTGACCAACTAGTGATGAAAACCAGAAGAAACTGCCTTGCTACTATAGACTTCACCAAAGTACATGTTTCTGGCTTGGAAACTTGTTTCTGAGTGCTTCTGGTGAAAAGTAACAGCCTAAGTGACAACATGCTGTCAAAATGCTTTTCGGGCCCTGAAAACACTAAAAGTGACATGTTGCTGTTTTCTGACCAACTAGTGATGAAAACCAGAAGAAACTGCCTTGCTACTATAGACTTCACCAAAGTACATGTTTCTGGCTTGGAAACTCGTTTCTGAGTGCTTCTGTGAAAAGTAACAGCCTAAGTGACAACATGCTCTCAAAATGCTTTTCGGGCCCTGAAAACACTAAAAGTGACATGTTGCTGTTTTCTGACCAACTAGTGATGAAAAACAGAAGAAACTGCCTTGCTACTATAGACTTCACCAAAGTACATGTTCCTGGCTTGGAAACTTGTTTGTGAGTGCTTCTGGTGAAAAGTAACAGCCTAAGTGACAACATGCTGTCAAAATGCTTTTCGGGCCCTGAAAACACTAAAAGTGACATGTTGCTGTTTTCTGACCAACTAGTGATGAAAACCAGAAGAAACTGCCTTGCTACTATAGACTTCACCAAAGTACATGTTTCTGGCTTGGAAACTTTTTTCTGAGTGCTTCTGGTGAAAAGTAACAGCCTAAGGGATAACATGCTGTCAACATGCTTTTCGGGCCCTGAAATCACTAAAGTGACATGTTGCTGTTTTCTGACCACTAGTGATGAAAACCAGAAGAAACTGCCTTGCTACTATAGACTTCACCAAAGTACATGTTTCTGGCTTGGAAACTCGTTTCTGAGTGCTTCTGGTGAAAAGTAACAGCCTAAGTGACAAGATGCTGTCAAAATGCTTTTCGGGCCTGAAACACTAAAAGTGACATGTTGCTGTTTTCTGACCAACTAGTGATGAAAACCAGAGAAACTGCCTTGCTACTATAGACTTCACCAAAGTACATGTTTCTGGCTTGGAAACTTGTTTCTGAGTGCTTCTGGACAAAAGTAACAGCCTAAGTGACAACATGCTCTCAAATGCTTTTCGGGGCCTGAGAACACTAAAAGGGACATGATGCTGTTTCTGACCAACTAGTGATGAAAACCAGAAGAAACTGCCTTGCTACTATAGAATTCACCAAACCACATGTTTCTGGCTTGGAAACGTGTTTCTGAGTGCTTCTGGACAAAAGTAACAGCCTAAGTGACAACATGCTGTCAAAATGCTTTTCGGGCCCTGAAAACACTAAAAGTGACATGATGCTGTTTTCTGATCTACTAGTGATGAAAACAGAAGGAACTGCCTTGCTACTACAGAATTCAACAAACCACATGTTTCTGGCTCGTAAACTTGTTTCTGAGTGCTTCTGGACAAAAGTAACAGCTAAGTGACAACATGCTCTCAAAATGCTTTTCGGGCCCTGAAAACACTAAAAGTGACATGTTGCTGTTTTCTGACCAACTAGTGATGGAAACCACAGGAAACTGCCTTGCTACTATAGAATTCACCAAAGTACATGTTTCTGGCTTGGATACTTGTTTCTGAGTGCTTCCGGACAAAAGTAACAGCCTAAGTGACAACATGCTCTCAAAATGCTTTTCGGGGCCTGAAAAGGTTAAAAGGGACATGATGTTGTTGTCTGACCAATTGTGACGGAACCAGAGGAAACTGCATTGCTGCTATAGAATTCACCAAACCACATGTTTCTGGCCTGGAAACGTGTTTCTCAGTGCTTCTGGTCACAAGTAACAACCTAAGATACAACATGTTCTCAAAATGCTTTTCCAGGCCTGAAAATGCTCAAAGTGACATGATGATGTTTTCTGACCAACTAGCGATGGAAGTCAGAGGAAACTGCATTGCTAGTATAGAATTCACCAAACCACATGTTTCTGGCTTGGAAACTCAAAATGCTTTTCAGGGCCTGAAAACACTAAAAGTGACATGATGCTGTTTTCTGACCTACTAGTGATGAAATCCAGAAGGAACTGCCTTGCTACTATAGAATTCAACAAACCACATGTTTCTGGCTTTGAAACGTGTTTATGAGTGTTTCTGGTGAAAAGTAACAGCCTAAGTGACAACATGCTGTCAAAATGCTTTTCGGGCCCTGAAAACACTAAAAGTGACATGTTGCTGTTTTCTGACCAACTAGTGATGAAAACCAGAAGAAACTGCCTTGCTACCATAGACTTCACCAAAGTACATGTTTCTGGCTTGGAAACTTGTTTCTCAGTGCTTCTGGTGAAAAGTAACAGCCTAAGTGACAACATGCTGTCAAAATGCTTTTCGGGCCCTGAAAACACTAAAAGTGACATGTTGCTGTTTTCTCACCAACTAGTGATGAAAACCAGAAGAAACTGCCTTGCTACTATAGACTTCACCAAAGACATGTTTCTGGCTTGGAAACTTGTTTCTGAGTGCTTCTGGTGAAAAGTAACAGCCTAAGTGATAACATGCTGTCAACATGCTTTTCGGGCCCTGAAAACACTAAAAGTGACATGTTGCTGTTTTCTGACCAACTAGTGATGGAAACCACGGGAAACTGCCTTGCTACTATAGAATTCACCAAAGTACATGTTACTGGCTTGGATACTTGTTTCTGAGGGCTTCTGGTGAAAAGTAACAGCTTAAGTTACAACATGCTTTCAAATGCTTTTCGGGGCCTGAAAAAACTAAAAGTGACATGTTGCTGTTTTCTGACCAACTAGTGATGGAAACCAGAGGAAACTGCCTTGCTACTATAGACTTCACCAAAGTACATGTTTCTGGTTTTGATACTTGTTTCTGAGTGCTTCTGGACAAAATTAACAGCCTAAGTGACAACATGCTCTCAAAATGCTTTTCGGGCCCTGAAAACACTAAAAGTGACATGTTGCTGTTTTCTGACCAACTAGTGATGAAACCAGAAGAAACTGCCTTGCTACTATAGACTTCACCAAAGTACATGTTTCTGGCTTGGAAACTTGTTTCTGAGTGCTTCTGGTGAAAAGTAACAGCCCTAAGTGACAACATGCTGTCAAAATGCTTTTCTGGCCCTGAAAACACTAAAAGTGACATGTTGCTGTTTTCTGACCAACTAGTGATGGAAACCACGGAAACTGCCTTGCTACTATAGAATTCACCAAAGTACATGTTACTGGCTTGGATACTTGTTTCTGAGGGCTTCTGGTGAAAAGTAACAGCTTAAGTTACAACATGCTTTCAAAATGCTTTTCGGGGCCTGAAAAAACTAAAAGTGACATGTTGCTGTTTTCTGACCAACTAGTGATGGAAACCAGAGGAAACTGCCTTGCTACTATAGACTTCACCAAAGTACATGTTTCTGGTTTTGATACTTGTTTCTGAGCTTCTTCGGACAAAATTAACAGCCTAAGTGACAACATGCTCTCAAAATGCTTTTCGAGCCCTGAAAACACTAAAAGTGACATGTTGCTGTTTTCTGACCAACTAGTGATGAAAACCAGAAGAAACTGCCTTGCTACTATAGACTTCACCAAAGTACATGTTCTGGCTTGGAAGTTGTTTCTGAGTGCTTCTGGTGAAAAGTAACAGCCTAAGTGACAACATGCTGTCAAAATGCTTTTCGGGCCTGAAAACACTAAAAGGGACATGATGCTGTTTTCTGACCAACTCCAACTAGTGATGAAAACCAGAAGAAACTGCCTTGCTACTATAGACTTCACTAAAGTACATGTTTCTGGCTTGGATACTTGTTTCTGAGTGCTTCTGGACAAAAGTAACAGCCTAAGTGACAACATGCTGTCAAAATGCTTTTCGGGCCCTGAAAACACTAAAAGTGACATGTTGCTGTTTTCTGACCAACTAGTGATGAAAACCAGAAGAAACTGCCTTGCTACTATAGACTTCACCAAAGTACATGTTTCTGGCTTGGAAACTTGTTTGTGAGTGCTTCTGGACAAAAGTAACAGCCTAAGTGACAACATGCTGTCAAAATGCTTTTCGGGCCCTGAAAACACTAAAAGTGACATGTTGCTGTTTTCTGACCAACTAGTGATGAAAACCAGAAGAAACTGCCTTGCTACTATAGACTTCACCAAAGTACATGTTTCTGGCTTGGAAACTTGTTTCTGAGTGCTTCTGGTGAAAAGTAACAGCCTAAGTGACAACATGCTGTCAAAATGCTTTTCGGGCCCTGAAAACACTAAAAGTGACATGTTGCTGTTTTCTGACCAACTAGTGATGAAAACCAGAAGAAACTGCCTTGCTACTATAGACTTCACCAAAGTACATGTTTCTGGCTTGGAAACTCGTTTCTGAGTGCTTCTGGTGAAAAGTAACAGCCTAAGTGACAACATGCTGTCAAAATGCTTTTCGGGCCCTGAAAACACTAAAAGTGACATGTTGCTGTTTTCTGACCAACTAGTGATGAAAACCAGAAGAAACTGCCTTGCTACTATAGAATTCAACAAGCCACATGTTTGTGGCTCCTAAACTTGTTTCTGAGTGCTTCTGGACAAAAGTAACAGCCTAAGTGACAACATGCTGTCAAAATGCTTTTCGGGCCCTGAAAACACTAAAAGTGACATGATGCTGTTTTCTGATCTACTAGTGATGAAAACCAGAAGGAACTGCCTTGCTACTACAGAATTCAACAAACCACATGTTTCTGGCTCGTAAACTTGTTTCTGAGTGCTTCTGGACAAAAGTAACAGCCTAAGTGACAACATGCTCTCAAAATGCTTTTCGGGCCCTGAAAACACTAAAAGTGACATGTTGCTGTTTTCTGACCAACTAGTGATGGAAACCACAGGAAACTGCCTTGCTACTATAGAATTCACCAAAGTACATGTTTCTGGCTTGGATACTTGTTTCTGAGTGCTTCTGGACAAAAGTAACAGCCTAAGTGACAACATGCTCTCAAAATGCTTTTCGGGGCCTGAAAAGGTTAAAAGGGACATGATGTTGTTGTCTGACCAAATTGTGACGGAAACCAGAGGAAACTGCATTGCTGCTATAGAATTCACCAAACCACATGTTTCTGGCTTGGAAACGTGTTTCTGAGTGCTTCTGGACAAAAGTAACAGCCTAAGTGACAACATGCTCTGAAAATGCTTTTCGGGGCCTGAAAACACTAAAAGTGACATGCTGCTGTTTTCTGACCAACTAGTGATGGAAACCACGGGAAATTGCCTTGCTACTATAGAATTCACCAAAGTACATGTTACTGGCTTGGATACTTGTTTCTGAGGGCTTCTGGTGAAAAGTAACAGCTTAAGTTACAACATGCTTTCAAAATGCTTTTCGGGGCCTGAAAAAACTAAAAGTGACATGTTGCTGTTTTCTGACCAACTAGTGATGGAAACCAGAGGAAACTGCCTTGCTACTATAGACTTCACCAAAGTACATGTTTCTGGTTTTGATACTTGTTTCTGAGTGCTTCTGGACAAAATTAACAGCCTAAGTGACAACATGCTCTCAAAATGCTTTTCGAGCCCTGAAAGCACTAAAAGTGACATGTTGCTGTTTTCTGACCAACTAGTGATGAAAACCAGAAGAAACTGCCTTGCTACTATAGACTTCACCAAAGTACATGTTTCTGGCTTGGAAAGTTGTTTCTGAGTGCTTCTGGTGAAAAATAACAGCCTAAGTGACAACATGCTGTCAAAATGCTTTTCGGGCCCTGAAAACACTAAAAGTGACATGTTGCTGTTTTCTGACCAACTAGTGATGAAAACCAGAAGAAACTGCCTTGCTACTATAGACTTCACCAAAGTACATGTTTCTGGCTTGGAAACTTGTTTCTGAGTGCTTCTGGACAAAAGTAACAGCCTAAGTGACAACATGCTGTCAAAATGCTTTTCGGGCCCTGAAAACACTAAAAGTGACATGTTGCTGTTTTCTGACCAACTAGTGATGAAAACCAGAAGAAACTGCCTTGCTACTATAGACTTCACCAAAGTACATGTTTCTGGCTTGGAAACTTGTTTCTGAGTGCTTCTGGTGAAAAGTAACAGCCTAAGTGACAACATGCTGTCAAAATGCTTTTCGGGCCCTGAAAACACTAAAAGTGACATGTTGCTGTTTTCTGACCAACTAGTGATGAAAACCAGAAGAAACTGCCTTGCTACTATAGACTTCACCAAAGTACATGTTTCTGGCTTGGAAACTTGTTTCTGAGTGCTTCTGGTGAAAAGTAACAGCCTAAGTGATAACATGCTGTCAAAATGCTTTTCGGGCCCTGAAAACACTAAAAGTGACATGTTGCTGTTTTCTGACCAACTAGTGATGAAAACCAGAAGAACCTGCCTTGCTACTATAGACTTCAACAAAGTACATGTTTCTGGCTTGGAAACTTGTTTCTGAGTGCTTCTGGACAAAAGTAACAGCCTAAGTGACAACATGCTCTCCAAATGCTTTTCGGGGCCTGAGAACACTAAAAGGGACATGATGCTGTTTTCTGACCAACTAGTGATGAAAACCAGAAGAAACTGCCTTGCTACTATAGAATTCACCAAACCACATGTTTCTGGCTTGGAAACGTGTTTCTGAGTGCTTCTGGACAAAAGTAACAGCTTAAGTTACAACATGCTTTCAAAATGCTTTTCGGGGCCTGAAAAAACTAAAAGTGACATGTTGCTGTTTTCTGACCAACTAGTGATGGAAACCAGAGGAAACTGCCTTGCTACTATAGACTTCACCAAAGTACATGTTTCTGGTTTTGATACTTGTTTCTGAGTGCTTCTGGACAAAATTAACAGCCTAAGTGACAACATGCTCTCAAAATGCTTTTCGAGCCCTGAAAACACTAAAAGTGACATGTTGCTGTTTTCTGACCAACTAGTGATGAAAACCAGAAGAAACTGCCTTGCTACTATAGACTTCACCAAAGTACATGTTTCTGGCTTGGAAAGTTGTTTCTGAGTGCTTCTGGTGAAAAGTAACAGCCTAAGTGACAACATGCTGTCAAAATGCTTTTCGGAACCTGAAAACACTAAAAGGGACATGATGCTGTTTTCTGACCAACTAGTGATGAAAACCAGAAGAAACTGCCTTGCTACTATAGACTTCACTAAAGTACATGTTTCTGGCTTGGATACTTGTTTCTGAGTGCTTCTGGACAAAAGTAACAGCCTAAGTGACAACATGCTGTCAAAATGCTTTTCGGGCCCTGAAAACACTAAAAGTGACATGTTGCTGTTTTCTGACCAACTAGTGATGAAAACCAGAAGAAACTGCCTTGCTACTATAGACTTCACCAAAGTACATGTTTCTGGCTTGGAAACTTGTTTCTGAGTGCTTCTGGTGAAAAGTAACAGCCTAAGTGACAACATGCTGTCAAAATGCTTTTCGGGCCCTGAAAACACTAAAAGTGACATGTTGCTGTTTTCTGACCAACTAGTGATGAAAACCAGAAGAAACTGCCTTGCTACTATAGACTTCACCAAAGTACATGTTTCTGGCTTGGAAACTCGTTTCTGAGTGCTTCTGGTGAAAAGTAACAGCCTAAGTGACAACATGCTCTCAAAATGCTTTTCGGGCCCTGAAAACACTAAAAGTGACATGTTGCTGTTTTCTCACCAACTAGTGATGAAAAACAGAAGAAACTGCCTTGCTACTATAGACTTCACCAAAGTACATGTTTCTGGCTTGGAAACTTGTTTCTGAGTGCTTCTGGTGAAAAGTAACAGCCTAAGTGACAACATGCTGTCAAAATGCTTTTCGGGCCCTGAAAACACTAAAAGTGACATGTTGCTGTTTTCTGACCAACTAGTGATGAAAACCAGAAGAAACTGCCTTGCTACTATAGACTTCACCAAAGTACATGTTTCTGGCTTGGAAACTTGTTTCTGAGTGCTTCTGGTGAAAAGTAACAGCCTAAGGGATAACATGCTGTCAACATGCTTTTCGGGCCCTGAAAACACTAAAAGTGACATGTTGCTGTTTTCTGACCAACTAGTGATGAAAACCAGAAGAACCCGCCTTGCTACTATAGACTTCAACAAAGTACATGTTTCTGGCTTGGAAACTTGTTTCTGAGTGCTTCTGGACAAAAGTAACAGCCTAAGTGACAACATGCTCTCCAAATGCTTTTCGGGGCCTGAGAACACTAAAAGTGACATGTTGCTGTTTTCTGACCAACTAGTGATGGAAACCACGGAAACTGCCTTGCTACTATAGAATTCACCAAAGTACATGTTACTGGCTTGGATACTTGTTTCTGAGGGCTTCTGGTGAAAAATAACAGCTTAAGTTACAACATGCTTTCAAAATGCTTTTCGGGGCCTGAAAAAACTAAAAGTGACATGTTGCTGTTTTCTGACCAACTAGTGATGGAAACCAGAGGAAACTGCCTTGCTACTATAGACTTCACAAAGTACATGTTTCTGGTTTTGATACTTGTTTCTGAGTGCTTCTGGACAAAATTAACAGCCTAAGTGACAACATGCTCTCAAAATGCTTTTCGAGCCCTGAAAACACTAAAAGTGACATGTTGCTGTTTTCTGACCAACTAGTGATGAAAACCAGAAGAAACTGCCTTGCTACTATAGACTTCACCAAAGTACATGTTTCTGGCTTGGAAAGTTGTTTCTGAGTGCTTCTGGTGAAAAGTAACAGCCTAAGTGACAACATGCTGTCAAAATGCTTTTCGGGGCCTGAAAACTCTAAAAGGGACATGATGCTGTTTTCTGACCAACTAGTGATGAAAACCAGAAGAAACTGCCTTGCTACTATAGACTTCACTAAAGTACATGTTTCTGGCTTGGATACCTGTTTCTGAGTGCTTCTGGACAAAAGTAACAGCCTAAGTGACAACATGCGGTCAAAATGCTTTTCGGGCCCTGAAAACACTAAAAGTGACATGTTGCTGTTTTCTGACCAACTAGTGATGAAAACCAGAAGAAACTGCCTTGCTACTATAGACTTCACCAAAGTACATGTTTCTGGCTTGGAAACTTGTTTCTGAGTGCTTCTGGTGAAAAGTAACAGCCTAATTGACAACATGCTGTCAAAATGCTTTTCGGGCCCTGAAAACACTAAAAGTGACATGTTGCTGTTTTCTGACCAACTAGTGATGAAAACCAGAAGAAACTGCCTTGCTACTATAGACTTCACCAAAGTACATGTTTCTGGCTTGGAAACTCGTTTCTGAGTGCTTCTGGTGAAAAGTAACAGCCTAAGTGACAACATGCTCTCAAAATGCTTTTCGGGCCCTGAAAACACTAAAAGTGACATGTTGCTGTTTTCTGACCAACTAGTGATGAAAACCAGAAGAACCTGCCTTGGTACTATAGACTTCACCAAAGTACATGTTTCTGGCTTGGAAACTTGTTTCTGAGTGCTTCTGGTGAAAAGTAACAGCCTAAGTGACAACATGCTGTCAAAATGCTTTTCGGGCCCTGAAAACACTAAAAGTGACATGTTGCTGTTTTCTGACCAACTAGTGATGAAAACCAGAAGAAACTGCCTTGCTACTATAGACTTCACCAAAGTACATGTTTCTGGCTTGGAAACTTGTTTCTGAGTGCTTCTGGTGAAAAGTAACAGCCTAAGGGATAACATGCTGTCAACATGCTTTTCGGGCCCTGAAAACACTAAAAGTGACATGTTGCTGTTTTCTGACCAACTAGTGATGAAAACCAGAAGAACCCGCCTTGCTACTATAGACTTCAACAAAGTACATGTTTCTGGCTTGGAAACTTGTTTCTGAGTGCTTCTGGACAAAAGTAACAGCCCTAAGTGACAACATGCTCTCCAAATGCTTTTCGGGGCCTGAGAACACTAAAAGTGACATGTTGCTGTTTTCTGACCAACTAGTGATGGAAACCACGGGAAACTGCCTTGCTACTATAGAATTCACCAAAGTACATGTTACTGGCTTGGATACTTGTTTCTGAGGGATTCTGGTGAAAAGTAACAGCTTAAGTTACAACATGCTTTCAAAATGCTTTTCGGGGCCTGAAAAAACTAAAAGTGACATGTTGCTGTTTTCTGACCAACTAGTGATGGAAACCAGAGGAAACTGCCTTGCTACTATAGACTTCACCAAAGTACATGTTTCTGGTTTTGATACTTGTTTCTGAGTGCTTCTGGACAAAATTAACAGCCTAAGTGACAACATGCTCTCAAAATGCTTTTCGAGCCTGAAGCACAAAGCACTAAAAGTGACATGTTGCTGTTTTCTGACCAACTAGTGATGAAAACCAGAAGAAACTGCCTTGCTACTATAGACTTCACCAAAGTACATGTTTCTGGCTTGGAAAGTTGTTTCTGAGTGCTTCTGGTGAAAAATAACAGCCTAAGTGACAACATGCTGTCAAAATGCTTTTCGGGGCCTGAAAACACTAAAAGGGACATGATGCTGTTTTCTGACCAACTACTGATGAAAACCAGAAGAAACTGCCTTGCTACTATAGACTTCACTAAAGTACATGTTTCTGGCTTGGATACTTGTTTCTGAGTGCTTCTGGACAAAAGTAACAGCCTAAGTGACAACATGCTGTCAAAATGCTTTTCGGGCCCTGAAAACACTAAAAGTGACATGTTGCTGTTTTCTGACCAACTAGTGATGAAAACCAGAAGAAACTGCCTTGCTACTATAGACTTCAACAAAGTACATGTTTCTGGCTTGGAAACTTGTTTCTGAGTGCTTCTGGTGAAAAGTAACAGCCTAAGTGACAACATGCTGTCAAAATGCTTTTCGGGCCCTGAAAACACTAAAAGTGACATGTTGCTGTTTTCTGACCAACTAGTGATGAAAACCAGAAGAAACTGCCTTGCTACTATAGACTTCACCAAAGTACATGTTTCTGGCTTGGAAACTTGTTTCTGAGTGCTTCTGGACAAAAGTAACAGCCTAAGGGATAACATGCTGTCAACATGCTTTTCGGGCCCTGAAAACACTAAAAGTGACATGTTGCTGTTTTCTGACCAACTAGTGATGAAAACCAGAAGAACCCGCCTTGCTACTATAGACTTCAACAAAGTACATGTTTCTGGCTTGGAAACTTGTTTCTGAGTGCTTCTGGACAAAAGTAACAGCCTAAGTGACAACATGCTCTCCAAATGCTTTTCGGGCCCTGAGAACACTAAAAGGGACATGATGCTGTTTTCTGACCAACTAGTGATGAAAACCAGAAGAAACTGCCTTGCTACTATAGAATTCACCAAACCACATGTTTCTGGCTTGGAAACGTGTTTCTGAGTGCTTCTGGACAAAAGTAACAGCCTAAGTGACAACATGCTCTCAAAATGCTTTTCGGGCCCTGAAAACACTAAAAGTGACATGTTGCTGTTTTCTGACCAACTAGTGATGGAAACCACAGGAAACTGCCTTGCTACTATAGACTTCACCAAAGTACATGTTTCTGGCTTGGAAACTTGTTTCTGAGTGCTTCTGGACAAAAGTAAGAGCCTAAGTGACAACATGCTGTCAAAATGCTTTTCGGGCCCTGAAAACACTAAAAGTGACATGTTGCTGTTTTCTGACCAACTAGTGATGAAAACCAGAAGAAACTGCCTTGCTACTATAGAATTCAACAAGCCACATGTTTGTGGCTCCTAAACTTGTTTCTGAGTGCTTCTGGTGAAAAGTAACAGCCTAAGTGACAACATGCTGTCAAAATGCTTTTCGGGCCCTGAAAACACTAAAAGTGACATGTTGCTGTTTTCTGACCAACTAGTGATGAAAACCAGAAGAAACTGCCTTGCTACTATAGACTTCACTAAAGTACATGTTTCTGGCTTGGATACTTGTTTGTGAGTGCTTCTGGACAAAAGTAACAGCCTAAGTGACAACATGCTGTCAAAATGCTTTTCGGGCCCTGAAAACACTAAAAGTGACATGTTGCTGTTTTCTGACCAACTAGTGATGAAAACCAGAAGAAACTGCCTTGCTACTATAGACTTCACCAAAGTACATGTTTCTGGCTTGGAAACTTGTTTGTGAGTGCTTCTGGACAAAAGTAACAGCCTAAGTGACAACATGCTGTCAAAATGCTTTTCGGGCCCTGAAAACACTAAAAGTGACATGTTGCTGTTTTCTGACCAACTAGTGATGAAAACCAGAAGAAACTGCCTTGCTACTATAGACTTCACCAAAGTACATGTTTCTGGCTTGGAAACTTGTTTCTGAGTGCTTCTGGTGAAAAGTAACAGCCTAAGTGACAATATGCTGTCAAAATGCTTTTCGGGCCCTGAAAACACTAAAAGTGACATGTTGCTGTTTTCTGACCAACTAGTGATGAAAACCAGAAGAAACTGCCTTGCTACTATAGACTTCACCAAAGTACATGTTTCTGGCTTGGAAACTCGTTTCTGAGTGCTTCTGGTGAAAAGTAACAGCCTAAGTGACAAGATGCTGTCAAAATGCTTTTCGGGCCCTGAAAACACTAAAAGTGACATGTTGCTGTTTTCTGACCAACTAGTGATGAAAACCAGAAGAAACTGCCTTGCTACTATAGACTTCACCAAAGTACATGTTTCTGGCTTGGAAACTTGTTTCTGAGTGCTTCTGGTGAAAAGTAACAGCCTAAGTGACAACATGCTGTCAAAATGCTTTTCGGGCCCTGAAAACACTAAAAGTGACATGTTGCTGTTTTCTGACCAACTAGTGATGAAAACCAGAAGAAACTGCCTTGCTACTATAGACTTCACCAAAGTACATGTTTCTGGCTTGGAAACTTGTTTCTGAGTGCTTCTGGACAAAAGTAACAGCCTAAGTGACAACATGCTGTCAAAATGCTTTTCGGGCCCTGAAAACACTAAAAGTGACATGTTGCTGTTTTCTGACCAACTAGTGATGAAAACCAGAAGAAACTGCCTTGCTACTATAGACTTCACCAAAGTACATGTTTCTGGCTTGGAAACTTGTTTCTGAGTGCTTCTGGTGAAAAGTAACAGCCTAAGTGACAACATGCTGTCAAAATGCTTTTCGGGCCCTGAAAACACTAAAAGTGACATGTTGCTGTTTTCTGACCAACTAGTGATGAAAACCAGAAGAAACTGCCTTGCTACTATAGACTTCACCAAAGTACATGTTTCTGGCTTGGAAACTCGTTTCTGAGTGCTTCTGGTGAAAAGTAACAGCCTAAGTGACAACATGCTCTCAAAATGCTTTTCGGGCCCTGAAAACACTAAAAGTGACATGTTGCTGTTTTCTGACCAACTAGTGATGAAAACCAGAAGAAACTGCCTTGCTACTATAGACTTCACCAAAGTACATGTTTCTGGCTTGGAAACTTGTTTCTGAGTGCTTCTGGTGAAAAGTAACAGCCTAAGTGACAACATGCTCTCAAACTGCTTTTCGGGCCCTGAAAACACTAAAAGTGACATGATGCTGTTTTCTGGCCTACTAGTGATGAAAACCAGAAGGAACTGCCTTGCTACTACAGAATTCAACAAACCACATGTTTCTGGCTCGTAAACTTGTTTCTGAGTGCTTCTGGACAAAAGTAACAGCCTAAGTGACAACATGCTCTCAAAATGCTTTTCGGGCCCTGAAAACACTAAAAGTGACATGATGCTGTTTTCTGACCTACTAGTGATGGAAACCACAGGAAACTGCCTTGCTACTATAGAATTCACCAAAGTACATGTTTCTGGCTTGGATACTTGTTTCTGAGTGCTTCTGGACAAAAGTAACAGCCTAAGTGACAACATGCTCTCAAAATGCTTTTCGGGGCCTGAAAAGGTTAAAAGGGACATGATGTTGTTGTCTGACCAAATTGTGACGGAAACCAGAGGAAACTGCATTGCTGCTATAGAATTCACCAAACCACATGTTTCTGGCCTGGAAACGTGTTTCTCAGTGCTTCTGGTCACAAGTAACAACCTAAGATACAACATGTTCTCAAAATGCTTTTCGAGGCCTGAAAATGCTCAAAGTAACATGATGATGTTTTCTGACCAACTAGCGATGGAAATCAGAGGAAACTGCATTGCTAGTATAGAATTCACCAAACCACATGTTTCTGGCTTGGAAAACTCAAAATGCTTTTCGGGGCCTGAAAACACTAAAAGTGACATGATGCTGTTTTCTGACCTACTAGTGATGAAAACCAGAAGGAACTGCCTTGCTACTATAGAATTCAACAAACCACATGTTTCTGGCTTTGAAACGTGTTTCTGAGTGTTTCTGGTGAAAAGTAACAGCCTAAGTGATAACATGCTCTCAAAATGCTTTTTGGGGCCTGAAAACACTAAAAGTGACATGTTGCTGTTTTCTGACCAACTAGTGATGGAAACCAGAGGAAACTGCCTTGCTACTATAGACTTCACCAAAGTACATGTTTCTGGTTTCGATACTTGTTTCTGAGTGCTTCTGGACAAAAGTAACAGCCTAAGTGACAACATGCTCTCAAACTGCTTTTCGGGCCCTGAAAACACTAAAAGTGACATGTTGCTGTTTTCTGACCAACTAGTGATGAAAACCAGAAGAAACTGCCTTGCTACTATAGACTTCAGCAAAGTACATGTTTCTGGCTTGGATACTTGTTTCTGAGTGCTTCTGGACAAAAGTAACAGCCTAAGTGACAATATGCTCTCAAAATGCTTTTCGGGCCCTGAAAACACTAAAAGTGACATGATGCTGTTCTCTCACCAACTAGTGAGGGAAACCACAGGAAACTGCCTTGTTACTATAGACTTCACCAAAGTACATGTTTCTGGTTTCGATACTTGTTTCTGAGTGCTTCTGGACAAAAGTAACAGCCTAAGTGACAACATGCTCTCAAACTGCTTTTCGAACCCTGAAAACACTAAAAGTGACATGTTGCTGTTTTCTGACAAACTAGTGGTGAAAACCAGAAGGAACTGCCTTGCTACTACAGAATTCAACAAACCACATGTTTCTGGCTTGGAAACGTGTTTCTGAGTGCTTCTGGACAAAAGTAACAGCCTAAGTGACAACATGCTCTCAAAATGGTTTTCGGGGCCTGAAAACACTAAAAGGGACATGATGCTGTTTTCTGACCAACTAGTGATTAAAACCAGAAGAAACTGCCTTGCTACTATAGACTTCACTAAAGTACATGTTTCTGGCTTGGATACTTGTTTCTGAGTGCTTCTGGTGAAAAGTAACAGCCTAAGTGACAACATGCTCTCAAAATGCTTTTCGGGCCCTGAAAACACTAAAAGTGACATGTTGCTGTTTTCTGACCAACTAGTGATGAAAACCACAGGAAACTGCCTTGCTACTATAAAATTCACCAAACCACATGTTTCTGGCTTGGATACTTGTTTCTGAGTGCTTCTGGACAAAAGTAACAGCGTAAGTGACAACATGCTTTCAAAATGCTTTTCGGGGCCTGAAAACACTAAAAGTGACATGTTGCTGTTTTCTGACCAACTAGTGATGGAAACCAGAGGAAACTGCCTTGCTACTATAGACTTCACCAAAGTACATGTCTCTGGTTTCGATACTTGTTTCTGAGTGCTTCTGGACAAAAGTAACAGCGTAAGTGACAACATGCTCTCAAAATGCTTTTCGGGCCCTTAAAACACTAAAAGTGACATGATGCTGTTTTCTGACCAACTAGTGATGAAAACCAGAAGGAACCGCCTTGCTACTACAGAATTCAACAAACCACATGTTTCTGGCTCTTAAACTTGTTTCTGAGTGCTTCTGGACAAAAGTAACAGCCTAAGTGACAACATGCTCTCAAAATGCTTTTCGGGCCCTGAAAACACTAAAAGTGACATGTTGCTGTTTTCTGACCAACTAGTGATGAAAACCACAAGAAACTACCTTGCTACTATAGAATTCACCAAACCACATGTCTCTGGTTTCGATACTTGTTTCTGAGTGCTTCTGGACAACAGTAACAGCGTAAGTCACAACATGCTCTCAAAATGCTTTTCGGGCCCTTAAAACACTAAAAGTGACATGATGCTGTTTTCTGACCTACTAGTGATGAAAACCAGAAGGAACCGCCTTGCTACTACAGAATTCAACAAACCACATGTTTCTGGCTCTTAAACTTGTTTCTGAGTGCTCCTGGACAAAAGTAACAGCCTAAGTGACAACATGCTCTCAAAATGCTTTTCGGGCCCTGAAAACACTAAAAGTGACATGTTGCTGTTTTCTGACCAACTAGTGATGAAAACCAGAAGAAACTGCCTTGCTACTATAGACTTCAGCAAAGTACATGTTTCTGGCTTGGAAACGTGTTTCTGAGTGATTCTGGACAAAAGTAACAGCCTAAGTGACAACATGCTCTCAAAATGCTTTTCGGGCCCTGAAAACACTAAAAGTGACATGTTGCTGTTTTCTGACCAACTAGTGGTGGAAACCACAGGAAACTGCCTTGCTACTATAGACTTCACTAAAGTACATGTTTCTGGTTTTGATACTTGTTTCTGAGTGCTTCTGGACAAAAGTATCAGCCTAAGTGACAACATGCTCTCAAAATGCTTTTCGGTGCCTGAAAACACTAAAAGTGACATGATGCTGTTCTCTCACCAACTAGTGAGGGAAACCACAGGAAACTGCCTTACTACTATAGAATTCACCAAACCACATGTTTCTGGCTTGGATACTTGTTTCTGAGTGCTTCTGGACAAAAGTAACAGCCTAAGTGACAACATGCTGTCAAAATGCTTTTCGGGCCCTGAAAACACTAAAAGTGACATGTTGCTGTTTTCTGACCAACTAGTGATGAAAACCAGAAGGAACTGCCTTGCTACTACAGAATTCAACAAACCACATGTTTCTGGCTTTGAAACTTGTTTCTGAGTGTTTCTGTTGAAAAGTAACAGCCTAAGTGACAACATGCTCTCAAAATGCTTTTCGGGCCCTGAAAACACTAAAAGTGACATGATACTGTTCTCTCACCAACTAGTGAGGGAAACCACAGGAAACTGCCTTACTACTAAAGAATTCACCAAACCACATGTTTCTGGCTTAGATACTTGTTTCTGAGTGCTTCTGGACAAAAGTAACAGCCTAAGTGACAACATGCTCTCAAAATGCTTTTCGGGCCCTGAAAACACTAAAAGTGACATGTTGCTGTTTTCTGACCAACTAGTGATGAAAACCAGAAGAAACTGCCTTGCTACTATAGACTTCACCAAAGTACATGTTTCTGGCTTGGAAACTCGTTTCTGAGTGCTTCTGGACAAAAGTAACAGCCTCAGTGACAACATGCTCTCAAAATGCTTTTCGGGCCCTTAAAACACTAAAAGTGACATGATGCTGTTTTCTGACCTACTAGTGATGAAAACCAGAAGGAACCGCCTTGCTACTACAGAATTCAACAAACCACATGTTTCTGGCTCTTAAACTTGTTTCTGAGTGCTTCTGGACAAAAGTAACAGCCTAAGTGACAACATGCTCTCAAAATGCTTTTCGGGCCCTGAAAACACTAAAAGTGACATGTTGCTGTTTTCTGACCAACTAGTGATGAAAACCAGAAGAAACTGCCTTGCTACTATAGACTTCAGCAAAGTACATGTTTCTGGCTTGGAAACGTGTTTCTGAGTGATTCTGGACAAAAGTAACAGCCTAAGTGACAACATGCTCTCAAAATGCTTTTCGGGCCCTGAAAACACTAAAAGTGACATGTTGCTGTTTTCTGACCAACTAGTGGTGGAAACCACAGGAAACTGCCTTGCTACTATAGACTTCACTAAAGTACATGTTTCTGGTTTTGATACTTGTTTCTGAGTGCTTCTGGACAAAAGTATCAGCCTAAGTGACAACATGCTCTCAAAATGCTTTTCGGTGCCTGAAAACACTAAAAGTGACATGATGCTGTTCTCTCACCAACTAGTGAGGGAAACCACAGGAAACTGCCTTACTACTATAGAATTCACCAAACCACATGTTTCTGGCTTGGATACTTGTTTCTGAGTGCTTCTGGACAAAAGTAACAGCCTAAGTGACAACATGCTGTCAAAATGCTTTTCGGGCCCTGAAAACACTAAAAGTGACATGTTGCTGTTTTCTGACCAACTAGTGATGAAAACCAGAAGAAACTGCCTTGCTACTATAGACTTCACCAAAGTACATGTTTCTGGCTTGGAAACTTGTTTCTGAGTGCTTCTGGTGAAAAGTAACAGCCTAAGTGACAACATGCTGTCAAAATGCTTTTCGGGCCCTGAAAACACTAAAAGTGACATGATGCTGTTCTCTCACCAACTAGTGAGGGAAACCACAGGAAACTGCCTTGCTACTATAGAATTCACCAAAGTACATGTTTCTGGCTTGGAAACTTGTCTCTGAGTGCTTCTGGTCAACAGTAACAGCTTAAGTTACAACATGCTGTCAAAATGCTTTTCGGGCCCTGAAAACACTAAAAGTGACATGTTGCTGTTTTCTGACCAACTAGTGATGGAAACCACAGGAAACTGCATTGCTACTATAGAATTCACCAAAGTACATGTTTCAGGCTTGGAAACTTGTCTCTGAGTGCTTCTGGTCAAAAGTAACAGCTTAAGTTACAACATGCTCTCAAAATGCTTGTCGGGGCCTGAAAAGGTTAAAAGGGACATGATGTTGTTGTCTGACCAAATTGTGACGGAAACCAGAGGAAACTGCATTGCTGCTATAGAATTCACCAAACCACATGTTTCTGGCCTGGAAACGTGTTTCTCAGTGCTTCTGGTCACAAGTAACAACCTAAGATACAACATGTTCTCAAAATGCTTTTCGAGGCCTGAAAATGCTCAAAGTAACATGATGATGTTTTCTGACCAACTAGCGATGGAAATCAGAGGAAACTGCATTGCTAGTATAGAATTCACCAAACCACATGTTTCTGGCTTGGAAAACTCAAAATGCTTTTCGGGCCCTGAAAACACTAAAAGTGACATGAGGCTGTTTTCTGACCTACTAGTGATGAAAACCAGAAGGAACTGCCTTGCTACTATAAAATTCAACAAACCACATGTTTCTGGCTTGGAAACTTGTTTCTGAGTGTTTCTGTTGAAAAGTAACAGCCTAAGTGACAACATGCTCTCAAAATGCTTTTTGGGGCCTGAAAACACTAAAAGTGACATGATGCTGTTTTCTGACCTACTAGTGATGAAAACCAGAAGGAACTGCCTTGCTACTACAGAATTCAACAAACCACATGTTTCTGGCTCGTAAACTCGTTTCTGAGTGCTTCTGGACAAAATTAACAGCCTAAGTAACAACATGCTCTCAAAATGCTTTTCGGGCCCTGAAAACACTAAAAGTGACATGTTGCTGTTTTCTGACCAACTAGTGATGGAAACCACAGGAAACTGCCTTGCTACTATAGTTTTCACCAAAGTACATGTTTCTGGCTTGGATACTTGTTTCTGAGTGCTTCTGGACAAAAGTAACAGCCTAAGTGACAACATGCTCTCAAAATGCTTTTCGGGCCCTGAAAACACTAAAAGTGACATGTTGCTGTTTTCTGACCAACTAGTGATGGAAACCACAGGAAACTGCCTTGCTACTATAGAATTCACCAAAGTACATGTTTCTGGCTTGGATACTTGTTTCTGAGTGCTTCTGGACAAAAGTAACAGCCTAAGTGACAACATGCTCTCAAAATGCTTTTCGGGCCCTGAAAACACTAAAAGTGACATGTTGCTGTTTTCTGACCTACTAGTGATGAAAACCAGAAGGAACTGGCTTGCTACTACAGAATTCAACAAACCACATGTTTCTGGTTTGGAAACGTGTTTCTGAGTGCTTCTGAACAAAAGTAACAGCCTAAGTGACAACCTGCTTTCAAAATGCTTTTTGGGCCCTGAAAACACTAAAAGTGACATGTTGCTGTTTTCTGACCAACTAGTGATGGAAACCAGAAGAAACTACCTTGCTACTATAGACTTCACCAAAGTACATGATTCTGGTTTTGATACTTGTTTCTGAGTGCTTCTGGACAAAAGTAACAGCCTAAGTGACAACATGCTCTCAAAATGCTTTTCGGTGCCTGAAAACACTAAAAGTGACATAATGCTGTTCTCTCACCAACTAGTGAGGGAAACCACAGGAAACTGCATTGCTACTATAGAATTCACCAAACCACATGTTTCTGGCTTGGAAACGTGTTTCTGAGTGCTTCTGGACAAAAGTAACAGCCTAAGTGACAACATGCTCTCAAAATGCTTTTCGAGCCCTGAAAACACTAAAAGTGACATGTTGCTGTTTTCTGACCAACTAGTGATGAAAACCAGAAGAAACTGCCTTGCTACTATAGAATTCAACAAGCCACACGTTTCTGGCTCGTAAACTTGTTTCTGAGTGCTTCTGGACAAAAGTAACAGCCTAAGTGACAACATGCTCTCAAAATGCTTTTCGGGCCCTGAAAACACTAAAAGTGACATGATGCTGTTTTCTGACCTACTAGTGATGAAAACCAGAAGGAACTGCCTTGCTACTACAGAATTCAACAAACCACATGTTTCTGGTTTGGAAACGTGTTTCTGAGTGCTTCTGAAAAAAAGTAACAGCCTAAGTGACAACATGCTCTCAAAATGCTTTTCGGGCCCTGAAAACACTAAAAGTGACATGTTGCTGTTTTCTGACCAACTAGTGATGAAAACCAGAAGAAACTGCCTTGCTACTATAGAATTCACCAAACCACATGTTTCTGGCTTGGAAACGTGTTTCTGAGTGTTTCTGGTGAAAAGTAACAGCCTAAGTGACAACATGCTCTCAAAATGCTTTTCGGGCCCTGAAAACACTAAAAGTGACATGTTGCTGTTTTCTGACCAACTAGTGATGGAAACCACAGGAAACTGCCTTGCTACTATAGAATTCACCAAAGTACATGTTTCTGGCTTGGATACTTGTTTCTGAGTGCTTCTGGACAAAAGTAACAGCCTAAGTGAAAACATGCTCTCAAACTGCTTTTCGAGCCCTGAAAACACTAAAAGTGACATGTTGCTGTTTTCTGACCAACTAGTGATGGAAACCACAGGAAACTGCATTGCTACTATAGAATTCACCAAAGTACATGTTTCTGGCTTGGATACTTGTCTCTGAGTGCTTCTAGTCAAAAGTAACAGCTTAAGTTACAATATGCTCTCAAAATGCTTGTCGGGGCCTGAAAAGGTTAAAAGGGACATGATGTTGTTGTCTGACCATATTGTGACGGAAACCAGAGGAAACTGCATTGCTGCTATAGAATTCACCAAACCACATGTTTTTGGCCTGGAAACGTGTTTCTCAGTGCTTCTGGTCACAAGTAACAACCTAAGATACAACATGTTCTCAAAATGCTTTTCGAGGCCTGAAAATGCTCAAAGTAACATGATGATGTTTTCTGACCAGCTAGCGATGGAAATCAGAGGAAACTGCATTGCTAGTATAGAATTCACCAAACCACATGTTTCTGGCTTGGAAAACTCAAAATGCTTTTCGGGGCCTGAAAACACTAAAAGTGACATGATGCTGTTTTCTGACCAACTAGCGATGGAAATCAGAGGAAACTGCATGGCTAGTATAGAATTCACCAAACCACATGTTTCTGGCTTGGAAACCTCAAAATGCTTTTCGGGGCCTGAAAACACTAAAAGTGACATGATGCTGTTTTCTGACCTACTAGTGATGAAAACCAGAAGGAACTGCCTTGCTACTATAGAATTCACCAAACCACATGTTTCTGGCTTGGAAACTTGTTTCTGAGTGCTTCTGGTGAAAAGTAACAGCCTAAGTGACAACATGCTGTCAAAATGCTTTTCGGGCCATGAAAACACTAAAAGTGACATGTTGCTGTTTTCTGACCAACTAGTGATGAAAACCAGAAGAAACTGCCTTGCTACTATAGACTTCACCAAAGTACATGTTTCTGGCTTGGAAACTTGTTTCTGAGTGCTTCTGGTGAAAAGTAACAGCGTAAGTGACAACATGCTGTCAAAATGCTTTTCGGGCCCTGAAAACACTAAAAGTGACATGTTGCTGTTTTCTGACCAACTAGTGATGAAAACCAGAAGAAACTGCCTTGCTACTATAGACTTCACCAAAGTACATGTTTCTGGCTTGGAAACTTGTTTCTGAGTGCTTCTGGACAAAAGTAACAGCCTAAGTGACAACATGCTCTCAAAATGCTTTTCGGGCCCTGAAAACACTAAAAGTGACATGTTGCTGTTTTCTGACCAACTAGTGATGAAAACCAGAAGAAACTGCCTTGCTACTATAGACTTCACCAAAGTACATGTTTCTGGCTTGGAAACTTGTTTCTGAGTGCTTCTGGTGAAAAGTAACAGCCTAAGTGACAACATGCTGTCAAAATGCTTTTCGGGCCCTGAAAACACTAAAAGTGACATGTTGCTGTTTTCTGACCAACTAGTGATGAAAACCAGAAGAAACTGCCTTGCTACTATAGACTTCACCAAAGTACATGTTTCTGGCTTGGAAACTTGTTTCTGAGTGCTTCTGGTGAAAAGTAACAGCCTAAGTGACAACATGCTCTCAAAATGCTTTTCGGGCCCTGAAAACACTAAAAGTGACATGTTGCTGTTTTCTGACCAACTAGTGATGAAAACCAGAAGAAACTGCCTTGCTACTATAGACTTCACCAAAGTACATGTTTCTGGCTTGGAAACTTGTTTCTGAGTGCTTCTGGTGAAAAGTAACAGCCTAAGTGACAACATGCTGTCAAAATGCTTTTCGGGCCCTGAAAACACTAAAAGTGACATGTTGCTGTTTTCTGACCAACTAGTGATGAAAACCAGAAGAAACTGCCTTGCTACTATAGACTTCACCAAAGTACATGTTTCTGGCTTGGAAACTTGTTTCTGAGTGCTTCTGGACAAAAGTAACAGCCTAAGTGACAACATGCTGTCAAAATGCTTTTCGGGCCCTGAAAACACTAAAAGTGACATGTTGCTGTTTTCTGACCAACTAGTGATGAAAACCAGAAGAAACTGCCTTGCTACTATAGACTTCACCAAAGTACATGTTTCTGGCTTGGAAACTTGTTTCTGAGTGCTTCTGGTGAAAAGTAACAGCCTAAGTGACAACATGCTCTCAAAATGCTTTTCGGGCCCTGAAAACACTAAAAGTGACATGTTGCTGTTTTCTGACCAACTAGTGATGGAAACCAGAGGAAACTGCCTTGCTACTATAGACTTCACCAAAGTACATGTTTCTGGCTTGGATACTTGTTTCTGAGTGCTTCTGGACAAAAGTAAGAGCCTAAGTGACAACATGCTGTCAAAATGCTTTTCGGGCCCTGAAAACACTAAAAGTGACATGTTGCTGTTTTCTGACCAACTAGTGATGAAAACCAGAAGAAACTGCCTTGCTACTATAGAATTCACAAAACCACATGTTTCTGGCTTGGAAACGTGTTTCTGAGTGCTTCTGGACAAAAGTAACAGCCTAAGTGACAACATGCTCTCAAAATGCTTTTCGGGCCCTGAAAACACTAAAAGTGACATGATGCTGTTTTCTGACCAACTAGTAATGGAAACCACAGGAAACTGCCTTGCTACTATAGACTTCACCAAAGTACATGTTTCTGGTTTTGATACTTGTTTCTGAGTGCTTCTGGACAAAAGTAACAGCCTAAGTGACAACATGCTCTCAAAATGCTTGTCGGGGCCTGAAAAGGTTAAAAAGGACATGATGTTGTTGTCTGACCAAATTGTGACGGAAACCAGAGGAAACTGCATTGCTGCTATAGAATTCACCAAACCACATGTTTCTGGCCTGGAAACGTGTTTCTCAGTGCTTCTGGTCACAAGTAACAACCTAAGATACAACATGTTCTCAAAATGCTTTTCGAGGCCTGAAAATGCTCAAAGTAACATGATGATGTTTTCTGACCAACTAGCGGTGGAAATCAGAGGAAACTCCATTGCTAGTATAGAATTCACCAAACCACATGTTTGTGGCTTGGAAAACTCAAAATGCTTTTCGGGGCCTGAAAACACTAAAAGTGACATGATGCTGTTTTCTGACCTACTAGTGATGAAAACCAGAAGGAACTGCCTTGCTACTACAGAATTCAACAAACCACATGTTTCTGGCTTGGAAACTTGTTTCTGAGTGTTTCTGTTGAAAAGTAACAGCCTAAGTGACAACATGCTCTCAAAATGCTTTTCGGGGCCTGAAAACACTAAAAGTGACATGTTGCTGTTTTCTGACCAACTAGTGATGGAAACCACAGGAAACTGCCTTGCTACTATAGACTTCACCAAAGTACATGTTTCTGGTTTCGATACTTGTTTCTGAGTGCTTCTGGACAAAAGTAACAGCCTAAGTGACAACATGCTCTCAAAATGCTTTTCGGGCCCTGTAAACACTAAAAGTGACATGATGCTGTTCTCTCACCAACTAGTGAGGGAAACCACAGGAAACTGCCTTGCTACTATAGAATTCACCAAACCACATGTTTCTGGCTTGGATACTTTTTTCTGAGTGTTTCTGGTGAAAAGTAACAGCCTAAGTGACAACATGCTCTCAAAATGCTTTTCGGGGCCTGAAAACACTAAAAGTGACATGTTGCTGTTTTCTGACCAACTAGTGATGGAAACCAGAGGAAACTGCCTTACTACTATAGACTTCACCAAAGTACATGTTTCTGGTTTCGAAACTTGTTTCTGAGTGCTTCTGGACAAAAGTAACAGCCTAAGTGACAACATGCTCTCAAAATGTTTTTCGGGCCCTGAAAACACTAAAAGTGACATGTTGCTGTTCTCTCACCAACTAGCGAGGGAAACCACAGGAAACTGCCTTGCTACTATAGAATTCACCAAACCACATGTTTCTGGCTTGGATACTTGTTTCTGAGTGCTTCTGGACAAAAGTAACAGCCTAAGTGACAACATGCTTTCAAAATGCTTTTCGGGGCCTGAAAAAACTAAAAGTGACATGTTGCTGTTTTCTGACCAACTAGTGATGGAAACCAGAGGAAACTGCCTTGCTGCTATAGACTTCACCAAAGTACATGTTTCTGGTTTCGATACTTGTTTCTGAGTGCTTCTGGACAAAAGTCACAGCCTAAGTGACAACATGCTCTCAAACTACTTTTCGGGGCCTGAAAACACTAAAAGTGACATGTTGCTGTTTTCTGACCAACTAGTGATGAAAACCAGAAGAAACTGCCTTGCTACTATAGACTTCACCAAAGTACATGTTTCTGGCTTGGATACTTGTTTCTGAGTGCTTCTGGACAAAAGTAACAGCCTAAGTGACAACATGCTCTCAAAATGCTTTTCGAGCCCTGAAAACACTAAAAGTGACATGTTGCTGTTTTCTGACCAACTAGTGATGAAAACCAGAAGAAACTGCCTTGCTACTATAGAATTTAACAAGCCACATGTTTCTGGCTCGTAAACTTATTTCTGAGTGCTTCTGGACAAAAGTAACAGCCTAAGTGACAACATGCTCTCAAAATGCTTTTCGGGCCCTGAAAACACTAAAAGTGACATGTTGCTGTTTTCTGACCAACTAGTGATGGAAACCAGAGGAAACTGCCTTGCTACTATAGACTTCACCAAAGTACATGTCTCTGGTTTCGATACTTGTTTCTGAGTGCTTCTGGACAAAAGTAACAGCGTAAGTGACAACATGCTCTCAAAATGCTTTTCGGGCCCTTAATACACTAAAAGGGACATGATGCTGTTTTCTGACCTACTAGTGATGAAAACCAGAAGGAACTGCCTTGCTACTACAGAATTCAACAAACCACATGTTTCTGGCTCTTAAACTTGTTTCTGAGTGCTTCTGGACAAAAGTAACAGCCTAAGTGACAACATGCTCTCAAAATGCTTTTCGGGCCCTGAAAACACTAAAAGTGACATGTTGCTGTTTTCTGACCAACTAGTGATGAAAACCACAAGAAACTGCCTTGCTACTATAGAATTCACCAAACCACATGTTTCTGGCTTGGAAACGTGTTTCTGAGTGATTCTGGACAAAAGTAACAGCCTAAGTGACAACATGCTGTCAAAATGCTTTTCGGGCCCTGAAAACACTAAAAGTGACATGTTGCTGTTTTCTGACCAACTAGTGATGGAAACCACAGGAAACTGCCTTGCTACTATAGACTTCACTAAAGTACATGTTTCTGGTTTTGATACTTGTTTCTGAGTGCTTCTGGACAAAAGTATCAGCCTAAGTGACAACATGCTCTCAAAATGCTTTTCGGTGCCTGAAAACACTAAAAGTGACATGATGCTGTTCTCTCACCAACTAGTGAGGGAAACCACAGTAAACTGCATTGCTACTATAGAATTCACCAAACCACATGTTTCTGGCTTGGAAACGTGTTTCTGAGTGCTTCTGGACAAAAGTAACAGCCTAAGTGACAACATGCTCTCAAAATGCTTTTCGGGCCCTGAAAACACTAAAAGTGACATGTTGCTGTTTTCTGACCAACTAGTGATGGAAACCACAGGAAACTGCATTGCTACTATAGAATTCACCAAAGTACATGTTTCTGGCTTGGAAACTTGTCTCTGAGTGCTTCTGGTCAAAAGTAACAGCTTAAGTTACAACATGCTCTCAAACTGCTTGTCGGGGCCTGAAAAGGTTTAAAGGGAAATGATGTTGTTGTCTGACCAAATTGTGACGGAAACCAGAGGAAACTGCATTGCTGCTATAGAATTCACCAAACCACATGTTTCTGGCCTGGAAACGTGTTTCTCAGTGCTTCTGGTCACAAGTAACAACCTAAGATACAACACGTTCTCAAAATGCTTTTCGAGGCCTGAAAATGCTCAAAGTAACATGATAATGTTTTCTTACCAACTAGCGATGGAAATCAGAGGAAACTGCATTGCTAGTATAGAATTCACCAAACCACATGTTTCTGGCTAGGAAAACTCAAAATGCTTTTCGGGGCCTGAAAACACTAAAAGTGACATGATGCTGTTTTCTGACCTACTAGTGATGAAAACCAGAAGGAACTGCCTTGCTACTACAGAATTCAACAAACCACATGTTTCTGGCTTTGAAACTTGTTTCTGAGTGTTTCTGTTGAAAAGTAACAGCCTAACTGACAACATGCTCTCAAAATGCTTTTCGGGGTCTGAAAACACTAAAAGGGACATGTTGCTGTTTTCTGACCAACTAGTGATGGAAACCAGAGGAAACTGCCTTGCTACTATAGACTTCACCAAAGTACATGTTTCGGGTTTCGATACTTGTTTCTGAGTGCTTCTGGACAAAAGTAACAGCCTAAGTGACAACATGCTCTCAAAATGCTTTTCGGGCCCTTAAAACACTAAAAGTGACATGATGCTGTTTTCTGACCTACTAGTGATGAAAACCAGAAGAAACTGCCTTGCTACTACAGAATTCAACAAACCACATGTTTCTGGCTCGTAAACTTGTTTCTGAGTGCTTCTGGACAAAAGTAACAGCCTAAGTGACAACATGCTCTCAAAATGCTTTTCGGGGCCTGAAAACACTAAAAGTGACATGTTGCTGTTTTCTGACCAACTAGTGATGAAAACCACAAGAAACTGCCTTGCTACTATAGAATTCACCAAACCACATGTTTCTGGCTTGGAAACGTGTTTCTGAGTGCTTCTGGACAAAAGTAACAGCCTAAGTGACAACATGCTTTCAAAATGCTTTTCGGGGCCTGAAAACACTAAAAGTGACATGTTGCTGTTTTCTGACCAACTAGTGATGGAAACCAGAGGAAACTGCCTTGCTACTATAGACTTCACCAAAGTACATGTTTCTGGTTTCGATACTTGTTTCTGAGTGCTTCTGGACAAAAGTAACAGCCTAAGTGACAACATGCTCTCAAAATGCTTTTCGGGGCCTGAAAACACTAAAAGTGACATGATGCTGTTCTCTCACCAACTAGTGATGGAAACCACAGGAAACTGCCTTGCTACTATGGAATTCACCAAACCACATGTTTCTGGCTTGGATACTTGTTTCTGAGTGCTTCTGGACAAAAGTAACAGCCTAAGTGACAACATGCTTTCAAAATGCTTTTCGGGGCCTGAAAAAACTAAAAGTGACATGTTGCTGTTTTCTGACCAACTAGTGATGGAAACCACAGGAAACTGCCTTGCTACTATAGACTTCACCAAAGTACATGTTTCTGGTTTCGATACTTGTTTCTGAGTGCTTCTGGACAAAAGTAAGAGCCTAAGTGACAACATGCTGTCAAAATGCTTTTCGGGCCCTGAAAACACTAAAAGTGACATGTTGCTGTTTTCTGACCAACTAGTGATGAAAACCAGAAGAAACTGCCTTGCTACTATAGACTTCAGCAAAGTACATGTTTCTGGCTTGGAAACTTGTTTCTGAGTGCTTCTGGTGAAAAGTAACAGCCTAAGTGACAACATGCTGTCAAAATGCTTTTCGGGCCCTGAAAACACTAAAAGTGACATGTTGCTGTTTTCTGACCAACTAGTGATGGAAACCACAGGAAACTGCCTTGCTACTATAGACTTCACCAAAGTACATGTTTCTGGTTTTGATACTTGTTTCTGAGTGCTTCTGGACAAAAGTAACAGCCTAAGTGACAACATGCTCTCAAAATGCTTTTCGGTGCCTGAAAACACTAAAAGTGACATGATGCTGTTCTCTCACCAACTAGTGAGGGAAACCACAGGAAACTGCATTGCTACTATAGAATTCACCAAACCACATGTTTCTGGCTTGGAAACGTGTTTCTGAGTGTTTGTGGTGAAAAGTAACAGCCTAAGTGACAACATGCTTTCAAAATGCTTTTCGGGCCCTGAAAACACTAAAAGTGACATGTTGCTGTTTTCTGACCAACTAGTGATGGAAACCAGAGGAAACTACCTTGCTACTATAGACTTCACCAAAGTACATGATTCTGGTTTTGATACTTGTTTCTGAGTGCTTCTGGACAAAAGTAACAGCCTAAGTGACAACATGCTCTCAAAATGCTTTTCGGTGCCTGAAAACACTAAAAGTGACATGATGCTGTTCTCTCACCAACTAGTGAGGGAAACCACAGGAAACTGCATTGCTACTATAGAATTCACCAAACCACATGTTTCTGGCTTGGAAACGTGTTTCTGAGTGCTTCTGGACAAAAGTAACAGCCTAAGTGACAACATGCTCTCAAAATGCTTTTCGAGCCCTGAAAACACTAAAAGTGACATGTTGCTGTTTTCTGACCAACTAGTGATGAAAACCAGAAGAAACTGCCTTGCTACTATAGAATTCAACAAGCCACACGTTTCTGGCTCGTAAACTTGTTTCTGAGTGCTTTTGGACAAAAGTAACAGCCTAAGTGACAACATGCTCTCAAAATGCTTTTCGGTGCCTGAAAACACTAAAAGTGACATGATGCTGTTCTCTCACCAACTAGTGAGGGAAACCACAGGAAACTGCATTGCTACTATAGAATTCACCAAACCACATGTTTCTGGCTTGGAAACGTGTTTCTGAGTGTTTCTGGTGAAAAGTAACAGCCTAAGTGACAACATGCTTTCAAAATGCTTTTCGGGCCCTGAAAACACTAAAAGTGACATGTTGCTGTTTTCTGACCAACTAGTGATGGAAACCAGAGGAAACTACCTTGCTACTATAGACTTCACCAAAGTACATGATTCTGGTTTTGATACTTGTTTCTGAGTGCTTCTGGACAAAAGTAACAGCCTAAGTGACAACATGCTCTCAAAATGCTTTTCGGTGCCTGAAAACACTAAAAGTGACATGATGCTGTTCTCTCACCAACTAGTGAGGGAAACCACAGGAAACTGCATTGCTATTATAGAATTCACCAAACCACATGTTTCTGGCTTGGAAACGTGTTTCTGAGTGCTTCTGGACAAAAGTAACAGCCTAAGTGACAACATGCTCTCAAAATGCTTTTCGAGCCCTGAAAACACTAAAAGTGACATGTTGCTGTTTTCTGACCAACTAGTGATGAAAACCAGAAGAAACTGCCTTGCTACTATAGAATTCAACAAGCCACACGTTTCAGGCTCGTAAACTTGTTTCTGAGTGCTTTTGGACAAAAGTAACAGCCTAAGTGACAACATGCTCTCAAAATGCTTTTCGGGCCCTGAAAACACTAAAAGTGACATGATGCTGTTTTCTGACCTACTAGTGATGAAAACCAGAAGGAACTGCCTTGCTACTATAGAATTCACCAAACCACATGTTTCTGGCTTCGAAACGTGTTTCTGAGTGCTTCTGGACAAAAGTAACAGCCTAAGTGACAACATGCTCTCAAAATGCTTTTCGGGCCCTGAAAACACTAAAAGTGACATGTTGCTGTTTTCTGACCAACTAGTGATGAAAACCAGAAGAAACTGCCTTGCTACTATAGACTTCACCAAAGTACATGTTTCTGGTTTTGATACTTGTTTCTAAGTGCTTCTGGACAAAAGTAACAGCCTAAGTGACAACATGCTCTCAAAATGCTTTTCGGGGCCTGAAAACACTAAAAGTGACATGTTGCTGTTTTCTGACCAACAAGTGATGGAAACCACAGGAAACTGCATTGCTACTATAGAATTCACCAAAGTACATGTTTCTGGCTTGGAAACTTGTTTCTGAGTGCTTCTGGTCAAAAGTAACAGCTTAAGTTACAACATGCTCTCAAAATGCTTGTCGGGGCCTGAAAAGGTTAAAAGGGACATGATGTTGTTGTCTGACCAAATTGTGACGGAAACCATAGGAAACTGCATTGCTGCTATAGAATTCACCAAACCACATGTTTCTGGCCTGGAAACGTGTTTCTGAGTGCTTCTGGTCACAAGTAACAACCTAAGATACAACATGTTCTCAAAATGCTTTTCGAGGCCTGAAAATGCTCAAAGTAACATGATGATGTTTTCTGACCAACTAGCGATGGAAATCAGAGGAAACTGCATTGCTAGTATAGAATTCACCAAACCACATGTTTCCGGCTTGGAAAACTCAAAATGCTTTTCGGGCCCTGAAAACACTAAAAGTGACATGAGGCTGTTTTCTGACCTACTAGTGATGAAAACCAGAAGGAACTGCCTTGCTACTATAAAATTCAACAAACCACATGTTTCTGGCTTGGAAACTTGTTTCTGAGTGTTTCTGTTGAAAAGTAACAGCCTAAGTGACAACATGCTCTCAAAATGCTTTTTGGGGCCTGAAAACACTAAAAGTGACATGATGCTGTTTTCTGACCTACTAGTGATGAAAACCAGAAGGAACTGCCTTGCTACTACAGAATTCAACAAACCACATGTTTCTGGCTCGTAAACTCGTTTCTGAGTGCTTCTGGACAAAATTAACAGCCTAAGTGACAACATGCTCTCAAAATGCTTTTCGGGCCCTGAAAACACTAAAAGTGACATGTTGCTGTTTTCTGACCAACTAGTGATGGAAACCACAGGAAACTGCCTTGCTACTATAGTTTTCACCAAAGTACATGTTTCTGGCTTGGATACTTGTTTCTGAGTGCTTCTGGACAAAAGTAACAGCCTAAGTGACAACATGCTGTCAAAATGCTTTTCGGGCCCTGAAAACACTAAAAGTGACATGTTGCTGTTTTCTGACCAACTAGTGATGGAAACCAGAAGAAACTGCCTTGCTACTATAGAATTCAACAAGCCACACGTTTCTGGCTCGTAAACTTGTTTCTGAGTGCTTCTGGACAAAAGTAACAGCCTAAGTGACAACATGCTCTCAAAATGCTTTTCGGGCCCTGAAAACACTAAAAGTGACATGATGCTGTTTTCTGACCTACTAGTGATGAAAACCAGAAGGAACTGCCTTGCTACTACAGAATTCAACAAACCACATGTTTCTGGTTTGGAAACGTGTTTCTGAGTGCTTCTGAAAAAAAGTAACAGCCTAAGTGACAACATGCTCTCAAAATGCTTTTCGGGCCCTGAAAACACTAAAAGTGACATGTTGCTGTTTTCTGACCAACTAGTGATGAAAACCAGAAGAAACTGCCTTGCTACTATAGAATTCACCAAACCACATGTTTCTGGCTTGGAAACGTGTTTCTGAGTGTTTCTGGTGAAAAGACAGCCTAAGTGACAACATGCTCTCAAAATGCTTTTCGGGCCCTGAAAACACTAAAAGTGACATGTTGCTGTTTTCTGACCAACTAGTGATGGAAACCACAGGAAACTGCCTTGCTACTATAGAATTCACCAAAGTACATGTTTCTGGCTTGGATACTTGTTTCTGAGTGCTTCTGGACAAAAGTAACAGCCTAAGTGAAAACATGCTCTCAAAATGCTTTTCGAGCCCTGAAAACACTAAAAGTGACATGTTGCTGTTTTCTGACCAACTAGTGATGAAAACCAGAAGAAACTGCCTTGCTACTATAGAATTCAACAAGCCACATGTTTCTGGCTCGTAAACTTGTTTCTGAGTGCTTCTGGACAAAAGTAACAGCCTAAGTGACAACATGCTCTCAAAATGCTTTTCGGTGCCTGAAAACACTAAAAGTGACATGATGCTGTTATCTCACCAACTAGTGATGGAAACCACAGGAAACTGCCTTGCTACTATAGACTTCACCAAAGTACATGTTTCTGGTTTCGATACTTGTTTCTGAGTGCTTCTGGACAAAAGTAACAGCCTAAGTGACAACATGCTCTCAAAATGCTTTTCGGGCCCTGAAAACACTAAAAGTGACATGATGCTGTTTTCTGACCTACTAGTGATGAAAACCAGAAGGAACTGCCTTGCTACTATAGAATTCACCAAACCACATGTTTCTGGCTTCGAAACGTGTTTCTGAGTGCTTCTGGACAAAAGTAACAGCCTAAGTGACAACATGCTCTCAAAATGCTTTTCGGGCCCTGAAAACACTAAAAGTGACATGTTGCTGTTTTCTGACCAACTAGTGATGAAAACCAGAAGGAACTGCCTTGCTACTATAGACTTCACCAAAGTACATGTTTCTGGTTTTGATACTTGTTTCTAAGTGCTTCTGGACAAAAGTAACAGCCTAAGTGACAACATGCTCTCAAAATGCTTTTCGGGGCCTGAAAACACTAAAAGTGACAAGTTGCTGTTTTCTGACCAACAAGTGATGGAAACCACAGGAAACTGCATTGCTACTATAGAATTCACCAAAGTACATGTTTCTGGCTTGGAAACTTGTCTCTGAGTGCTTCTGGTCAACAGTAACAGCTTAAGTTACAACATGCTCTCAAAATGTTTTTCGGGCCCTGAAAACACTAAAAGTGACATGTTGCTGTTTTCTGACCAACTAGTGATGGAAACGACAGGAAACTGCATTGCTACTATAGAATTCACCAAAGTACATGTTTCTGGCTTGGAAACTTGTCTCTGAGTGCTTCTAGTCAAAAGTAACAGCTTAAGTTACAACATGCTCTCAAAATGCTTGTCGGGGCCTGAAAAGGTTAAAAGGGACATGATGTTGTTGTCTGACCAAATTGTGACGGAAACCAGAGGAAACTGCATTGCTGCTATAGAATTCACCAAACCACATGTTTCTGGCCTGGAAACGTGTTTCTCAGTGCTTCTGGTCACAAGTAACAACCTAAGATACAACATGTTCTCAAAATGCTTTTCGAGGCCTGAAAATGCTCAAAGTAACATGATGATGTTTTCTGACCAACTAGCGATGGAAATCAGAGGAAACTGCATTGCTAGTATAGATTTCACCAAACCACATCTTTCTGGCTTGGAAAACTCAAAATGCTTTTCGGGGCCTGAAAACACTAAAAGTGACATGAGGCTGTTTTCTGACCAACTAGTGATGGAAACCACAGGAAACTGCCTTGCTACTATAGATTTCAGCAAAGTACATGTTTCTGGCTTGGATATTTGTTTCTGAGTGCTTCTGGACAAAAGTAACAGCCTAAGTGACAACATGCTCTCAAAATGCTTTTCGGGCCCTGAAAACACTAAAAGTGACATGTTGCTGTTTTCTGACCAACTAGTGATGGAAACCACAGGAAACTGCCTTGCTAGTATAGAATTCACCAAAGTACATGTTTCTGGCTTGGATACTTGTTTCTGAGTGCTTCTGGACAAAAGTAACAGCCTAAGTGAAAACATGCTCTCAAAATGCTTTTCGAGCCCTGAAAACACTAAAAGTGACATGTTGCTGTTTTCTGACCAACTAGTGATGAAAACCAGAAGAAACTGCCTTGCTACTATAGACTTCACCAAAGTACATGTTTCTGGTTTCGATACTTGTTTCTGAGTGCTTCTGGACAAAAGTAACAGCCTAAGTGACAACATGCTCTCAAAATGCTTTTCGGGCCCTGAAAACACTAAAAGTGACATGATGCTGTTTTCTGACCTACTAGTGATGAAAACCAGAAGGAACTGCCTTGCTACTATAGAATTCACCAAACCACATGTTTCTGGCTTCGAAACGTGTTTCTGAGTGCTTCTGGACAAAAGTAACAGCCTAAGTGACAACATGCTCTCAAAATGCTTTTCGGGCCCTGAAAACACTAAAAGTGACATGTTGCTGTTTTCTGACCAACTAGTGATGAAAACCAGAAGGAACTGCCTTGCTACTATAGACTTCACCAAAGTACATGTTTCTGGTTTTGATACTTGTTTCTAAGTGCTTCTGGACAAAAGTAACAGCCTAAGTGACAACATGCTCTCAAAATGCTTTTCGGGGCCTGAAAACACTAAAAGTGACAAGTTGCTGTTTTCTGACCAACAAGTGATGGAAACCACAGGAAACTGCATTGCTACTATAGAATTCACCAAAGTACATGTTTCTGGCTTGGAAACTTGTCTCTGAGTGCTTCTGGTCAACAGTAACAGCTTAAGTTACAACATGCTCTCAAAATGTTTTTCGGGCCCTGAAAACACTAAAAGTGACATGTTGCTGTTTTCTGACCAACTAGTGATGGAAACGACAGGAAACTGCATTGCTACTATAGAATTCACCAAAGTACATGTTTCTGGCTTGGAAACTTGTCTCTGAGTGCTTCTAGTCAAAAGTAACAGCTTAAGTTACAACATGCTCTCAAAATGCTTGTCGGGGCCTGAAAAGGTTAAAAGGGACATGATGTTGTTGTCTGACCAAATTGTGACGGAAACCAGAGGAAACTGCATTGCTGCTATAGAATTCACCAAACCACATGTTTCTGGCCTGGAAACGTGTTTCTCAGTGCTTCTGGTCACAAGTAACAACCTAAGATACAACATGTTCTCAAAATGCTTTTCGAGGCCTGAAAATGCTCAAAGTAACATGATGATGTTTTCTGACCAACTAGCGATGGAAATCAGAGGAAACTGCATTGCTAGTATAGATTTCACCAAACCACATCTTTCTGGCTTGGAAAACTCAAAATGCTTTTCGGGGCCTGAAAACACTAAAAGTGACATGAGGCTGTTTTCTGACCAACTAGTGATGGAAACCACAGGAAACTGCCTTGCTACTATAGATTTCAGCAAAGTACATGTTTCTGGCTTGGATATTTGTTTCTGAGTGCTTCTGGACAAAAGTAACAGCCTAAGTGACAACATGCTCTCAAAATGCTTTTCGGGCCCTGAAAACACTAAAAGTGACATGTTGCTGTTTTCTGACCAACTAGTGATGGAAACCACAGGAAACTGCCTTGCTAGTATAGAATTCACCAAAGTACATGTTTCTGGCTTGGATACTTGTTTCTGAGTGCTTCTGGACAAAAGTAACAGCCTAAGTGAAAACATGCTCTCAAAATGCTTTTCGAGCCCTGAAAACACTAAAAGTGACATGTTGCTGTTTTCTGACCAACTAGTGATGAAAACCAGAAGAAACTGCCTTGCTACTATAGAATTCAACAAGCCACATGTTTCTGGCTCGTAAACTTGTTTCTGAGTGCTTCTGGACAAAAGTAACAGCCTAAGTGACAACATGCTCTCAAAATGCTTTTCGGGCCCTGAAAACACTAAAAGTGACATGTTGCTGTTTTCTGACCTACTAGTAATGGAAATCAGAGGAAACTGCCTTGCTACTATAGACTTCACCAAAGTACATGTTTCTGGTTTTGATACTTGTTTCTGAGTGCTTCTGGACAAAAGTAACAGCCTAAGTGACAACATGCTCTCAAAATGCTTTTCGGTGCCTGAAAACACTAAAAGTGACATGATGCTGTTCTCTCACCAACTAGTGAGGGAAACCACAGGAAATTGCATTGCTACTATAGAATTCACCAAACCACATGTTTCTGGCTTGGAAACTTGTTTCTGAGTGCTTCTGGTGAAAAGTAACAGCCTAAGTGACAACATGCTCTCAAAATGCTTTTCGGGCCTGAAAACACTAAAAGGGACATGATGCTGTTTTCTGACCAACTAGTAATGAAAACCAGAAGAAACTGCCTTGCTACTATAGAATTCACCAAACCACATGTTTCTGGCTTGGAAACGTGTTTCTGAGTGTTTCTGGACAAAAGTAACAGCCTAAGTGACAACATGCTCTCAAAATGCTTTTCGGGCCCTGAAAACACTAAAAGTGACATGTTGCTGTTTTCTGACCAACTAGTGATGGAAACCACAGGAAACTGCATTGCTACTATAGAATTCACCAAAGTACATGTTTCTGGCTTGGAAACTTGTCTCTGAGTGCTTCTAGTCAAAAGTAACAGCTTAAGTTACAACATGCTCTCAAAATGCTTGTCGGGGCCTGAAAAGGTTAAAAGGGACATGATGTTGTTGTCTGACCATATTGTGACGGAAACCAGAGGAAACTGCATTGCTGCTATAGAATTCACCAAACCACATGTTTTTGGCCTGGAAACGTGTTTCTCAGTGCTTCTGGTCACAAGTAACAACCTAAGATACAACATGTTCTCAAAATGCTTTTTGAGGCCTGAAAATGCTCAAAGTAACATGATGATGTTTTCTGACCAACTAGCGATGGAAATCAGAGGAAACTGCATTGCTAGTATAGAATTCACCAAACCACATGTTTCTGGCTTGGAAAACTCAAAATGCTTTTCGGGGCCTGAAAACACTAAAAGTGACATGATGCTGTTTTCTGACCAACTAGCGATGGAAATCAGAGGAAACTGCATGGCTAGTATAGAATTCACCAAACCATATGTTTCTGGCTTGGAAACCTCAAAATGCTTTTCGGGGCCTGAAAACACTAAAAGTGACATGATGCTGTTTTCTGACCTACTAGTGATGAAAACCAGAAGGAACTGCCTTGCTACTATAGAATTCACCAAACCACATGTTTCTGGCTTGGAAACTTGTTTCTGAGTGTTTCTGTTGAAAAGTAACAGCCTAAGTGACAACATGCTCTCAAAATGATTTTCGGGCCTGAAAACACTAAAAGGGACATGATGCTGTTTTCTGACCAACTAGTAATGAAAACCAGTAGAAACTGCCTTGCTACTATAGAATTCACCAAACCACAAGTTTCTGGCTTGGAAACGTGTTTCTGAGTGTTTCTGGTGAAAAGTAACAGCCTAAGTGACAACATGCTTTCAAAATGCTTTTCGGGCCCTGAAAACACTAAAAGTAACATGTTGCTGTTTTCTGACCAATTAGTGATGGAAACCAGAGGAAACTGCCTTGCTACTATAGACTTCACCAAACCACATGTTTCTGGTTTTGATACTTGTTTGTGAGTGCTTCTGGACAAAAGTAACAGCCTAAGTGACAACATGCTCTCAAAATGCTTTTCGGTGCCTGAAAACACTAAAAGTGACATGATGCTGTTCTCTCACCAACTAGTGAGGGAAACCACAGGAAACTGCATTGCTACTATAGAATTCACCAAACCACATGTTTCTGGCTCGGAAACGTGTTTCTGAGTGCTTCTGGACAAAAGTAACAGCCTAAGTGACAACATGCTCTCAAAATGCTTTTCGGGCCCTGAAAACACTAAAAGTGACATGATGCTGTTTTCTGACCTACTAGTGATGAAAACCAGAAGGAACTGCCTTGCTACTACAGAATTCAACAAACCACATGTTTCTGGTTTGGAAACGTGTTTCTGAGTGCTTCTGAACAAAAGTAACAGCCTAAGTGACAACATGCTCTCAAAATGCTTTTCGGGCCCTGAAAACACTAAAAGTGACATGTTGCTGTTTTCTGACCAACTAGTGATGGAAACCACAGGAAACTGCCTTGCTACTATAGACTTCAACAAAGTACATGTTTCTGGTTTTGATACTTGTTTCTGAGTGCTTCTGGACAAAAGTAACAGCCTAAGTGACAACATGCTCTCAAAATGCTTTTCGGTGCCTGAAAACACTAAAAGTGACATGATGCTGTTCTCTCACCAACTAGTGAGGGAAACCACAGGAAACTGCATTGCTACTATAGAATTCACCAAACCACATGTTTCTGGCTTGGAAACGTGTTTCTGAGTGTTTGTGGTGAAAAGTAACAGCCTAAGTGACAACATGCTTTCAAAATGCTTTTCGGGCCCTGAAAACACTAAAAGTGACATGTTGCTGTTTTCTGACCAACTAGTGATGGAAATCAGAGGAAACTACCTTGCTACTATAGACTTCACCAAAGTACATGATTCTGGTTTTGATACTTGTTTCTAAGTGCTTCTGGACAAAAGTAACAGCCTAAGTGACAACATGCTCTCAAAATGCTTTTCGGGCCCTGAAAACACTAAAAGTGACATGTTGCTGTTTTCTGACCAACAAGTGATGGAAACCACAGGAAACTGCATTGCTACTATAGAATTCACCAAAGTACATGTTTCTGGCTTGGAAACTTGTCTCTGAGTGCTTCTGGTCAACAGTAACAGCTTAAGTTACAACATGCTCTCAAAATGCTTTTCGGGCCCTGAAAACACTAAAAGTGACATGTTGCTGTTTTCTGACCAACTAGTGATGGAAACCACAGGAAACTGCATTGCTACTATAGAATTCACCAAAGTACATGTTTCTGGCTTGGAAACTTGTCTCTGAGTGCTTCTGGTCAAAAGTAACAGCTTAAGTTACAACATGCTCTCAAAATGCTTGTCGGGGCCTGAAAAGGTTAAAAGGGACATGATGTTGTTGTCTGACCAAATTGTGACGGAAACCAGAGGAAACTGCATTGCTGCTGTAGAATTCACCAAACCACATGTTTCTGGCCTGGAAACGTGTTTCTCAGTGCTTCTGGTCACAAGTAACAACCTAAGATACAACATGTTCTCAAAATGCTTTTCGAGGCCTGAAAATGCTCAAAGTAACATGATGATGTTTTCTGACCAACTAGCGATGGAAATCAGAGGAAACTGCATTGCTAGTATAGAATTCACCAAACCACATGTTTCTGGCTTGGAAAACTCAAAATGCTTTTCGGGCCCTGAAAACACTAAAAGTGACATGATGCTGTTTTCTGACCAACTAGTGAGGGAAACCACAGGAAACTGCATTGCTGCTATAAAGTTCACCAAACCACATGTTTCTGGCTTGGAAACTTGTTTCTGAGTGCTTCTTGTCAAAAGTAACAGCCAAAAGTACAACATGCTCTCAAAATGCTTTTCGGGGCCTGAAAACACTAAAAGTGACATGATGCTGTTCTCTCACCAACTAGTGAGGGAAACCACAGGAAACTGCATTGCTGCTATACAATTCACCAAACCACATGTTTCTGGCTTGGAAACTTGTTTCTCAGTGCTTCTGGTCAAAAGTAACAGCCTAAGTTACAACATGCTCTCAAAATGCTTTTCGGGCCCTGAAAACGCTAGAAGTGACATGATGCTGTTTTCTGACCAACTAGTGAGGGAAACCAGAGGAAACTGCATTGCTGCTATAGAATTCACCAAACCACATGTTTCTGTCTTGGAAACTTGTTTCTCAGTGCTTCTTGTCAAAAGTAACAGCCTAAGTTACAACATGCTCTCAAAATGCTTTTCGGGGCCTGAAGACGCTGAAAGTGACATGATGATGTTTTCTGACGCACTAGTGAGTTCCCTCTCTAGTGGGTCAGAAAACATCATCATGTCATTTTTAGCATTTTTAGACCAGAGGAAACTGCATTGCTACTATAGAATTCACTAAACCACATGTTTCTGGCTTGGAAACTAGTTTCTCAGTGCTTCTGGTCAAAATAACAGCCTAAGTTACAACATGCTCTCAAAATGCTTTTCGGGGCCTGAAGACCCTCAAAGTGACATGATGCTGTTTTCTGACCAACTAGTGAGTTCCCTCACTAGTTGGTCAGAAAACAACATCATGTCACTTTGATCGTTTTCAGACCAGAGGAAACTACATTGCTACTATAGAATTCACTAAACCACATGTTTCTGGCTTGGAAACTTGTTTCTGAGTGCTTCTGGTCAAATGTAATAGCCTAAGTTACAACATCCTCTCAAAATGCTTTTCGAGGCCTGGAAACACTAAAAGTGACATGATGCTGTTTTCTGACCAACTAGTGAGGGACACCAGAGGAAACTGCATTGCTGCTATATAATTCACCAAACCACATATTTCTGGCTTGGAAACTTGTTTCTGAGTGTTTCTGGTCAAAAGTAACAGCCTAAGTTACAACATGCTCTCAAAATGCTTTTCAGGGCCTTAAGATGCTCAAAGTGACACGATGCTGTTTTCTGACCAACTAGTGAGGGAAACCAGAGGAAACTGCATTGCTGCTATACAATTCACCAACCCACATGTTTCTGGCTTGGAAACTTGTTTCTGAGTGCCTCTGGTCAAAAGTAACAGCCTAAGTTACGACATGCTCTCCAAATGCTTTTCGGGGCCTGAAAACGCTAAAAGTGACATGATGCTGTTTTCTGACCAACTAGTGAGGGAAACCAGGGGAAACTGCATTGCTGCTATAGAATTCACCAAACCACATGTTTCTGGCTTGGAAACTTGTTTCTGAGTGCTTCTTGTCAAAAGTAACAGCCTAAGTCACAAAATTCTCTCAAAACACTTGTCTGGTGCTGAAAACTCAAAATGTGACATTATGCTGTTTTCTGTCCAACTACTGAGGGAAACTATAGGAAACTGGCTTGCTACTACAGAATTCTCCAAACCACATGTTTCTGGCTTGGAAACTTGTTTCTAAGTGCTTCTGATCAAAAGCAACAGCGTAACTTACATCATGCACTCAAAATGGTTTTCTGGTGCTGAAAACGCTAAATGTGACATGATGCTGTTTTCTGACCATCTCCTGAGGGAAACTATAGGAAACTGGCTTGCTAATAGACAATTCTCCAAACCACATGTTTCTGGTTGGGAAACTTGTTTCTAAGTGCTTCTGTTCAAAAGCAATAGCTTAAGTTACAACATCCTCTCAAAACGCTTGTCTGGTTCTGAAAACGCAAAATGTGACATGATGCTGTTTTCTGACCAACTACTGAGGGAAACTATAGGAAACTGGCTATTTCCCAATATTATTGCTAAAACAGACAACTGACTGTGATCGGCTGCAGACTGAACCATTGAATTGCCATATAACTGTAGCAGATTGTCTGCTGCATTCAGTGTTTTTACATTGTCTTTAACACTTAATGAACATAAGCGTGTGTCACATAAGTGAATGTGGTATGACAAAACAATGCATTTTACTGTCATATATGAAAAATAAATGTAAATTAAACAGATAGAATATGAGCACTGTTATGACCACCACCTCTTTTAAGCTGAAATTAAGTTGTGACCTGTTGGACATTAAGAAATTAAGCTATGTTTTCATGTGAAAAAAAGTCTGTGAGGGAGGTTATCTAACACATATATTCCTTTACATATCTGTTTGTCTGTGTAAAGTTTTCCTCTAGGTAATCCAGTGGACTAGTGGCCAGTGGATGCTAAGTGTCAGAAGACAGAAGTGGAGTCTGACAAGACTTCACTTCTGTGCAGTAAACACTTTGAGATTCTCTACTCTAAAAAAGGTCTTTTTTCCCTGAGGTCAGTGTTATCACTGACCTCAGGGTAAAAAGACCTTTTTTTATACCTCATAAAGAATCAAGCAACTTACTGGTTTAAATGTATTAAGTGTTTAGTGTTTATTATTATGTACAATACAATGTTTAGAAGACATTTTTTACTTAGTTTTGTTTACCAATAAGTCCATACAAGGTAGTTAGTCTTCACCTGAAGCACATATTTATGCACCTATCCTGTCAACCTGGTGTATGTATACAATTCATCCACCAATTCTTGACAGAAGTGTTTGCCTTTTACTGTAATTCAAAAGGTATCCACACTGTGAAACCTGAATTACTGGTGCCAAAAGAAGGAAGACCTCATGTATGGAGTGTTGTATTTGGTGCCATTCATCTGGACTGTTGAGAAGGGAGACTGCATGGACAACACCCTGAGTTCTCAAATGCGTTGTGATTATGATGCCAGAAAATCACTTCAAGTTCAGCTTCCTCTAACAAAAAGACAAACCAAATTTTATCAGTTTGTTTGTTATTCTCTGTCTTTGGTATTCAGATTGTTTCTTAACTTTGACTTTTTCTCTGCTATTGTTAGATAGCTAATTGAAGTAGTAACATCTACATTTTAATATTTTAAAAAGATTTTAAAAGGGTGTAACCCGCCTCTTACCCAATGTATCCCAGCCTATCCCAGCTAGTGTGTCGTAGTGAATCTACTATAGGACACTTTGGTGAACTAGTGTTTTTCAGTGTCATAATAAATGACAGAAAAAAATACACCAGAAAGCACAAACTGTAATATCTGTTGTTGTATCCTTAATTGTCAAATGTTCAAGGATGGCAACATTAGCTCTATCATTTATGTTGTTAATTAAGGCTAATAAAGAAATAGCCCTGTAATGAATTACAAATTCTAGCAAAGCCATCAATGAGTTTCTATTGCAATACTATACATGTTGGCTACTGTTTAAATTTAGATCAGATATGCACCATAAAAACCATCAAAAACTTAGGATATGATCCTCATTAATACTTTTATTGAAAATAGAAAAATGCTTTAATTTCAACATTTTATTAGCCATCAACAACACCAGGAAATTCTATAAAACAATGTGATAAAAGGGATTAATTAAATAACGTGACAGTACCGCTGTGGATTAAGGAAAAGGTGAACTGTTACAAGTCAAGTTGAAAATGAAAAGAGATAGTTGAATTTCCAGTGCAACACACTAAGTTTAGTAACAGGGAGAAATTACAGTAGAGATGGTTGACATGAGAAACCACAATATGAAAATAACACTTCATGTTTAAATTTCATCGCTTGGTACAGCAGTCTCTTCACTCAGTGAGTGAAGTCGAAATCATGGTATGGGTGAAGGAATAAAAGATGCCCTTACAATTAAAGTGAGGAGACTGCAACTCAGTGAAAAAGCTCTTGCAGCAGTCCCTGCCTAATGGAGGTATGCTGTAAAAAGTACAGGAGCCATTATTCATTATTATTCATTAAGTCCTTGTGTGTGAGACGGTTTATACATAACAGGCTCAGGCACAGTTTGGGGGAAGTAGCTGTTCTGAAGTCTTTTCATGTTAACAGATGTAAATTTTGTTAAAAGTTGTCACAGGAGCAGAGAGTGTCAAAGACCACGGGGTGGTAAGACTGGGGTGATAAGAGAATAAGACAAAAGGGAACAGTTAAAATATATACATACATGCGCACACACACACACACACACACACACACACACACACGTGTATATCTTACTATATAATGCCGAAAACTCTGTCTGTGGGCGTGTCTATCTGTGTCTCTGTTCCACATTTTTTTCCTCACTGACTTGGTCAATCCATGTGAAATTTGGCACAGTGGTAGAGGGTAGAGTTCTCAATTTCAACCCGAGCCCAAGCCGACCCGAATAAGCCCGACGGGTCGGGTCGGTTTGGGCCGACTAATTAAGTTAATTGGGGCGGGCTGAGTTGGGCTCGGACAGCGGAGAGAGAGAGAAAAAAAAGTGTGTCTGTTAGAGAAGCGTACTGTGTGAGGGTGCAACAGCAGCACTAACACACAATGCTGCTGTCCATGGTTCTCACTTCTGAGCAGCCTGTGAGGAAGCACATATGCATGTCTGTTAAGATTATTCCAAATCCATTCATTATTCAATGTTATGTTGTTGATATTTGAAGGTTATAGTTACCGTTTTTAATAAAGTGTTCGAGTTGAAGTTGAAGTATCGTCTGCTGTGTGTGTGTGTGTGTGTGTGTGTGTGTGTAAGGAGGTGAAAATAGGGCTATAATAATTAAGCAAGAAGAAAATGCGAATTATAGGCTAAAAATAAAGAATGCTGAATTCCGTTCTGACGAAAAAAATAATAATATTAAAACAAGATATGCTGCTGTGAAGTGTGAGCGAAGTTCAGTCAGTCAGCGTGCAGGTGCAGGAAAAGTGTTGAGAGCGGCTGCGGCTCATTAAATGCAGCGGCACAGCGCTACGTGATGCGCAATGGTTGCTCTCCCCCACGCTGACGTTGAAGCCTGTCTGTCTGGTAATATTATTTTGGGACATGAATGATTGGTTGACTTTAAGTGATTAAAGATACTGTATTTGAGCCAGGGAAACCAGACTGCTGAGGCGCACAGGGGGAGCATCATTTTTTCCTCCTTCCATTTAAAAAAAAAAACAACTCGGGTTCAGTCGGGCTCGGACCCAATGATGTACGTGATGATGTCGGGCCGGCCGGTTTTGGGCTTCAAGTCCCTCAGGTCATTTCGGTTTCGGGTTGAATTTTTGGGCCCATTGAGAACTCTAGTAGAGAGTCATGGGAGCATGCGAATGAAGCAATATTACATCAACTGGTCAAAGGGGGGTGCTATAGCAACCGATTGAAATTGCAAAATTTGAATGGGCATATCTCATGCCCCATATGTTGTAGAGACATGAAACTTTGCACAGAGATGCCTCTCCTCATGAGGAACAAATTTGCCTCAAGAACCCATAACTTCCGGTTGTATAGATTTTCCGTCATTTTTTACGTAAAACACTTAAACACTTTAACACACTTACAATCGACCTCTTCCTAGGAAGTTTGACCAATCTGCATGAAACTCTGTGAACATAATCTAGGGACCAATATCTAAAGTTCCCCCTTGGCAAAAGTTGGAAAACTTACGAAAACTGAGCTTCTATAAGGCAATGAATATTGCAGAGGGCGTGGCTCATCACATAAAGGTGTATAACATCTCAAGGGTTTCACCGATCACCACGCAACTTTGTAGGCATATGACCACACATAATCTGAGGGGATCTCTCCATTATTGACCCGATCAAACAAAATGGGGGCGCTAGAGAGCTAATTTCTTATCTAGGCCTAACCGCCATATTGATTTTTACTTAACTTGGTAGATATGTAGAACAGGGTGCCTCAAGATGACTGGAGAAATAGAAAACAGAAAAATACTTAAAAATGGCTAAAATGCGACTGTTCGCTGTGGCTCCCCCTGTGGCCGAATGTTTGGGGGTTTTTTTCTAATTTTTGGTATGACTAAGTCATGGTATGGTATGCTGTATGTACAGCGGAAACTGTCAGTGTGTCATTCTGTCAGTCAGTCATTCCATCTGTCCCACGTTTTTCTACTCACTGACGTGGTCAGTCTATGTGAAAGTAGGCATTGAGGATTGGCATAGGTAGAAGGTGAAAAAGCTACCAATGGGTATGGACTAGTACATATTTATTTATTTATATATACATATATATATATATATATATATATATAGAGAGAGAGAGAGAGAGAGAGAGAGATACGTGCACCTCTAGCAATATTTCAGCATGTTCCAGTTCTTTTTCATTTAGGGAAATCTCTCCCTTAGAGGTCCAGAACACCATCAATGAATTGAAAATGAACAGTAACATAGGACTTGATGGTCTAGAGAACAGGTTCATCAAACTAGCTTCACATGTTATAATATATCCACTTGCTGATTTATTTAACCTTTCACTGTCCACCTGTGAGTTACCAGCTGTCTGGAAATGGGCTCGCGTCACTCCACTCCATAAAGGTGGCGATATACTTGACACCAATAATTACAGGCCAATTTCAATCATTTGTTCCATCGCTAAAGTATTTGAAAAGTTAATTTATAATCAACTCTCCCATTATCTCACTATCAATAATATATTATCACCATTCCAGTCTGGCTTTAGGTCTAATTACTCAACAACAACTGCCCTCCTAAAGTTTATGAATGATGTGTTCTCTGCTGCAGATAATGGTGAGCTCACTGGTGCGATATTCATTGATTTAACTAAAGCCTTTGATTTTGTTGATCGTTATTTGCTGTTAGACAAACTTTACAATATAGGCCTTTCTCTCAATGCAATTCAGTGGTTTAGCTCATACCTTCACAACAGAAAACAGTGTGTTGTCTTGAATAGATTTCAGTCTGATCTGCTTATTCAGCAACGTGGTGTTCCCCAGCGGTCAACTTTCGGCCCCCTGTTATTTTCTATATATGTAAATGATCTACCATCATGTCTTGCTACATGCCGTGTTCAACTTTATGCCGATGACACCGTCATATATACATCCCGGCCTGACATACCAAAAATTCAATCCCCTCTTCAATCTGATTTCACCTCAGTTCAGGAATGGTTATTTTGTAATAAACTTCCTCTCAATAAATCAAAATCCTATATCATGATATTTGGTACCAAGCAAAAATTGAAATCCAAACCTGGTTGTTGTGTTATAAATTGTAATGACGTTGACAGTTTTAAATATCTCAGTGTATGGCTAGATTCTGAACTTACTTTTAAACGTCATATAAATCATGTTCTACGGAGAGTCAACTTTGGTATTAATATGTTATATCGCTCCCGTAACTGTTTTACATTCAATGTCCGCAAGAAACTTGCCACTCAACTGATACTTCCAATCATGTATTATTGTGATGTCATATATCAAAATGCTCACAAATCTGATCTTGCTTCACATAACACAACCTATAACAGACTCTGCAGATTTGTCCTAGGTTGCCCTTACTTCACCCATCACTGCACAATGTATAATAGACTGGACTGGCCATCATTGAATCTGAGAAGACATATGCACTGGTTACATTTTATACATAAATGTATTTATTTTAATTATCCACCTTATTTACAGCAGTTTCTTATACCGTATACATGAAATTATCATATCAGACATTCTACCCATCTCTATTTTTCTGTTCCTAGAGTCAAATCATTCGGCGATCATTTATGTTTAAAGCACCAACAGATTGGAATAATTTACCAGCTAACATCAGATCTATTTCATTGTTTGTTATTTTCAAGAGTCATTTGTCTTCTCACTTTAAGGTGGCCTGTTCTTGTTTTCATTGAAACTGTGTGACCTCTCTGATTTGGTGATTTAATCATATACATTATTTGCTGTTGTTTCAGTGTTGGCCATTGTGGCCTTCTTATGGTTGTATTGTCCTAATGTTGTCATGATGTTAAACAAGCAGACACTTTAGCACTTGGCACTCTTGCACTCAACACTTTAAGTAGTACTCGGGTACTTTATAAATTGATATCTAAAAATTCCTATGGTCTCCCAACTCTTGGTCTACTATGTTTTTGTGTATGTTGTTTTGCTTGTCTTACTCTGTTTTACTTAGATTATTTTCTTATTGTTGGCATTGTTGCCTTCTCTGTGTTTAACATCAACCTGCCATGGGACTGGAGATGGAAATTAGCCACCTGACTATAATCTCATGTATAAGTAATTGTTTATTAATACATGTTGTCACATTTTTAAAAAAAAAAAAAAAAATCCCCCCGAAAAATCTAATCATATATGTTGGGCTTTAATGGTCACTCACAAATAGCCCAGGAGCGTCAAGCCTTGTGTGAGGGTGATGAACAAAGCTGCCATCTAAACAATTAACATATGTAGCCATAACACTGTTCAAACCCTGTCAATCTTCCCCGGACTGGCGGCAGCCCTCCACCTGCATCTCTGGGTGGTGCCAGTGAATTTGATCTTCATGTCTGGATGCTGCAGATGGAGGTGTTGCAGGGCCTCCTCTATTGCTGCTATAAGGTTGATACTTGAGACATGTCCCAGGTCATTCCCACCACAGTGGGAGGACATCCGGGACTTCTGTGGCTCGTAGGGACTGGATGAAGAAGGGGAGAAGGGTCCTCTTTCTCAGACCACCTCAGCTGAACCAGTAGACGTAGATATCATTAACACCAAGGCTGTTCCCCATGGTCTCTGTCGCTCTCTCAGCCCTAAGCCAGATCTAGCTGTCTCCAGTGAACCAGACAGTGGCTGGATGGGAAAAAAACATTGTAATACTGAGGAATGTATCATATTGTATGCTACTGAGAAAAAAAAACATAAGAAAAAGCATGTAGATGAGCTCCACACAGTTATCTGCAAATACACTGTTTTACACTAAACAGCAACTGAAAAGTAACTATTACTCACTTCTGTGGTTTTGTGTTGGTGAATATCAAATGATGCAGCTCTCAGTGATGGTACCTTTTCTAAAAGACAAAGAAAAAAAATATTCCAGCAGATGTTTTTGATGACTGTCATCAACAATGAAATGAACACCACCTGCATGCAAAGAAAAAAAAAAAGCCTGACCTTAACCAAAGAACGTTAATATTAACACACACAGTCACATTAGTGTTACCTTAACTGAGTTAAATAAACTAAATTTCATCTACTAGCTTTGAGCTATCAGCACACCAAGACGCCTTATGTATTAACCGCCGAGTTATTGCAGTTATGCTATCTACACAAAATAAACTTTACCCTTAACTTACACACGATAACAGGGCCGGCCCAAGCCTCCATGGGGCCCTAAGCAAAATTTGATTTTGGGGACCTCTATTACTGCCAATAATACTGATTATTGATCATTCACACACCTACTATAAGTTATTTCATGTTCTACTTGGTCATCACTTGAGAACTTTTTGTTGTAGTTAGATTGTAATCCACAGTGATTAACGCCATGGAAGCAGACAACAGATTTGCAAACTTGCAGAAAAATCTTTCAATTAATATTTGGCAAAGTCAGCAACTCCCCCTACTGGTCACACAGAGAATCAATACATAAAACCTCAAAGAGCAGCCTGGCATGTTTTACCCATCTATGGTTTTCAATCTGAAATGGTAGCAAATTCAGCTACAGGAGCAGCCTGGCGTTGATTTACACTTAATATTCAAAGAGATATAGTACTAAGTGGTATACCACATGTCATCTAGGCCAACTAAAAGTAAAAAAAATAAACCAGTCTTTACTGTAAACACAATCTGCTTTATTTTTTTTTTTTGTTTTAAATAAACTGCAACAGCAAATGTACAAAAACAGACAGTATTAAATAAAACTAGAACTGCAAGCAGTTATGAACAGGGGCCAAGCCTCCCCGCGCAACTCGGCCCCCGTGCCCCACGAAGCCCACAGAAGTCGGCCCCGAAGCACGATGGGCTCAGGGAGAGCGCAGGGACGCGGGCCGACGTCTGAGCCGCGGTATTTCCTGTAATGGGAAATGCGCCGGAAGTGTGAAAGCCTGAATGTGTGGCAATTTGTATTTGTTGTAATAAATCACGCCCACTTTGACCAATCATTACTTAACTTTATGTCCGGCCTCAGGAGTGACCCCACATCACACTCACCAAATTTTGTTCAAATCTTGTACTTGAGACTTGATGTTTGTGGGTTTTTAGCACCCCCCATTGGCCGATTTGCACCAAATTTGGCACAGAGCCTCTGGATGACCTCCAGAACAAGTGAATTAAGTTTGATGTTAAAAGCATTTACTTTGACCAAAATATGAAACAATATGTGTTTTTTAGCTAGCAAAACAGATTGTTTGGTTATAACTAGCGCATTTTTTGGAGTGCCAACATTCTTTTGATAACTTTTGATCAGACAAATCTGGAGATTCTATGTGCAAAGTTTCACACAGATGGCGCTTAAACCGTAGGAGTAGTTCGAAAAAGTAGGTTTTGGATATGGTGACTTAGCAAGGGAAAATTGCAGCAGAAGTGGGCGGGGCCTATGTCAGAAAACCCACCTCTATTCAGGAAATACATTGCTCTGATGTGCATGAATTTGTTGTTTAAAATGTGGAAGTTACAGGCAAAATGGCATTTGCATCCGTTATAGCGACACCTATAGGCCGATTTGCACCAAATTTGCCATAGAGCCTCTTGATGACCTCGGGAACAAGTGACTTAAGTTTGATGTTGAAAGCATTTATTTTGACCAAAATATGAAACAATATGTGTTTTTTAGCTAGCAAAAAAAATAGTTTGATTATAACTAGCGCATTTTTTGGAGTGCCAACATTATTTTGATCATTTTTGATCAGACACATCTAGAGATTCTATGTGCAAAGTTTCATGCATCCATTATAGCACCACCTAGTGGAGCATATGCACAATTTTTGGTATGGAAGATCTGTGTCCTATTCTATATGTAGCCTATAAATTTCACAGCCCTCAGCATAATAGTTCAGCTGTAGTAAATGTTTGTTGTTTATCCTATAATAAGCCACGCCCACATTGACCAGTCATGACCACCTTCAATATATGGCCTCAGGAATGACCCTACATCATACTGACTGAATTTCATAGAAATGGGTGTAGCCGTTTAAGAGATATAAACTTCCCATATTTGTAGCACCTCCTAGTGGCCAACATTCGCCAAATTTGGCTCATACCTTCACAGTGTCATGCCAACTGAGATTTGGTGTTGATAGCATTAAGTTTGACTGAGATATGCAACAGTTTACATTTTTATAGCTAGCTACACAAATTTGTTCATTAATAATTTGCGGAATTTTTGACGGACCAAAATTCTTTCGATAACTTTAAATCAGGTACAGGTGAAGAGTGTACGTGCCAAGTTTCACGCAGATCGGACAAAATCCCAAGGAGAAGTTAAAAAAAGTAGGTTTTGTAGTTTTTGCGATTTTGTGGAAAAAAATTATAGGCGGAAGTGGGCATGGCCATTGCAAAGTGATTCAGCTTTATTCAGGGAATATGGAGATATATAACGTTTTTGAAAGTACGACATACGGTGTGGGAGTTATAGGCCAAAACGCGTTGGCCTTGGTTATAGCGCCCCTGCAGGCGGACATATGTAGTTTTTTGCATCTGAGGTACGTGCAGGGGTCTGGACCAACCCTCCAAATTGCACCACCCTCCCTTGCACGTTTTAGCCTGCAGCACCACTTTTATCAACGGAAGAATAAAAATAGAGAAAAACTATAAAAATCTTTACAAAAACAATAGGGTTCCTAGCACCGCTGGTCCTAGGAAACGCGTCTGCTTGCATACGCGTTCCCCGAGGCCCCTCGGGCTTGGCCCCCTAATTAAAAAAGATATCAAACAAATACTTTAAAAATGATGTAAATGAACAGTGGTACCTGAAACAAGGTAACAAACATGGTTTATAAATAAAATAAAATTACAAAGGCTGTTTAGTTGTTAACTTACCAGGTAGAGCTGAGGTTGTAGCAGACACAGAGGGGACAGTGGGCACAGAGGATGGGTCAGAGGATGGAGATGGATCTAAGATGAAAAACAACAACAACAACAACAACAAAAGCTAGCCATGTTAGATGTCATATTACACTTGAAAATTATGCTGCTTATTTTCTAAATAAATAAGCAGTAAAATATAGGGAAATTAAATTAATATTTTTGGACAAAATGATTCATCTCATAATGTTCTGCAGTACACTGAGCAATTACAAAGGCTGTTTTGTTAACTTACCAGGTAGAGCTGAGGTTGTAGCAGACACAGAGGAGACAGTGGGCACAGAGGATGGAGATGGATCTAAGATGAAAAACATGTCCCTTGTCATATCAATCAATCAATGAATTTTATTTATAAAGCCCAATATCACAAATCACAATTTGCCTCACAGGGCTTTACAGCATACAACATCCCTCTGTCCTTAGGACCCTCACAGCGGATAAGGAAAAACTCCCCCAAAAAAACCCTTTAACAGGGGAAAAAAAACGGTAGAAACCTCAGGAAGAGCAACTGAGGAGGGATCCCTCTTCCAGGACGGACAGACGTGCAATAGATGTCGTACAGAACAGATCAGCATAATAAATTAGTAGTAATCCGTATGACACAATGAGACAGAAAGAGATTTTGATTTTTCAAGCCACTTTTATTTTCTCAATAAAAGTTCACATGATGGAAACAGACATCTCAGGTCTGAGTGTTTACAATGAAATAAAATAAAAAATGTTTTCAATTCAAAATCTGACCAAAAACCAGATCACCATTCTTCACAGAGCACAGTACTGTTTTCAGAGCCCACGTCGGTGAAATCCTCCACACTGTTTGTCAGTTTAAAGAAACAGAAATCAGTTTTTAGTCTGACCTTTATCATGCGAACAAAAATGATCTTTGCATCAACATCTAAAGAACTCTCAAGTTTGTTTCTCCTGCTGAGATAAATAAACATTTTTGCCTGACCCAGCAGGAAATTAAACAGTTGACATTTTGCCCTGTTTTTCCTGTTGTATCTGTAACCTAGGATGAACATTTGATGAGAGAAAACCTCTCCAAATAAAGCAAACACCTGGACCAGAAACTGGAACAGAGAAACCAGTCTGCTGCACTCTAAGAAACAATGAAAAACTGTTTCTTTCTGTGAGCAGAAGGGACAGGTGTCAACAACATTTGGATTTATCACAGAAACAAAAGAATGAACAGCGACAATACCATGTAGGAGCCTCCACTGTAAATCCCCAGCCCTTCTAGTTAACGGTGGTTTGTACAGTGCTCTCCACTCAGGCCTCTGAGCCTCCATCAGGTTTAAATGAGCTCTCCATGGAGTATCTACTCAATCTTTAAGTTTGTTCTGGTTTAACACTTTAACACATAAATAATACATTGTTTTACCTACCATAGAACTCAGTTTATAGTCAACACCTGGATTTAGTTTGAGCAGAAAACCAACATCACATTTAAACTTTGGAACAATGTTCACCTGGGGGAAAGAATCAGAGCCATCAGGCTCTAACAGTCCATGATTAAAGGCAGCAGTCAGGGACCGCTCTTTAGGACTGAGCTGCTGTTTCCAGCCTCTCAGCAGGAGGCTGGCTACCCTGACAGACCTGATCCCCAGGTATGAGACCAGAGCAGCAGCATTGTCCAGATCAGGGCCACACACCTCCATCAGCTGGCCCAGAGTGAAGATGTGAGCCTCACAGAGTCTCTGAAGCAGGGACGCCCCGCCGCACACTGCAGACGCGTCCCGTACACGACTGGTTCTTTAAGAAGCCAGAACAAAGAGCCACAGTCCTTCAGCCTCTCCTTCCTGAAGAGTCCCCACACTTTAAACAGTCCCTTGTAAAAGGTGGGGAAATAATCCAATTTAAACCCACTCAGGTCCATGAGAAACCAGGACTCTGCCAGACCCAGCCCTCCACAGAGTTTCAGTAACGCACAAGCAACGGGCCTCCAGACCAGGTCCACCGGTCCAGTTAGGAGTCTTTGAACGAACTGGAGCCTGAAGGCAGCTCCTCTGCTCGCCAGGTGGACAAGTCCTTGTCCTCCCTCCTCCTTGGGCAGAAAGAGGACACTCTGTGGGGCCCAGTGCAGGCGGTCCCAGAAGAAGTCCACCAAACATGCTTGCACTCGGGACAGCAAGTTCTGAGGAGGGTCCACACACGCCAGCCAGTGCCACAACATAGAAGACACCAAATTATTAGTAATCAGGACTCGACCTCTAAAAGACAAGAAAGAGAGACAACACACACTCTCAAAAAAGAAGAAAAAAGTCTGGAGGTGCTCAGCAACAGAACAACAGTATAAACAAGAAAAAGCCAGCAACACTCGGTGTCCTTCGTAGGCAACTTTTAATACCTCACTGGTACAGACGGTTAAACACACAGACCGGTTTCGACAAGTGTCTTCCTCATTGTGTGAAAAGACAGAAAAGCAGGGTGAGACATGCAGAAGTAACTTCCACTCCCAATCACACAGCAGCATGGCATTAGGTAATCACCAGAGCACCAAGCAGAATCCTGGTAATCATAGACACACATCTCATAGAAGAGAATAAAGCACAAAACATGTATCAGTAGGTATTAACTGGACCAATATCAAGAAAACACAACTATAATATGAAGTGCATAAGAGTAATAAATACTTTCTGAGTACACCCAAAAAAATAAATATATACAAAATACTACTTAGCAGCAAATGGTACAGTAAAAAATATATAAAGTGCCACAGGTCAAAGCAGTAGAACATCATAATAAAAGGAGCTAAAGTCACTCAGCACAGTAAAAGGACATAAAGTGCTAATATCATGGTAGCCCCTCTTATATATAACAAGGCATACATTCTAGTCACAAACATGGCAGAATACGGCATAGAATAGAACAAATGTACATTTGTCATAATACATCTTAAAACCTATCAGAAATACTGACAGGGCAAACGGTATGAAAAACAGTGATAAACAACACTACACAATTTTATTTTTTACAAAAAACAGCTCAAGAGAAGTTCTTCATTCATACCCTTTGGGTTGGGTGTTCAGTTTGCAGCGTGTGGATCCAGAAGGCTTCACGTTGTAGCAGCCTTCTCTCTCTATCCCCCCCTCTCTTCATAGGTCTCACTTCCTCAATGCCCTGAAATCTTAAGGAGCATACATCGTGGCCAGCAGTGTTAAAGTGTCTTGCCACAGATGATTTCTCATCTCTATTCCTGATGCTGCTCTTGCGTTCTGAGACACAAATCTTCAGTTCTCTCTTAGTCTTGCCAACATAGCATAACCCACATGGGCATTTTAGAAGATAGACAACAAATTTGGTTTTACATGAGATCCTACTCTTAATGGGGTATTTAAGTCCTGAATGGGGATGAGAGAAAATGTCACCTTTAATCATGGCATTACAGTGAACACAGCTTCGACTGAGGTAGAGAGGATAAAAAGTGCTGAGGACGTACAAAATGACTAGTTGGTCTCTTAAATTTGGAGCACGTTTGTATGCAAAAACTGGAGGCTCTTTAAATAAATGACCAACTTGTGGATCACCCGCTAGAATATACCAGTGCTGCCTCAAGCTATTCTTTATATCAACCGAGATGTTAGAGAAGGTGGTAGCATAAACCAGACCTAGAGTTTTTGAAGGACGAGTCTTGGAGGATAAAGATGTCCTGTCAATTTGTCTCACCCTGAGCATACACTCATTAAGAGCCCTTTCATCATAACCTTTAGTTAAAAAACGATCACACAGTTCCTTGGCTTGTTTATCAAAAGAGGCATCAGTGCTACAAATTCTTCTGACCCTTAAGAGCTGACTAAAAGGGAGACCTTTTTTAAGGGCAGGTGGATGGAAGCTGGTGTAATCAAGGTAGCTGTTAGTATCAGTCTTTTTCCTATAAACGGTAGTGCTCAGTAGTTCATTTTTAGCAACCATGACATCAAGAAAAGGAATAGACTCATTGTTAAATTCAAGAGAAAACTTAATGGATGGCATCCTTGTGTTAATGTAACTTCTAAACTCTTCAAGTTGAGCTGTAGTACCCGAAAAAATGAAGAAAATGTCATCAATATAACGATACCAACACTTCAGAAGGTGGTACGTTAGTGTACAAGCTCGTGACGTCCATGGTACATAAAAAGTCTTCCTTTTGTAGATTTTGCAACGATCCAAGTTTGTTAAGGAAATCTGTAGTGTCTTTAACAAATGAAGGCAGGTAAAAAACAAGATCCTTTATATGTAGGTCAATGTATTTGGCTATAGGTTCAGTCAGGGATGGTGTACCAGCTACAATAGGACGTCCGGGTACAGGCTCAACACAACTTTTGTGAATTTTTGGGAGAGTATAAAACACAGGATGCACGGGATATTTTTGATACAAAAAATTGAATTCATGTCGTGAAATAAAGCCATTCTCCATTGATTTCTTAAGAAACAAGTACACCTCTTCTTTAAATTTTAAAGTGGGGTCACATGACAACGGTATATAATATGACCTGTCACTGAGCTGTCTCAATGAAGATGAGTGCGTACTTCTTTCTTAAGTAGATTCTCATAATGTTGCGTGAATGATGTCACAGTGTCAACGTCAAGACTGGAGATAGATAATGAATCCTCTGGGAAGAGACTCAAGATGTCTCCAGAGTCAGTATCTGAAAAAGCAAGCGTAGACGCTCTTATTTCTGTGAGCATGTCGATATCCTTGTAGGACGCCATCTAATCCAGTGAGGGAGGTGCTGCGTTCAGGAGCAGTAAATCAGTGAAGAAAGACAACACGCACTCTCAAAAAAGAAGAAAAAAGTCTGGAAGTGCTCAGCAACAGAACAACAGTATAAACAAGAAAAAGCCAGCAACACTCGGTGTCCTTCGTGGGCAACTTTTAATACCTCACTGGTACAGACGGTTAAACACACAGACCGGTTTTGACAAGTGTCTTCCTCAGTGTGTGAAAATACAGAAAAGCAGGGTGAGCCATGCAGAAGTAACCTCCACTCCCAATCACACAGCTGCATGGCATTAGGTAATCACCAGAGCACAATATGATGTTCTACTGCTTTGACCTGTGGCACTTTATATATTTTTTACTGTACCATTTGCTGCTAAGTAGTATTTTGTATATATTTATTTTTTTGGGTGTACTCAGAAAGTATTTATTACTCTTAGGCACTTCTTATTATAGTTGTGTTTTCTTGATGTTGGATACATGTTTTGCACTTTATTCTCTTCTATGAGATGTGTGTCTATGATTACCAGGATTCTGCTTGGTGCTCTGGTGATTACCTAATGCCATGCAGATGTGTGATTAGGAGTGGAGGTTACTTCTGCATGGCTCACCCTGCTTTTCTGTCTTTTCACACACTGAGGAAGACACTTGTCGAAACCGGTCTGTGTGTTTAACCATCTGTACCAGTGAGGTATTAAAAGTTGCCCACGAAGGACACCAAGCGTTGCTGGCTTTTTCTTGTTTACATTTTTTAAGTCGACCCTTGACTTTCTCTAGGACATTGTCCTAGTTTTTAGACAGGAAGGTCTCATCTCCCAGGTACCTTCACACACGGCTAAGGCTTCACTTTTCCTCCAGTTCACTTTGGCAGAGGACAGTTTACCAAAATGACACACAATTTCATTTAAAACATTAACATCATGTTGGTTTTTAACAATACAAATAAGATCATCAGCATAAGCTGACAATTTAACACTATTCACAGATCCAGGAAAAGAGAAACCAGACAACTGTAACCTTAGTTTGTGCAGGAACGGCTCTATGGCCAGAGAGTACAGCATACCTGACAGAGAACAGCCCTGCCTAACACCCTTCTGAACCTTAAAAGGAGCACTTAGACCACCGTTAACCTTCAGTACACTCTCAGTGTCACTGTACAAGACCTGAATCTGGGCTATGAGACCAGAGCTGAACCCAAATGCCTGCAGTGTCTGCCACAAGTACTGGTCAAAAGCCTTTTCTTGATCCAGAGAAATCAGACCAAGCTCACTGCCCAAAGAACCAGAGAGGTCCAAAATGTCCCGAATTGGAGCGATGTTGTCAGTTATCAACCTGCTGGGTACACAGTAGGCCTGGTCTATATGGATGACATGCACCATCACCTTCCTCAGTCTAGTGGCTAACACTTTGGATAGAAGTTTATAGTCTGTGCACAGTAAGGACACAGGACGTCAGTTCTTGATGTCCTGTAGGTCTCCTTTCTTAGGGAGGAGGGTGAGGACAGCCCTCCTACAGCTCAGAGGGAGCCTCTCTTTACTCAGACTGTCTCTGAGAACAAACAACAGATCATCACCAATAACAGGCCAGAAAACTTAATAAAAGTCTGCAGGGAGGCCGTCTATCCCAGGAGCCTTCCCATTCTGCAGGCTCTGCAGGGCCTCCTGCAGCTCCTGAGCAGAGAGCTGTGCCTCCAGCTCAGCGTTGTCCTCCTCAGAAACCTGAGGAAGGCCTTCATAGAAGAACTGAGCCACCTCAGGGTCCTCCTGGAACTCTGTCCTATAGAGGTTCTCATAAAAACCAACAGCACACTACCAAAAGTCCACTGACTCCTGCAGCAGCTGCCCTGTGTCAGACCTGAGGGAGTGAATCAGCCTCCTCTGACCATTCTTACATTCAAGACTGAAGAAGAAGTAAGAGGAAGCATCCATCTTTACAACATTCTGAAAACGTGATCTAATAAGTGCACCCTGAGCAGAGATACCCAGCAGGTCAGACAGAGCTGATTTTTTACTTTTGAGAACTTGAATCCATTCTCGATCTCCTGTGGAGTCTGCTAAACCCTGCAGCTCCAGCACTTCTCTCTCCAAAGCTCTCATAGATCTGGCCATGTCCTTTGTGACATTAAGAATGTACTGTAGGCAAAGCTGTTTGATTTTGATCTTCCCCATGTCCCACCACTGCTGTAAGGAGCTGTACTCTGTACCTGAACACATTCTTAAAAATATTATCAGACAACAAGGCACTGTTAAAGTGCCAGTAAGCACTTTTACATTTGATGTTCTTAATTAAGATAGAGCACTGAACCAGAGCATGGTCTGATATACCTATTGGATTAATACAACTACCTTTAAATACACTAACATGATGCTCAAAGCTATACACCTGATCAAGTCTGGCTAAAGATGACATATTATCTTTACAGTGAGACCAGGTATACTGCCGCTAGTTTTTATGGAAAAATCTCCAAACATCACAAAGTTCGAAATGTTCAATCATTTTAAAGAGACAGCTCCTAGAAGCAGCGTGGGGCTCTGGATGGTTCCTGTCTAGAACAGGGTCTTCAGGACAATTGAAGTCTCCCCCCAGAAACAGGTACTCTTCACTGCTACAGTTACTGAGAACATCTTTTAACATATCTAAAAACTATATTCTCTCTGAGCTCAGACTCTGAGCATAGACATTTATAAATACAACTTTGACTTTTTCAAATTCGGCTGTGAACTTTAACAGTCGACCAGGAACAACTTCTTCTACAGAGAAGGAAGAAGGTAAGAAATCTGCAGAGAAGAGGATTCCCACTCCTCCACTGGTGTTATTTTTATGGCTCAGAATAACCTCCCCACCCCATTCCCTCTTCCAGTCAGACTCATTATCAAGAGAACTGTGTGTCTCCTGCAGGAAGGTGACATTTAAGTTTTTACTCTTAATCAGAGTAAAAAGAGAAGCTCTTTTAGTGTCTTCTCTGGCACCATTAATGTTTAAGGAGCCCAGCTTTATCTCACACATAAAAATTATCAAGCTGAATCCTAACCAGCACAGAGAAAGGAAGAAGGACCAGAGAAGGCTCTTAGTCATCACTAGCTATCTGGTCTCAAACTTTAACGAGAAATTTCCTCAGCCGGAAGATTTCCGGATCAGTGAGAGGTTTCTGGTGTTTTTCATATAAAAACAGACAGAATCATGAAAGAGCTGCAAATCAGGAAAATGATCCTCCACTTTAACACCCCTACTGCCTTTGGTTTGAGTCAGGAAGGTTCGAACTCTCTGGAAAGAGTAGCCACTCTGGATTTCATCCTGCATACTCTCATCATTATCATCATCATCATCATCATCATCATCACTCTGCAGTGTACTCTGTGTATTCTTCTCTAACTGAGAGGAGGAACACTGCAGATCTGTTTTAGACACTTCAGTGTTTTTAGTGCTGTTATCCTGCTAACTCTGAACATCATCAACATCATCAAACATTTCATCATTGGAATCATTTTCATCATTTCCTGTCCTACTTTCACCTGTCTGTGTTCATCTGGATGTTGTTCTGTGCATCAGCGTTATGTGAGCTGTTATTTTGCGTGTTTTGCGTGTCCTGTATGTTGTCCTCTGTGTCCTTCTGTGTGTTCTGTGTCTTATCCTGCATGTTTTCTGTATCCTTCTGTGTGTTCTGTGTCTTATCCTGCATGTTTTCTGTATCCTTCTGTGTTTTCTGTGTGGCCCCGTGAGTATCAGTGTATGTAGCCCTCTGTGCGTCAGCTGACGCAGCACCCTGACGGTGATTCATTTTCTCCGGGTACAAGCGGACCAAGTGTCCCTCTGCCCCACAACCAAAACATTTCAGAGCATCAGACGTGACATGAACAGTATAATCAAAGTCATCGATACGGAAAACAAAAGCTAAATTCAGCTGCTCATTGTCTTTCAGAATCATGAAGACTTGTCTTCTGAAAGACATGACGTGCTTCATGTGTGGTGACTTACACTCGAGGGGGATCATTTTTATCGGGGACACTAGCTGCCCATGCCGGGCTAACTCCTTCGCTATCATTTCATTCCTCAGAAAAGGGGGCGCATTTGAAATGACAACTTTTTTAGCGGGGTTGACCAAAGAAAAACGGAGTCAGTGATTCCTGGATCACGACTCCACTCTCAATCAGCTGATGAGCTTTTTCAGTGCTGTCAACAAAAATAACAACAGCGCTATTCATACGAGGGGCAGATTTAACACTGCCATAGCCAACAACGGCACCCACAGCCAAACTACACTCCTCTGCTGAAACACCAGCATCCGGAGAAAGTTTGACAGCATGACAGCGAGTCAGCTTCTCCAACCCGGAGACACCACGCAGCAGCCGCCAAACAAACAACAAAAACTTCACAAGAGAAGACTCAAACCAACTCTGATGACAGAGAAAGTTTACACCAAAACATTCGCTAACAGTCAGTGGAAGAGAGAAAGCAAAAAGGGTTTGATAAAAACTTACACATGTTGGACTAAGAGTCTCATCCTACTCTCTAATGTGCTATGTGTGAGCTCAGTCCTGCGTGTTCTTTAATGAAGCAATAGGAGAAGATATTCGGTCTCAGTTAATGTAGTTTATTAAGCAGTAAAGGAATAAAATTACAGAGCTCTGGGTCTCAACTTCACGTCCCTGACGAACAACAAAGGTGTGTCAGTTCACGAAGTCTGACCTCCTGTCCTTTCCCTGGCCCAGTATATTTGAGCGTAACAGAGTGTCATTGTGCACGCAAGGCGTTGTCCTCTTCTCATTGGCAGTTCCACTTCCTCCTTCACCATACCACGCCCCTGCCTCATGTTAATCTGACTCCTTCCCGCTGGTGGTGGGGGCGTGGTTCCTGTTTTGAAAGACAAGAGAACAACACAACTCCCTACACGTGCTGTACCTTACTATCTGTTCATCACTTTATATTCTTTTTACCATATATGAAACTAATTATCTAAGCACTGCAGTATGTGCTCCTCAGACTTCATGTCTCTTCCTCTCCTGTCCTTCTCCACTTCTGCAAAGCAAACACATTCAGATCAGCTGAAATCATCTCAGTATTCTCATTGTTCACACATCTAAAACTTATATAGTGAAACACAACTTATAGTAAAACACATAAAATCATTCTATTCCCAACACACACGATCACAAACGCTCTCCGAAGCACTCACCCTGTCACTCTGAGCACACGGCTAACAGCAGCAGCAAAGCTGCAGGGAGAGCGTGAGACCGGATGGCAGCGTGAGACCGCGAGACCACTGTGGGATTTTGAGATTCAACATGGCGGCGCCTAGCTGCTAGATTAGATATCAACAAACTAGCCAAACAAATATAATTACCTAATGGGTGACAACTCCAGCCTGCACCATCAGCCAGAGTGGAGGACCTAGAAGAGTTTATCGATCAATACTACTACGAGTGCGTCATGGAGGGTCCTGCCGACAACCCCAATAAGAGGAAGAAGACCGACTCAGCCACTGATACACAAGACAGACAAACAACAACAACAGACAAAGAGGTGTCTCTATCATGGTCCACAAGAGACTACCATTTACTTTAAACAGCACGGTAACAGACCCAGAAGGCCGCTACATCATTGTTCAGGCAACAATCTTTAACAAATTATATACAATCGTTAATCTGTATGCCTCTAATAATGATGATCCAATCCAGCCTTCTTTCACACAATTTTCTCTTTACTATCTAACCTATCAGACAGCTCGAAAACTATAATTGGAGGAGACTTTAACACAGTCCTAAATGCTTCATTAGACCGATCTAGCAACTCAGTACACACAAAGCAATCACAATCGGCTAAGGTAATACAGGAATACATGGATGATTTTGGGCTTGGCGATGGCTGGAGACTCAAATACCCATCGAAGAGGGAATATACTTTCTTCTCTCCTGTGCATCGCTCATTTTCAAGAATTGACTTTTTTCTCTTAAATAACTCCATCTCACAAAAAATTACCACAAAAATACACCCGATCATTATCAGCGACCATGCACCAATATCACTCAATCTGCAAATAGAAACCATCCATAAACGGCCCCCAACATGGTGCTTTAATATCTCTTTACTCAAAGACCAAGACTTTGACAAAATGGTGAGACGGGAGTGGGCAAACTTTCTTGAAGACAATGACTCTCCAACTTTAGCTCCATCTTTAATATGGGAAACTGGGAAGGCAGTAATCAGAGGAAAAATTATATCATACTCCTCCTACAAGAAGAAAAAGGAATTGCAAGCAGAAAAAAAACATTGAGGAAAAAATTAAACAACTAACACAGGAATATGCAAACAATCCAAGTCATCAAGTATGGACCCAATTACAGTGTACAAAATCGCAACTGGACAATATTCTATCAAAGAAAACTGAATTTATCATACAACAACCAAGATATAATAATTTTGAACACAGTAACAAATCAGGAAAATTTTTGGCTAATCAGCTCCAACGCAATAAAGAAAAATCTCTGATACCAACAATCCAGGGGCCGGCCGGAAATTACACACAATCTCCTCAGGAGATCAATCAGATTTTCTATTCTTTCTACCATAACTTATATTCAACAGTAAACAATCCAAACCCAGAAGATATTCAGGCTTTTCTCGATAACCTAAATTTACCTCAGTTATCCACGGAATACAGAAATATGTTAGACGCCCCCCTGACTATTAATGACCTGCAGAGCGCATTAGACAAAATGCCAACAGGTAAGGCTCCAGGTCCAGACGGCTTTCCTGCCGAATTTATAAAACATTTCTGGACAATATTAGCACCACTTTTCATCAGGACAGTGACAGAGATCAAAAAGAACGGAGGTATAAGACCTCACATGAATACAGCAGCAATCAAATTATTACTAAAGCCAGACAAAGACCCCACACTTCCTTCTAGCTACTGTCCTCTATCACTAATTAACAGTGATATCAAAATTATCTCAAAGGCACTTGCTTCTAGACTGGAGAAAATAATCGCATCAATAATTCATAATGATCAAACGGGCTTCATTAATGGCAGACACTCAAGCAATAATGTCAGAAGAGTTCTTAATCTGATAAGTAAAGCACAACGCGTTAATACAAAAGCAATTATTTTGTCACTTGATGCAGAAAAAGCCTTCGACAAGGTCAACTGGTCCTTCCTATTTGCCACCCTGAGTGGATTTGGCTTTGGAGAGTCATTTATCCAGTGGGTATCAGCCTTATACAATTCCCCTAAGGCCACAGTCACCACCAACGGGATCACATCTAAAAGCTTCATTTTGCAGAGAGGAACCAGACAAGGGTGCCCACTCTCGCCTCTACTGTTTGCAATATTCATCGAACCATTGGCTATGGCAGTCCGTCAGAACAGCAAGATCATAGGTATCCATTCCACCAATTCAGAGCATAAAATTAATCTATATGCCGACGACATTTTACTTTATCTACAAGAACCGAAATCGTCTTTACATGAAGTATTTAATCTCATAACACATTTTTCTAAACTTTCGGACTACTCCATCAACTGGTCCAAATCGACAATAATGCCAATAATGGAGAACTCTTGGAATCCTGCAGACCAAAAATTTTCTCTCCCTGCGGGCAACATAAGATATCTTGGCATAAATATTTCACCCAAACTATCAGACCTGGTCCACCTGAACTTTAGCCCGCTGCTAGATAAGATCTGTGGTGACCTGAAGCGCTGGAATAATCTTCCCATCTCCCTCCTGGGACAAATAACCACAGTTAAGATGAAAATTCTACCCCAAATTAACTATTTTTTTTCCATGATTCCATTCACACCCACATCAAAATGGTTCCTGTCATTAGATTCTGCAATTATAAAATTCTACTCAAAGAACAAAACAGCAAAAATTAGCCTAAGCACCCTTCAGAAAAACAAATTGGAAGGGGGATTGGACGCTCCTAACTTTAAACATTACTATTTAGCTAACCAGCTACAGTACCTATTGAAATGGTTATATCCTAACGAAGACTACAACTCCTGGCTCGAACGAGAACAGGCGGACTGCAACAATATAAAACTCTCTGACCTCCCGTTTATCACCACTACACTCAGACGTCATAACTGTTTTAAGAACCCAATGATTGCTTCCACCTTATCAGCCTGGTGGAAAACACTAGAAATCACAAACTCTCCGATAGAACCTTGCTTGCTCTCTCCAATTTGGCACAACCCGGATTTTGAAATTAACAAAAGACCTCTCCATTTTAGCACATGGGAGATGAAGGGAGTAACTCATCTCCATCACCTTTTCCAAGACAATATACTTATGACATACACAAACTTATTTCAAACTTTTGAAATAAGAAATGGCAATTTTCTACAATATTTACAATTGATAAAAACAATGAAGAGGAGAATTCCAGCGCCTCAGGACACTTTGCAGCCACCAGAATTTGCCAAACATATTACAAAGCTTTCTCCGAGTAATAAGAAGAACCTTTCTAAGATTTATAAATTACTGTCAAAGACCAGTTCTATACATTTACCAACTTTAAAATGGGAAAAAGAACTGGGTGTATCACCGGACCCTGACTTCTGGACTCAGATATGCAAAAATACATTTAAGATGACAAGACACACTAATATACAACTTATCCAATTCAAAGTACTCCACAGAACACACATCACCCAACAAAAGATGAATAGAATGGGCTTTAGTCAATCTGACACATGCACTCAGTGTATTCAGAACACTGCAGACACCTACTTTCATGCACTCTGGTTATGTTCACCCGTCCAGCACTTCTGGTCTACAGTCACCCAAAAACTCTCCTCCATTTTGGACTGCAGGATCCCATTATCTCCCAACCTGTGCTTAATTGGTGACCTGATGACAATAGACCTCCCAAACAGCCACTGCAACTCTCTTCTTGTAGCTCTCGCCATCGCCAAGAAAACAATCCTAGTCAACTGGAAAGATAAACAGACCCTCAACATCAACCATTGGCTGAATCTCCTTGTAGAACATATTTCGCTGGAGAAAATATCTGCTGGCCACAGAAACCAATTAACATACTTTACAGAAAAATGGTCACCATTTATTCACTCACTAAACGTGTCTGTATAGTGCCACTCAGCCTGTGAGCATATGCCACCTGTACATATAAATATTACAACTCAAGAAAGACTGTTGTGTAATATGTAACGTGTTTCTGTTAATGATGTAACTCCTAATCCCTCTATCTCTCTCACCACAATACACCACAGCGGTTCATCAGAACTCAAGGTCTTAAGCATGTGTTAGGTGCACCTTCTTCCCCTTGAATCCGGGCCTGCTCCCTGGCTCTGTGGGGGATTGCGGGGCCGGGCGGTTTCCCCTGGGGGCGGGTGCGTCTGGACTGCTCGCCCTGTGTGCCTGGGGGGGGCGGGGTCTCTTCGTGCTCCCTGGGCCTGGGGCGGCGTGGCCGGTCCACCCTCGGGGGCTGTTTCCGCCCCTGGTGGTGCGGGGTGGGTGGGCTCCTCCTCCCCCCCTCCTTCGCTCTGCTCCTGCCCTTCCCCCTCCCTCCTTCCTCCCCCCTCTCCCCGTCCCTCCCTGCTCCTCTCTCCCGGCCTCGGGTGGGCCCGGGGTCCTCCCCTGGGTTGCAGGGCCTGGCGTGGGGGCTGGGTGCTGCCCGCGGGGGGTGTTCTGGTGCTGCACAGTGTGGGCCTGCCCGTTGGTGTGCGGCCGCCGGTAGGGGGCGGGTCGGATGGGCTGGGGGTCCGGCTTTGGGTCTGTGGCGGTCTGGGGGGGTACTGGCGGGGTTGCGGGTTGGTCTGTGCTCCTGCACGTCGGGGTTCGGGGGGGCTGGGTGGGGCCCGTCGTCCGTGCACCCTGGTGGCGCACCTTGTCCTTCTGCTGGGGGCCAATTTGCTGCAGGCGGTGTGGCCCAGGTCGGGACCACTGCGGGGGCCCGATGCTGCAGTTGCCAGGGGGGCGGGGTTAGGTGGGGGCCCGTTGGGTTTCCTTGGGGCCCGCCTGGCCCGCTGTCCATGGGCACTGGGGGCCTTGCGGCGCCGGGGTCCTCCTAGCCCCTCCCATCCATCCCTCCAGCCCTCGGGCCGGGCCTACACTGGCCTGGCCTCCTAAACCACATTTAGTTCACGCACCACACATTGCACAGTTTTAATGCACCACATACCACATACGCGGTCCGCGTCGGGCGGTGGGTGGGCGGGCCCTCCTGCCCCGCCTGTCTGGGGTGTGTCTCTGGCTCTCTGGGGGTGCCGGCCTTTGCCGCCCTGGGTCCTTGGGCCTGCGTGGTGTCCTGCAGCCTCTGTGGCTCCCTGGTCTTGGGGTCTGGGCGCTCCTGCGGTCTTGGGGTGCCATACCGCCCCCCTTCCCCCGCAGGGCTGGCCCTGGACCCTGGTGATGGTTTTCATAAACACATTGGGAGAGTTCAAATACACACATGCATGTTCGATACTTCAGCTCCGTGACGCATCGCAAAGAACTGATGGGATCACTCCAAAGGGGCCCACTTGCTTCTCAAACCTACCACACCGCGCTGGCAACTCTTCTCTGCAATTGGGCTTTCCCCCTCTACCAAGACTCTCACATTTTTGGTGTTCAGTATAGACTTCTCTTTTGTTTTTGTTTTTCAGTACAGTATAGTAGACATGTATATGTTTATTTTCGATAATCTGCATGGAGCACAACCACCTCAAGGCCACAATACATCAGCTACACTGCCTGTTTCTCCCCTGATATTTTTTCATTTGTTTGTTTATTTGTTTGTTTTTCCTCCTTCTTCTCCGCATGCACTGTCACTATATAACTCAGGACTTAAGCACCTGCCCCCTCCCCCTTGCTTGTTTCCTTACTTTCCCCCTGACACACTTTGGTGTATCACGGCCCTCTCTGACTCATATTAGGAAGTTTTTCCAATAAAGGCTGATAGGCTAGTCTCCAGGGATGGTCGGTGACGGTCACAACCACGCATTATGGGTATAAAATACCTGACTGCAAGATTAACAGTGCATCAATCTTCACAAGAAGCTTACACCCTTTAGTGGCGCTAAGCTATGAAGACCAATGCAGACAAGTATAAAAAAAAAAACAAAAAAAAAAACAAAAGATCAGCTGAAATCATCTCAGTATTCTCATTGTTCACACATCTAAAACTTATATAGTGAAACACAACTTATAGTAAAACACATAAAATCATTCTATTCCCAACACACACGATCACAAACGCTCTCCGAAGCACTCACCCTGTCACTCTCAGCACACACTCAGAGAGAGAGACAGAGAGAGATGCAGGACAGACGGTAATGACAGTAGCTTACAACAACATTAATGAAAGTAATAATATTATAATTATAGTTCTGGCTACTGTGGTACAATATGTTGAAAGTATATATTAATATCTGATAGTATACATATGTGACAATAATCATATGTGTATAGTAACAGTAGAAGTATGACTAATGATAACAGCAGCAGCAGGAGGAATCAGCACAACCACACACGTCACACTATCCAGGCACCACTGCAATACGAGTTAACCTGCGAGACAGTGGAGCTGTTAGTGACATCCAGAATGGCCGAGTTAGCAAGATGCAGTAATAGGACGAGAGACAGAGAGAGAGAGAGAGAGAGAAGGAGAGGAGGTGCCCGGTGTATTATAGGGGTTCCTCCGGCAGACTAGGCCTAAGTCAGCCTAAATAGGGGCTGGTACAAGGCAAGCCTGAGCCAGCCCTAACTATAAGCTTTATCAAAGAGGAAAGTCTTAAGTCTACTCTTAAATGTGGAGACGGTGTCTGCCTCCCGGACCGTAACTGGAAGATGATTCCACAGGAGAGGAGCCTGATAGCTGAAGGCTCTGGCTCCTGATCTACTTTTGGAGACTTTAGGGACCATGAGTAACCCTGCATTCTCAGAGCACAGTGTTCTGGTGGGATAATATGGCACTATGAGCTCTCTAAGATATGACGGAGCTTGACCATTTAGAGCTTTATAAGTTAACAGTAGGATTTTAAATTCAATTCTGGATTTTACAGGGAGCCAGTGCAGAGAAGCTAAAACAGGAGAAATAGGATCTCGTTTCTTAGTTCCTGTTAGTACACATGCTGCTGCATTCTGAATTAGCTGGAGAGTTTTCAAGGACTTACTAGAGCTACCTGATAATAGGGAGTTACAGTAATCCAGCCTAGACGTAACAAAAGCATGGACCAATTTTTCTGCATCTTTTTGGGTCAGGATAGGCCTAATTTTCACAATATTACGCAGATGAAAAAATGCAGTCTGTGAGGTTTGTTTTAAATGAGAATAAATGAGACAAATCTTGATCAAATGTTACTCCGAGGTTTCTTACAGTAGTGCTAGAGGCCAGAGCAATGCCATCTAGAGAAACTATGTCATCAGATAAAGAGTCTCTGAGTTGTTTGGGGCCAAGAACAATAACTTCAGTTTTGTCTGAATTTAACATCAGGAAATTGGTGCTCATCCAGGTTTTTATGTCTTTAAGGCAATTATGAAGTTTAGTACTTTCTTCTGGCTTCATAGATAAATACAACTGTGTATCATCCGCATAGCAATGTAAATTTACAGAGTGATTTCTAATGATGTCACCTAAAGGAAGCATATATATAGTAAATAGGATTGGTCCGAGCACAGAACCTTGCGGAACTCCAAAACAAACTTTAGTACATAAGGATGATTCATTATGAACGTGAACAAACTGAAAACGATCAGATAAATAAGATTTAAAGCAGCTTAGTGCAGAACCTTTTAGGCCAATTAAGTGTTCCAGTCCCTGTAGCAGAATTTGATGGTCAATAGTGTCAAATGCTGCACTAAGATCTAATAAAACAAGTACAGAGATGAGTCCTTTGTCTGAAGCAATTAGAAGGTCATTTGTAATTTTAACTAGTGCTGTCTCAGCGCTATGATGCACTCCAAATCCTGACTGAAATTCCTCAAATAAATTATTATCATGGAGAAAATCACACAGCTGGTCTGCGACAACTTTCTCAAGGATCTTTGACATAAAGGGAAGATTAGATATTGGTCTATAGTTGGCTAACACCTCTGGATCCAGGGTGGGCTTTTTTAGGAGAGGTTTAATTACAGCTACCTTAAAAGACTGTGGTACATAGCTTGTTAATAAGGATATATTGATCATATCTAATATATGAGTGTTAACTAAAGGTAAGACCTCCTTAAGTAGTCTAGTTGGGATGGGGTCTAAGAGACACATTGATGATTTAGATGAAGAAATCGCTGCGGTCAATTCTTGAAGAGAAATTGGGGAGAAGCAATCTAAATATATATTAAGTCTTAGAGCTGTGTTTGAGGTTAGATAGGTGCTATCTGAGGACAGGAGGTCATGAATTTTGCCCCTAATAGTTAGAATTTTGTTATTAAAAAAGCTCATAAAATCATTACTGCTAAGGGCTAAAGGAATTCAAGGCTCAATAGAGCTTTGACTCCCAGTCAGCCTGGCTACAGTGCTGAAAAGAAACCTGGGGTTATTCTTGTTTTCTTCTATTAATGCTGAGTAATAGTTTGCTCTGGCATTGCGGAGGCCCCTCTTATACATTTTGAGACTGTCTGCCCAGATTAAACGAGATTCTTCCAGTTTGGTTAATCGCCAATTCCTTTCAAATTTTCGCGATATTTGTTTTAACTTACGGGTTTGAGAGTTATACCAAGGGGTGAACTTTCTTTGCTTTGTTAACTTCTTTTTAAGAGGAGCTACAGAGTCGAGTGTTTCGCAGCGAGCCTACAGCGCTATCGACAAGATGATCAATTCGGGAGAGGTTAAAGTCGGCACGGGAAACCTCTGTTACTGAAGGACATGGTATTGAATTTAATGACGGAGTAATCATTTGCTTAAATTTTGCGACAGCACTATCTGATAAACATCTAGTATAGTAACTGTTGCTGAGTGGCGTGTAATCGAGTAAAAAGAAATCAAAAGTAATCAAATAATGATCCGATAGCGAGGGATTCTGTGGAAAGACTGTTAGGTTATCAGTTTCAATTCCATACGTCAGAACTAGATCGAGGGTATGGTTAAAACAGTGAGTGGGTTCATGTACACCCTGACTGAAGCCAATGGAGTCTCATAATGAGATAAACGCGGTTGCCAGGGAGTCATTATCAACGTCGACATGAATGTTAAAATCGCCTACAATAATAACTTTATCTGATTTAAGAACTAAACTGGATAAAAACTCTGAGAATTCAGATACAAATTCAGAGTACGGGCCAGGAGCATGGTACAGTATAACAAATAAAAGTGGCTGCAAGGTTTTCCAGGTCGGATGTAAAAGACTAAGAATGAGGCTTTCAAATGAATTATAATCTAGTTTAGGTTTAGGGCTGATTAACAGACTAGAGTTAAAAATGACTGCAAAGCCCCCTCCTCGGCCACTGCCTCGAGGAATGTGGGTATTATTATGACTGGGAGGAGTGGATTCATTTAGACTAACATATTCATATTGACACAGCCAGGTTTCAGTGAGACTGAGTAAATCAATATGATTATCTGATATTAATTCATTTACTAACACTGCTTTAGACGATAGAGACCTGGGGCTCTAGTTTCCCGGGGCAGCGCAGGGTGGCGCAGGGTGGCGAACCCCGCGCCGAGCTAGTTTCGAGCAGCGCAACCCGAGGCGCGCTCAGTTTGGTAGTCTGGCAGACCGAGGTGCGCTGAGATGGGTGTGGCGGCGCAGCAGGGGGAGGTGTCGACAGATCCAGCTTGGCGCAGTGACAGTTTCATGCCAAAAGGCTTCGCCGAAGGTGCGCTAAAAGCTCGCCAACTGAAACCACGTCTACTGTCAGCGCAGGGGGAGCACAGCCGGTGTAAGCCGAAGTTTGGCTGACCGGTGAACAATGCGCACACGTCACCAAAACCTCCCAGGCAGGTTTCCAGAATATCAGGCACATTAACGATGCAATAAATACCCAAAAAAACACTATTCAATGTAACTATCTGCAATCAGCACATAAATGTATCTCTATATCAACTGTCCCGTCACATCTGATGTCAGATCAAAGGGGATTGGCACCGTTTGACACGTTTGGCAAGCGTAATGGAAACCCAACCTGATTTGATTAACACAGTTGCAAACTAATGAGTTCACATCCCGCTCAGCCAACCACAACCAGCCACAGCATCAGATAGGGAGTATATATTCAGCATCTGTCATCTTAGAAAAGTCAAAGAGAGAGAAAGAGAGAGCATGCGCGTGCACAAGAGAAACGCAACACTGATTTACAATTGTGGTGACCTCCTCCCAGGCTACCTTTGCATCATCAGCCCGTGGTGGTCTGCTCGCAGTTCCGTATATTCGGACACTGCGAGCTTGGACCTCCCAGACCAAAACATCAGTTTCCTCCTGGGAGAAGTTTGGCCATCTGACGCTGCTGCTCTCTTCTGCCATGGTGAATTGAGTAAACTCTCATTACGCCTTCGCGTGGTGCATTTAAGGGCGAGGAGAGGGGCTCATTTGATTGGTGTGATGTGTGTAAAACCCAATCCACGCCTTCTCTCCTCCCTCTTTCCGACTTGCACCGGTAGGAGGGACGGAGGTGGGATAGAGGAGTAGCTGCGCCAGGGCGCACGGTGTGCCAAACTTACAAAATCCGCCTGGCCGCACCCAGTTGGCGAAGCGCAGGTGCGCTGCGCCTCCGCCGTGCCCGGTCTGCAAAACTAGAGCCCCTGATATTTAACAGTCCACATTTAATGCTCCTGTTTTGTCTTTCTGTCACAGAAGAGGTTTTAATTTTTCATGAGGTTGTTATGCACAACTCCTCTTTGTTTAATTTTAGATTTAAATAATTTAGGTAGTCAGTGGACAGACACCGTTTTTATAAAACTATGAAAACTATGGGTGGGTAATTGCACTAGAAGCTCAGAGAAGCGTATAGGACTGCGACGACTCTGAGTCCTGATCTCAACTCTGGGTTGTCAGGCATTTGAATTACTAATAAAATTTGCCAGGTTCCTAGAAATGAGAGCAGCTCCATCCAAAGTGGGATAAATGCCGTCTCTCCTAATAAGACCAGGTTTTCCCCAGAAAGTTTGCCAATTATTAACGAAACCCACATTGTTTGCTGGACACCACCTGGACAGCCAGCGATGATAATGACATGCGGCTAAACATGTCATCAGTGGTCAGATTTGGGAGGGGTCCAGGAGTCCGACATCGTTTTTGCATATTCACACACCGAGGCAATATTAATTTTAGTGACCTCCGATTGGTGTAACCGGGTGTCATTGCCGCAGACGTGAATAACAATCTTACTGAATCTACGTTTAGCTTTAGCTAGCAGTTTTAAATTTGACTCAGTGTCGCCCACTCTGGCCCCAGGGATACATTTGACTATGGCCGCTGGTGTTGCTAACTTCACGTTCCTCAGAATAGAGCTGCCAATAACCAGAGTTTTGTCCTCAGCGGGTGTGTCGCTGAGTGGGGACATAAGATTATGTCTTGTTATATTAGTATATCTTAATGAGGTAATTTGACTAGAAATCAAATATATATGGTGACAGTTTTTCCCTCACCTGTTTCATTAGCCTTGGCTGAGCCTGAGGAGGTGGACTGCCCCTGGGCTGAGCCAGTGCCTCCTCCAAAATACTTTAACAGTGCTCCTGGGGAAGTTTCATATAACTCATGAGCATAATAGGGAGTTGATGTAAAAGGAATATGTTTATTTACTCACATAAATTACTATGCTCTGCAGCAAACAACATATCTCAAACTATAAGTTAACTAAGTTAATTCATTAATGCAAAAACATATCGCTAGCAAACGTCATGGCGCCTGTAATTAGTTGTTATTAAACATTTGCTATCAAACGTTGTTATCAAAAACGTTGTTTTGATGCCAAAAAGCGACCCAGAATATATATATATAGCCTATATATACACCGAGAATCAACTTATTCATATACAAACACAAAAACGTTAGCTTGAATAGTAAGCTATTCTAACCTTCCAGTTAAAAGAGAAGTTTCTCTGGCTTTGAACTAACGTTAGCTAGCTAATTTGGTATTATAGGCTAACATAGTTGGAACGAAATATCAACAGTAATTAGGGACTTTCCTAATTTGAGTAAACTTTTCAAAATCTCCGTGACACCAAACGTTACATTACCAAGACATGCAAACATACCTTTATCTTGTTGTCTTTTCTCCTCTTCCTCTTTCTTTCTTTTTCTTTTTTCTGCCCCTGAAGGGTATGTCCTTTGTTGCGACATTATTAGCCACCTGCTCCTAGCTCCGTGGATGTGCAGTGGTCACTGCAAGGCTGGATGCACACCTTATTAGCAGAGCTCTGACATTTAGTCTAGAGCAGAGAAGCAGTAGGAACCTACACTTTGTTGACATAATATTGTCTTTTTGTACAAGAACGTACAATTAATAATATATGAATCATCATCACTCACACATGGAAAAAAAAAAAAAAAATTTTTTTCTTTGTTTTTTCTTTTTCTTTTTTGAAGTTAATTGCTCTTGGGGCTCCCCTAGTGGTCATGGGGCCCTAAGCAGGTGCTTAGTTTGCTTATGCCTTGGGCCGGCTCTGCACGGTAACGTTCACTTCAGCTAACGCTACAGTAATGTTACAAGGTTAACGTTACTCCTCTTATATGTAATATTTGCCAAATGCAGGCTTGTATGCAATTAGGTTACTTCACAAAGATTACGTTAACACTGTTGACACTAACTTTGCGGCAATTTAGTAGTGTTCATTCAGGTTGCCAGTGTAGGTGGGCGTGCCGAATGTCCTCATGCTCCTCGTCGCTCCTCCACAGCTTCACCCTCTCATCTGAAAATGTGCATGACTAGTTGCAGAAATTCAAGATGGCGGTGGCCAAAATGCCAAACTCAAGGCTTAAAAACAGCAGTCCATGATAGAACAGTGGAGGATCCAAGATGGCGGCCTAAACCGTATCACTTTAGGGGCGGCTGTGGCTCAGAGGTAGAGCGGGTCGTCCACCAATCGAAAGATCAGTGGTTCGATCCCGGGCTCCTCCAGGCTGCATGTCGAAGCATCCTTGAGCAAGATACTGAACCCCAAATTGCTCCTGATGGCTTTTCCATCAGTGTGTGTGTTAAAAATGAGTAGCAGGTGGCACCTTGTATGGTAGCCTCGGCCACCAGTGTATGAATGTGTGTGTGAATGGGTGAATGTGACTCGTAGTGTAAAAAGCGCTTTGAGTGGTCACTAGATGACTAGAAAGGCGCTATACAAATGCAGGTCCATTTACTTTGCAGGCTCCGGTAAAAACTGTCAGACTACGTCCTGAAAAACTGTTAACTTCGAGAAAAAACCTACCAGTGTGTAAATATTCACAACAAAATTCATGGAGTTTTGGCTTGTTGAGATATACGCCTTAATTGCTCCTCGCTTCTTCGAATGTGAACAAGATGGCTAATGCTAACTGGGCTGCTAGCAGAGTGGGTACTGGACTTCCAGACCACGACTACAACCTGTTAGCTCTCAAGGAGGCGTGTGATAATGAAGACATTGACGCGGTGGAGGAAGATTTTGCCAAAAGTCTGCACGAGCACACACCATTACCCAGTCCCAATCCCAAAAAAGCAAGAGAAAAGGAACCAAACAAGCAGTCAGGAGAGATTACCAATGCAGCAATCTTCAATGCAATCCAAACCCTAATTAAGAGATTTCATAATCAAGATGAACGACTCAAGCTCTTTGAAAGTCAGATGGAAGCCAATACTCAAGCCATAAAAGAAAATAAAGATGAAATCGGTAAAATGAAAGAGAAAATAATGTGCCTGAAATAGGAAAACATCTCCTTGAGACAGGCGTGTTTGGAGCATGCCAGATACAAAAGAAGATGGAACCTTAGGCTAATCGGTCTTCCTGAAAAGAAGAAAAAAAAAGAAAAGCTGTGGCCCAAGGTGCATTAGGCCAGAAGAAATAGAAATAGAGCCTTTCTCAAAGAAGGCTACGCACTCATTGAGGGACACAGAATTGACCCATAACTGATATTTTCAGCAAGGTAATATTCAAGCACTTTGTCAAAATATACATCGTATATTTGATGAGAATTTAAACTGATAATACTTCATTAGACAAAATTTAAAGCCCAATAAATTGGTATGGTTATGTTCTAAGGGCAACATATTTCATTCCTGCATTATAAAGTGAAGTTTAAGTGCAAGTTAAATACATATCGAAAACAGTCACATAATAGATTATGTCTATTTCTTTCTTATCTTTGAATGTTAGTAGGTTAAAAAACAGTGTTAAGCGAAAAGCAATCTTTTTATTTTGCAAGGAACAAAAATCAAAATGTGTTTTCTTACAAAAGACTCATTCTGTTATGACTGATGGAAAGTTTTGGAAAGGTCAGTGGGGTGATTCTGTTTTTTTTGCATATGAAACTTCTCACTCAGCTGGAGTAATGGTATTATTTAATAGGTTTCCAGGCATGATAATTGACAATACAATGTATACAGAAGGTCATTGGTTAATGGTAGTAGTAGAGATAAATGACAAACGTTACATTTTAGTATGTATTTATGGTTATAATAATAAAGCTGCGAACAGGGACATGTTTGCAGAACTAGATAAACTTGTCAATGATTGGAAAATAACCTACACTTCAGATCAAGTGATAATGGGTGGAGACTTCTACATAGCCCCCGACTCATGGTTAGACAGAGTACCACATAGGAACTAACAAACTGATTAAGATGACACTTGATTTGTGTACAACAACAAATGTGATTGATTACTGGAGATTATTAAACCCAACCTGTATTCAATATACATGGTTTAATTTATCAGGAAATGGACAATGTTCAAGACTGGATTACTGGTTTATCTCTTGTGAACTGTGTAATGATATTTCAGACTATGGAATTTCAGCTTCTCCACTGATCACTGTATGATTAACATGTCTCTATCGATGTCTAAACAACCTCAGACTTCTGCTAACCTTGTTGTTCTTCAAGGTCAAAATCAGAATTTTATGTTCAGCAAAGAGGTGTCCCCCAAGGTTCGACCCTGGGTCCACTTCTATTTTCTATTTTTATTAACGATCTTCCGGCAATCTGCTCCTACTCCTCTGTTCAATTACATGCAGACGACACAGTCATCTATAGCTCCAAACCCAACCCTTCACAAATTCATACAGCTCTTCAATCTGACTTCAATACTGTACTGTACAGGACTGGCTCCTATCTAATAAATTATTATTAAATAAAGCCAAATCTTTTACTATGGTTTTTGACACAAAACAGAACATTACAGTAAAATCCAACAATTTAAACATAATATGTAAAGATGGCTCATCTCTGCATGAAGTTGATAAATTTAAATACCTAGGTCTGTGGCTGGATTGCGAGTTATCATTCAAAATACATATTGATTCTGTTCTTCATAAAGTGAACTATGGAATTAGTGTTCTGTATCATTCTAGGAACTGTTTCACCCTCAACACCCGAAAGAAACTGGCCTCTCAACTAATTCTTCCTTTTTTTGATTATGCTGATGTTGTGTACATGAATGCCTCCAAGACTAATGTCCTGCCTCTTAATACAGCCTATAATAAGCTTTGTAGATTTGTTCTTGGTTGTCCCTTCACCACTCATCACTGTTCCATGTATAGTTCACTTAACTGGTCATCACTTGAAACAAGAAGACATATTCACTGGCTTCAACTGATTTTTAAATGCATACATTTTGACTATCCTCATTATCTAAAACAATATCTAGTCCAGTATTCATCAAGATATCAACTTAGACTTTCAGCACAATCCTATTTCACTGTACCTTCTGTTCATAAATTAATTGGAAAGAGAGCTTTTAGATTTATGGCCCCATCACACTGGAATAAATTACCACCACATATTCGTTCCCTGACATCCTTTCACGTGTTCAAAAGCAGTTTGTCTTCTTATTTTAAGTTGAACTGCACATGCCTCAGGTGATGTATATTATTTATTTATTTTTATTTATTTATTTTTTTTTAATAATCTCTGTTTTACATTTTACGATTCATTATCTTGGAAATGTAATGGCATTCCACTCACTTTGCTTTTTTTTCTCTCTTTCTCTTTTCTTAGGCTACTCTATTATAGTTATCTGTGCACTTATTTCTCCAATGTGCTATTGAGACTTGTTTTACTTGTTGTGTGTTACCTGTATTGTTGGGAGTTATACTTGTATTGTCCTGTCTTTGTTGTAACTGGCCTGTTTTGGGTGCTTATTTGTGAAATGTTTCTTGTATTGTTTTGTAATTTCATTTGTTTTTCATTGTTGTATCGGACACCCTTGAAAACGAGATGATGCATCTCAAGGGGTTTATCCTTAATAAACTTTGAACAACAACCTTTGGAAATTTAATAATGACTTGCTACAGAATACTGTTTTTTGTGAACAAGTAAATTATTAAGGATGTGGAAAAGTTAGACATGTCTAATATGAATAAATGGGAATGGTATAACTTTAAGGTTAAACAGATAGCAACTGACACAGGTAAAAAGGTATTACTCGCAAGGAAACAAAAACAAAAGGAACTAATTGATAAAATAAATTCATTAACAAATAACACTCATCTATTGCTAGAAAGCAGAGAATTACAATCCCCTCAGTCCCAGTTAGATGACATGTATATTATGAAAGCAAATGGCGCTTATATTAGATCTAGAGCTAGATGGATCGAACAGGGTGAAAAAAGTTCATCATATTTCTTCGGTCTTGAAAAACAAAGACAGGCCAAGAAAAAGATATACAAACTTATGACCAATCAGAAACTGGTTCAGGACGAAATTTGGCTTTTATATTTTAACCTTTATAAATCAAACTTTAAACAGTCTGAATGTGACTTTCTATTTGAAAGCATCAAAGATGACAACTGAGTGACAAACTTCTACTTAATGAAGAATTAACGATAACGGTAATTGATGTAACATTAAAACAAATGAAAAATGGTAAATCACCAGGAATTGACGGCCTAACTTCTGAATTTTTAAAACACTTTTGTGATGAGATTAGGCAGCTACTATACAAAACATTTTTAGAATGTATACAGAAAGGATGTTTATCCCCTACTATGAAAACAAGTTTAATTATAGCTGCTGCGCAGCAATGGTCGGGGCCGGGCAATTTTAGGCAAAATTAGGCAATTCTGAGTTCTGACACACACACTAAAACAAGGCATATCACAACATAGAAGTTACATCATATAATTATGGCATGCCCTTCAAATTGTGGATGAGTGGCTGAAGTGATCAGACTCATAATATACAAAGGAAAGAAAAAACTGGCCTGGCCTTTAGCTTTAAGCTTAAAGCTAAACATTATCCATGGTGACAAAGATGAAAACATTTTTTAAAATGTAAAAGTAGCTATTGGATAGACTCTGCATATTGACTGGTAGCTAAGCCAAATAAACAGGGAAAAGAGACAAGGGATAACAGGGAAAAGTGTTGATAGAGAGTATTTGTCTCTCCGCGAAACTGCCTGGATCATAATTATTTCAACCTTAGTAGTCTCTAATGCACATATCATGATGCCTGAACATAGGACTTTCACATTAGAATGTCCGTTCTGCCTTAGCTGAGGCTTCAACTCACAACTTCTGAGACTGAGGTCCGTCTTCTATCTCACTGAGCTAATTGGCAAGTGACAGTTCATGTGTGGCTTCACAAATTGACTAAGCCAAGCATCAGGGTGCCAGACAGTAGCCATCCATGCCATGGAAAAGCAAATTTCAAAGTGAAAGCTCCAAAGCTGTAGCACATACGGTTGATTTGTTATGAATTTTCAAAGTTTTGAAATTTAGAGGCTTGCTGTAGCGCCACCATCAGGACTATTGTCTTGTGTTTCCAGTTGAGGACATCTGGCATGGGACTGGACCTTTATGAAAAGTTTGGGTAGATTTCTTATATGGAAATGTCGCACGAGCTGAGGCTTGAACTCAATCTTCAACACCAAGAACCATCCTTTATCTTACTGAGCTAATTGGCAAACAGAAATGTCACATGGAGCTTCATAAATTGACTAGGCCAGTCACCTGCGTGCAAGACAGCAGCTGTTAGTGTGTAAAGGCAGATTTTAAACGGCTGTCAAAAATTCAGTTATTAAGACAAAAATCCGAAAATACACAAATTGCATCTAGACAGCATGGAGATGTTGGTAATTTGTTTTTAACAATGATTTATTGGCTCCATTTATAAGTGAAAAACTGATGTTTAAAAATGTCATTTTTGCATTGACTCCAATTGTTCGCATGAGAGCGAAATTCAAAATGCTGTAAAAAATTCAGTTTTTGAGATAAAATTTTGATATTTTCCAAACATCATCTACCATGACTCCAAAATTGTGTCATTTTTTTTAATGAACATTGAAAATGTATTTAGCAAGAATTTGCAAGTATATGTTTACAATATCGTTTACAGTCAAACCTTCTGATGCACTGTAGGCTCAATTTTTGATAAATCAAAATCTGTGTGGATCGTTTGTGTATGACAGTCTGAAAATGCTCTGTAGCAAGTTTGGTGTCAATTGAGCAAAAATTGTGGGAGGAGATAGGTTTAATAGGTTTTACAGTTTTTGAAAAAAAAAACAGAGTGACGGACTTCAAAATTTGCAATAGGTTAAAATGTACAAACATTTCTTCAGTATTGGGGCTACATTTTGGTGAAAGTTGCAAATCTGTAGCACATATGGTTGATTTGTTGTGAATTTTCAAAATTTTGAACTTTAGAGGTTTGCTGTAGCGCCGCCTGTTTTTGCAGCTGAGACAGTCTGGCATGGGACTGGACCTTTGTGCAAAGTTTGGTGATTTTTCGCGCATGGGAAGTAGGATTTCCTCGGAAGAAGAAGAAAGAAGAAGAAGAAAAACATGCAGGAAAACAATAGGGTCCTGTCAGCTTAGGCTGCCCTGCCCCTAATAACCTTGATACCCAAACTTATTCAGTCAGATAGTATGGTTTTATTTATAGGCTTCTTCAAAGCATATGACACCTTTGAACATGAATTTATGTTTACAACACTGAAGAATCTTGGTTTTGGAGAAGGGTTTTGCAAGGTTATTTAAATGTTTTATGATAATATTTGTATAGCTCCCTCAATCCTGGAATGACACCGAAATTCAAGGTTTTACATGGAATAAGACAAGGTTGCCCAGTTTCACCGAAATTGTTCATATGTCACACAAATTCTAGCTTACTTAATTGTGAACCATCCCTAATTAAAAGGAATCGATGTTTTTGATCATGAATACAAAATTAGTCAATTTGCAGATGACATATTTTTCTAAAAAACAAACCTATAATCAGAAAAGCCCTGGACATAATCTCGATCTTTTTTAAAGCTTCTGGTCTGTGTTTAAATTTGAAAAAATGTGAACTATTGCCTCTTTATCCATGTGCTGAAACAGATATTGAATCCATCCCTGTCAAAACTGAAATAAAAATACCTTGGTATAAATTTATCTAAAGATAGAAATAAAAGAGAACAAACAAACATAGAAGAAAAAATAGATAGTATAAGAAAATCTCTTAATCATTGGCTCCTTAGAGATCTTTCTGTTTTGGGCAGAATCCTGTTGTCAAAAGCAGAAGGTATATCTAAACTAATTTATCCGTGTCATTCTCTTTATGTTTCCCCCCGAATGATTTAAAAGGTTAATTCTGTGATCTTCAGCTTTATATGGAAAAATAAAACCCACTGTTAAAAAGATCTCAGATAATTAAGAACTATAACAACGGTGGTCTGAAAGCCAATGAAATTGAAAGTATGATCGGTGTGTTCAAGGTTAATTAGATAAAAGCATATTTAGCTCAGCCTGGATCAGTCAGGTTTCATATACCAAAATGTTTATTCCAAAAAGTTGGAAGGTTAGAATTTTTGTTGAAATGTGATTTTGAGATTTCAAAACTACCTATTAAGTTGTCAGATTTTCTGCCTTTAGCCGAGGTCCCTAATAAATAAATCCTGCCGACCTCCACTGGGGCAGGTTTCATTGAAGAGGCCCCGCCCTCACTTCCAGCAAATCGTGTAATCGAGGATCCGCACATGCATCCTTCGAATTTCTCTGAGAGAAGAGGTTCGTTCGAGATGAGCCAGGCCTGCGCAGATTCGATCACCGGCGATCGGCGCACAATGCATGCCGGTTAGTTTTGTGTCAGACTTCATGCCGACTTGCTCTGACGTATTACAAAAGTGGACGGCGATAAAACCGCGAGAGTGAGGCGGCCGCAGTTTTTAGAGCCAGGCGCTGCTGTTGCTCTCCACCGACTGCATCGCCTGACTCTCACCTGATTGGTGCTGATTGGTGCTGATTGGTTTAGATGTGGACTCAACAAGATAACGTTTTAGATCAACTTTTCATTTTGTTGAATTTTAGTGATTAAGATTGCATTTGTCTGACTTTTCCCCTTGTTCCTTTGAGACCTAACAAAGGCCCCTCTGGCCTTTTCCTCATACATTTTGTCCAATTCAAGTTGACAAATCTTTCAGTTCTTCTCCAGACAAGCTTAATTTCTCTGATAGTCTCGCTATTTTTGAAATTATCTGATCCTCTCTTTCTCTATTTGCTTTAGCAATTTTTTTCCCAGATGCAATAGCTAACTTTCTAATGTCATATTTCATCAACTCCCAATAGTTTCCAAAACTGTTGAGTGAATTTGCTTGTCTCCAATATTTTTCAATTATTTTTTGGACTTCATTTTTAAATTGCTTATTTTGTAATAATGTTCTATTCAATTTCCAGTATTCTCTATTAGAGTTATATCTAGTTGCTGCCATATTGACCTTAATTGTAACAGCCTGATGATCTGTAGAAAACTGTAGGTTCTATTATCATAGACTCCACCTTATCATCTTTGTCTGAGGAGATCAGCCAGAAGTCTAAATGAGATTGTTGAGATCTGTTCTTATTACTCCAGGTATATATTTTTTGATTTAGATTTCTCTGCCTCCAGATATCAGTAAGACCCATCCTGCCACAAATATTCTCTAATTCATTCAATACTCTGTCCTTAGGAGGCCATCTATCCAAATTTTCATCCATCACTGTATTAAAGTCTCCTCCCCATAATACTTTGGCTGTAGGAAATGTTAGTAACAACTGGTTAATTTTGTTTTTTATTGTTGAGAATAAAACAGCATTATTTTGTTTATTGTTGGAGGCATATATATTTACAATGATAAACTGAGAATGGTCAGCATCTACCAGAAGGTTTATCCATCTACCATTTGTATCTGAGAAGTGATTGATAATATTACCTTTAAATTTTCCCTGTAATATACCCCTGCTGACCTGTTACTACCGAAGGAAAACCATACATTTTTACCCCACTGTACGCAATGTAATCCCTCCAGCGTGTCCTGGGGCGGCCCCGAGGTCTCCTCCTGGTTGGACATGCCCAGAATACCTCCCAAGGGAGGCGTCCGGAAGGCATCCTTACCAGATGCCCGAACCACCTCAACTGACTCCTCTCGATGTGGTGGAGCAGCGGCTCTACTCCGAGTCCCTCCCGGATGTCCGAGCTCCTCACCCTATCTCTAAGGCTGAGCCCAACCACCCTACGGAGGAAACTCATTTCGGCCGCTTGTACTTGCGATCTTGTTCTGTCGGTCACTACCCAGAGCTCGTGACCATAGGTGAGGGTTGGAACGTAGATTGACCGGTAAATCAAGAGCCTAGCTTTCTGGCTTTCTGGCTCCCCCACTGACACCACCTGCAACAGACCAGTACATTTATATTTTAAAGGGATTATTGGAAGTTTAATTTAAATTTAAGAGACAGGTATGATTTCTGTTATTATCATAACAGAAAGCATACCTCTTAATTCAATTAACCCTTCTAAACCATATTAATTTTAAAGCCTTTGTCTAATAAGCCGACACAGTCTGGTGTAACAGAATAAATGGCCTGATACAGCAGATGTTTTATCACCTACGTGTTGTTCACTGTCACTTTTTTTCCCTCAATGTAAGCAGCTGTAGCTCTGAAGCCTGCTCTCTTCCCCTCCTTCCTTGCCTGATCGACCATTGGCCACAGTTTGTTCCAGGCGTCCCTGGCTTCTTGGGTCAGGTCTTCCATTATTCTTATCTTTCTTTCATTGAGCAAGGCAGAGGATTTTGCATCTTTCCAGATCTTGTCCCAGTGAGACTGAACAGGACAAGAACAGGACGATGATCCAGCGGCTGGACCTCGCCTCCTCGGAGAGGGGGCCCAGTCGGTGAGCGATGTCCACAGAGAGGTTCAGTTGGTTGGTGATGTCAGGGGAGATCTGGCTGAAAAGGTTGATGATGATCCTCTTGACGTCTTCTCCTGGTCGTTCAGGGATCCCGGCCACTCAGAGATTCCATCTTCTCTTGTAGGTGTCCATGTTGTTGCACTTTTCACGGAGCACAGTGTTCTCTTTCTCCAGGTTTTCGTCTCTGGTTTGGAGAGTCTCAACTTGTTTGGTTACATCTTCTACCTTTTTCCCCAGGAATTCAAGAGAGTCTGTGACACTTTTTAAGGTGTCTGTGGAAAATAAATGGCCGGATTATTTTGAGTTCTAAAGGAGGACTCGCATCGCTTTCTTTGAGTGCACATCAAACTAAATAATGTAGCCCAGTTAGCATTAGCAGCCAGTAGTGCCTACAGTATAGGACTTAGCCATTAGATTTCGGTTGAAAACTGCTTCGTTTGTATTAAGAGGACACAAACCTGTTGCTTCATTGCATTCATTTTGGAACCACGCCGGCTGATTGGATGGACATCTGACTGCGCCTGTTTCCTGCTTGACTGGAGCTGCTGGAGCCGCCGGGGCTGGAGTTACCGGGACTACAAGCATCGGACAACGGGACACCAGTTCATCTATGCCGGCCAGCACACGATTGGGGTATGTGGATCAGCGCTGATATTTATGAATGGCTATAGTAATTATTGTTTGCACACATTCGAGTAAATCCAATGCATTGGTCGCAGACTCCCAACCGTCTGGAACAAACATTGCGCGTTAAGACGAGTTGTTGCGCAATACAAACTAATTTGCGGGTTTTATAAATAAGCCATTGACATTCCGTCACTATGTCGGCAGAGGAAAAAGACCAGCTTGGCGATCTCGCCAACCCACTTTCTGAACTTGTGACTGAACTTGTGGGTGCAGGGGTAAAATCTGACTCTCTGAAGAAACGTGAGGTTAAATTATCACCTAAAGCTTTATTGGAAAAAATAAGCAATTTAGAAAAGGAAAGAAGGTCTAACCTAACTAAACTGCGTACATTACAAGAATCCATTGCTGACTTGATGTGTGATAGCTGTAATTAAACCTCTACTAAAAAAGCCCAGCCTGGATCCAGAGGTGTTAGCCAACTATAGACCAATATCTAATCTTCCCTTTATGTCAAAGATCCTTGAGAAAGTAGTCGCAGACCAGCTGTGTGATTTTCTCCATGATAATAATTTATTTGAGGCTTTTCAGTCAGGATTTAGAGTGCATCATAGCACTGAGACAGCACTAGTTAAAATTACAAATGACCTTCCTATTGCTTCAGACAAAGGACTTGTCTCTGTACTTGTTTTATTAGATCTTAGTGCGGCGTTTGACACAATTGAGACTGGATCACTTAATTGGCCTAAAAGGTTCTGCACTAAGCTGCTTTAAATCTTATTTATCTGATCGTTTTCAGTTTGTTCACGTTCATAATGAATCATCGTTACATACAAAAGTTTGTTTTGGAGTTCCGCAAGGTTCTTCTGGACGAATCCTATTTACTCTATATATGCTTCCTTTAGGTAACATCATTAGAAATCACTCTATAAATTTCCATTGTTATGCGGATGATACACAGTTGTATTTATCGATGAAGCTAGAAGAAAGTAATCAATTAACTAAACTCCATAACTGCCTAAAAAACATAAAAACTTGGATGAGCACCAATTTCCTGATGTTAAATTCAGACAAAACTGAAGTTATTGTTCTTGGCCCCAAACAACTCAGAGACTCTTTATGTGATGACATAGTTTCTCTAGATGGCATTGCTCTGGCCTCTAGCACTACCGTAAGAAACCTCAGAGTAATATTTGATCAAGATTTGTCTTTTAATTCTCATTTAAAACAAACCTCACAGACTGCATTTTTTCATCTGCATAATATTGCGAAAATTAGGCCTATCCTGACCCGAAAAGATGCAGAAAAATTGGTCCACGCTTTTGTTACGTCTAGGCTGGATTACTGTAACTCCCTATTATCAGGTAGCTCTAGTAAGTCCTTAAAAACTCTCCAGCTAATTCAGAATGCAGCAGCACGTGTACTAACAGGAACTAAGAAATGAGATCATATTTCTCCTGTTTTAGCTTCTCTGCACTGGCTCCCTGTAAAATCCAGAATTGAATTTAAAATCCTATTGTTAACTTATAAAGCTCTAAATGGTCAAGCTCCGTCATATCTTAGAGAGCTCATAGTGCCATATTATCCCACCAGAACACTGTGCTCTGAGAATGCAGGGTTACTCGTGGTCCCTAAAGTCTCCAAAAGTAGATCAGGAGCCAGAGTCTTCAGCTATCAGGCTCCTCTCCTGTGGAGTCATTTTCCTGTTATGGTCCGGGAGGCAGACACCGTCTCCACATTTAAGACTAGACTTAAGACTTTCCTCTTTGATAAAGCTTATAGTTAGGGCTGGCTCAGGCTTGCCCTGTACCAGCCCCTAGTTAGGCTGACTTAGGCCTAGTCTGCCGGAGGACCCCCCTATAATACACCGGGCACCTTCTCTCCTTCTCTCTCTCTCTCTCTCTCTCTCTCTCTCTCTCTCTCTCTCTCTCTCTCGTATTCTATTACTGCATCTTGCTAACTCGGCCATTCTGGATGTCACTAACTCGGCTTCTTCTCCGGAGCCTTTGTGCTCCACTGTCTCTCAGATTAACTCATATCGCAGCGGTGCCTGGACAGCGTGACGTGTGTGGTTGTGCTGCTGCCGTGGTCCTGCCAGATGCCTCCTGCTGCTGCTGCCATCATTAGTCATTAGTCATACTTCTACTGTTATTATACACATATGACTATTGTCACACATGTATACTGCCAGATATTAATACATACTTTCAACATATTGTACCACAGTAGCCAGAACTATAACTATAATATTATTACTTTCAATAATGTTGTTGTAAGCTACTGTCATTACCTGCATCTCTCTCTCTCTCTCTCTCTCTCTCTCTCTCTCTCTCTGTCTCATTGTGTCATACGGATTACTGTTAATTTATTATGCTGATCTGTTCTGTACGACATCTATTGCATGTCTGTCCGTCCTGGAAGAGGGATCCCTCCTCAGTTGCTCTTCCTGAGGTTTCTACCATTTTTTTTCCCTGTTAAAGGGGTTTTTTTGGGGAGTTTTTCCTTATCCGCTGCGAGGATCATAAGGACAGAGGGATGTCGTATGCTGTAAAGCCCTGTGAGGCAAATTGTGATTTGTGATATTGGGCTTTATAAATAAAATTGATTGATTGATTGATTGATTGACTGATAAAGAGCATGTAAATGAGGTTGAAAATGAATTTAAAATGTTCATGGGTTTGTGTGAGAAAACACATGAGGTTCATGCGGCTTTACTGGGTTTATTGTCTGTTGATGAAACTGAAAAGCATGAAATATGGTACAAAGCTAAAATGCTGAATGAGTTTATTGCTGGTACAAAACAATGGTTGTCCGAAACTGAGGTTTTCCCAGCTACTGAACATGTAGCTCAAACTGTTGTTGACAATGTGGAAGGGGAAATTAAAATTGATACCCGCAAGAAAAAGGATAAAAATGAAGCTCACAACGGATCTGCTGGTGGAAAGGAAGAGGAAGAGGAGGATATGATTCAACCTCCTGACAGCATGTCAAATGTCAGTTCAAACCGGTCAAGTCACAAAGGCTCAAAAGCCAGTAAAATTTCTTCTATACACAGCAAATCCTCCACTGCTTCTGAACGAATCAGAGCAGAGGCAGAAAGGGCGGCGCTCTTGGTATGTACTGCTGCTTTAAAGAATAAACATGCTTTGGAGGAGCAGGAATACATGTTAAGGAGAAAAAAGGAACAGCTTGAGCTGGACACGGAGATAGCTGTCAATACTGCCAAAATAGCAGTGCTGCAGGATGTTGACCGTACCAGTGTCACATCTAAGCGATCTGATGGAATGGAGTCTTACTTCAGGAAAGAGGCTAAACCAAAACAACCCACCTCTCTCAATCCGCATGCCACAAAATTTGTGCCTCAGCCCTCACAGCAGCATGCAATGCTTCATTCAATCCAAGACAATTCTCCACTATCGGTGAGAGAGCAAGCTGTCATTCCAACATCTTTACCACTTCCTTTGATGTCACAACCTCAGCCAACTGTCATTCATGGCTCTCAATCTCCTCAAGGTCAAAATCAAACAGGAGATCTCTACAGTCTGCTGCAACAGCAAAATGACATAACGTCACTCCTTGTTCAAATGCAAACATCACAATTGCTTCCACATCGGGAAATCCCAATTTATGATGGAGATCCTCTGCAGTTCACATCACTTATGAAGGCGTTTGAGCACTGCGTGGAAGTAAAGACTAGCTGCAAAGCAGACTGTCTGTACTACCTTGAGCAGTTCACAAGGGGGCAGCCAAGGGATATTGTACGTAGCTGCCTTCATATGACTGCTGAGAAAGGATATGCTGTTGCCAAGAAGCTGCTCAAGGAGCACTTTGGAAATGAGTTTAAGATAACAGCAGCATATATGGAAAAAGTCACTGGCTGGACAAGTGTTAGATCTGAGGATACTAAAGCGCTCAAAGTGTATGGACTTTTTTTGCGTGAATGTTACAACGCTATGGAGGAACTATGGTACTTGGAGGAGGTCAGCATGCCAGTAAACATAAAAATTCTGAGTCAGAAGCTTCCATATAAACTCAGAGACAAATGGAGAGCAAAGGCATGTGACATATTATGGAAGCGAATCGTGACTAATATTTAAATTAAAATGTATTTGCAGAAATGCTTTTTCATTTTAAGATTGTGGCTGCATTATTTGACTCATAAATAAAATTCATCATCAATCATCCTATTTGCATTTTAATTTTCTTCTTCAAGACTGCTCATTCATTTACTTAATTAAAATGAAACGAAAAAGTCATTTGAGATTTAATTTTCAAAATATGCCCCAGCAAATAGATACCAAAATTCAATCTGAAATGTAAAATTTGAAAATCAAAATGCATTTACAGAAATGCTTTTTCATTTTAAGAATGTGGCTGCATTATTTCACTCATAAATAAAATGAATAATCAATCATCCTATTGCATTTGTATTTTCTTCTTCAAGACTGCACATTTTATGCCATAATCAAATAGAAAACAAAGAAGACATTGCTATTTCATTTTCGTGGTCTGCCCTGCAAAATAGTGACCATAATTCGAAAATGATTTGGCAATCTGAGCGGCGCAGGAGAGTGACGTCAGGAGCCGCTCTTCTTCAGCTGACCATGGTGCTACCCATCTAATACAGTAGGGGGCGGTGTGCACATTTGATATATGGATGCGTCACAGATCATGGCACTCCTTGCTTTCTAAACATCGTAATTTCCCAAAACTGAATAAATACCACACATAGCAACACAAAACTGCTTTGCTAGCTCAATCATGTTGTAACTAAGATATCTGCTGGAAAAAATAATTTTTTCACGGACTGTTCATTGAGGATACGGAGTTAATACGTCCACTGACTTGACAGTCATTTAAACTGGTAGCAGGTGCCGTGTCAGTGTTAGTAGGCACTAGGGTTGCTACGGGTTACCTGCACAGCTGTGGGCGTAGGTGGTGATCAGTCACATGTAGGTTAGATAGGGGAGTCACAGTTGATTAATGTTATGGAATGAGAATCAGGGGAGGCCACACAGTTTTTCAACCATGTCTGTGTGTGTGTTGAGTGAATGGGTTTTCGTTATAATCGTAGTATTTTTGTCCTTTTGCACGAGCTCGTTTTAAGTCTTTTTTACACTCTGCTTTTTGTAGGTGTTTTTAATGTTTTTGTAAGTCAATAAAGTGTTCAAAGCGTACCATGGCTTAAAAAAATGGCTTCGGATTCCCTCAACTGGCATTTTTGTAGTTGGATTGCCGATACACTCAGCTTGAGTTTATACTTTGTAGACACTGTGATTTCCCAAAACTAAATAATAGTCCAGCAACTTTTCCGGAGGAAACCCTGTGACATAATTTTCATACATACTGCCTTGGTTTGATTCTAACCCATACAATATGGTTGTCGAATATTGAATCTGCTCGTGAAATTAATAAATTATGCACAGCTAAGATTAACTGATATGATATGGAGTACCTATTGACATCAGTGTGTAATAAGCCTGGAGGCCATAGCTAACAAGCTGCAGTCAACAAAGACCCTTGTAAACTTGTATACGTTTCATAGATATATTTACACTACTATTAATTCAGCTTTCAGCACGATCTTGATCATGATAGAAATTAAATTGCATCATGCCATCTTGCTGTTCTGCATTAAATTGTTAAGCAAAAAAATATCCATTGATCAAAGGAATTGTTGGACTGTATGTTTATCTATATTATCTATATATATTTAATATCAATAAATCATTGCATACATAAGTAATCATCTTAAATATTTAGGCTAATATAATTTAGATCTGCCCTGTAAAAGTGTGTGTATAGCGCACTGAATGAGTGTTTGGTGCGAATTTGTTATTACCACTTGTCATAAGAAAACACAATGCGCTCACTTGTAAGGTCCTCTTCACACCTAACACTCATTCAGTGCGCTATACACACACTTTTACAGGGCAGATCTAAATTATACTAGGCAGCTTTGTATGTATGAAAATTATTTAACGTGTCAATATCACAGGGTTTCCCCCGGAAAGGTTGCTGGACTGTGTGGTATTTATTCAGTTCTGGGAAATCACGATGTCTACAAAGTATAAGCTATAAGTACAAGTATAAGCTGCTACCAGTTTAAATGACTGTCAAGTCAGCGGACGTATTAACTCCGTAACTCAATGAACAGTCCATGAAAAAATTATTTTTTCCAGCAGATATCTTAGTTACAACATGATTGAGCTAGCAAAGCAGTTTTGTGTTGCTATGTGTGGTATTTATTCAGTTTTGGGAAATTACGATGTTTAGAAAGCACAATCTCAGGGAGCGCCATGATCTGTGATGCATCCATATATCAAATGTGCACACCGCCCCCCTATATTTTGAAAATTAAATCTCAAATGACTTTTTCTTTTTCATTTTAATTAAGCAAAAGAATGAGCAGTCTTGAAGAAGAAAATTAAAATGCAAATAGGATGATTGATGATTAATTTTATTTATGAGTGAAATAATGCAGCCACATTCTTAAAATGAAAAAGCATTTCTGTAAATGCATTTTAATTTTCAAATGTTACATTTCATATTGAATTTTGGTATCTATTTGCTGGGGTATATTTTGAAAATTAAATCTCAAATGACTTTTTCTTTTTCATTTTAATTAAGTAAAAAAATGAGCAGTCTTGAAGAAGAAAATTAAAATGCAAATAGGATGATTGATGATGAATTTTATTTATGAGTCAAATAATGCAGCCACATTCTTAAAATGAAAAAGCATTTCTGCAAATACATTTTAATTTAAATATTAGTCATGATTCACTTCCTTAACATATTGGAGAAAACAGGTCAAAGAGCACGTTTTCCAGACATTGTAGACTTCATCGAGCGCCAAGTCAGAATCACTTCAGATCCAGTCTTTGGTGACATACAGGACACTTCACCTGTTAAAGGAGTAGTAAAAACAAGTCTCAGATGAAACCACAGCTGAAAAGAAACAGCTTTGTGACTCATGTGTCCATTGAGGATGAATGCAAAGCAGATGCTAACAAGAAGGCTCAGAGTAAGGTCACATCCTTCACCCAGACAAATCCCACTTCCTGCCTGTATTGTGCTGGTGGTCATGTTTTGGAACATTGTCCACAACTGGGAAAAAAGACACAAAGGGACAAACTGGACTTTCTAAAGGAGAAAGGTCTGTGTTTCGGTTGCTTGTGCACGGGACACTTAAGCAAGACATGCGATAGGCGCATTACTTGCAGAAAGTGCAACAAATTGCATCCCAGTGTTTTGCACATTGGACAAAAGGAAAGGGATAATCAGTGGACAAAAAGACACTGAACGGTCAAAGAGGTCTGAGAGCTTCACATCTTCCTCAACTTGTGGTCATACAGGGGCTGGCCACTGCAATGGCATTCTTCCCATTGTGCCTGTCCAACTAAAGTGCTTAAAAGGAAACAAGATTATTGAAACCTATGCTTTTGTAGACTCAGGGAGTACAGCCACATTCTGCTCTGAGAAGCTCATCAGGCTGAACATTGAAGGACGGAAAGCCAAAATACATCTCCGCACCATGGGTCATAATAAGGCAGTAGCAAGCTCCATTATTAATGGTCTGGAGATTTCGGAATTTTCTGGCAAACGCTTTCATCCGCTTCCCAGTGTGTTTACCCAGAAAGAGATGCCTGTCTCTACAAGTAATATTATCAGCAAAAAGGAGCTGGCTAAATGGCCTTATCTGAGAGAGATTAAGATTCCTCACATAAATGCTGATGAACTGTTAATTGGCACCGATGCCTCTAAGTTGATGGAGCCTTGGGAGGTGAATAACAGTTGTGGTGATGGACCCTACGCGATCAGAACCCTACTGGGGTGGGTAATAAACGGTCCATTACAAGGAAGCAGTGACTGTGGGAGTAACTACCCTTCAGTTCATGTCAACAGAACTGCCATTGACAAAACTGAAAAACTGCTAACTTCTCAATACAACTATGACTTCAACGAGGATAACCAGGTCGGATTTCCACCAGAAGTGATTGAGACAGTGAAAAGAAACTTCTACATCGACAACCTTCTGAAGAGCCTGCCCTCTGAAGAGGATGCAGTCACCATGGTTAAGAACCTCATAGCCATTTGCAGCAGAGGAGGTTTCATTCTCACACAATGGATTAGTAACAGCCGAGAAGTGCTTCAAAGCATCCCAGAACAACTCAAATCCAATAACTTGTATGAGCTTGATCTAGACAGAGATAAGCTGCCTTTGGACAGGGCTTTGGGCCTGCAATGGTGTATTGAGACAGACACATTCAAATTCAAGCTAAAAGACAAGGAGAAGCCCCCAACCAAGAGAGGCATGCTATCTATTATCAGTTCTGTCTATAATCCACTGGGATTCTTGGCGCCTCTCATACTCCCTGCCAAGCTGCTGTTGCAGGAATTATGCAGGACGAAATGTAATTGGGATGATCCAATACCTCCAGCTTTCCAGAAAAAGTAGAACAAGTGGCTGACAAATCTTGAAAAAGTGGTAGATTTCAAGGTTAACAGATGTGTCAAACCTGAAGGATCTGGGAGGATTGTTAGTGCCCAATTGCACCACTTTGCCGATGCTAGCGAGAGTGGCTATGGTACAGCTACTTACCTCCGCATGCAGAACATGCACGAAAAGGTTCATGTTGCTTTCTTATTTGGCAAAGCCAGAGTGGCTCCTCTTAAGCCCATCACCATTCCCCGCTTGGGGCAAACAGCTGCCGTTGTCGCAGTTAGAGTGAACAAAATGCTTCAATCAGAGCTCCAGCTTCCTTTTAAGGAGACCTGCTTTTGGACTGACAGTACTTCAGTTCTGAAGTACATAAAAAGTGAGGACCGAAGGTTTCAAACCTTTGTTGCAAACAGGGTAACTATCATCTGGGACAACTCAGAAGTTGCACAGTGGAGATACATTCCCGCATCCCTAAACCCTGCTGATGACGCTTCAAGTGGAGTGAAGGCAGAAGATCTGCAAAGGTGGCTAGAAGGCCCAAAATTCCTATGGAAACCTGAAGAAACGTGGCCAAAGTTTCCTATGGATTTCAGTATCACTGTCGACGACCCAGAAGTAAAAAGAAATGTCACGGTCAATGCAACACTTGTAGACACCAATGCCACCTCTCAACTGATAACTTACTTCTCTGATTGGCAAAGATTAACGGTTGCAGTTGCTTGGGTCATCAAGCTGAAAGGAACTCTGCTCAAACTGAGTAAGAAAAGAGTTGCAGCTTGTCAACACCAGTGCTAAAGGAGCACCACTGGTAGACGTGCATAAAGAAATGCAAGTTTTCACTGCAACTCTTGGGAACCAAAGGGTTTCACTGGAAGATCTCTCAGAGGCTGAGAGATTCATAATCACCTTTTGTCAGCGAGAGAGATTCCCTAATGAAATTGCTGCATTGGCCTCTGGCAAGACAGAAGTACATAGAAGTAGCAGCATCTACAAGTTGGATCCTATTCTTGAAGGAGGGCTTCTGCGAGTTAGGGGACAGCGATCCCTGAGGACATAAAACATCCCCTCATTTTATCAAAGGACCAACACATCTCCAACCTTATCCTCCGTCATGTCCATGTACAACTTGGTCATGGAGGCAGAAACCATGTTCTTTCCACTGCAAGGAGAAAGTACTGGATCACAAGTGGAACTTCTGCAGTGAGGAAGATCATAGCAAAATGCTTAAGCTGTAAGCTTTATGGAAAAAAAGACCGGCAAGCAAAAAATGGCAGACCTGCCTGAAGAGAGAGTGGCTCCTGATCTACCGCCATTCACTAATGTTGGCGTAGATTATTTCGGGCCAGCTGACGTGAAAAAAGGGCGTAGCATCGTGAAAAGGTATGGAGTAGTGTTCACTTGCATGACAAGTAGAGCCGTGCATCTTGCAGTGGCTTACTCTCTTGATACTGACTCATGCATCAATGCATTGCAAAGGTTCATCTGTCGAAGAGGACAAGTTTCTCACATTAGATCGGACAATGGCACCAACTTTGTGGGGGCAGAAAGAGAGCTACGAGAAGCCTTAGCCTCTTTAAATCATAGCCACATTGAAAGAGCCTTATCACAAAAAGGAATTAAGTGGAGCTTTAACCCACCAGGTGGGTCACATCACGGTGGCGCTTGGGAGCGCATCACACGGATGATCAGGAAGATTTTGTGTTCTGTACTCCGTCTACAAACCTTGGATGATGAAGGGTTTCATACCGTGCTCTGTGAGGCTGAAGCTATGCTCAATGACCACCCCATCACAAAACTGTCAGAAGACCCCAACGACCTTGAACCATTAACACCCAACCATCTGCTACTCCTAAAAGGAAAACCGGTTCTTCCACCAGGCCTTTTTGACAAAAAAGATCTCTACGCAAGGAGAAGGTGGAAACAAATGCAGTACATCTCAGATCTATTTTGGAAGCGATGGATCCATGAGTACTTACCGCTATTACAGGAAAATCAAAAATGGAGCCAGGGGAAAAGGAATTTCGTCCCTGGAGACGTTGTCATGGTTGTGGACTCTACAGCACCACGTGGATCATGGAAATTAGGAAAGGTCTTGGAAACTTTTCCTGACAAGAAAGGTCTAGTACGTGTGGTTCATCTCAAGACCAACACAAATGTCATTGAATGACCCATAACCAAAATATGTTTGTTAAGTGAAGCTACAAATTGATTTATTGATTTAGTATTTACAGTGGGTTAGCTTGTTTTTTTTGTTTATCACTATGGCTCCTTTAAATTTTATTTAATTGCTTTGTCTTCTGCCAGACGCAATTAAGAAAATAACAGAACAAATGAACATGTACATGTACATGTACATGTATCTATCTATCTATCTATCTATCTATCTATCTACCTATCTATCTATCCAGACATGAAGGGAAATGCCAATCAGACATAAGAAAAAGAATAACAACAAATGAACATGTACATGTATCTGTCTATCTATCTATACAGACATGAAGGGAAATGTCAATTAGACAAGAAAAAAGAACGACAACAAATGAACATGTACAGTCATTAGTCAAAGAAAAAAACCCAAATGAACACTTATCTATCCATCAACTATCTATCATTTATCTATCTATCCACATATCTTATGAACATTTCAGGTGTAATCATTTTCATTAAGGCATGCAGGTAGGTGCTGGGGAGCAGACAGCTGTGCAGCGACCCTTCCACGGACACCATTCCCTGACAGCTCTCTGGCAACTGCGGGGCCTCACATTCAGGGCCCAGATTTTGCTCATCCTCATTCTCCTCCTCCTCCTCCTCCTCCTCCTCCTCCAGGATGTCACTCACTGCCACACAGATGTTGTGGAGGATGCAGCAGGCAGCAACCACCTTCGGTGCAAACAGAGGCCGGATCTCCAGGGCCCTCAGGAATATGGAGCGCCAGCGTGTTTTTAGCATACCAAAGGCACGCTCGATGATGGTCCTGGCTCTGGCATGGTGCCTGTTGTACCGCGCCTCCACTGCACCTTTCAAGCAAAATTCAGGTAATGAATATAATGTATTTCAAAGTCAACAATGTGACAGTTTTGTGTTTGTGTGTGTTCTTACTTGCTACAGGCTGGCGGTATGGCGTCATGATGGCCACAGGACACTGGAGGCACGGGTATCCTCCATCTCCCAGCAGAAAATGCCCAGCTGGTGGATACAGGGCCTGCTTGTACATTGGCGATCTCCGGAGGACCAGCGCATCATGCATGGACCCTGGATTGCCAATGTATACATCCAAAAAGGCACCTTTGGCATCACAGATGCCCTTCAGTACAATTGAGGGGAAAAGCTTTCTATTGATGTAACTTTTCTTGTGTGGCTCTGCAGGGGGAATTATCTTAATGTGGCACCCATCGATGGCACCAACAGCACGGCGGAATGCCTCATGGCTGGCAAGGTGCTCAAACCCAGCCCCCACCGTCTCCATCTCCTCACGTTTGGGGAAATGAATCACCCGATGGATCACGGTGATCATTTCCTCCACAACATTGTGGGCAATTCTGCACACAGTGAAGAGTGGCATCCCAAATGTCTGCAGTCACCCTGTAAGAGGTGCCACAGGCAAGCCAGTAAATGGTCACAAGCACCTCCACCTAATGGCTCCATCCATGGGCCTTCTCCCTGGGCAGCATCTGCACCAGCATGTTGATGCTCTCCCTGGAGAGCCTGAAGGCTGGCTCCAGGTCAGCCCCAGAGAAAAATGCTGCAAGGATGGGCACATCCTCTTGCAATTTTGCAAAGTGCCGCATGGGACTTTGGCCCTGTTCCTGTTTTTAAAAGTAGAAAAATTAGAAAAATGAATCTCTTTTTAGAAATGTTGTAACATTGTTAATGTAATTGTTGTTCTTGGTATGTATTCTTTTGCTTATTTATGTGTTTTTGTCATTCAGTATTGATTTTAATTTAAGTATTTATTGTAATTTATTTATAAGACTTATGTCTTTTACATTATTATGTTGCACACTTAGAGTACCAGTGATGATATTGCAAGTGTCCCAGTTTGCCAATATACGGTGTCCCACTTTACCAATAGTGCCTGGAAATTTTGGTTGTGGGTCAGTGTGTTTTTGGTGAAGGGTCATCCATCCTGTGTTTAATGTTTCTTTGTTTTTTCTCCTACATAGTATAGTAGAGATCACAAGCTATTTAGAATGTATGATATGATGGGCTAAGACATTTGGTTCATAACTAGAAATTATGTTGAAGGTAAATTTTCAGAAAGTGTCTCAATTTACCCATATTTACCCTAGCTACTTTTCAGATAGTTTGTTTATATGTTGTACTGTAAGTTTCATATTTACAAGTTGATGTGTGTTGTTATAGATTAGACTAGTACACCAGTTAAAGGTCTTAAAATTAGTTCTACCATGACAACATTTAAATGCTGCTTACATGTAGCCTACGTGTGAATTGATCAATTAATACTCAATACATATTCATGTATATAATGATTACATCACTTGAAATTGGGTCACTCTGCATAATGAGTACTTTCAACTTTTGATTTTAAGTAGGTCTACATTTTGCTGACAATACCCATATACTTTTACTTGTGACTGAGTTTTTGTTCTTTGTTGTGATATTACTACTTTACCTGGGTACTTTGTCCACAACTGGACATCCTCCGCCTCATTCTCCACTGTCATTCTCGGATCTGCCTCCTCAGCTGGGCAGCCTCCTCCTCAGCCTGCAGGTACAGTAATCCTGCTGCAATAGCTGCACCAAGATCCGCCCTCCGATCCATTTCAATGTTGTTATTTTATAAGACTCCACTCCCAACCCTTTATTAGGGGTATGCATAGATTCAATCTTCTATTTGTTATACTGTGTATATATATGTATATATTTTTTTCTCTGTTTTTTCTCTATTGTCTAGTTGTTATCTGCGCATGGTTCTTGTGGAGTGTTTCCTGTACTCGAAATCTATTGCTGTGCAGAGAGGACTACACACCCTGCTTTTGAACTACATCTCCCATCTAAGCAGGAAGCAGGAGTGGCACAGCACAGGTGTTGCTGACCGCCTTGATCAACTACATAAGACTGTTCTTTGTTCTCAGGTGCAGACTGTTACCCTGACGAAGGTCCTCAGACCGAAAGCTTGGTGAATTAAAGATACTTGCATTGATCCAAGTGTGCAGATCCTCTTTTTCACACTATTTCACACGTGGTTTTCTGGCACCTTGGCTTGGTCGTGAGTGCGGTGACCTGTTCCTGGTTTTAACAACCAACAACATAACATTTATCTTTATTAGATGGCCAAATTATCAAATTAATTTGAACCTAACAATCACATTTCTTACTATAGCCAATATTTACAAAACTAATAAGTGGTCTCATATAATCTCTCTTTGTATTAATGTACAATATGTGTAATCTCAACCCTTTCAAGTACAGTCAAGTAATGAATATCTTTCTTTTTCAGGACAACCTGGAAAATCAGAATATGTATGCTGAAAATTTCAGCATACATATTCATTCATGTGACATCATTTAATGATGTCCCATGAATGGATTAAAAGTTATATGACTACAAAAACAAAAGAAAATTTTTTTAAAAATTAACCGGGAATTGAATTTCACAGAATTTTATTTTTAAAAAACACACATATCAACAGTTATCAATTTATCTTTATTTTATCATGGAGGATTATTAGGCTATTCCTTTCTTTTCAATTCTGGCAGAAAACTATCTTGCCTCAAGTTGATCTTTGGCTGCTCCTGATTGGATGCTACCGTCAAAAAACAAAAGAAGAAGAAATAGTAGCATCTGATTGGTCGAGAGACTGACCAGAAGTCGTCATTGTTTACGTCAAGCCCACAGACTGTTTATAGACGAATTTGGCAAGTGATTTGTGTATGCCGCCATCTTGCGGCGGCGCCATTGCTGCAGTGACATGTCCATGACCATCACATCATATTGATCGCCTTCAATATGATGTGATGGTCACGTAGCCTGTCCATAATGATTAAATGTCACGCTGCTAGCTTGCTAACGTCAGCACACATAACGTATGCTAACGTTATATTACACAGTGTTTAATGATACAGTCTATTATCTCCCTATTACTCTAATCTTTCCTGCTTATCGCTCAAACAAATGATTAATTTCTATAATAATATTGGTACTCATTTAAGATACCTTCATCAGTTACCGGAGGCCACTGTCTAACATCATCAATCCAGCTATTCATTATGCTGTCATTGTAGAGAGTCAGTTCACAATGACAGCATAATGAATTGATGACTGACACATGTCACCACAGCAATGGCGCCGCCGCAAGATGGCGGCATACACAAGTGGCTCGCCAAATTCGTCTATAAAAAAGGTCAAGCCTCACAGTGGAGGTCCGGTATCATAATTTACACGTTTTTAATCACAAAATGTAATATTTAATTACTATCGCGGAGTTATCACGGTGGATTTACTGTAGCCTAGGCTATGAGGTTCTTGGGAGAGAAAAAAAAACCTCTGCACTTAACGGCTGGATTGAAAACTTTCTCGAAAAGATTGTCCTGAGCCCACCGTAGATCGCCAAAAGAGTAAGCTTCTGATCACAATTTTCCCCATTAAGTTCCTTTGTGTGGTGTGGTGCGGGCTGCGGGGGAGAGCAGGGTCTCCGCCGACAGAGAAATGATGTTGATTTGAGGGGGCGGCGGAGAACCGGTTTCCTCTGCATTCACTTACATGACAACTTGACTTGAAAAAGAAGTCAATTTTCTGCTGCTGCCTCTTCCTTTTTGGCATCTCTGCCTCCTTCTTCTCTCTGTTGTGTGTCAATGTTGTTCAACTGACGTAACTTCAAATTTCATGGGCTGGCGGCCGGTCGCGGACAACAGTCTGTGATTTGGTGAATGTCCGTTCAATTTGACCAATGCCTTTTCATGCAGCATAAGGGGGAGTGAGGTGCGCTCCATTTTTGTATGCTGGTGCACTGCCGGGGTGGGCAAACGGGTTTACCTTTGGAAAATGTGGGGGGGATGAAATCATCTTGCTGTAAAAGTGGGTGTGTCAAAACACCCCCATCCCCCACGGGTGCGACGCCCCTGGATATGATGCTGATTTACAGGAGAATTCATGGAGGATAAACCATGAACATAAACTACAGATCACCTGTAAAGCATTTTAATAAATTAATCTATCATAATTAAAACAACTGGAGACTGAAAACAAACTGATATATGGGTCTGATCACTTTTTTAATGAATTGACATCATTCCAGACAGGATGTAAGTGTGTCTGTGACTTCCTGTATGGACTGAAGGCTGCTGGAAACTGTCGGGAAACTGTCCGACTTCACTGCAGCTTTTTGTCACGGCCCCCCGCTGCTACTTTTCAGGCGAGGCGCAGTTCATCCCGAACGAGCCTAATGTCACCGCCCCCCGCTGCAGCAACTGTATCTGTCTGCAATCTGCAAGAGAGGGGCGTAAATGGTAGGGGGCGTGGTGTATAGTAGTTAAGTCATAGAGTGGGCGTGGCTTGTAGTTACGTCACGGATACACGCCACGCCCACTATACACGCTTCTTAAAGGGATATGAGCCCAAAAAGGTACAAATACAGTCTGACCACGGTCTAACTGCACAAACGTCAATGTTTTTGCTTACACATTCTTTGCCCTATAATAAATGTATTCAAAAGTGTACAAATATTATTAGGACCAGAGCGACGATGAAGTCGTCCGCGTAGGACCCTATTGTAATCGCGCTGTTTATTATTATTATTATTATTATTATTATTACGAACATGTAATCTCCAATTTGGCCCCTTTCCCAATTTCAAAAACTCACCAAAATTGGCACATGCCTTTGGTCTGGCGAAAAATTTGATATTTTGGCAGTGTTGTATGTGGATGGGACCAAATGGTGACATAGCGCCCCCTAGAAAATTTTGTGCCTCAAGCCCCGCGTGTGAGTTTCACCTACACGCAAGAAAATTGGTGGGCTCATAGAACATCCCAAGACACACAAAAAATCCTCTTGGACCCATGCCGTAAACCCAACAGGAAGTCGGCCATTTTGATTTGAATTTTTGACATGTTTGAACAAACTCCTCCTAGGGATTTCATCCGATTGACTTCAAAGTTGGTACAGATCATCCTGAGAACATGCTGAATCAAAAGTTATTAAAAGCTTTACACTATGTCAAGGGGCATGGCCGCTAGGGCGTGACAACTAATGACGTGACATCTAATGGTGTCCATGTGGCGGCGTGGCGACTATCGATCCCTCACCACTAAATACGTTTGGCTTTTTGATGGCTTCAGCAATCTTATATCCTCATGAAAATTGATACACAGGTCAAAAATGGCGAACTCTTGCATCTGATAGGGGCGTCGCCCATGGGAGAGACAAAATGCGTCTATAGCACCACCTTGAAATTTTCAAAAACCCCTCCTCATAGGGTTTTTTTTGGAGTAGTAAGATGAAAATTGGTACATATGTGTATGTTGCCTAGACGCACAAAAAAGTCTCTGCCACCAATGGTCTACTCCAAACAGGAAGTTGGCCATTTTGATTTAAACTTTTCATTTTGGTGGCGATTTTTTGATTTCGACACCTTGTATTTTGACGAACTCCTCCTACAGATTTTGTCCAATCAACTTCAGATTTGGTACAGATCACCCTGAGACCATGCTGATCAAAAGTTATTAAAAGCTTTTCTCTATGTCAAGGGGTGTGGCCGCTATGGCACCACCCTCGCCATCAAATACGTTTGGCTTTTTGATGGCTTCAACGACCTCATCTCCTCATGAAAATTGATACATAGGTAAAGAATGGCGAGCTCATGCATCTGGTAGGGGCGCCGCCCATGGGGGGGACAAAATGCCTCTATGGCGCCCCCGTGAAATTTTCAAAAACCCCTCCCCAGAGGGGTTTTTTTTGGAGTTGGAACATGAAAATTGGTACACGTGTATGTTGTTCAGGCGCACATAAAAGTCTCTGGCACCAATGGTCTACTCCAAACAGGAAGTTGGCCATTTTGATTTTGACTTGTCATTTTGGCGTGATTTTCACGTTGTATTTTAACGAACTAGTCCTAGGGATTTCATCCAATCAACTTCAAATTTTTTACAGATCATCCAGAGACCATGCTGATCAAAAATTGTGCTCTGTATGTCTGTAAGTCAAAGGGCGTGGCTGCTATTGGCACTGCCATTTTTGATCCATCGCCATGCATATTGAAGCAGCTCTCTCTCCCACGTAATTCATCCAAACTGCTTCAAAATTTCTGTACATGATAAGAGCCCCACCCACAACGCCTCCATATGCTCGCAGGCAATCTTGCTCATGCCGCCCCCTTGTGGAAACAGGAAATGCCCTATTATACATTGACATTGTCCGATTTGCTCAAAATTTCACGTGTGATGAGGGTCTGCCCCTGGACACACCTGCACACGTTTAGTTACAGTCCCAGTGCCCATGGTGGATGAACAAAACATTGCGTTTTTTTTGCTCCTGCCAGGTTTTTTCTCCCTTCTCGCTTCATGCCACAGCTCCCACGTGCCTCAGGCCCCTGCGGTTACATGGGGGAGCGAGGGCCCGATCACAGCTGCTTGCAGCTTTAATTATTATTATTATTCAGAAAAATTTATTGTCCATTCATCTTACATGAGATGGAAAGTGAGCTGATTGTCAAATATTGTTATTATTACTATATACAGACTGTTTATATTTTAAGGATAAGCTACATAACTAATGAGTAAAATGGCAGGCCATTATGCCAAAGTAGTAAATTACAAGAGCTTACATGAGAATCAATCAATCAATCAATCAATTTTATTTATAAAGCCCACTATCACAAATCACAATTTGCCTCACAGGGCTTTACAGCATACGACATCCCTCTGTCCTTATGACCCTTGCAGCGGATAAGGAAAAACTCCCCCAAAAAAACCCTTTAACAGGGGAAAAAAAACGGTAGAAACCTCAGGAAGAGCAACTGAGGAGGGATCCCTCTTCCAGGACGGACAGACGTGCAATGGATGTCGTACAGAACAGATCAGCATAATAAATTAACAGTAATCCGCATGACACAATGAGACAGAGAGAGAGACAGAGAGAGAGATGCAGGTAATGACAGTAGGTTACAACAACATTATTGAAAGTAATAATATTATAGTTATAGTTCTGGCTACTGTGGTACAATATGTTGAAAGTATGTATTAATATCTGGCAGTATACATGTGTGACAATAGTCATATGTGTATAGTAACAGTAGAAGTATGACTAATGATGGCAGCAGCAGCAGGAGGCATCTGGCAGGACCACGGCAGCAGCACAACCACACACGTCACGCTGTCCAGGCACCGCTGCGATATGAGTTGAGAAGATGATAATTACTTTATTAATCCCCAAAAGAGGAATCATTTGTCTGGCAACACAAAGCCTAATGGATGTAGGTATGAAATATCTTGTGAATATCTCCATTCTGCACTGAAGAGGAGCCACTCACCACTACTGTCTTTTGGTCTGTCAATGTGTTTGTTGTTAAGTGGGTGATCTTATCACATTAATTTATTTTTACTGTACGAGGACTGTAGCTTTTTTTTTTCTTCTTCTGGTACCTTATGTATGTTTTTATGAATTCAAGTCACGTGAATGTCTCTGAATTGTAGAAACTGATTGCCCTTTGAGGGTTAATTAAGTTTGTTTTTATCCGGATGTTTATTGATATTATTTTACTTTTTGCAGGACATGAATCAATTATAAAAATACAATGCATAAATGCATATGTTCTAAAAAATAAAATATATAATAAATACAAAAAAACATTTCAAAGCTTCTCAGGTTTGTCACGACCTGGCTCAAAAGTCATGACAAAAGGAACAACGGAACGCCAAAGTGCCAATAAATAAAACAATTTATTTCTTTTCTTCAAACGAAACGATTTAGAACAGAGGACCAAATAGATGTGGTGTGTTTGTCAGTATTATCAGTTGTGTAAGTGTGGTTGAGGGTTTGTGTGAGTGTCATGTTGGATGCAAAACCAAAAGACAAAGAAACCAAACGTGCAGGCGCTGGCAGGGATCTGGGAGAGTGAACTGCGCTGGGGGTTGGAACACCGGACCCAGGTGCTCCTAATCAGCCGAGCCGGGACGTCCAAATATGGGTAGCAGCAGCATTTCCACTTCAAAACAGAAGGGAATGGTTAAAGGCCCCAGTAGGGCCGTGACACATTTTATTGGAGGAGTCAAAAGAAAAAAAGTCAATCTGTGAAGCCTTTACACCTTATAGCTGGCTAAGAAATGCCTCAGAGGAGAGGGCTCTGCGCATTTTATCCTTGAAAGCTTGTAGCTTCTCCGTTGCCCCATCAAGTCTTTTTGCATCATTTTCAATTCACTGTCAAAAAAAAACGTTTTGGTGAACCCTGCAGTAAAGTGAACCCTCTTCCTCAGAGAGGATCTTTGCCTCCCAGTTTGTTCCTGGTGGCATAGCAGAGTGAACCGTCTTTCTTCTCAGAGGATCTTTGTCCCATGAGAGCAGGCACAGTGTCCGCAGTAAACAACTTTTGCTGGCGATTTGACAGTCACTAGAAGCACATTATGACCCTTTGTAAAATTTTCTGTGTGGTACCTGTGTTGTACATGAGCTAACGTAAGCGGCTAAGGACTGAGAGGTTGTCCAGTATGTGTGTGCGTGTGTCTGTCTGTCTGAGGAGTGTCAGTACGTTAACTTGTTAGCTGTAGCCTTGCTGTCTGTTAGTCATGTTAATGTTATTGTCGGCAGCCCTGAATAGCTTGTAAAGCTTTAGCATAGTTAACACATTTGTTATCGGCCCATGTGTTTACTGCTACAGAGAATTAATAAATCTTTGGTTTATTTGCACAACGTCGCCTTTCTGCCGTCTTTTATCACGCTTGCTAACGCTAAGTTAACTTTACCAGCAGATCTGTATGAGGCACAAACTGAGGCTACAGTTAGCAGTGTGCTGATGCTTAGTGGAATTTCTTAATATTTTCTGTGAAACTAATGTGCATTTAATAAAGAGACAGAGACACTGGGGTGCATGTAGTTTTGAATGAGAAAACTTTATGGGCACAACGGCCAGTTCAAAACAGGACATGCTACACTGGCTGTATGGTGAGGGGCATTACTAGGGTTGCCACCTTGGATTTGTGGAAAAAAAGGGACACTCGACCAAATGTTTGAGGTGGAGGGCTCGGCCATTATTACCAGTTCAGACTGACCAATGAACATGAAATTCGGACATAGGAGACCAGATTTGCCATCATTCCATGTCCTTCTATGTGCCTGTATTTTATATTAATTTTTATATCAATGAAAAAAACAAATCTGTGTTACTAAATTCTTACATTTTTACATGTATCTCACCATAGCAAGTTGGAAGTTGACATATTCTGCCATATATGAAGAGGGGAGACTCTCTGGAATCTGGCAATATAAGAACCATGATGCTGGGACATTCTGTCACTTCACAGTTGTCCAAAACATGTGGTTTGTGCCAGGCGGACATAATTGCCAGTTTTTTTTCATTATTGCAAGAAATTCCATTGACTCATTCACAAGTCAAAAATGTGTTTTATCTGAATGAAACATGCACTATTTACATCTAAGATAATAGAAAAATAGTCAACCAAGTGCAATGATGTCCTCCAAGATAATATTTGCCACTTTGATTTCAGTGAAAAAAAAAAAAAAAAGGGCATTGGGGGGGGGGGGGGGGGGGGGTACGTGTCCCCGTCAATGTATATGGTGACTACGGCCCTGTCAGGCATGCATAATTAGGCCGCAGTTGATTGGGTGCGTAAAGGTGAAGTACGCTGGTCTTGTCGACAATTGATCTGTATTTATAGCGTGATGGGATGACAGCACAATGATGTGTGTGGTATCATTGGAAAGCTCTGGTCCTGCGCTTTTATGTGATATGCGAGCCTGCATTTCTGTGCGAGCCTGCATTCGCGAGTAATCCATCCAAGAGTATTGTGTGTGCAAAGCTGTATGAAAGCTCTGTTATAGATAATTTTAGTGTAACTTTATCTTTTTTTTCACTGTGAAAACATTCGGAAAGCTATGATTCCGCTGTTTCACGTGATATGCGTGGCTTCTCGCTATGACGCGCGGTTGTGGAGAAAAACCATAGAGAAGAACGTGTGAATTTGGACGCACTATGCGTCGTTCGGGCCCGTAGGGTTAAATATAAATGGAAAAAATACAAATTAAAACATGATTGGATGTGCAAATATACTAAGTGAACTGTTAGGACTTCCCACAGCTCCTCTTACCTCTTTGCTGTCTCTCTGACACAGATGTTCTTGAGCCTGTTGCACTGATTCTGGATGGACTCCTTGGCCTGCTGCTGCTGCATTTTCCCCAAAAAATGGGACAAATTGTGTCCCGGGAGAGATTTTTTTTTCCCCGTAGCCATCAAATTCTACTGCACTGGATCACTTAATTGGCCTAAAAGGTTCTGCACTAAGCTGGTTTAAATCTTATTTATCTGATCATTTTCAGTTTGTTCACGTTCATAATGAATCATCCTTACGTACTAAAGTTTGTTTTGGAGTTCCGCAAGGTTCTGTGCTCGGACGAATCCTATTTATTCTATATATGCTTCCTTTAGGCAACATCATTAGAAATCACTCTATTATGTGGATGATACACAGTTGTATTTATTGATGAAACCAGAAGAAAGTAATCAATTAACTAAACTCCATAACTGCCTTAAAGACATAAAAACCTGGATGAGCACCGATTTCCTGATGTTAAATTCAGACAAAACTGAAGTTATTGTTCTTGGCCCCAAACAACTCAGAGACTCTTTATCTGATGACATAGTTTCTCTAGATGGCATTGATCTGGCCTCTACCACTACCGTAAGAAACCTCGGAGTAACATTTGATCAAGATTTGTCTTTTAATTCTCATTTAAAACAAACCTCACGGACTGCATTTTTTCATCTGCATAATATTGCGAAAATTTGGCCTATCCTGACCCAAAAAGATGCAGAAAAATTGGTCCACGCTTTTGTTACCTCAAGGTTCTCTCTATTATCAGGTAGCTCTAGTAAGTCCTTAAAAACTCTCCAGCTAATTCAGAATGCAGCAGCACGTGTACTAACAGGAACTAAGAAATGAGATCATATTTCTCCTGTTTTAGCTTCTCTGCACTGGCTCCCTGTAAAATCCAGAAGTGAATTTAAAATCCTACTGTTAACTTATAAAGCTCTAAATGGTCAAGCTCCGTCATATCTTAGAGAGCTCATAGTGCCTTATTATCCCACCAGAACACTGCGCTCTGAGAACGCAGGGTTACTCGTGGTCCCTAAAGTCTCCAAAAGTAGATCAGGAGCCAGAGCCTTCAGCTATCAGGCTCCTCTCCTGTGGAATCATCTTCCTGTTACAGTCCGGGAGGCAGACACCGTCTCCACATTTAAGAGTAGACTTAAGACTTTCCTCTTTGATAAAGCTTATAGTTAGGGCTGGCTCAGGCTTGCCCTGTACCAGCCCCTAGTTAGGCTGACTTAGGCCTAGTCTGCTGGAGGACCCCCTAGAATACACCGGGCACCTTCTCTCCTTCTTTCTATCTCTCTCTCTCTCGTATTCTATTACTGCATCTTGCTAACTCGGCCATTCTGGATGTCACTAACTCGGCTTCTTCTCCGGAGCCTTTGTGCTCCACTGTCTCTCAGATTAACTCATATCGCAGCGGTGCCTGGACAGCGTGACGTGTGTGGTTGTGCTGCTGCCGTGGTCCTGCCAGATGCATCCTGCTGCTGCTGCCATCATTAGTCATTAGTCATACTTCTACTGTTATTATACACATATGACTATTGTCACACATGTATACTGCCAGATATTAATACATACTTTCAACATATTGTACCACAGGAGCCAGAACTATAACTATAATATTATTACTTTTATTAATGTTGTTGTAAGCTACTGTCATTACCTGCATCTCTCTCTCTCTCTCTCTCTCTCTCTCTCTGTCTCATTGTGTCATGCGGATTACTGTTAATTTATTATGCTGATCTGTTCTGTACGACATCTATTGCACGTCTGTCCGTCCTGGAAGAGGGATCCCTCCTCAGTTGCTCTTCCTGAGGTTTCTACCATTTTTTTTTCCCTGTTAAAGGGTTTTTTTTGGGGAGTTTTTCCTTATCCGCTGTGAGGGTCCAAAGGACAGAGGGATGTTGTATGCTGTAAAGCCCTGTGAGGCAAATTGTGATTTGTGATATTGGGCTTTATAAATAAAATTGAATTGATTGATTGATAGCAACAGACTCGCCCATGGTTTCGTCCTACCGCCGCCATTTTGGACTGTCAGCAGACCGCAGCAGACCCACTTGCATACAAAAACACACAGACAAACTGAAGTATATCGCTATTAATTATGCTTACAATGCTACTCACCTCGTGATAGCTTGGTCACAGCTGCTTTTTCACGTTTTTGTAAAGCAAAATATAGACTTTAAAAAAAAACAAAACGAAGAAAAATGGCCTAGACGGCATCTCTACATATTACATCCACTTATGAGAAGATTAACTTAATTACTCCTTCAAAATCACCCCATAAGCCAATCTACCAAAAAAAAAAAAAAAAAAAAAAAAAAATCAATATTTTAACTAGAAACACATTAATGGCGACGTCACATAGTCAGGAATAAAGATTTATTTACAGTTTGTACAGTAAGGGGACAGTAATAATAATAATAATAATAATAATAATAATAATAATATAGGCTATTTTAATATGATATATTTTAATGCTAAAGCAGTAATCAGTTCTGATATAAATGGTCCAAGAGGCCATATACATATATATATATATATGTATATATATATATATATATATATATGTATATATATATACACATATATTACAGTGTTGGGTAAGGGTTACTTTAAAAGTAATCAAAGTACGTTACTGCGTTACTTTTTAAAAAAGTAACCAGTTACTTTACTGCGTTACTCCCTGAGTAAAGTAACTCAATTACTTTAAAAGTACTTCCAACGTTACTCCCTGAGAAAAGTAACTCAAGCACTTTTAAAGTACTTTTGAGTATTCTACATTTCCTATTGGGCAATGGACCACAGGGCACTAAGCCTACATTATTTTGTCTCCAAAATTAAAGTTATGGACCACTTGCCCTTCACTGAGATCCAATTCTCCCATCACAGCCATCACTTTGACCAGTAGAAACACAGAACGATCTGCTGCCATAGACAACTGTATGACAACAGCACCCCAGCATTTTTAACATTTCCTCTAGGGATGTTACCACACAGAGTAAAAGGGGGAAATGATGGTGTGAAACAGCAGAGGCACTTTGTCAACCTGCTGAGTTAACGTTACTGTCATTAGCATCAAGCTAGCAAACAATGGTACATCCTCACGGTCGGACATAAAGTAATAACATTAACAAATAGCGGTGGGGCTTTTACTCACCACAACTGCAGAGGCTCCCAGTTTCATTTGAAACAAACTACATTATAGACGGTCCGTTATTTATTAATCCCTCTGTGTGTTTATATATTTACTTTTTATCTGCTCCGTTGTCTTTGTAAAGTTAACCTATATTTTTTATCAGAGTGACTCAAATAATAGTGAAAGTAATAAAAATAGGACAAGAATAACCCGATGACATCACACACGCCGTGAAAGATGACCGGGGATAATTGGTGAGTACCAGCATGTAGTGTGTACCAGGCATAATGCAAGTCCTGAGTCTGAAATATGTCTGTCAGCAAGTCCTACTCCACCTATTTAGACTCCACCTTAGACAACGGCAGCATTTCTCCGACCACGTAGCGAGCCACAAGCTCTGTGGCTTCTTTCAGACTGATAGGTTTAACGTTATCTCCATTATTAGAACCAAACGACAGCCGTTGCTGTTTCGGAGCTGAAGGACCAGCGTTCTAAAAGTAACGGAAGTAACTGATGTCTTGTTACTTCGTAACGCGTTATACCCAACTCTGTTTATATATATATATATATATATATATATATATATATATATATACACACACACACACACATATACATACATATATATATATATATATATATATATATATATATATATATAGACATATACATATATAGATATATATACACACACATACACATACATATATATATATTCATTCATTCATTCATCTTCTAACCGCTTCATCCTCTTGAGGGTTGCGGGGGGGCTGGAGCCTATCCCAGCTGACATCGGGCGAGAGGAGGGGTACACCCTGGACAGGTCGCCAGAGTATCGCAGGGCTGACACATAGAGACCGACAACCGCTCACGCTCACATTCACACCTACGGACAATTTAGAGTTATCAATTAACCTAATCCCCAATCTGCATGTCTTTGGACTGTGGGAGGAAACCGGAGTGCCCGGAGAGAACCCACACTAACACGGGGAGAACATGCAAACTCTGAACTCAGAAGGGCTCCCACACCCGGGATCGAACCAGGAACCCTCTTGCTGTGAGGCGACAGTGCTAACCACCACACCACCATGCCACCCTTATATGTATATATATATGTGTATATATATTTATATATATATATAAGTGAGATATATATATATATACTATATATATATATATATATATATATATATAGTATGTATATATATATATATATATATATATATATATATATGTGTGTGTGTGTGTGTGTGTTATCTTCCCTCCACAACTGGCATATTATATTGATATTAAAACTCTTTAAAACGTACACCTCAGGAGTTCTTACCTGTCGGGATCCTTCGGGAAACGGTGGAAGGCCAGGTGCGGGATGTTACACTGATAGTTGTTGCAGTTAATTGCATTAGTTAATTGCACTACGCTGTTTTCTTTTACTTTTTTTCTCCTCTCTCATTGACATCTTGCATGTTGTCTGGGCGCAACAGTCCAAGCTCAACAGTCCAAAATGGCAGCAGCGCTACCGCAGCGCCCCTAGCTGTTGGCAAAAATTCAACGGAGCTTCGCCTCTTGGTCTCCATGCTCTTTGCTCAAACTTGAAGAAGGCGGAACCTTAGACGTTTGGTAGTCGTAGTCTACGGAGCCATTCTTGTGTTACTCCATGATGGCAACCGTGTTGAAAACACATGTGCAGTTGTCTGGTGAGTTTTTTTAAACGCAGTTCATAAGTAATGCTCATGAAAAAGACGACGGCGTTTGCCACTCGTTCTTAAATCTCACATCTATACGCTGTCTAGCTAACGTTTACGAGCTCTACTTGTGTGTTAGAAGTTCTGTTTCAGAGCTAGCTTAGCACTAGCCCTGCTGTTAGTCAGCTTCCTATCTTTAATGGAAAGCTGCACTGCTCCATGATTGTTTGTTCCAAAAGAAATGCAGCTCTGTCAGGTAAGTTATCTTTACAGCTAACAAACGTAACTCACCTGTCGCAGGTGGGAGAAAAAACTTGTAGTAACATCAGCGTTATTACTAATGTGGCGAATGTGTCTGTTATTTACTCCAGCTGTAGAACATACGGCAAACGTCTGTCAAGACTTGTAAAAGATATTTTTATAATACAAAAAAGTTTACATGCTTATTGATAAGATTTTGACATAAGGCACAGCTGAATCGGTTTCAGTAGCCTACAGAATCAGAAACGATTGACACCCCAGGGGAAATTGTGATATGTTACAATCTTCTTTTTTTTTTCATTCAACTTTATTGCAAAGATATAAAGACACAGATTACAGGGAGTATAAGAGAAGTATGAAATCAGCAATAATCCGTATAGCACATGTAAACAGGAAATAAATAAAGGAGCCAGGGGCACATTACACTATACAAAAACATCAAAACACTTAAAGACAATGGGTTTTTCTCAAAGTCCTCCCAAGGAACGATCCTGCAGAGGTAAGGCAAGAGTCCTCCCTAGCACTCAGTGAACACACATTGGAACAGGCTAACAAGTGTCCCCACGTGATCATCATTGATCCTCAGCAGACTGAGGGGGTTTCAGTTACTCTGATAACTTTGGCACTCTGTAATGTTGTTGGACAGTTTTAAGCACATGTATCAGTATTGTCAGAATCTCGTGACTTTTAGGGAGAATATATTTCTGGATCATATTTAAGAGTAAGTGGAGTAATGAAGTAAAGACAACAGCTGAAAAAGTTCAGAATTATCATTTACAGTATATAAACAGACTCCCACACAGAATCACAGTCATTTAACAGTGATCCATTTTTAATACATATTTTCTGTGCGTGTCACCACACACTGCGCTACAATAATATGAATAGCGGATCTGATGAGCTGCTCTGAAACAGCTGATCACACCGATTGTACATTATACCACCGAATAATCCTCTGTAATAAGTTCACCTCAAAAGAGTGATACTTTGACCTGCAGGATATTCTGATGTCTTTACTGTGGCTGTTCTCACTGTGACCCCCCCCCCCCCTCCCCCCCACAAAAATACACCTATTGAAACAGACAGAATAAGAGCAGTTATCATGTGGCAGGAGGATGGGAGGGGGACACTTAGTGCTCCATCTCTGCTGTGAATGATCCATTTTAAACTTTTTTGTTTTATCTAAATCACGTTATTTCAAAAAAGTCTCGTTATGCGGCAGTGAACACATTGGAAAGTGTAAATTATAAGGTTTCTGTCAAATTTTTCCTATCGAGGAGTCAGCTACGTTGGGTAGAGATATACATTGAGGTGTGGGCCTTGAAGCATTCCTAAAAAGCATAAAGGTCCCTGTTGGAATGGCATCAAAAAGTATAGCAAATTCCTTAGGGGTTACTGGGAATTTGTATATAGATAAAAATTCTTCCTAAGTATGACACCATCACCATTAAACAGCTGACTCACCAGTAAAATCTGATTCTGAATCCGTCTCTCAAAGAACAGTGATTTATTTTTGAACAAAATGTCTCTATTGTTCCAAATCAGGTAACTGTGTGGTGAGAGATTGTGCTCATATATTAACGACCATGCTAGAAGGACCTGTTTATGAAATGCAGATAATTTCACAGGGAGTTTCTCAATATTGTAATTACAACATAAAATAAAAGTTAGGCCACCAAAGCTAGAGAAAATGTGATATCGAAGTGGTTTGTTTTTAGAAAATGCGTGACATGTTACAATCGTTTTGATGTAAAGCGTGAGGGTGAGACAAGTAGAAATAACAACTATAATGTCGGCAAAGATGGGGGAAGATACCCCTCTTAAGAAGAAGTCAATTTAAAGAATATTTGGATAGGAGTTTTGCATGTGCAGGATGATCTTGATGCAGAAACCAACATACTTTTGGGAGAAATAAATTGGTAGTGTAGCTAATTTTGTTGTTATAACACAAAGAAAAAATCTTTAAAAGGGACATCTTGGTCTAATAGAGGAATGGGACCATGCTCAAAATGAGCTATTAAACTATATGAAACAAATTAAAATCCAAACTCTGTCCCATAAATGGATTGTCTAGAGGCCTTGTAGCCTTTTTTTTTTCAGGATAAGTTTTTATTTCAGGATGCCCTCTTCCAGCTAGCTTGCTAAAATGCTGTCTTATTCTAGATACCTAACAAAAGTGGAAAAACAACACGCACATCTTACCCCGTGTGAGGGTGGGTGCTGGACCAAAAAAGTTAACATGTAAAAAAACGGCTCTTCCTCAGATGCTTACATGCAAGCATCTGAGGGAGAGCCGACATGGCTCGAAACGTCATGCTTTAAATAAATCACACTTGATTGGAGCTTTTTGGTGTGTGGACTTTACTTCTTTTTTACATTTATTCTAGATACCTAGCAATGCCAATGATTGCTAGCTAGCTAATAATGCTGCCAAGCTTTTGAAACTACAATATTAAAATCCCAACTCTGCTACTACCATACGTAGATTTGAACTATTTATGTAAATTTGTAGATATGAAGTCACATATGACTACCTACCTGACTGACTACCTATGTGTGCATGTGCGATAGTCACATCGTAGGACATCAGTGTTTCCCACAGGATTTTGGGAAACTGGGGGGGGGGGGGATTTGTATACAAAATGTACAGAAAGGTAAAATCATCAAGTTTTGAAAAAGTATTGCAATTTAATTTTGTCTTTAATGTTATTAAATCTTATATTATCTTTGTAATATGATTATCTTATATAATGTTATTACTATCCTAAAACATTCTCTAGGTCCTCTGAAACTCTGCAGGACTTATTTCCACCCTGCCCAGCAGCAGTACTGTGGCGAACGGTCCCTAACTACGGGGAGAACGGAGCAGGCTTCCCCGGAGGTCCGCTGCTTTTCCCGGTCCCTCTTCTCCACACTTTGGGCTCTAGTTTCGCAGACCGGGCGAGGCGGGGGCGCAGTGCACCTGCGCTTTGCCAACTGGGTGTGGCCAGGCGGATTTTGCAAGTTTGGCACACCGTGCGCGCTGGCGCAGCTACTCGTCTGTCCCACCTCCGTTCCTCCTACCTGCACAAGTCGGAAAGAGGAAAGAGAGAAGGTGTGGAGTGGGTTTTACACACATCACACCAATCAAATGAGCCCCTCTCCTCGCCCTTAAATGTGCCGCACAAAGGCGTAATGAGAGTTTACTCAATTCGCCATGACAGAAGAGAGCAGCAGCGTCAGACAGCCAAACTTCTCCCAGGAGGAAACTGATGTTTTGGTCCTGGAGGTCCAAGCTTGCAGTGTCCGAATATACGGAACTGCGAGCAGACCTCCACGGGCTGATGATGCAAAGGTAGCCTGGGAGGAGGTCACCACAATTGTAAATCAATGATGCGTTTCTCTCGTGTGTGCGCTCTCTCTCTTTCTTTCTCGCAGTCTCACTCTGTTTCTTTTCTTTTGACTTTTCTAAGATGACAGATGCTGAATATATACTCCCTATCTGATGCTGTGGCTGTTTGTGGTTGGCTGAGAGGGATGTGAACTCACTAGTTTGCAGCTGTTTAATCAAATCAGGTTGGGTTTCCATTACGCGTGCCAAACGTGCCAGACGGTGCCAATCCCCTTTGATCTGACATCAGATGTGACAGGACAGTCGATATAGAGATACATTTATGTGCTGATTGCAGATAGTTGGATTGAATAGTGGTTTTGTGGCTATTTATTGCATCGTTAATGTGCCTGACATTCTGGAAACCTGCCTGTGAGGTTTTGGTGACGTGTGCGCACTGTCCGCCGGTCAGCCAAACTTTGGCTTACACCGGCTGCGCTCCCCCTGCACTGACAGTAGACCTGGTTTCAGATGGCGAGCTTTTAGCGCACCTTTGGCGAAGCCTTTTGGCACGAAACTGTCACTGCACCAAGCTGGATCTGTCAACACCTCCCCCTGCTGCGCCACCACACCCATCTCAGCGTATCTCGGTCTGCCAAACTACCAAACTGAGCGCACCTCGGGTTGCGCTGCCTGAAACTAGCTCTGCGTGGGGTTCGCCACCCTGCGCCACCCTGCGCTGCGCCGGGAAACTAGAGCCCTTTGACTTATTTCCACCCAGCCGACAGTGGGACTTATATTCATTGTGCCGACAGTGGCTTGGAAAACCGCCCATAACCGTGTCACACGGGGAAGAGGGAAGGTGGCTGGAGTTCCTCCAACATTTGCAGTTAGATTATCATATTTTTTTATTGACAAAAATATAGGCTGCTTCGGCTGATTTTTTTTTATGCGCACATGTGCCCCTAAATATTTTTTACAGTTCGCACACACCTATTTTTAGTGGAGTGAAACGCTCCCACTGTCGAGCGCTGGATCTGACAGCCTGAGCACATCGGCACAAAACACTCCGGCGTTCGAGATATTATTTATATCATGAGAAGTCAATACTTTTGGCAGCCTAAATCTTTTATTTAGAAACTATGGCGGGTCAAATTAAACTATGGCGGACCGCCATAGTTTCGTTAATTAATGGGAAACACTGGGACATGCAATGTTTTCTCTATTTTATCATGTAAACTTTTGTTTTGCTTCAAAAAGCAGGTCTGAAGAAAGCCCCTTGCTCCGCTCGCCTCCCTCTCTCTGTCGCTCCCTCTCTTAGCACTAAGCAGCCCCTCCCCCTCTCATGCACACGCTGCAGTCACACACTAAAAGTGAGCGACATGCAGGGAGAAAAGGTAAAGGAGGATTTATGCCTGTACATACTACATTCTGCCGGTTCTGAAAGTCACTATGTCACATTACACGATTGTGGAGTCAAAACATCGTGCCGTGACTTGGCTGACACACATGACACACTACACGATGGTACACACTGTGTCTGCACTGTGTCTGTTCATGTGCCAGCTGAAATGTTGTTGTAGTCACCTAAAAAGCGCCAGCAGATGGCAGGAGCTACATTTAAAGTACCATACGTAAACATACAAACCACTGAATCCTCCACAACAAGTTCCTACAAATGTTTCACAATATAAGCCTATTTAGAAAATGGAGGGATTCTCTCAGCTGAGATTATATGGGGCTTTTAATTTGAAACAAATTCAGGAAGTGTTGGGTTTGAAATGACGGCGCGAGGCATTAACTTTATCAAGGCAACGGGAGTGGATAAAAATATGAAGATACAGAGGAATTAATAAATAATGGCCCTTTTATAATGTAGTCTGTTTCAAATGAAGCTGGTAGCCTCTGCAGTTGTGGTCAGTGAAAGCCCCGCCACTATTTTTTAATTTTCTTACTTTAACCCTCTAAGCGCCAAAGTTGCAAAATTGCAACAAGCAACATTACTGAATAAAACAGACCATAGCTCCAAATATACTGCCAAATCTTGTTACTACTTTGTACCCCTAGGTGGTGAACATGTGCAGCTTCAATCCTGACGTCATTTGTTGGTGTGTTTCTATTCAAAGGGTTTCAGAAAAAAAAGTTTGAAACACAGAGGGAGGGGCGGAGTGAACACAGCAGGTGAACGGAGAGAGCGGTGCGAGGGCCAGCAGATAGAGAGTGAAATACAGCAAAAACACACAAAATGCCTAAAGGATTTTTTCACTGTTGATGAAGTACTTGGTCAGGTACTTGCCGATTCTGATGGGAAGTATTTGCCCTCTGATGAAGATCGGTCGCCGAGTGACGAAAGTAAAAGTGACCGTGCGTCTGTGCATCGCATGCACGATGACGGTCCACACAAAGCAGCACATGACATTGATAATAACCAGACTTTGTCTCACCGCAGTCAGGGTGGCAGAAAATAGGGACTTTAAGCAGTGGTGGATTTTGCCACGGCTACGGCTCCCGGAAATAGATCTGCGCTCCGCTGATCGAGACTTATGCTGTGTTCCCACCAAACGCGAATTCGCAAATTCGCGCCTCAAGATTACATACAAAGTCAATGCAAAGACGCAATTAGGGCGGCACGATGGACTCATCTAGCGCGGCGCATTGAACGCGATGGATGCGAGAGAGGCGTCTAGCACGGCGCAAAATTCGCATCCAACGCCTCATTGCTCGAGTTGAAAATATTGAACTTTTGAGGCGAATTGAGCCAGCGTTGAGATTCTCCCGACGTCACTGGCGTGTGTCAACAACGTCCAGTTGTTGACACAGCAATAAACTACTACTCACCGGAGACAGATGGACAGACGCTCCGCAGCTGAGCTCAGCCTGAAGTACTGCTGAAAGCGGCTATCATCCAGACAGAGTTCTTGGAGGAGGTGGTGAAACTCGCCGAGCTGGATGCGCTTCTGCAGGATAGGGTGAACCCAAAAAGACGGTGTTTGGCCCTCCGACGCATTTGGGACTTCCAGAGCAGGTACAAAGCAGTGAAGGTCGTCAGTGGCTACCTGGAGCTATATGATACTACGTGTCTGCTCTACAGAGACCACAACAAAAAGGAGCAGGCTTGGGTGAAATTCGCCGAGGAGACTGGTCGACTTGGTAAGTTCTGTAAATATGTGTCTTTAATTAGTTTGCAGAATGGTTGTACTATGAACGTTAGCACTAGCTTAGCTCCAGTTAGCACAGCCGGCTTCCCCGCTACTCGCGCGAATGACGCGAATTAACAAAATGGTCCAGTGTCCAAACTCGCACGTTACGGGCGGTGCGTTACGGGCGGCGCGTTACGAGCAAGTAAATCGCGTTCATCGCATTTGGTGGGAACACAGCATTAAGCCGTAGTGCCGGTGTTGCCTGCTGTAGCCCGCTGACTCACTACGAGAAAACAAAGCATCTCAAGGAGTCGCTACAATGCGTGGTTAAATGGTTTTCATTATATTTCTGAAATGAAACGTGTTCTACAATTGATAGTGACACACTATATATTACACGTTTCAGCGATCCTTTCCCACAGACGCAGGATACTATGTACATTTCACTGTATAAAAACCATAGTGAATTATTTTCTGCTATAGGCTATATTCTCTCCTCATCCTTGCATTGCATACGGTAGCCTATATAATTTCTCAGTATACCCTATAAATACTATGTACATTAGTCTTTATTCCATTCCTTCATGCCAGCCTCTTTAGGAGCATACATAAGCCCTCCATCCCTCCCACGACACTTCTCTGATCACAGATGAACTTGTCTGGAATCCCGAGCACATCTGCCAACACTGGAAGGTCGCACTTTCTCACTCTGAGCTCCGCCAGACATTCATCCTCCTCCATTTCATCCAGGTGAAAACGTTGATATGGTAAATCTAAGTTCTTTGATTTGTTCACGTCATATAATAACAAAAACTCTTCCTCTGATATTAACTTGTCATCTAATGCATAGAGCAACTCCTCTCTGGCCCTTTTGAAAGACATTTTGACCAAACTGAGATAGCTCACTTGAGCTGTGTTTTTACCCCCACCTCTGTCACGTGGTGCACGTTCAGCTGTTCCGACCTGACAGCTACTGCAGCAACCTGCTTAAAGACTACTGTGGATTTGACGGATACGGTACCAGCGCCAGGAGAGATTTATTTCCGGGAGCCATAGCCGTTGCAAAATCCGCCACTGCTTAAAGTCCCTATTAGCTGAGGAGGGGATGTGTTGAAGGCAGCAAGGGTGGTAAAAGCAGGCCTGTAAACAGTGATGATAGTGGTTGGGTTTACTTGAAAAATGAGGAAGTGGATCACAGGTGGATTAGGGACTGTTGGCTATCATGGAGACCAAAATCACAATATGCAAATTAGATGAGTTAATTTACTCCCATCACAAAATTTGGGTCGTAATGAATAGTTTTCTCATTTAAAGTATGCCCTATCTCTCACCACTTTCAAGCTACAGCCTTTTGAAATCTTTAAATGAAAATTGAATATTTTCCTACATAAACTCCGGCGCCTAAAAGGTTAAGTCATCTGATGAAAATTCTTGTTTTTTAATATTGCTATATATTGCAAAAAAAAAAAAAAATCACAATGTCAGTTTTTTCCATATGTATGTATGTGTGTGTGTGTGTGTGTGTATGTATATATGTATATATATATATATATATATATATATATATATATATATATATGTACAGTACAGGCCAAAAGTTTGGACACACCTTCTCATTCAATGCGTTTTCTTTATTTTCATGACTATTTACATTGTAGATTCTCACTGAAGGCATCAAAACTATGAATGAACACATGTGGAGTTATGTACTTAACAAAAAAAGGTGAAATAACTGAAAACATGTTTTATATTCTAGTTTCTTCAAAATAGCCACCCTTTGCTCTGATTACTGCTTTGCACACTCTTGGCATTCTCTCAATGAGCTTCAAGAGGTAGTCACCTGAAATGGTTTCCACTTCACAGGTGTGCCTTATCAGGGTTAATTAGTGGAATTTCTTGCTTTATCAATGGGGTTGGGACCATCAGTTGTGTTGTGCAGAAGTCAGGTTAATACACAGCCAACAGCCCTATTGGACAACTGTTAAAATTCATATTATGGCAAGAACCAATCAGCTAAGCGCTACAACAAAACTGGCACACATGAGGACCGACCCAGGAAAGGAAGACCAAGAGTCACCTCTGCTTCTGAGGATAAGTTCATCCGAGTCACCAGCCTCAGAAATCGCAAGTTAACAGCAGCTCAGATCAGAGACCAGATGAATGCCACACAGAGTTCTAGCAGCAGACCCATCTCTAGAACAACTGTTAAGAGGAGACTGCATGAATCAGGCCTTCATGGTCAAATAGCTGCTAGGAAACCACTGCTAAGGAGAGGCAACAAGCAGAAGAGATTTGTTTGGGCCAAGAAACACAAGGAATGGACATTAGACCAGTGGAAATCTGTGCTTTGGTCTGATGAGTCCAAATTTGAGATCTTTGGTTCCAACCGCCGTGTCTTTGTGAGACGCAGAAAAGGTGAGCGGATGGATTCCACATGCCTGGTTCCCACTGTGAAGCATGGAGGAGGAGGTGTGATGGTGTGGGGGTGTTTTGCTGGTGACACTGTTGGGGATTTATTCAAAATTGAAGGCACACTGAACCAGCATGGCTACCACAGCATCCTGCAGCGACATGCCATCCCATCCGGTTTGCGTTTAGTTGGACGATCATTTATTTTTCAACAGGACAATGACCCCAAACACACCTCCGGGCTGTGTAAGGGCTATTTGACCAAGAAGGAGAGTGATGGAGTGCTGCGGCAGATGACCTGGCCTCCACAGTCACCGGACCTGAACCCAATCGAGATGGTTTGGGGTAAGCTGGACTGCAGAGTGAAGGCAAAGGGGCCAACAAGTGCTAAACACCTCTGGGAACTCCTTCAAGACTGTTGGAAAACCATTTCAGGTGACTATCTCTTGAAGCTCATCGAGAGAATGCCAAGAGTGTGCAAAGCAGTAATCAGAGCAAAGGGTGGCTATTTTGAAGAAACTAGAATATAAAACATGTTTTCGGTTATTTCACCTTTTTTTTATTAAGTACATAACTCCACATGTGTTCATTCATAGTTTTGATGCCTTCAGTGAGAATCTACAATGTAAATAGTCATGAAAATAAAGAAAACGCATTGAATGAGAAGGTGTGTCCAAACTTTTGGCCTGTACTGTATGTACATATATATATATATATATATATATATATATGTGTGTGTGTATATATATATATCTATAAAGGTAATGTACCTACTCATATGACTATAGGGATTAAGGCAATAGGCGAATTTGCCAAAATGTCAAACTATCCCTTTAAGGGTTATCATGTCCACATTATCAAAAATTGGGGAGGTATTAAGAGGAATGTTGGATTTCTCGTAACGCTAACTTTTTAGTACATTAGCTAACATTAGCTCAATAGCAAAACAAACTGGAGGAAACTGTTGAAGTGTCGTCCTCCTTTGAAAGATTGGCATAGTAATCCACAAAGTCGGCCGTCCCACCTTCAGCAATCCTGTCAAATCATCCAGATCATCCTGTCAAATCATATGAGAGTATATGGGTCGGTTTACTTTTTCAGGTAACACCGGCGGTCCCGGAGAGTGAGTAACCTGACATGGTGCGTTTGTAAATTCAGTCTGACTCTCTACACTAAAATGAGAGCCCTGTTGGTCAAAGAAACGGAGCTTCATATTTCTATATGAATTAACGAGCAGTTAAGTTTATCCCACATTCACTCTGCTCGGTGCTCTGCTGCTCTGTCTCCACAGACAGAGTGCGGTGCTCTGGATAACCGAACGCTACATTCAGACAGTGCTCTGATTTTACGAACAGTACAGTTTGCTCCAGATTGCGCTCTGGCACTTGGATGAGTATTTCTGAATGCACCACTTGTATCATCTCCTACCATTGTCTACCACAAGCCACAATAACTTGCTAGCTAGCACTAGCTAATGTCTGTGGAGAATTGTTGTGCATCCAGCTAAGCCCCGCCCACCAAAAACGTCATACTGTTTAATAGTATATATATATATATATAATATAAAATATAATCAAGTATGTTTTTATTAGTGAAGACTTCATTTTAGAAGAAACTAAAAATTGTTGTGTTTTCACTACCTCTAAATGAGCCGTATATATCTACATATGGAATGAATTCTATTCCACGGAGTCTGCCATGTTGTTTCTATAGTAGGCCTGTCACGATAACAAATTTTGCTGGGCGATTAATTGCATCAGAAATTATTGACTGTCATCAGCACAAATTATGTCCCCATGTGATAAAATTCACCATCCCCCCTGATGTTTTTTTTTTTTTGACAACTTGAGTACTGGCTGTACAACAGAACCCAAGCAACTTAAGGCCTGGGATAACACTTCCACCAAACTTTAGGTGGTACATTGTTCAAATATTTAGAAATCTTAGATCATTTCAGTGATTTCTGTTTTCTTAGTGCAGTATGCAGTTATTTATGTGGTGCCATCTAGCTTGCACTTCCAACTTTTACTGAAGAACCTGCCTGTCATCACAGTCCTGGACTGTCGTGACAGCAGCAGCTTTTAAAAATGCTTTGCTTTTTGGGGGAATGCATTTGTGGGTAGGTATGCCTTTAACTGTGAAAAAAATGGTAGAAACCTCAGGCAGAGCAACTGAGGAGGGATCCCTTTTCCAGGACAGAAAAACGATAAATGCAATAAATAAAAAAATAAATATAACTAATGTTGTATATACAGAACAGATCAACATGATAAATTTACAGTAATCCATATGACTAGGCATGTGCCAGTATGAGATTTTGACAGGATGATAACCGTGGGCAAAAATGCCACGGTAATCGGTATTACCGCGGTAATAATAATAATAATAATAATAATAATAATAATAATAATTAAAGCTGCAAGCAGTGTTTGGCGGGACCTCGCACTCGTGCCCGTTTCGGGCCCCAGCATATGTCGTCACTGTGAATTATTTAGAAATATCAAACATATTGCCACAAACATCAGAAAATCCTTACAGAGCTGAACGTTTTGATGTTTGAATGCTTTCTGTAGCTGTAGGTATGTAGAAGTGATATCACAATGAGTTAATTTACTCCCATGACAAACTTTGGGTCATGATGAATAGTTTTCTCATTTACATTATGCCTTTATCTCTCACCACTTTCAAGCCACAGTCTTTTGAAATGTTGAAATGAAAATGGAATATTTTCCTCAATAAACTCGGGCACCTAAAGGGTTAGAATGGAGAATGTGGCCCTATCATGTCTGCATGTAAGATGTAGACACGCACACATCATGTTTCTGTGAATTTGTGTGTGACAGCGGTTGCCATGTGCACCTGGCAGAAGAGCAGAGACAGACAGAGACAGAACACAGAGAAGAGACCTGTTTTAGTGGAGATTTAACTCCTCGAAGAAGTTCTTTCCATTCCCAAACCGTTGATAAAGTTATACAGAAGATCTGTTTAGCAGCAGTTGAGGTGGCATGTGTGTGTCTTTAAAGCTGATACAATAAACGGTGTAGGAGGAGATGTTTTTTTTTTTAAGAGCATGTTTGAGGCGAAATCTTACTTTGAAAGGGCAAATAGCTCACTTGGTGTTGGAATTAGGTCATGGGTGTCAGCGCGTGATTTGTATGTCGAACACGCCAGTCAGAGCTCATGAGAGCAGGTCAGCAAAGGCTGTTTATAATGGGTTTGAACTCCTCGAACAAGTCCTTCCCATGCCCAAACCGTTGGTCCAATCATGAAAATAAAGTGATGGTGAGAGACAGCCACGTCTCATGAACGCACGTGTCGTGTTTTATATTTCTAGAGTCAAAAACGTGGTCAGAGGAGCGAGTTTAAAATGTGTTGCACCTAAGCTGTTTCCAGAAATTTCTCCTCTGAGTTTACATGGGAGTGAATGAGAAAAAAATCGGCGCTCCCTTCACTTTGGAGCCACTCAGCAAAAATGTGTACGTGTGAGAGATTCCATGTCAACATATCTGTGAGCAGGACAAATTTTCCTGCGTTTTGTGGTATAAATTGTGTCTGTACAGTGAAAATTGTGGCCGTATGAGCGAGTTAAAGACAAAAGTTTTAGATGATTTTTAGAGTCCTCTCCACTCTAGCTCACAGCATTCCCTGCAATACACACCCATTATAAACTGACAACATTTGAGAGTTGGAATGGAGTCTGTAGCTCAAGGTATGGAGACACTGTAAAGGCTAGAAAAAGCCCAAAGATTGGTGTCTTTCTCCCCCCTGCTGCCATTCATTTCCTATGGGACAGCTTTTGAAGATCGTCAGGACGTTTTTCTGACATCTCACCTTTAGGAGGCCATAAAATCCAAACTAATCGAGTAATGAAAAAGGTATAAATAAGATCTGATTAGAAGGAGTTGATCTGTCATCTGTGCAAGTTTGAAGGCGATAGGATAAACGGTGTATGACAAGAAGATTTTTTAGGAAAGGCAGCTTAAAGGCAAAATCTTACTTTGAAAGGGCAAATAGCTCACTTCCTGTTGGATTTAGGTCAGGGGTGTCAGCGCGTGATTTTTAGGTCTTCATCAGAAGAACACGGCAGTTTTGGTTTCATGTTTCTACGACGTTCCTACAGGCCATAGCGGCCATTTTTGTGTGCCTAGGTGGCGCTAGAGAGCCCATTTTGGCACTTTAGGGGTTAATTTCATGATTTTCTAAAATTTTTCACCGGTTCTGATGTGCGTGCCAATTTTGGTGAGTTTTTGAGCATGTTTAGGAGGTCAAATTCCAGTTCAAAGAGGCGGCGGGAGAAAGAAAGAAAGAAAGAAAGAAAGAATAAACGCACCAAAAACAATAGGGTCCTTCGGCGAGGACTGCTCTGTGAGCAGTCCTCTGCCTCTAGGCTCGGTCCCTAATAATAAAGAATAATAATAAACGCAGCAAAAACAATAGGGTCCTCGCCTTCGGCGAGGACTCCTCTGTGAGCAGTCCACTGCCTTCGGGCTCGGTCCCTAATAAACGCACCAAGAACAATAGGGTCCTCGCTCTGCTCTTGCTCTGTGAGGAGTCCTCTGCCTCTAGGCTCGGTCCCTGATAAACCTTACAGGAACAAGAGGGTCCTCGCCCTTCAGCCGAGGTCCCTAATAATAATAATAATAATAATAATAATAATAGTAATAATAATAATAATAATAATCCTTCGGCCGAAGTCCCTAATAAACGCAGCAAAAACAATAGGGTCCTCGCCTTCGGCAAGGACTGCTCTGTGAGCAGTCCTCTGCCTCCGGGCTCGGTCCCTAATAAATGCTAAGTTAGTGTTGATATGGATGTCTGGGGGCTGTGGCTATATAGATACTAAAAAAATATTGTGTGTGTGTGTGTGTGTGCGCATGTGTGTAATTGTATAGCTAAAAATTGCAAATTATGAGCTGCAGGTTGCTGCAAGGTAACATGACTGCTTTCTCCATCTCGCTCTCTCTCTCGCTCTCATACACACACACACACACACAATGAATATTTGGTATGTATAATCCGAGTAGGAGTTGGTTAAAATATTTAAGCAAAAAAAGTAGAAAAAATATGGAAACAATGCGGCCGTTTGGAGTTCAAATTGAATGGGAAACAAAGTCCAGTGTTCACTTAGCTAGGCGTAACTTAGCTGGGCGATTTCCGTTGATAGCTGCCTCCGTGAGAAGAGAACAGAAGGAAGGGAGGGGGTACCACTGTCCGAGGGCTGCCGTAGAATGGCAATGAGGATGTCAGCCGACCAACACTCGCTACCTGGTCCCTGGTTGCGGTGATTTGCGATGCTGGCCAGCTAGGAATTAACTAGCAGCCAGTACAGTACAGTCCTCTTTTGTCTAGCTAACATTTAGCCATGTTACTTACTGATCCATTAGAAAGAAAGCTAGCTGGACATCGGTTTTGAAGCCTCTTTGGTCACGGAGCTCCCTCCATCTCTTGAACGCCTGACTGAGGTTTATTCTTGTTTTTCCTCTTCTTTTATCACTGTCCTTTTTGCTCTTCTTTGCCTCCTCAGACAGAGGAGCTCGTTTCTTTTGCTAGGCTGTTTTTCACTTGTTTCTAAACTTTGTCCATCTGCCATTGTGCTCGTGACTCAACTATCTCATGCCCAACTTCTCATAAGGACTCGCTCCAGTCCCTGATTGGCTGACCGACCAGTTTCGCAATACATGCCGCGTTTCCTGCCTGCAGATTTTTTTCCGCGGAATTTCGGCACCGGTGGCAGAAGCTTATCACAAAGATTGCAAAGCCACTAAGTAACCTATGTAAATGCTGATAGTCTGATTTTACTGTGGCCACTATCTTGTGCAACCCACATTATTTTCATAATGATATATTTGGGAAAGATGCTATCTGTGGCCTCTTTAAAAATGACAGAGAACTGGCCATTTTAAATAAGTCTCCACATTTGAGCTTTGCTCAAACTTGATGAGAGAAAATAACAGTACAGTCAATGGGAGGGAGAAGGGACCTCTTGTTGCTTGAGACAGAAAATTTTAAAAGTGCAAGTCCCACTGATAAAATGAGCACATCAGCTGAAAGAAGACAAAGATGCCTATATTTTCATGTATATATTGTGTATGTAGAGTGGAAATTGTTGGCTGCAGAAGAATTTTCATGAGAAAATTTTGTTAAAGGAGAGAAGCAGAAAGATCTAGAGTGGGTGATGTCAGTAGTGATGTCAATCACTGTAAGCTGCGCAATACACACCCATTATAAACTCAGAAAATGTCTGAAAACAGCATAAAACGTAACCTGCGATAAGTCAAAAACAGTAGAAGATATTTAAGAGTTGTTGGGACGAGGCGCGTGTCCGCGTGCCGAAGATGCACATGTCGGAAATTGGTATTGGCCCAAAAAATTGTAATCTGTGCAAGTCTAATTTTTGTTATACAGATTTCACTTTCCAAAGCCATTCCTAATCTCAAAATTGTATTGGACCACAGGGCTTTGCTAAAATAATCAATTCATCCTATTCAAAATGATCTTCATTTGAATAACCCAATATCAGTTCATAAAGTCTGAGATCGATCTTTTAAGACACACTTTTTTCCTATTGATGTGTCAGGCTTTTAACCCTATTGATTTTGCTGATAGTAAACAGGCCCTGGCACTAAACTTTTAACAACTGCAGTCTTGAGAAGCTCCAACATTACCGGTTGTTTTATCTGTCACTGTTCGCGTAGTATTTTACGTTTTGGTGTCATTTATTGTCATGCTGCAGCAGCCTATCCTGCTGCTGTCTGTGCATTGGCTGCTGCACCACAGTTATGCACACATACAGACACACAGACAAGGAGTAGAGATGCCACGGTGACAGCTGATGACAACTACGCTTGTCACTTTAAGTGCAGTAATACAGAACAATCACTGCTCCACCCGGCTTGGTCTTGGCAAGGTGCTGGAAACATCAGTAAGTCCAAACTGGTATAGAAAAATTTTTGCACACTTACATCTATGCACTGTTTCACTTTATTGTTGAGCTTTCGGTCTATTTGACTGTCATCAGAACATACATAAGGCAACAATGGACAGGCAGGTAGAAGTGTATCTAAAGTGTCAATCCTGTGTCTATTGTAGAGAGGAGAAAGGGAGTGAAAATTCATTAAAATGGTGGGCAACAGGATAGTTTGCATCATAGTGTCTGATTGAGCTCTTGTGGTCACTAATCTTTTGTTTTAACATGCGTGTAGTTTTACCTATATAAATTTTATCACATGGGTATTTTAGTAAATAAATGACATTGTGTGTGCTGCATGTGATAAAACCCTTAACAGGAAAGCTTTTGCCTGATCCTGGATGTCTGAAGACAGGAGTCTTCCGTGTGTTGTGACACTGGGCACAATTGCCACATAGATAATTCCCATATTTTAAAGGAGCTAAAAGAGTCTCTTTTGTGTCTGCCTTAATGTTGGCCCTCACCAGCTTATTGCGTAAAGTAGAACCTCTTGTAGACAAAGATGGGAGAATCATTAAAATGTTGGGCATATCCTTGATCAGAGGCCAAAATATGCCAGTGTTTTAGAATAGTGTTCTTGAGGCTATTGTCCTGAGGAGTGTAAGTGGTGATACAGGAGACAGAATAGCTTTTATCTTTTTTGCCACTTTTTTGCTACAGATCAGAGCAGGATTTACAGTGCAACTTGGTAGGCCTTATCAACACACTGTAAAGACTAGCCTCTCTCCAGAACATTTTTTCATGGCAGCAGCTTTATCAATGTATTCCTCATTAGAGTGACATGCGTCTGAGCCTATAGAACTGACTTTTGGGTAAACCATACTTAAGAGCTCTTGGATGAGCACTGCTGGCTAGGAGTGTATTCTTATCGGTTTCTTTTTGATATATGTTGGTGATGAGGCTTCCATTGCATAGTGCAGTCCACATATCCAAAAAGGCACACGTTTCTGATCATATTTTACTGAGAACTTAAGATCAGTATTCATACTATTGAGGAAATTAGAATTAGTTCATTAGTAGAACCCATTGATGTACCGTTAAGTTGTAAAAAGAAATCTCCAATGAAGGAAAAGTGTTCAGTTTGAGTACCAAAGCAGCCAGTTCACAATAAATGTACTGGGTGGGAGTTCCTTCTCAGTGTGGTCTTTAAGAAAATACACAAGAGCCTCAAGGCCACTGTCATGGGAGATATTATTATAGAGGCTTTCCACATCTAAAGTTGCCAGAATGATATCATGAGGTAACTCTTTTAACATTGATATTTTGTTTAAGTCAGTAGAGTGTTTGATGTATGACAGAGCCTTCTGAACTTATGGTTTAAAGCCTGTGGAAACACAGCTTGAAATAGTAAAAATGCATATCAAAGTCGAGTGTCTCATTAATCATCCACAAAAGTCTGAGTGAAAATAACCATTAATAACTATTAGAAAACCTGGTTTAAAAACAGCTCATTTTGCTGTTTAGACCACTTGCCAGGACAGAGGGGGCGTGGCAACACTCTGATTGACAGCTCCCTCGTTTTGATTGACATCTCCCTGGCTCAGCAATGGCTGCCACAAATTTAATCCAGCCGTACATGTTTGAGCCCTCTAATGATTCAGAGGACGAAGCAGAAGCTGAAAATGATTCCTTTCAAGTGGAATCATAACTTTTACATGCAATGTTATGGCCGGGCTCCACCGGCTGCAAACATACAGCGTAGCGTTGCGGCGTATTCATTTGGGCTCCACTGACTGCGTACGGAAGCGACACGTAGAGAAGCCAGCGGGGTTGTTTACCGTTTGCTGAGCCGAGAGGCTGCATGTAGGCTGCATGAAATGTTAAAGCATTTTCCACCTAAGTTATTACATATATTTGAGTTATCTACAAGTTTACTGTACTGTTTGTCATCTACTCGCTTTCAAATGTCCGCCACGGACACAGTGTCACGGATAAACAATAGAAGAGTGGCGTAAAATAGAGAGTTGTCATGCCGCTCCCGTTGCCAGTGGAGCCGCTGTAATTGATTAACCGGGGGGCGAGCTGCTACGGGACTCGCGCTGCAGACGTGCCCGGTGGAGCCCGGCTGTTAGCTGATATGAATGACAACGGGAGGCTAGCGCTTTGCCTTTCTTCATTGAGATACGTTTTCATTGAAAACATAAATCTGCTCCGTTCTTCTGATAATAGCCTTTTTCATTCAAACACATGCAGTCTTAATAGATTAAATATGTCTTTACTCTGACACACACACCGACCATCAAAGCGGGAGAGACCGGTGCCAGCCGGCCGTCTCTCTGGCGTTGTGTAGAAGTATTTGCCCGCCTTGAATAATGTTCCCCTCCGACTAAAATTGTGTTGTTTCCCGTAGCATCACCTCCGCGACTGGGGATATGTTTATGCGTAGCAAAGCTAACTGCTTGGGGTTGGGGTTAGGGGTGAGGAAGGGTGCACATGACGTCCCCTCCCTGTGAGCCGACACCGGGCCCGGGGGGCAAGCCCGGCCACTCACAAGCTGCCTCTTCCTGCAGCTCCACGAGCTGCAAAGGCTCGGATTGTCCGGGCTCTGGAGCCGGTCAACCTGATTCGAGTGCTGCTGGGAGCCCGCCAGAGGCAGAGCCTCCGCTGGGTCGCAGCCGAGCGGTTCAGCCAGTTTACGATCTGTATTTTGTAAACATCAGACTAGAAAGACGAGTTGGCTCAGACTCAAAGAGATCTAGCTGGAGCAGAAAGGTTTTGTTGCGCTGCCACTGGGGGGCGGGATGAGACAACTGACTGATGATTTATGATTGGTTTGGAATTTATTGCGTAATAAATCTCAGCGATAACCACGGCCAAATCAAACCCAATTTCAAGAATGTACAAAAACTTAAAAGACAGATATTTTGAATTTGGATGGAATCTGATTTCTAATTGTTTTACATGTTTAATATTATGTACATGAGACTCTAAATTACATAGTTAGAAGGCTATTGTGGATTTGGGTTTCCAGAGGCTTTAAGAAAATAATCAACATAGTTAGATAATAGTAGTTCTAGAAGAGAATCTTTGCTGGCTACAATAAGTTGGCCTTTGAGTTTAACCAAGCTTTTATGGATTTTGGGCAGCAAATAGAAGAAGCTTTTACAGGATGTTTACAATTCAGAAAGTCATGTTCACGTTATTTTTACTTCTGCGGTGGTGTGTCTGTGTCACTCCGCAGTTACACCTCCAAAACGCTAGTCGGCGGTTGAGCACTCTGTTAAGTGCTGTGAAGTTTAGTTGATTCAAAACACACATTAAATATGGCTTAATAAAGACAATTTTGCAAATTGGCTTCACTATAAATCGCAGCATTGACAGACAAACACTTGTCCTTATCTGGACACATTTCCCCCACCAATACAACATGCTGACATTATTAGCACAAGTCTATGGCATTTTACATTGTATAAATTAGCCTAGCGGCTGGCGATCTTTTCCTCTTCTCATATAAAGCCAGGGACAACAGCAACATTTAACAAAGGTAAGGGCACATAATTTGGCTCCATTACAACTCACAACATTCACAGACAAAACAACTGTTACACTAAACATGTTTTCCAAACAAATACAACATTCTAATGTTAATAGTGCCAGCCTATGGCATTTTACATTACATAAATTAGCCTAGCGACGAGCAGAGATTTCCTCTGTTCATATTAAGCCAGGATAAATCCCTGAAGGATATGTCACACGCATGACTTAAAATGCTATTTTGTGGAGGCTTTACTGTCTTCACAATTTATTGTTTCTTATCTGTGAAATACAAGTAAATACAAGCTTCGTTTCCACTGAGGGAAATGGTGTCAGTTAGGGCCGACCCAAAAAATTCGAAGCTTCAAAGCTTCGAAGCTTCATTCGATGGCACGGGATTTGATTGTGAAAAAAAAAAAATTGAATATTCTGCCTTTTTTTAATCCCGTTTTTTTTGGGGGACCTTGAACGCAACCCCATCTCTGACAAGGAAATAGAAAGCCCGCCGTGCAATGAATGGAGACCTATTATCCTGCTTGAACAGACAACTAAATTCTTTAAACAATGTGACTCAAAATAATGATAAAATATTGATGTAAAATAATATGCTGATGGTGACATTTTCCACCGGTCCGCTGCGCTCTGAGTCTGGTGTCAGTGACACATGCTGCTCTGAGTTGCACATCTGTCTGCTTGCGCTGCAGTGTGCGCTGAGGGTTTTTATTTTTAGTGTTAAATCAAAAGTTAAACAGTACTTAGCAGCAACCAGAAGTGTTTTTTTTGTTTGTGAATATTTTTATCTTAATTCTAGGGTTGCAAGAAACTACCTTTTCGCCATGTAAATTGTAAGTTATTAACTTTTTTGGACTTTTTTTTTTGCTCTTTATTCTGTGTTCTACCCCCTTTCTTGGATTCTGGTATTGTATAACAAGACAAGCATGGCTTCCTTTTGTATGCCTCACAGTCTGCCATTCAGTATTTTTTTTTTTTAAGTACAACTCCAGGAGGTGGAACTTCTACCACCAGGGTAGTACACAGGCGTATTGCATACTGCCAGTGATTAGCCTGAGATTAATTACTTTTACCTGCCTGTCCATTGTTGCCTTATGTATGCTCTGATGAAGGTCAAATAGACGGAAAGCTCAACAATAAAGTGAAACGCTGCATAGATGGAAGTGTGTGGAAATCTTTTTAGACCAGTTTGGACTTATTGCAATAAAATTTCTTAGAGGAAAAAGTAAATACTTCATCAATAAACCTGTTTAGCAACATGGAAAAGTGTAGGAAAGTGATATTTCAGTCTGCTCTGTCCGCATTCTCTCATCCACCACAGCTAATAATATATCATAAACAAGCTTTCCAGCTAATAGCAAATTTTTTACTAACAAGCTGAAACAACAGCTTTGTTCAGCTGTTTTGCTTGGTTTGCCTCAAATCTTAACATTTACCAATGGTCATGAGACCTGCAGGTAGTGAATCTCCTCAGCAGCAGAGGGAGGAGCATAAAGGACAGGAGCACTGATGCTGGCTGGCTGACTGTGTTTTTTATTCTTTCTAAACTTCACTCAGTGTTGTGATTTCAGGAATTTAATGAATTTTATTGACATTTTAGATTTGCTGCCAGTGAGATATTGAGTTTACATTGTGACCTTCTGTTTTAATATTAATGTTGCTGCTCTAGAAACAATATTTAGTTATAAAATATTTAGTTTTAATCCTGTTCTGAATGTATTCTTTTTTTGAATAATTCCTTGTGGAATTTACAGTATGGATTCTCTGAGAATCTCTCTCACATTCCAGCAAAATTGGTATTGTAACTGAAATATCCCCAGTTTGGACATCGAATTGAATGGGGACCTTGTGAATTGAAATCGAATTGATTAGGGAAATCAGTGGTGATGGACCATGAGTAATGGTAGGAGCATAAGTTTAAGTGAAGTGAGAGATGGTAGCAACAGCACTAATCATTTGCATTTGTTTGTGGGACTCAGGAGACAACGAACAGCCTCACTTTGAGTATGACAATGACCAGAATGATCCTGAAGGAGGGAGCAATGCTGAAAAGTCTGACGGAGCAAGCGATGGAGAGGGAAATGACAAAGATGGTGAAGAAGGGAGTGATTGGGAGGAGACAGAGGATGAAGAGGGAGAGGAGAATGAGAGGAGAGATGACAGCAATGCCAATAGTGGGTGGGCTGAGGCCATGGCAAAGATCCTGGAGAAGAAAACCCCCGAGAGCAAAAGCAGCATCCTGGTGAAGAACAGAGAGCTGGACAAGATGAAGGAGAAAGAAAAACAGGAGCAGCTGGAGAGGAAGAAACAGGTAATGAAAACAGTGAAAAGCTGCTTGGATATTCTTTATTAGCTAATCTGTCTGTCATCCCACAAAGTACTAATGTCTGAAACTGAATTCACAATAGTGTTGTGTTTTTTTCCTGGTTTTCAAGGATGCATTACAGAAAAGTGATTGTCATTTTCTGAACTGAAGTTCTAGCTGTTGTACTTTCCCATTTAATATAAGATAAGAAGCTTTGTTGTCATTGTACACAGGATACAACGAAATTTAGTTTCGGCATCACACAGGTCAGATCAACAAACAGTGGTAAAATGTAAACAGTGTTGTAAAGTGCAGTGTACAAATAAATATTGTGTATTATTATAAATATAAATGAACATTTGGTTGTTAAAAACTAAGTAAGAATTAAAGTCAAATGAGATTAAGATAAAAAAAAAAACGAGATGAAAAAAAGAAGTAAAACAGATGAGATCGACTGTCGGATCAGCAGTATGGTACATTAAATGATATGATGACAGTTGGTATGGTACAGTAAAGTGCAGTGCAGCAGTTACACAGTCAGTCAATTCAGTGAGTTCACGGCTCGCGGAAAGAAGATGTTTCTCGGTCTGTTGGTTCTCGCACGTATGGCTCTCAACCTGCCTGATGGGAGAGTACCGAAGAGGGGGTGTCCAGGATGTGCGGGGTCCTTCTGGATGCGGAAGGCCCGCTTGCAGAGGCGACAGGAGTAAATGTCACTCAAGAGGGGGAGGGGGGAGCCGATGATTCATTGAGCAGTTTTCACCACTCTTTGTAGGCTCTTCCTCGCAGCTGCGGTGCAGCTAGAGAATCAGACAGGGCTGCTGTATGTGAGAACACTGTCAATGGTGCTGCGATAGAAGTTAACGAGCACCTTCTTTGAAAGTCTGTTTCATTTGAGTGTTCTCAGGTGGAAGAGGCGTTTCTGGGCCTTCTTGATTAGGTAGGTCTTGAGGTTCCAGCTGAGGTTGTCCTTGATGTGGATTCCTAAGAATCTGAAGCTGGACACTCTCTTCACCCTCTCCCCATCAATCTGCAGCTCTGTGTGGGTCTCTTTGGTTCTCCTAAGTCCAGTGTTATTAGGGACCTCGGCTGAAGGGGCGAGGACCCTCTTGTTCCTGTAAGGTTTATTAGGGACCTCGGCTGAAGGGCGAGGACCCTATTGTTTTTGTAGCGTTTTTTTAGGGACCTCGACCGAAGGACGAAGTCCCTCTTGTTCCTGTAAGGTTTATTAGGGCCCGAGCACCTAGCGGTGCGAGGACCCTATTGAAATGCAAGGATTTTTTATTATTATTATTAGGGCCCGAGCACCTAGCGGTGCGAGGACCCTATTAAAATGCAAGGATTTTTTATTATTATTATTATTAGGGCCCGAGCACCTAGCGGTGCGAGGACCCTATTGAAATGCAAGGATTTTTTATTATTATTATTATTATTATTCCTCCAAATGAATTGTCTTTTTGGGAGGCTTAACATACCCGAAAACTCATGAAACTTTGCACACATCTCGGAACTGGTGAAAAATTTGATATTTTAAGGGTCTCGTGTGCGGGTTAAAAAAATGGCTCAGTAGCGCCCCCTACAAAAATTTGAGGAAACAGCCCCTGAAGCTAGTTTAACCTACATGTATGAAACTCGGCAGGCTTATGTAACGCCCAGAGTCGTACAAAAAAGCCTCTTGGAGGCATGCTCTAAACCCAACAGGAAGTCAGCCATTTTGAATTTACTGTGCAATTTTGGTGCATTTTTGGCCATTTACAGGGGTCCTAAATGAACGAACTAGTCCTAGAGACTTCATCCGATGGACTTCAAACCTTGGTCTGTCCCATCCCAAGTTATCAAGAGCTTGAGTTTTCGTCAATGCATGTGACCGTGGGATGGCGTCAAAGTTAGGGGTCTCGCCACTAAACAGGAAGTAGTTTATAACTCCAGCATACATGGTCCAATCTTCCCAAAACTTCACAGAATTGATGACAGTCCCGCCCTGAACACATCTACATGTCAATAATCTGAGATAAACATAGCGCCCCCTACTGGCAACGGGCAATGTCATGTTTTAGACTTTAATGTACATCTCCTACAGACTTGACCAGATCCACTTCAGACTTGGTGAAAAAAGTCATAAGATGTTGATGACGCTTTATTGTGGAAACTGTGAGTTTTCGTCGAAGGGCGTGGCCACGTCCTGGTGGTGAACTTTGATGTTTCACTGTGATGATAAACGTTGCTGTAACTTGACTCCACATGGGAATATCTTGCCAAAACATCACACATATGATGACAGTCCATCCCTGAACACATCTACAGAGGAATTTTGAATCACCGCCATAGCGCCACCTTTTGGCAACAGAAAGCTACTTTATACATTCTTTGATGTCCCGCTTCTAGCAGGTTAATCAGACCCACCTCAAACTTCCTTGTCTAAGTCCTTAGACCTTGATGATGCTTAAAAACGAAGCCTTTGAGTTTTCATCAAACGCTGTCACCGTGGCGCCGCCTTGTTCGCCATCAAACACGATGTTGTTTTGAAGGGACAAGGGATGCTTGAAAACTCACCAAACGTGGCATACACATCACAGGTCGCAAGTCCTGTTGTCTGATGTGATTTTTGTGCTTTGATGCACCAAAATGGCTCAACAGCTCCCCCTAGAATATTTCAATTAAGCAGCCCCCAAAGCTGCTTTGACCTGCATGTATGAAACTTGGTGGGCACCTGTAACACTCTATCACGTACAAAAAAGCCTCTTGGAGCCATGCTCCAAACCCAACAGGAAGTCCGCCATTTTGAATTTACTTGTGCCACTTTTGTGCGTTTTTGCCCATTTCCAGGGCTTGTAAATTAACGAACTTGTCCTACAGATTTAATCAGATTGGCTCCAAACTTGGTGTATGTAAGCGTGATTATGTTGTGACCAAAAGTTATCACAGGATTTGCCCAATGTTGAATGGCGCGCCCGCTGCCGAGTGTTGAATCTTGAGGTCTCGCCATGAAAAATGAAATTGCTGTAGCTTTGGCATAAACGGTCCAATCTCCACCAAATTTCACATGATTCATATTAGTCCCGCCCTGAACACATTCTCATTACCATATTTCCTGATAATCATAGCGCCACCTAGTGTTGAAAGGAAGTACTTCTTATCAGACACTTATCTTTGGATTCACCTGAAATTTCAATGCTGTGGTGTATATTTGATATTCACAAACCTGACATATCATTAGTGTCTACGTGTGCTGCAGAGGGTTTACTTTTGATGTCTCGCCATGAAACAGGAAATTGCTATAAATTTGGAGTAAATGGTCCGTTGTCCACCAAACTTGACATGATTCATATTTGTCCCACCCTGAACACATTTATATGACAATATTCTGTGATAGTCATAGCGCCACCTAGTGGTGAAAGGAAGTACTTCTTACCGGACACTTATCTTTGGATTAACCTGAAATTTCAGTGCTGTGGTGTGTATTTGATGTACACAAACATGAGATATCATTAGTGTCTATGCGTGCTGCAGAGGGTTTAATTTTAATGTCTCGCCATGAAACAAGAAATTGCTATATTTTTGCCATAAATGTTTTGATCTCCATCAGACTTCAGATGATTCATATTAGTTCTGCCCTGAAAACATTTATATGACCATATTTCCTTATACTCATAGTGCTACCTAGTGGTGACAGGAAGTAGGTCTCAAACACTTATCTTTTGATTTATCTGAAAGTTAAATGCTGTGGTGTATACGTGATGTATAAAAACATGATGTATAATTACTGCATTTTCCAACTCCCTCTAGTGGAAAGAGGAAGTGATTCAAAATGTGAGATATGTCATTCCAGCACTGTATCAAGGAAATGCCAAGTCACTCCAGCATGCGATGTCTGACTTTGACAGAAATGAAGTGACACGTCAGAAGACATCCTGCCTGCCAGGATCTCCCCCCCCACCCCACCCCCCCCCCCCCCCCCGAGTTGCGTGAAGGTGCGAGGGCCCGTTCATCGCTGCTTGCAGCTTTAATTATTATTATTATTATTATCATTATTATTAGGGACCGAGCCCGAAGGCGAGGACCCTGTTGTTTTTGCTGCATTTATTATTATTATTATTATTATTATTATTAGGGACTTCGGCCGAAGGACGAGGACCCTATTGTTTTTGTAGCATTTATTATTAAGTACCTTGGCTGAAGGGCGAGGACCCTATTGTGTTTGGTGCGTTTATATTTAGGTACCTCGGCCGACCTCTTTGAACTGGAATTTGACCCCCTAAACATGCTCAAAAACTCAACAAAATTGGCACGCATATTAGAACCGGTGAAAAATTTTAGAAAATCATGAAATTAACCCCTAAAGTGCCAAAATGCTCTCTCTAGCGCCTCCTAGGCACACTATGTCGTAGAGACATCAAACCAAAACTGACGCATTCGTCTCATCAAGCCCTACAATTCTCATGCTCACACCCCTGACCTAAATACAACAGTAAGTGAGCTATTTGCCCTTTCAAAGTAAGATTTTGCCTTAAAACTGCCTTTCCTAAAAAATCTTCTTCTCATACACCGTTTATCCTATCGGCTTCAAACTTGCACAGATGACAGATCAACTCCTTCTAATCAGATTTATTTATTTTTATTTATTTATTCATAACTTATTCATTACTCGATTAGTTTGGATTTTATGGGCTCCTAAAGGAGAGATGTCAGAAAAACGTCCCGACGATCTTCGAAAGCTGTCCCATAGGAAATGAATGGCAGCAGGGGGGAGAAAGAGACCAATCTTTGGGCTTTTTCTAGCCTTTACAGCGTCTCCATACCTTGAGCTACAGACTCCATTCCAACTCTCAAATGTTGCCACAGGTCTCATCTATTCACTCATGTTTTCATCTTTTTCATATCTTTTACCGTTTTTCATCTGTGCCTCTCAAAGTACCATGAGCAAATGTGGAGAAATTGTCAGTTTATAATGGGTGTGTATTGCACGGAAAGCTGTGAGTGGAGAGGGCTTTAAAAATCGTCTAAAACTTTTGTCTTTAACTCGCTGCCATGGCCACAATTTTCACTGTACAGACACAATTTATACCACAAAACGTAGGGAAATTTGTCCTGCTCACAGATATGTTGACATGGAATCTCTCACGCGAACACATTTTTGCTGAGTGGCTCCAAAGCGAAGGGAGCGCCGATTTTTTTCTCATTCACTCCCATGTAAACTCAGAGGAGAAATTTCTGGAAACAGCTGAGGTGCAACACATTTTAAACTCGCTCCTGTGACCACATTTTTGACTCTAGAAATATAAAACACGACACGTGCGTTCACGAGAAGTGGCTGTCTCTCACCATCACTTAATTTTCGATTGGACCAATATTTTGGGTATGGGAAGAACTTGTTCGAGGAGTTAAAACCCATTATAAACAGCCTTTGCTGATCTGCTCTCTCATGAGCTCTGTGTGTGCCCCTCAAGTGCAGGCAAGTCATTTATCGCCATGACAACGGCTGCACACACAGACACGCACACACGGCTCTGTGTGTCTGCGTGTCTCACAATCTTTAAAGGACAGATTACAGCAGCAGAATCTTCATTTGAAACAGCAAATACACATTATTAACCCCTAAAGTGCCAAAATGGGCTTTCTAGCGCCACCTAGGTCCACTAAACTGGCCACTGCAGCCCATAGGAATGTCGTAGAAATATCAAACCAAAACTGGTCTGTTGACTTACAAATCATACACTGACACCCATGACCTAATTCCAACAGGAAGTGAGCTGTTTGACCTTTCAAAGTAAGATTTTGCCTGAAACATGCTCTTAAAAAAACATCTCCTCCTACACCGTTTATTGTATCGGCTTTAAAGACGCACACATGCCAGCTCAACTGCTACTAAACAGATTTTCTGTATAACTTTATCTCTCTCATCATCATATTATTTTCGTGATTGGACCAACGGTTTGGGAATGGGAAGAACTTGTTCGAGGAGTTAAATCTCCACTAAAACAGGTCTCTCTGTGTTGTGTCTTTCTCTCTCTGCTCTTCTGCCAGGTGCACCTACTTCATCACCATGGCAACCGCTGTCACACAGAAACTCACAGAAACATGATGTGTGTGTGTGTCTTAATCTTACATGCAGACATGACCGAGGCACAATCTCCATTTTAACCCTTTAGGTGCCAGAGTTCATTGAGGAAAATATTCCATTTTCATTTCAACATTTCAAAAGGCTGTGGCTTGAAAGTGGTGAGAGATAAATGCATACTGTCAATGACAAAACTATTCCATCATGACCCAAAGTTTGTCATGGGAGTAAATTAACTCATCTAATTAGCATATTGTGACATCACTAGGCGGCGGCCATATTGGATTTCATACATCTCAGTAAAACAACATTTTAAACATATTTACACAGTGGATTTATTTTGTTTTTGTTGTCTCTTCCTCAAAATAAAGGAAGAGGAATCTGATGGGAAGAAATTCGCTCATCTAATTTGCATATTGTGACATCACTTCTACATACTTACAGCTACAGAAAGCATTCAAACATCAAAACGTTCAGCTTTGTAAGGACTTTCTGATGTTTGTGGCAATATATTTGATATTTCTAAATAATTCATAGTGAAGCTGGGGGCCGAAACGGGCGCGAGTGCGAGGTCCCGCCTAACGCTGCTTGCAGCTTTAATTATTCTTTATTTCATCCGCCGCGACTTTAAACTGGAATTTGGCCCCCTGAACATGCGCGAAAACTCACCAAAATTTGCACGCATGTCAGGACTGGCGAAAAATTTTAGAAAATGAAAAAATTAATCAGAAGTGCCAAAATGGGCTCTCTGGCGCCACCTAGGCACACTAAAATGGCCGGTGCAGCCAGTAGGAACGTCGTAGGAAGATCAAACCAAAACAGCCGTGTTTGTTTCATCAAGACCTACAAATGACGCACTCACACCCATGACCTAAATCCAACAGGAAGTGACCTATTTCCCTTTCAAATTAAGAGTTTTCCTCAAAAAAAGAAATTCCTTAAAAAATCAAAAACTCCTACACCGTTTATCGTATCGGCTTCAAACTCGCCCACATTATTGTTCAACGTGTCCTTATCAATTATTGTGCGTAACTTTTTCAATCCTCGAATGGTTTGGATGTAATGGCGTCTTACAGGTGATGTTCTCCAAAACCTCCTGACGATTTTTTGTGCCACCTAGACACACTAAAATGCCCAGTGCGACGGGTAGGAACCACTTAGAAAGACCAAACCAAAACTGTCTCGTTCGTCTCATAAAGACCTACAAATGTTGCGCTGCAACTCCTGACCTAACTCCAACAGGAAGTGCGCTGTTGTTGTTTAAATGTAAGATGACGTTTTTCACAAATTCTGTCGCTCAAAAATTATTCGCTCCTACACCGTTTATCATCAAATGGCCTCTCTAGCGCCACCTAGCAGTCTAGGCACACATTTAAATGGCCGCTGTGGCTTGTAGGAATGACCTAGAAAGATCAAAGATCAAACTTGTCTTGTTCGTCTCATTAAGACCTACAAATCACGTGCTCACACCCATGACCTAAACCCAACAGGACGTGAGCTATTTCCCTTTCAAAGTAAGATTTCGCCTCAAAAATGCTCCTTTTCAAAATTCCTTAAAAAATCGAATCCTCCTACACCGTTTATCGTATCGGCTTCAAACTCGCACACATTACCGATCAATGCGTCCTTATCAAATATTCTGTGTAACTTTTTCATTACTCGAATGGTTTGGATTTAATGGCATCTTCCAGGTGATGTCTGAAACCTCCTGACGATTTTTTGTGCCACCTAGACACACTAAAATGCCCGGTGCAACTGGTAGGAATCCCGTAGAAAGACCAAACCAACACTGTCTCGTTCGTCTCATCAAGACCTACAAATGACGCACTGTAACTACGGACCTAAGTCCAACAGGAAGTGCATTAATGCCCTTTCAATGTAAGATGACGTTTTTCACAAATTCTGTCTCTCAAAAAATATTTTGCTCCTACACCGTTTATCATAACTGCTTCAAACTTGCACACATTACAGCTCTACCCCTGGTGAACATTACCGGTGAAGGACTTTGTCATTACTGGAACGGTTTGGATTTGAGAAGCGTTCTAAGGTGCAGGACACAACTCCTCATGATGATCTCTGTAAGAGAAGATGAGGGCCAACACATCGTAAACTTGTGACTTAGGTAACATTTTTGAGTCCATAGACATAAAAACTTTATATGTCTGCGTTCAGAACAAGTTTATCTATCTGGTGATGCTTTCAGATTGAAGATCGGACCCACGGTTTGGGAACTGGAAGGACTAGTTCGAGAAACTTTCAACCCATTTTGCTCTCAGTGTCAGCTGCAGCTCTCATTAATTAGCATAACAAAAGCTTCACTCTGACAGTCTGTGTGTCAGAGTGAAGTGTGTGTGTGTGTGTGTGTGTGTGTGTGTGTGTGCTCTCGCGAACATATCTAACAGTGGACTTCCACGTCGTTACACACTCACAAACAGTGGACTTGACGGCCAACGGGACTATTTTTAAGTCCCCTCTTGGTCATGTTTTAAATCATGATAAAATCATGTCTAAACCCCTCTGGTAATTTTTTTAACTTTTGCCAAGAAGGGACCTGAAGGTGTGTGAGTGTTTAAGTGCATACTTAGCAGTGCCTCTGCTGGCTGGAGCTGGGATTTTAACGCCTCAGTCACACACGTCGCTTTTTAACACTCGCCATAGTGTGAATGGCTTGCAGCCACAGAAAGTCTGTTAGTATGTAAATGGACTATTAAACTGGCAACTTGGTGAAGCAACTAGTCCCCTGAAACATGATTTTTTACATTATGTTTTTGTAACAAAATATAAAGGCTAAGCTTTGTTGGAAGTTTTATGCTCAACACTATTAAAATAAAGGGCTACCCAAAAGGCTACACAATATTTATGAATCGAAAAAGGATGAAAAATAGAAAAAACAACAAAAAAACAATTATGTATGAAATGGCCAGCAGTAATCCTTTCCTTTCACTTTTAATTAATTACTAAAAACTAATGTGACATAACACTTTGACTAGACCTGTGAAGTTTAGTCCAAAAATACTCACCTGACCTCATTTTCACAGGCACTCAATGTCAATAATTTTTCAATACAGTTGTACACCACTTTACATTATTTTCAATAATCACTAACTATTCGGTGGTAGAAAACTAAAAACTGAAAAAGAATGTAATGTAATTTTGTGCTCACTCTACACACATAGGATTATACTTTATGAAACAAGACACGTCCACTATTTGCTGGCAAAGAATGACACAAGTTCCCTCTTGGATAGCATAGAGCGATAATCATACTCCAGCATGGATGAATTAAAAAGTCAAGTCAAATTAACAATACTTATGAGAAAGAAATAAAATTCTTAACATAATACCCTCTTGAACCATGATATGTTTTATTTTTGTAACAAATCATGAAGGCCCAACTTTGGTGAATATCCTTTACTAGCTAATTTCAAGCTTTAGACTATATTAAACTGAAGGGCCATCCAGAGAGCAGCACTAGTATAACTTTTATCAGACTTTAAGTGGACATCAGAGTGGTCCTATAAATCTTTTCAGTCAAAAAGGAAAACCTTCCTCTTCCTACTTTTCACAAGCACTGGATGTCAATTAAGTCATTTTTTGAAAGTGACTTTGTGCTTAACCCAAACCTATAGGATAATAGAATAAGTACTTAAAAGTCTGAAGAAAGGAAGACTTAAAAAACTGTATTTATAGGAATACACTTTGATTTGTATTTGTGTGTTTGTATTTGTATGAACTGTGTATACAATGAATTTTCTTGAAAATACACATTATGTAGAAATCTTGCATTGCATGAATCTATCTTGAAGAGAAAAACTAATCTATTTGGATATGAATCACAGATCCCATATTGTAGTCAAAAATATGGTGATATTTACACTAACTGCTAATGCCTCTCTCAGATCCATCATAAAAAGACCTCATAGGGTGCTGAAATATTCAGTGTCTTGATGGAGTTAACCTTAATCCTCTCTCAGAATCAAAACAACAGGATGCAGACCTTTAAAGAAGACATCATGTATGGAATCTTGTTTTGAAGTTTCACTCTATAACAAAAAAGATAGATTTTATATATTGACTCAAGTCCCCTTTTTGCTTGTACAAAATGACACAGGTCCCCGCTTGAATATGATACAGCGACATACACACTCCTTCATGGATGTGAATAAAGTGTCTGGCTCCTGTGAACAATATTGAAGTTAAAATGAATGATTTAAGATGTAAGATTTGCAGGAAATGTCACCAAAGCCTGCATGACCATGCAAGTTCAAGTAGACCACAGACATTACACCATATATCAACCTGGAAAACTTAGGTCTCTCATTTTGATAAAAGTCAACTCTTATGCTCGAAATGACACTGACTTACAAAAATCACTGCTTAAAAGTTTTTATCTTACAATGTATCTAATACAAAGGATGGAAAAATATTATTGCAGCATGTTAGTAGAAGAAAAACAAAGTTAATTTTCTTAATTCAAGGACTATGTCAATTAAATTGTATTGCAAAATAGAGAGATAACGAGCTAAGCTAACAAGTGGTAACGAATGACCACGCCTTTAATTATGCAGAACTGGGGGCGGGGGTGGATTTTTTTTAATAACAATAAAAAAAAAAATCCGTTTTTCCCCACTCAGCGACACACCCGCTGAGGAGAAAACTCTGGTCATTGGCAGCTCTATTTAGAGAAACGTGAAGATAGCAACACCAGCATCCATAGTCAAATGTATCTCTGGGGCCAGAGCAGGCGACAATGAGTCAAATTTAAAACTGCTGGCTAAGGCTAAACGTAGATTTAATAAAATTGTTATTCACGTCAGTGGCAATGACACCCGGTTAAGCCAATCGGAGGTCACAAAAATTAATTTTGCCTCGGTGTGTGAATATGCTAAAACTATGTCAGACTCCGTAGATTTCTCTGGACCCCTCCCAAGTCTGACCGCTGATGAGATGTTTAGCCGCATGTCATCATTTAATCGCAAACTTTCTGGAGAAAACCTGGTCTGATTAGGAGAGATGGCAATCATCCCACTTTGGATGGAGCTGCTCTCATAGCTAGAAACCTGGCCATGTTTATTAGTAATTCAAAACCCTGACAACCCAGAGTTGAGACCAGGAACCAGAGTCGTGGTTTTATTTGCTTCTCTGAGCTTCTCGTGCAGTAACCCACCCATAGTTTTATACAAACGGTGTCTGTCCCCCGACGATCTAAATGATCTAAATCTAAAATTAAACAAAGAGGAGTTGTGCATAAAAACCTAATAAAAATTAAAACCTCTTCTGTGACAGAAAGACAAAACAGGAGAACTAAATGTGGACTGTTAAATGTCAGGTCTCTAAAGCAGGCTTAGTAAATGAATTAATATCAGATAATCATATTGATTTACTCAGCCTCACTGAAACCTGGCTGTGTCAAGATGAATATGTCAGTCTAAATGAATCCACTCCTCCCAATCATTGCAGCCATTTTTAACTCAAGTCTGTTAATCAGCCCTAAACCTAAACTATATACAAATTCCTTTGAAAGCCTTGTTCTTAGTCTTTTACATCCAACCTGGAAAACCTCGCAGCCACTTTTATTTGTTATAGTGTACCGTGCTCCTGGGCCGTATTCTGAATTTGTATCTGAATTCTCAGTGTTTTTATCAAAATTTAAGGCAAAGATTCCATCAACGTTGAATTTAATACCATGTCCTTCTGTAACAGAGGTTTCCCGTACCGACTTTAAACTCTCCCGAATTGATCTTCATCTTGTCGATAGCGCTGCAGGCTCGCTGCGGACAACACTCGACTCTGTAGCACCTCTTTAAAAGAAGTTAACAAAGCAAAGAAAGCTCGCTCCTTGGTACAACTCTCAAACCCGTCGGTAGCATAGTGGATAGTGCCCGCACCCCATGTACAGTAGGGCTGTCAACGAATATTCTAAATTCGAATTTAAATTCGAATTTGAAAAAAAAAAAACGGACCTTCGAATGTGAAAATTGATATTCGATTGTGGAGAAAAAAAAACACCACTGCAGCTGTCCTCTTTGCGAGTGGGAGGTGGGAGCGGCCACGAAGCGGCCACGGAGCGGCGTGGCGCGGCACAGCCGGTGTGGATGACACAATCGGTTAACATGGGCACCGAAAGGAAACTGGCTTCGCTTCTCGGCGCTTCGAGGCTATTTGCAGCGCTTCCGCAGGCGGTGTGGCCTGACGGGTCAGAGAGGGGGGGCGAGCGAGAGGTCCGCGGTCGTTTATAACGTAATGTTATAGATTATTGTTTTATGTGTTTTAATGTGTAGGTATGTAAATGTTTTCAAAGATGTTTATGTTGAAATAAAAATACCTACAAGTAGTTATGTTTCCTTGTATTAATACATACAGAAGTATATTAGTTTGCCCTCTTGTGGACATAATGCGAAAAAAAAAAATTCAAATGGTTCGAACCTATGAGTTATTTTTAGAACGAATATTCGAACGTCATTTTTGAGCAATTTTGACAGCCCTAATGTACAGAGGCGATGCCTTGCTGCAGCCGTCGTAGGTTCAACTCCGGCTTGCAACCATTTCTGCATGTCACCCCCCTGCTCTCTTTCACCCCGTTTCACTCTGTTCTGTACAATAAAGGCAACAAAGCCCGAAAAAATTATCTTTAAAAAAAAACAACAACTCTCAAACCCGAAAATTAAAACAAACTAGTCCATACCCATTGAGTGCACAGTTGCCCACGTACAGTTTCATATGATCTGTGTTTGGGATACAAGTCATAGGAAATTGCAGATTAAATAGTCAATGACTGACTGACAGAATGTCACACTGACAATTTCCGTGATTATGTACAGCATACCATACCATGACTTAGTCATACCAAAAATTAGGAAAAACATGCATGGTGATCGTGAAACCCTTGAGATGTTATACACCTTTATGTGATGAGCCACGCCCTCCACAATATTCATTGCCTTATAGAAGCTCAGTTTTAGTAAGTTTTCCAACTTTTGCCAAGAGGGAACTTTAGATATTGGTCCCTAGATTATGTTCACTGAGTTTCATGCAGATCGGTCTAACTTCCTAGGAAGAGATCGATTTCAAGTGTTTTTCAAAAAATTCAAAATGGCGGAAAATCTATATAACCGGAAGTTATGGGTTCTTGAGGCAAATTTGTTCCTCATGAGAAGAGGCATCTCTGTGCAGAGTTTCATGTTACTACGACATACAGGGCATGAGATATGCCCATTCAAAGTTTGCAATTTCAATCAGTTGCTATAGCGCCCCCCCTTTGGACAATTGATGTAATATTGCCTCATTTGCATCCTCCCATGACCCTCTACCACTGTGCCAAATTTCACATGGATTGACCGAGTTTTCATCATTATAGTAAGATACCGCAAAAATTTGAAAGGAATTGGCGATTAACCAAACTGGAAGAATCTCGCTTAGTCTGGGAACAAAGTCTCAAAACGTATAGGGGCCTCCGCAATGCCAGAGCAAACTTTTACTCAGCATTAATAGAAGAAAATAAGAACAACCCCAGGTTTCTTTTCAGCACTGTAGCCAGGCTGACTGAGAGTCACAGCTCTATTGAGCCTTGTATTCTTTTAGCCCTTAGCAGTAATGATTTTATGAGCCTTTTTAATGACAAAATTGTATTAGAGGCAAAATTCATGACCTCCTGACCTCAAACGTAACCAATCTGCCCTCAAACACAGCTGTAGGACCTAATATATATTTAGATAGCTTCTCCCCGATTTCTCTTCAATAATCGACCGCAATGATTTCTTTATCTAAATCATCAACGTGCCTCTTAGACCCCATCCCAACTAGGCTACTTAAGGAAGTCTTACCTTTAGTTAACACTCACATATTAGACATGATCAATATATCTTTATTAACAGGCTACAGTATGTACCACAGTCCTTTAAGGTAACTGTAAACCTCTTCTAAAAAAGCCCACCTGGGATCCAGAGGTGTTAGTCAACTATAGACCAATATCTAATCTTCTCTTTCTTTCAAAGATCCTTGAGAAAGTAGTCGCAGACCAGCTGTGTGATTTTCTCCATGATAATAATTTATTTGAGGAATTTCAGTCAGGATTAGTTAAAATTTCAAATGATCTTCTGATTGCTTCAGACAAAGGACTCGTCTCTGTACTTGTTTTATAAGATCGTGCGGCATTTGACACAATTGACAATCAAATTCTGCTACAGAGACTGGAACATTTAATTGGCCTAAAAGGTTCTGCACTAAGCTGGTTCAAATCTTATTTATCTGATCGTTTTCAGTTCATTCATGTTAATGATGTGTAGGAAATATTGATGGAAAACTTAGGGGAAATCCTAGTTTTATCTAATGCTCCCTACCATACTTAAACTACGCATCAAACCCCAGCACAGGAAAATTATGTTGTTTCACCTGAGTTGTAGCAGACCAGAAAGAAGATGCTCTGGAGGGGGAAGAAGAAAAAGCAGCGCTGCTACTTGGTGTGAACTGCTCTTGGTGCTGTCCTTCTGTTCTCCTCAGTCGAACTCCTGGAGCCTTTGGGCGCTTTTGGGTGTTCCTGAGCCCACATGGCAACTTTGGCTTGGGTGAGCTTGGCTCTCCATGTCGGTCATCTTCACACACCCAGTGTGGGCATGCAGGAGTCTACCTTTCTTCAGTCCTGACCTTGTTGGTCCAGGACACAGGAGTTAGGCAGACTTTGTGGCATGAAGTTCTTTCTGTTGGGTTCTAGCATGTTCAGTTCTGCTCAGGATGCCATGAAATTGCCCAGCGGGGCCATGCTAGATGGGGCCCAGCATGGACCGCCGGCCTCTCAAAAGTTCTTCTTCAAGATTCTTTGTCTCTTGTTCTCTCTCTTCATTTCCTTCTTTTCACTCCCCAAGACAAAAGTCTCTTCTCATCTTATAGTTGTTCCAAAGGGTTGAGACTGGCAGGCAGGCTCCGGCCTCTGTGCTGTGATTGGCCTTGCCAGCTGTCTGTGTCAGGCTGAGTCCAGTAGGAGCAGTTCACTGTCACTGGCGGGACATTTCACTCCTCCCCTCCTGTACCTTAAAGTTTAATTTACTTTAATTGCTTCCTAGATGGTTAATGAAGCTTGGGACATTTCTAATGCTTCCATATTTACCAACGAGGCGCTGTCTGCTATTGGATGGTACCAAACACACATTGTCTGCAACAGGATATTACCAACTTATAAATAAGTGGTCAACAGACACTACTAACTCAGATTTAAATGTTATGCATGGTGATCATGTTAGAATGTCAGGTATATATACATGTGTATGTATATGCACTGAAATAGAAAGAAAGGTGAAACATAAAATTACAATCCACATGTTGGTTCCTGGAATCCGCATTTCTGTCTGTCCTCTTAAAAGACAATCACAGGGAGAGGGGGTGGTATCACATTAGCATACAGTACACCCAGACGTCTGCACCCTAGGGGACCTGGTGCCAAGTGGCATCTCGCTTGGATCTTCTTCCTGGGTAACACCAACATGTTAAATAATAAAGTTACGTTTGAAACACCTTTCAGACCATGTGGCTGAGTCTGTCTCTGAAGTGACCTAGTGGTTGGTCACCGATTCGTCTTTGATGTCCAGAAGCTGAGTGAAAGTCCATTGGTGTGAATCCAGAATAAACAGGCTTAATCACCCTACAGATGAATCATCTTGACGTACTAAAGTTTGTTTTGGAGTTCCACAAGGTTCTGTACTCGGACCAATCCTATTCACTCTATATATGCTTCCCTTAGGTAACATCATTAGAAATCACTCTGTAAATTTCCATTGTTATGCAGATGATACACAATTGTATCAATAAAGCCAGAAGAAACTGATTAACTAAACTTCAAAAATGCCTTAAAGACACAAAAACCTGGATGAGCTCCACTTTCCTGATGTTAAATTCAGACAAAACTGAAGTTATTGTTCTTGACCCCCAACAACTCAGAGACTCTTTATCTGACGATATAGTTTCTCTGAATGGCATTGCTCTGGCCTCTAGCACTACCGTAAGAAATCTCAGAGTAATATTTGACCAAGATTTGTCTTTTAATTCCCTTTTTTTTTCAACAATATCTTTATTGAGTTTTCCAAATTTAGAAAGCAAGACAAAACAAAAGGCCAACAAAGTGACACAAATGAGACAGTGTGTTAACATACAGGTCCTTGTACGACGGGGACATTCAATGAAACAAAAATATTAAACCCTACATTAGGTTTTCCCCTTTGCACACATATGGTCACTATATCAGTCCAAACAAAATGGGACAGAAGAGAAACAAAAACAACAACAAACAAACAAAAAACAACCCAACAACAGAAAAACAAACCAAAAAATGGTGGTTAATAGAATGCTTCTGTAAAGATATAGGATCATGAGTCCATACAAATATCATTGCCGTAAAATCCAGTGAGTAAAGGATGAGGAAACAGTTATGCCGAGGGTGCACTTATGCTACTCCAGGTTCATTCAACAGATGAGATAGATCATTGTTTTTAGTATATTGGATAAATCGACCCCACACTTTTTGAAATGTCTCCTGTTTGTCCTTAAGAATGTAAGAAAGCAAGATAATTCCCTAAACCAAATGGCAATACCTGGCTTACTCGTGCTTTTCCATGTTAGAGCTATTGTCCTCTTTGCTTGTAAAAAACACGTTTAAAAAGATTTTTTTATGACATTTTACATTATGTACATCTGGGTAGAGGCCAAGTAGAAAGAGTTTGGGCTCTAGCTCTAATCTGATTGAGAGGATGTCCTGCACATTTAATCTAACCTCTTCCCAAAACTCCCCCACTCTTGGGCACTGCCATAAGCAGTGAAAAATAGTGCCCTTATTTACACCACACCTATTACAAGTGTCTGGAATATTCACATTAAATTTATTCAATTTTTCTGGAGTGATATACACCCTCATCAGCCAGTTATATTGTAGGATTTTTAAGTGAGTATTATCCGTCCCTGTCTGGGCTGCTTTACACGTGCCTCGCCACTGTTCCAGTGTTAATTCCTCCTGTAGATCTGATTTCCATGCATCAAACTTAGAGTCAGAAGACTCAGTTGAGGAGGCTTTCAGTAAATCATAAAATTCAGAGATGATGCCCTTTCCGAAAGGATTTTTTATAAGAATTTTCTCCAATAGGGTCAGGGGCGGACAGGACATGTATTGGTTTTGATTTGCTCTAATAAAACTCCTTAACTGAAGGTATTTGAAAAAATGTTTGCGAGGGATATTGTATTTCCTGATTAGCTCCTCGAATGTTAAGATATTCCCATTCTTACCATAAATGTCTTTTATTTGTTTTACGCCTCTATCCGCCCACAGTTTAAAACCTGCATCTGCTTTTCCTGGACTGAAAAAGTTATTACGCCAGATTGGGCTGAAACAGGAAAGGGAAGGGGAATCTTTTAGATATTTCCTGACTTCTTGCCAGACTCCTATCATGTTTTGGACTAAAGGATTAGTGGAGAACTTTTTGAGTTTTTTAGGTTTATCTGAGTATAAGTAAGTGGGAAATGGAAGCTTTAGGGAGTGTGACTCAATATCCCTCCATGGTAGGGATCCATCTGTGGTGAAATAAAACATAAGCGTCCTTAGCTGGACTGACCAGTAGTACCATAGCATATTAGGGCACTGTAGCCTTTATCTGTCATAGGGTAAGTATAAAATAGATAAACGAAGTCTGGGGCGCTTATTGTTCCATAAGAAGTTAGTGAATAGATTTTTCATTCTGGGGAAAAAGTTTGGAGGAGGTGGCAGTGGGATATTTGAAATAAATAAAGGAGTTTGGGGAGTTCATTCATGTTCATTTTGAGTATGTTGATTCTACCTATGAGAGAGACGTGGAGGCTAGACCATCTTTCGACAGTTTTAGAAATAGATGTAGTCACTGGGCTGTCATTAACATTCACTATATTTTCTAGTTTAGGGGTGATTTGGATACCCAGGTAAGTAAAAGAATCCACTATTCTGAAATGGCGAGCAGAGATAGGTGGATTAGTCCTCTCCTCCGAGTTGAGAAGCATTATGGAGGATTTTGAATTATTAATTTTATAGCCCGAGATTTTGCCAAATAACCTGATTAAGTCTAGGAGGGATGGGATAGATCTGTCCAATTTTCTAAGAAAAAAAATAATATCGTCAGCGTAAAGAGCTATTCGATGGTCAATTTCTCCCATCCTTATACCTGTAATCATGTTATGCTCTCTCACAGCAATTGCGAATGGTTCGATTGCAATTATGAATAGTAGGGGGGATAGAGGACAGTCCTGTCTACAGCCTCTATTGATCATTACTGGTTTTGAAATATTGTTGTTGGTAATAATTCCTGCATAGGGATTATTGTACAAAAGTTTAACCAGTTACAAAAACCCTCCCCCAGGCCAAAGCGTCCAATAATTTCAAATAAATAAGTCCATTCCCCTCTGTCAAAAGCCTTCTCAGCATCTAGTGCTAAGAAGGCTGTATCTGACGCTCCCCTCTGGTCATGCAAGATGTTCAAGACCCTTCTCACGTTGTGGAATCCCTGGCGGCAAATCACAAAGCCATTCTGGTCTTCCATTATTAGACCTGGTAATATAGACTCCAATCTTCTGGCCAAAATTTTGCAGAGTATTTTCAGGTCCGAGTTCAAAAGGCTGATCGGCCTCATGTTTTCGCATTTATTGTTGGCTTTACCGGGCTTTGGGAGTAGAGAAATCAGGGCACCCTTCAAGGAGGGAGGGAGTATCCCCTTTTGAAGAGACTCTGAAAACATTTCGATGAGGGGTGTTCTAAGTTTTGATTCAGATTTTTTATAAATTTTGATGGGTAGGCCATCTGGCCCTGCTGCTTTTCCAGAATTCATGCATCTTACTGCTGCCGAGATCTCTTCCAATGTCAAATTTGCCCCCAGCGATGACCTTTCACATTCCTCTATTTGGGGGAAACTAAGCTTGTTTAGGAATGAATATGAGCTATGATCCATTAGCCCTACATTTATTTCAGAGCTGTAGAGTCTTTCATAAAAGTCTTTGAATTTGTCATTTATGGCAACAGGATCTACGATGAGTTCCCCCTTATCATTTTTAAGAATGGTGATAGACCTTTCAGTTTGATGTTGTTTTATACGCCAAGCTAGAATTTTCCCCGTTTTTTCCCCGTGATCAAAAATGCATTGTTTCAGTTTTAATAAGTTAGCAGCCGCTTTGGATGCTGTAATTTCATTGTATTGTGCTCTCAAAAGTAATAGATCCTGATGAATCTTAGGACATGGGTTTCTGAAATAAATATCCTCCATCGTTTTAATTTTTGCCTCTAATAATAATATTTTTTGTTTGGCTTTTTTAGATTTGGAACTTGTAAAGTTAATTATCTGGCCTCTAAGAAAGGCCTTGAACGCCTCCCATCTAGTGCTTGCAGATGTCTCATGGTTTTAATTCCCATTTAAAACAAACCTCACGGACTGTTTTTTTCATCTGCATAATATTGCGAAAATTAGGCCCATCCTGACCCGAAAAGATGCAGAAAAATTGGTCCACGCTTTTGTTACCTCAAGGCTGGATTACTGTAACTCCCTATTATCAGGTAGCTCTAGTAAGTCTTTAAAAACTCTCCAGCTAATTCAGAACACAGCGTCACATGTACTAACAGGAACTAAGAAACAAAATCATATTTCTCCTGTTTTAGCTTCTCTGCACTGGCTCCCTGTAAAATCCAGAATTGAATTTAAAATCTAACGTACAAAGCTTTACATGGTCAGGCTCCGTCATAACTTAGAGAGCTCATAGTGCCATATTATCTCACCAGAACACTGCGCTCTGAGAATGCAGGGTTACTCGTGGTCCCAAAAGTCTCCAAAAGTAGATCAGGAGCCAGAGCCTTCAGCTATCAGGCTCCTCTCCAGTGGAATCATCTTCCTGTTTTTGCCCGTGAGGCAGACACCATCTCCATATTTAAGACTAGACTTAAGACTTTCCTTTCTGATAAAGCTTATAGTTAGGGCTGGCTCAGGCTTGCCCTGTACCAGCCCCTAGTTAGGCTGACTTAGGCCTAGTGTGACGGGGGACCTCCTATAATACACTGAGCACCTTCTCTCTCTCTCTCTCTCTCTCTCTCTCTCCTTTGCTAACACTCATGTCCTGTTACTGCATCTTGCTAACTCAGAAGTACTGCATGTCACTGACTCGGCTTCTTCTCCAGAGCCTTTGTGCTCCACTGTCTCGTAGGTTAACTTATATCGCAGCAGTGCTTGGGTAGTGTGAGCTGTGTGGTTGTGCTGCTGCCGTGGTCCTGCCTGATGCCTCCTGCTGCTGTTTTCATTACTGTTATTATACACATATGATTATTGTCACATATGTATACTATCAGACTATCATTAATACTTAATACTACATATTGTACCACAATAGCTGTAATTAGAATTATAATATTATTACTTTAATTAATGTTGTTGTAAGCTGCTTTCATTACCATCTGTCCAGCATCTCTCTGTCTCTGTCTATCTCTCTGTCTCGTTGTGTCATACGGATTGCTGTTAATTTATCATGTTGATCGTTCTGTACGACATCTATTGCACGTCCGTCCTGGAAGAGGGATCCTTCCTCAGTTGCTCTTCCTGAGGTTTCTACCATTTTTTTCCCTGTTAAAGGGTTTTTTTGGGGAGTTTTTCCTTATCCGCTGCGAGGGTCCTAAGGACAGAGGGATATTGTATGCTGTAAAGCCCTGTGAGGCAAATTGTGATTTGTGATACTGGGCTTTATAAATAAAATTGATTGATCACAAATTTAATGTTCGCAACCATCCTGAGAACCTTGCAATGTAATGAGTACTCAACAAACTGCACTTGCAGAGGTCACAGTAGCAGGGGCTTATTTATGTCACTAGAGAGTCTGAAAAGCTGCTCAATAAAGATAGGAAATTTAACATGTGGAAATAATGTACAAATTGCTTGTAGGAATACTACAGAAATAATTGCTGACAGATGGTTTTTACTTGATGTTCTCCAGCATGGAAAGTTTAGGGATCTAAATGTAAGAACTGATTTTGTACCTGTGTCCATCAGGTTGACAAGAAGCGTGTGTGGGAGACGATGTGCCGGGAAAAACCTGATGTAGTGAAGGACCGTGAGACTGAAAGAGCTCTACAGAGAACTGCTACCAGGTGTCTATACATTTTTCTGTGAGGCTCTGTTGAACACTTTCCGGAAACAAGTTTCATTTCTTATCCCAGTGTGTATCTTTCTCTTCAGAGGGGTGGTGCAGCTGTTCAATGCTGTGAGGAAACACCAGAAAACAATCGATAACAGGGTGAAGGACGTTGGTGGCTCAGAGAGGAAGAAGGCCAAGCTTCTTTCATCTGTCTCTAAAAAAGACTTCATCAATGTTCTAAGAAGCACAGAGGGAGGGAGCGGAGTCACTGGCAAGACTGAAAAAATTGTAAGTTTAGTTGTGTCTTATGTTCTGTCTATTTTCTTTTCGAGGTAACATGTATCCCCCAAAAATGGAGTGACTGCTTTATCGCAATATATATTAGTGTAATAATAATAATAATAATAATAATAATAATGATGATAACACCTATCCATCTGTGTGTTAATAAGAGGATAAAGTAAAATGACAGTTTGATGAATTATATATGTAATGTTTTTAAAGAGAAAGTTCACCCCAAAATCAAAACCACATTTTCCTTTTATCTGTAATGCTATTCATTAGGGGTGGGAAAAAAAATCAATTTTTATTTTAATCACAATTTTTTTTCTCATACGATTCTAAAAATCGATTTTCTCCCCAGAATTGATATTTTTCTATTTATTTTAGGCTGTTTTTTTCACCAATAACCGATACAATACATTTATTTTAAAACACGCTCCTCTGGCTCTGATACAGCTGTCTCTATGCCTGAAGTCCCCAGTCTTGGCTGTGTAAGGGCTCATTTATGCTCAACGTTAAATACGGATCCGGATACGGACGGAGCCTTCTGTCCGTGCTCTGCGTTCATTTCGCCCGTATTTCTGCACGTTTCCATAAAGCTTACGGATACGGGCCAAACGGAGCAGTACCACCGGGAACCGTGGGGGCAGTGTTGCTGTCACTACCCGATACGTAGCTCTAGTGAGACACGAAGAAGAAATAACAATTCAATTTCTCTCATCGGCAGTACTAGAGAAAAGAATTCTCCGTCCTCCAGTTGCGATGTATTTAACGGCCTCACCGACCACCGCCTCCTACAACGCTGCCTCTGTTTTTGTCTTTTATGCAAGAGGTACATTATCAATATCTCCTCCACAGTCATCATGTTTGTTTTTGTCATAAACTTTTGACGCTGGGCTGCCTCCTGGTGAATATATTGGTTAACATCCATGCCAACGTAAAGGGCGCATGGAAGTATGTGGGCAGTGATGGTAACATTGTTTGAAACGGACGTATACATTTTTGTACGTAAAGGGAGCATAAATGAGCCTTAACAGTGTCCTGCCTACAGCACCCACTGATTGGTTACATTGGTTGGTTACACAGCACAAGTGATAGCCAATCAACACTGAAGCTTCTACATGCCTAATCGTCATCAAATGAACATGACCTGGAGCTTCTTTACTTAATAAAAAGAAGACAGAAGTTAACTCAAAATATAGCTGGCATTAGTGCTACAAATGTGGAAAAACAATTAGCGCATGGTCCGCTAGCATAATGCTAACATATAATGGAAATCTTCATAGACGCGCTAACAGAAATTAGCATCGGTGCCGCAAAGGCATTACAATGACAAACAATTAAGTGCAAGTGAGCAACTCTACATAACATAAGCAAATAAACTATATTTTAACAACAATATATTTGTACTTACAGACACATGTTTCCTATGCTCTATTAAACTTTAACCTTGTTGTTGTTCACTACTTTAAGTCTGCATATTGTTCTTCTAACACTGCTCAACACTGAAAAGGTATAACGACTTAAACTCAACTCGTGCGCCATGTAGTGGTGTGGTGGAGCCGCTGCATCAAGAGACATTATATACACATTATATATATATATATATATATATATATATATATACACACAGTACAGGCCAAAAGTTTGGACACACCTTCTCATTCAATGCGTTTTCTTTATTTTCATGACTATTTACATTGTAGATTCTCACTGAAGGCATCAAAACTATGAATGAACACGTGGAGTTATGTACTTAACAAAAAGGTGAAATAACTGAAAACATGTTTTATATTCTAGTTTCTTCAAAATAGCCACCCTTTGCTCTGATTACTGCTTTGCACACTCTTGGCATTCTCTCGATGTGCTTCAAGAGGTAGTCACCTGAAATGGTTTTCCAACAGTCTTGAAGGAGTTCCCAGAGGTGTTTAGCACTTGTTGGCCCCTTTGCCTTCACTCTGCGGTCCAGCTCACCCCAAACCATCTCGATTGGGTTCAGGTCCGGTGACTGTGGAGGCCAGGTCATCTGCCGCAGCACTCCATCACTCTCCTTCTTGGTCAAATAGCCCTTACACAGCCTGGAGGTGTGTTTGGGGTCATTGTCCTGTTGAAAAATAAATGATCGTCCAACTAAACGCAAACCGGATGGGATGGCATGTCACTGCAGGATGCTGTGGTAGCCATGCTGGTTCAGTGTGCCTTCAATTTTGAATAAATCCCCAACAGTGTCACCAGCAAAACACCCCCACACCATCACACCTCCTCCTCCATGCTTCACAGTGGGAACCAGGCATGTGGAATCCATCCGTTCACCTTTTCTGCGTCTCACAAAGACACGGCGGTTGGAACCAAAGATCTCAAATTTGGACTCATCAGACCAAAGCACAGATTTCCACTGGTCTAATGTCCATTCCTTGTGTTTCTTGGCCCAAACAAATCTCTTCTGCTTGTTGCCTCTCCTTAGCAGTGGTTTCCTAGCAGCTATTTGACCATGAAGGCCTGATTCGCGCAGTCTCCTCTTAACAGTTGTTCTAGAGATGGGTCTGCTGCCAGAACTCTGTGTGGCATTCATCTGGTCTCTGATCTGAGCTGCTGTTAACTTGCGATTTCTGAGGCTGGTGACTCGGATGAACTTATCCTCAGAAGCAGAGGTGACTCTTGGTCTTCCTTTCCTGGGTCGGTCCTCATGTGTGCCAGTTTCGTTGTAGCGCTTGATGGTTTTTGCGACTCCACTTGGGGACACATTTAAAGTTTTTGCAATTTTCCAGACTGACTGACCTTCATTTCTTAAAGTAATGATGGCCACTCGTTTTTCTTTAGTTAGCTGATTGGTTCTTGCCATAATATGAATTTTAACAGTTGTCCAATAGGGCTGTCGGCTGTGTATTAACCTGACTTCTGCACAACACAACTGATGGTCCCAACCCCATTGATAAAGCAAGAATTAACCCTGATAAGGCACACCTGTGAAGTGGAAACCATTTCAGGTGACTACCTCTCGAAGCTCATCGAGAGAATGCCAAGAGTGTGCAAAGCAGTAATCAGAGCAAAGGGTGGCTATTTTGAAGAAACTAGAATATAAAACATGTTTTCAGTTATTTCACCTTTTTGTTAAGTACATAACTCCACATGTGTTCATTCAGAGTTTTGATGCCTTCAGTGAGAATCTACAATGTAAATAGTCATGAAAATAAAGAAAACGCATTGAATGAGAAGGTGTGTCCAAACTTTTGGCCTGTACTGTGTGTATATATATATATATATATATATATATATATATAATATACACACTTTGGGTTTTACACACTTCCAGGAAAGGCAGAGCTAGACATGACCAAAGCTGTGTGTAAACAGTTATATTGAATCATAATACTTTAAAAATCGAATCGCAATACTTGTAAAATTGCAGTTATTCAGAATCGCAATATAAATTGAATCAGGACTCAAGAATCGTGATAGAATCGAATCGGGACAAAAGCATATCGTCCCAGCCCTACTATTTATAGATCTAGACTTTTTTTTTGGTGGAATATAATGGGGAACTAGATGGCACTTGGCTTGTGGTGCTCAGTGCTCCAAAAAATACATTTGAAAAACTCAACAGCAGTGTCTCTTTCCAGAAATCATGACCAGGTTACTCAAAATAATCCACAGACCTTGTTGAGAGCGCTTTCATGTAAAACATTTTTCTTTCTACTGAACTGCACCCAACCCACAGTATCACCGTGCAGATGGAAACATGCATTTACTCATAAGTGGATTTTAAAAATCCCCAGAGTGTGCTCAGAGCTTGTTTAAAACTGCTTTCTGTTCTTTTGCACCCAAGGCATGGGCATGGAATGAGCTCCAAAACGTTGTTACCTTAGAAGCACTCTCTTCTTTGAACACTTTGAAAAGTCTTTGCCAAAAAACATGCTGCTGCTTTATTTATTCTTTGTATTCATTGATCTAGGTGGAATGTGTATGGATGTCACTGGCAGGCCTGCTGTCAGGGGGGTCAAAGGGTACAGATGACCCTAGCCCAAGGCCAAAGGGGGCTCATGAAAAGGCCTGTGGTTGACCCTTAAATTGGTTCAAGTACAACAGTTTACTTACTAATATCACTGACAGTACAACTTATACGCATTTACATGATAAATAAATGTATTTTTATCATTAAAACACATTGCAACATGCCATCTAATACTCCCATCACCTGCAGGTATCGAAAACTGGTGCAGTCCATCTGTCATGAGTCGGGTGTGTGATGTGCAGAACTCACAAGCGGCGCTAATGTAACCATGTGAGGCGAGCTGCAGCCTGATTAGCTTAGTCAGAATACCTCCCCATCAATCAGGAGCTCCTAAAAGAAAAGCCAGAGAACAGGGCCCATTTTCACAAAGATTCTTAGAGTCCTCTCAGAGAGCTCCTAACTTAGCCTAAAAATTCCTAGCAAGGAATCTTAGCTTAAGAGTGATTCAGGAAGTTTCTGAGAGCAACTCTGAGCAAGGAGGGGACAGAAATTTTTATCTTAGTGAGGAGGTGTGGTTGACCCCATTCCTCGGTGTGACGCATGCAGTCTTCTAAAAGCTGTGATTGGTTGTTACAAAAAGAAAAAAAGAAAACAAAAACAAATGCGCTCCTAGTAATGAATGGACAGTGAAATCAACCGATCATAGAACTTAGACTGTATTAAGAAATGTGTAATCGTGAAAATAATTTTATGTCATGATGATGAAACTCAGCAAAATTAAATTAATTGTTACACAGCCTCAAAATGTTTGAACGTACCTCATTCACATGCCAATTATTATATTGATTTGCTTATTGTTATGTTTACTCGCAATGCTGGTAATTTTACTACTTAATCTATTTGATATTAATGGTGGACTCAGACTCAGCTGTCAGCAATTACTGTGATTGCTGGCCTCCTTGTAAAAAGCGGTTTGATTTGGCAGAATGACCAAAACAACGAACGAAATGGAGAAAAAAAGAACGAGAAAGCCAAACTGGTCAGAAGAGCAGTGCCTGCTGTTGGCACAGCTCGTGGAGGAGAACAAAGCCGTTTAAAGAGGGAAATTCGGTCCCGGAATCACGGCACAAGGGAAGAGGCAGACTTGGGAGCGCATTGCCCGACAAATCAATGCGTTGTTCCCTCTCCTTTTACGCACAAGCTATGAGTGTGAGAAGCACTGGTACGTGCTGCAATCCAAAGGGAGAGTGGAGATTGCAGCTCACAAGCGAAGTTCTTCTCAAACAGGTGAGTGTTGTAGGCTACCATTTAGGCTATGGCTGCTGACATCGCTTACTTGGATATTAATAATTGTATGAATGTTATAGAATTTCATGTGCTCATTTCCTGGACTGTTTAGGGGGTGGATCACCAGCTAAACAGCTGTCGCAGGTGGCAGAGACTGTTTTTAGCGTTTTGGGAAAGTCCGACACCAGCATCACTGGACTGAAGGAGGGCATTGATAGCTCATTGATTCAGCTGGCGGAACTGCGTCAAAGGTAGAGCAAATGGATTTTCACAAGGTAGGATAGACAGAATATCAAGAAAAAAAAATTATTTAGAGTAGGAGGCCATAGCCTATAGCATAGCCTATATTTCTAATTTCTTTTGTAGCCATGTTTGACATGTGAAATGCATGAAAAGAAATAAAACAAAGCAATAATAATAAACAAGGCTGATGAATATTTCCTCTTTCCTGTAGCTCTGAGCCAACAGAGGAACCAGGGCCTTCAACATCATGGGTCCACGTTCAGCCTGAGATGGCTCCTGCTCCTGCTCCTGCTCCTCCTCCTCCTCCTGCTCCTGCTCCTGCTCCCTCGCCAACACCATCCCTGCTGGAGAAGAAGTTGGAGGCTGAGATGGATGTCCTCAGGCAGCATAAAAAAGTCCTTCCTCTACAGGGGGAGTATTACAGACTAAAAATTGAGCATCTCAAAAATAAATTGGTTGATAAATAGAAATTATGCATTTTGTGTCTTTACTTTAACATGTTTTGAATGTTTACGTATGTTGGTTCAATACAGCCACCATTACACTGATTGGAAATTACCTAAAGTGCAGCTGTGTAAATTGAGCTCTGTAAGGATTCCCAGTCAGAGCGAAATTCCTCTCCTGCTGAGGATGAACATCTTCATCATCCGCGTCATCACTGCTGTCCTGGCCATCCTCGGGAGGTTCTGGGATTTGCCTGGCCTTACAGATGTTGTGGAGTACTGTGCAGGCTATTATTATTTTGCAGACCTTTCCTGGCAACAGCCTCACTTCTCCATGCAACACGTGGAACCTCTGTTTCAGCTTTCCAATACCCCGCTCGACCACTGCCCGTGTTTTCTTATGGGCCCTATGCACATACAAAAAACAGTACAGTTTCACTGAAAACAGTTGAAAATTGTAAATAATGGTAGATGACTGTAAAATATTTTATGGAGACATTTAAACTAATATAAGCTACTCCAACTGCTCTTTAATTTCAATTCTCATGCATAATAGCCTATAATTTGAAAAATATTTACATTATCTGTTGTTGTAATTTTTGTGGTCCTGGGTCTGGACGAAGGTATGGTGTTAAAAGCCAAGGTCTGCATGGATAACCACTGTCCCCTAACAGGTGGCAACCAGCTGGCACGTAGTGTCCTTCAAACAGCTGTCTCAGGCCGCTCTTAGACAGTATTCTCAAATCGTGCATTGAGCCTGGCCATTTTGCTACAACGTCCAAAATCATATAGTTCGCATTGAAAACAATCTCAGTGTTGATGCTATGATACCGCTTTCTGTTCATATAAACGTCTTCGTCTTGTGATGGTGCAGTTATGCGGATGTGAGTCCCATCAATAATACCAACAACACCAGGGAAACCCGCTATACCCATGAATGCATGTTTGTTGGCCTGCAACGAGTGAGCGTCCAGCGGAAAGCAAACAAATCGCGCAACAATACGAGGCTGTGAAAGCGTGGTAATGGTCTGACGGACCACCCTGCTGACAGAGGGTTGTGACAGACCCAAGTCATCACTGCTACCCTGTTGCATTTTTCCCGTAGCCAGGTATCGCAGTGTTGTGATGACCTTCATCTCAGGCGTTACTGCGTTACTACGCTGGGTGGGAAAAGTAAGCTCATCCCTGATGAGGTCAACCACAAACATTATCCCTGCACGATCAAGCCGGTAGCGTCTTATTAAATCACTGTCATTCAATATACGGAGAATATCTCTCCTTCCTCTCTGTCTTTCCGCCATCTTCTCTGTTTGAGAAACTCTTAGGCTTCTTAAAAGTCCTCCTCCCTTCTCTTAACAGTTTTTCACCTTAGGAGCTCCCTTAAGGCCTAAGATGCTTTGTGAATAACTTTTATCTTACCAAGGGAAAATTCTAAGAAAAATTTTAGAATTCAAGGAATTCTAAGATTTTTCTTAGAATGACGTCACTAAGAGCTACTTTTAGTCTTAGGATTCTTTGTGAATACAGGCCCAGGAGAATAGAAGGTGTTTAGTTTCTCTCCTGTGTCCTGTTTTTACTGTAGACATCTGCTCTATTTGCTGTTTCATGTTCGCTATCAGCCCTATTAGAAGTTGTGTGAAGTTGCTACTCGAAAACTCAACAATTCCTTATTTTGGTGCTTCATAATACAAGTTTTTACAAGTCTAAGTTTCTGCAAGTCTAATGAAACCACAGGGAGGAAGATCAAATGCAGAAACAGCCACATTGAAATGTCAGATGAAGAGCTAGAGACAACAGGGTCTTACTGCACCTCTGCAAACAGCTCACCTCCAACAGGTAAACTTCTATTACCTGCCCTGTTGTGTGATGAAAAAACACCTGCAGCAAAAAAAGCAGTAGACTACAGCTGTGAATCTGATTTTACACGTCATCACCTAAGACAAGCCATCATCAGTTAGAGACACACCTTCAAGCAGGAAGCCCTGTTGTAATGGAAATGCAAATCCAAATCCTGTTGCGCTGGGCTGTTGGCCCAAACCAAGCAAAGCCAGCCCATGACTGTTAAGAAGGGGGAGTTGTATCTCAGTGGGGCCTTCCTTGCTAAATAAAGGATAAATAAAATATAGAAATAAATAATGGCATCCTCCTTGGCTGAGCTGTAATGTTCACTAGCTCAAAGCTAGAGCTAGTATTGTGTACTTTGGTAGAAAGAAAATAGCTCCAAACATGAAACTGCTTATAACAAACTCTGTGTATTATCTTGAGTGACCAGGTCATGATTTCTGGAAAGAGACATTGCTGTTGAATTTTTCAAATGGACTTCTTTTTTTGTTGTTGCTTTGAGCACCACAAGGTGAGTGCCACCTTATTCTAATATATTGAAGAGAAGAGAGGACTGATTGGTGGATCTCTCCACTTGATCTCAAGGAGTTATGTACCCTGCTTAATAGGTCCCCCTGCTGGCCCCCAACTGACATCATTCCTCCTCATCCAAATCCTCTGACTAGATCTAGCTGCTTCATCTGACATTTCCTTCACTTCCTTCCTCAAACTCTGTCCCCACACTCCGAGTTCACCCTCCTCCTCAGCGAGACAGCTGATCTTGCTATGAATCCCCTACACCCCACTTCCACTGGACTAATCCTAGTTTTCCACCCTCGCTGCTCAGCTTCTGCTCCTAAAGCCTAGTTCACATTACACGGTTTTCACCGTGATTTTGACTTTGCAGAGGATCTTGAGAGCCACCTTGGGTCGGAGGTGAGTCGGCAGATAGTCTGCCACGATGAGTCTTTATGTGTGAACAAGCCTACAAGCAAGTCACCCCCTCGTCTGCGACTGGGACTGGATATCTGGCATGTTAGAAAACTGGAGAAGTGTGACACAACTGACAAAGAGCATCAGCCAGTGAGAGGCGGGATACATCCCACGTCAGCACGCAGTAGGCCTGTAGTTATTTAAATGCATGATAGTCACTTCTTTTGGGCTTGTTTCCATAGCCCTGGTTGCTTGTTTCTCTCCCAAGAACTGGCAACACTGACAAGCCAGCAAGCAACGACAACAATGGCGGTGTCCACAGGATCACGGGGAGCGCGTTGTGTTTGGACCCAGGCCCTGGAAGCAGATCTGATTCAACACTGGGAAGAATATCCATGCCTTTACGATGTGTCGTCTCCAAGTTAAAAAACGTAGTTTGGTGATGTCACCGTGTTATCTGGAGCTCTGTCGGCGAGGGCTTGGTGGAAAAATCTTGTGGTGTGCACACACAGGTTGTAACGCAGTTGGCGAGACTCCCGATGACAGAAACACACGTTGCCAGGTATGAACACTCAAAAGATTACGATAGTCTCCGCGACGCAAAATCAGGGTGAAAATCATGTAATGTGAACTGGCCTTATGTCTGCATTTTTCTTTCATAGGCTTCTTCCACTGAGTCTTCCCAAGGAACTGTCAGCTCAATGAAATAAACTATCCATTGACTCACTGACCACAACACTATGTCAGGCCTCTGATTGGTACAAACTATTTCCTGGGAAACAACAAGCTTCCCCCCTAAATCTATTTGCATTTCCCAATCACAAGTACCTTCTTGGCGGCCACACCTTGCCTCCTTACTAACTTATCACTTCTGTATTTCTCCCCCTCATGGACAAACTGAATTGCTAAACTCCTGTTCTTAAAACCCTCTGAATTTGCCTGTCCTCGTTTCCCTTCAATGCCTGCAGCTAAACTTTTCAACACCTGGTTATGTCACCATGTATACTGGCCTTGTGACAAGCTAACTTTACAGCCTGACAAAATATGCTTTAAGGTTGCGGTACCTGAACACAATGGGCATGATGGGTCCCCATTTACCCACAGTTTTAGGTTCTGGGGGGTTGGTAACACATTGTATGTAGCCCCTACCAGGAATCTAATACGATTCTCTCCATATTCCACAGGTCCCTCCATCTAAGCTTCCACCTCTCTACACTTTCCCAATTCAACCACTGTCCCTGCTTAGCCTGGGCCACTACCTTTGCACCCCTAAATATCTCCTCCTGTCTATCTATCCACAACCAGCTTTCTTTTATCTTTTGGACCTGCTTTATTCCATACCGGTTTGCCTGAGCCAAGCCACAGGCCTCCCCGGCCAAAGTGAACATTACCTACAATCTCTGCATGCCTAAGAGCTGCCTCTGCCTCCTGAACTGCCGATCTTGGGTTCCATTTCCTCCCCTTGGTTGGATTTGGAACCACACTCTTAACTACCACATCCTTACTCAAGGATAACAACAGCTCTGTCCTGACCTTGGTATATTTAAATTCCTGTCTTAAACTAGATACTGGCAGCTGAAGTATCGCTTTTCTGTAAAATGCAACACTACTTACACACCTAGGAGCACCGAATCACTTCCTAATATAGGAGCTAACCAACCTTTCTATTTTCTCCACAATGGATATTGGAATTTCATAAATTGACAGTGCCACATTAACCTAGGATATAGCCCAAACTGCAAACACAATAACTTCAACTTTCCTGGAAGTTCCCAGTCCTTCAGCCACATCTTTTTTAAATTTCACCACCTGTTCCCCATCATTCAACTCCACATTGTACCACCTAACTAAGCTCTTTACTGACTTTTCCTTGATTGTTGGGATTTCCTCATCATCTATGACAAACTTCCTATCACTTAACTTCCCTCTATGTATTGAGATGCTTCTAGACTTACTAGGCTTGAACTTCATGCTGGCCCACTTGAGGTTCTTATTTACCCTCTCTAGTAGCCTCTTTATACATGGCATTGTTGTGGTCACCAGCGTCGTGTCATCCATGTAAGCCCTAACTGGTGGAAGATGCACCCTGTTCTGTCGTCTCTCCCCACCTACCACCCACTTGGAAACCCTGATGATTACTTCCATCGCCATAGTAAATGCTAATGGAGAAATCGTACACCCTGCCATAATACCTATTTCTAGCCTCTGCCAACTTGTTGTGAAACCTGCCGCACTTGGACACAACCTAATATCTTGAAAATATGCTTTCACTAAGTTAACAACTACCTGTGGCACTTTGAAGTAGTCAAACGCACTCCAAATGAGGCTATGTGGCACTGAACCAAACGCATTTGCAAGATCTAAAAATATTACATGCAGGTCCCTTTTTTTAATCTTCACTGCCTGAATCTGGTGCCAGATTACGCTAGTATGCTCTAAACACCCTGCAAAACCTGGTATTACTGCCTTCTGCACCATAGTATCTATTAAGCTAGTCCTTTCTAAGTAGCTAGCTAGTCTCTGCACTACTGCACTAAAGAAAATCTTCCCCTCTACATTAAAGAGAGAAATCATCCATAATTGCCTAAGGTCCACAGACTCCTTCTCCTTAGGAATGAGGACATCCCCTGCCCTACGCCATGCTCTTGGGATAATTTGTTTCTCTCAAACTATTCTTAGCTGTTTCCACAAAAATTTAAGGATATGAGGTGCACTATTATAAACCCGGGAGGGCACTTCATTAGGCCATTATTTTGTAATGATAGGAGAAACAACTTAAGATTTATTATCTGATTTTTGTTCAGTTTTGTTTCAGTCGATTTGAATGAACCTCTCAGGGTATGTTTCAGGTACTTACGTCAACACATCCTGAAGGTTTCAGGTCTTAGGTCTGTTTATTTCTAGGTTTTATAACTTATTTCTGGGTTTTTAAGACTCATTCCTTCACCACATTATATCTTAAAAACACAATTAGATATAAACCAGATTTGGATAATCTTGGTCCGATCCACAGAAAATTTAGTCCCTCTAAGGCAAGCTCCGGGGTTTAGTGTTGCCAGAGCCCACAGGAATGATGCTTCTCAATGCTGTTTTTTTTTTTTTCTAAGTGGGGATTAGAGTATATGCAGTTCACATAACCCAGCTGAAATTAATATATGTAAATGCTTTAGGATCCACTCATTATTAAAAGTGAACTGTGAACTGTACCGTACCGTACTGCTCGGTGGAAACAGGAATTATGTATGGTGGTAGATGACGACAGGGTATGGAGGCAACTTTTCTTTTTCCTTTTTTGACTGTGTCCTTGTATCAGTCTGCGTCTCCCCTCTTAATTCGGAAGTCATTGCAGGGCTTTTTTTAACCCCTCAGCCACAGTTTATGGAGTTTTGAGTCATGGGATGGATAATTTAAAATGATAGTAATAACAATAATAACCTTATTAATATAGCACCTTTAAAAACTGAGTTTACATGTTGCTTTGACAAGCAAATTAAAAGCAGAAATAGATAGATATTTATTTATTTGTCCTTACGGAAACTTGTTCTGCGCCATACAGTACATCTGATACAGATACTAGACAAAAGAAAGACAGCTTACTACTAGACAAGACAGGATAGACAACAGTTTTCACCCCCCAACCCACCTTCTCCCCCAAGACCAGGACAAACGACACAGACCCCTCTACATATCATAAGTAGAATGGTGAAGTGCAGTTGTGCATATTGTGACATTTAGTTGAGAGAGAGAGAAAGTGCAGAGTGCTATTAAAGTGCAGTATTGTATGATCCATTTACATTCAAATTCTTGTTCAACAGTGCTATACTGGTAGGAATGAATGACCTGCAGGCTCTACTTGTTTTGAAAGAAGACAGCCTGAACCTCCTGTCTGATGGCAACAACTCGTATGCCTGGTGTAGGGGGTGTGACATATCTTCACTAATAGCTTGTCCTTTCTTGACCACCTTCATTTCACCAGTCATGGCCATGCTATTTAGTGGTTGACCAGCAGTCTTGCTGGCCATGTTAACTATCCTGTATAATTTATTTTCGTTTATTACTGACGATGAAAAATACCAGACAACAGAACAGAAAAATAAAATGCTCTCGACAAAGGAGTGATAGAAAAGTGACATCATGTCTCTATCCACTCTAAATTGTCTTAGCTTCCGCATAAAATACAGTCTCTGCAGCCCCTTTTTATAGATAGTGTCAGTATTACAGGTCCATTTCAACTTGTCGTCAATTATTGTTCCTAAGTATTTATAATCAGCCACAACCTCAATATTTTCTCCGTTAATAACATGCTGGTGGGTGTAGCTCCCAGTTCTAAAGTCAATTATTATTAGGGCCCGAGCAACGACCTAAGGCCCTATTGGAATTGAAGGAATTATTAGGGCCCAAGCACTGACCAAAGGCCGGGCGAAGGCCCTATTGAAACGTGGAAGGAATCATTATTATTATACAAATTTATTGGGGCATCACGGCCAAAATGTGAAGGAATCATTATTAGGGCCCGAGCGATGACTGCAAGTTGTCCCCCGAGGACCCTATTGAAATCGCACTGTTTATTAGGGTCCGAGCGATGACTGCAAGTCGTCCGTAGGACCGTATTGAAATCGCACTGTTTATTATTATTATTATTAGTGTCCGAACGATGACTGCAAGTTGTCCGTAGGACCCTATTGAAATTGCACTGTTTATCAGGGCCTGAGCGACGACTGCAAGTCGTCTGCGTAGGACCCTATTGAAATTGCGCTGTTTATTACTGGGCCTGAGCGACGACTGCAAGTCGTCCATGTAGGACCCTAATGAAATCGCGCTGTTTATTATTATTAGGGTCAATCACACCAATCAAACAAGTCTGAAATGTGAGAATAGATTCAGCATTTATTCAAACTTTTTGGCACAGAGGCAGATGCAAAACAGTGCAAACAGCAAAAATAACTTAGCTTATGAAATCAGTGGAACAAATTGGTGGTGTTACAGGCCTGGAATTAAGTCATTTTTAGGGCAAGGCCACTTTGGCCTTTGATAAATACAAATTTATTGGGGCATCACGGCCAAAATGTGAAGGAATCATTCTTAGGGCCCGAGCGATGACTGCAAGTCATCCCTGGAGGACCCTATTGAAATCGTGCTGTTTATTAGGGTCCGAGCGACGACTGCAAGTCGTCCGTAGGACCGTATTGAAATCGCGCTGTTCATTATTATTATTAGGGTCCGAACGATGACTGCAAGTTGTCCATAGGACCCTATTGAAATCGCACTGTTTATCAGGGCCTGAGCGATGACTGCAAGTCGTCCGCGTAGGACCCTATTGAAATCGCGCTGTTTATTATTGGGCCCGAGCGACGACTGCAAGTCATCCGTGTAGGACCCTAATGAAATTGCGCTGTTTATTATTATTAGGGTCCGAGCGATGACTGCAAGTCATCCGTAGGACCCTATTGAAGTTGCGCTGTTTATTATTATTAGGGCCTGAGCACCTAGTGGTGCGAGGACCCTATTGAAATACAAGGATTTATTAAGGCCCGAGCACCTAGCGGTGCAAGGACCCTATTGAAATGCAAGGATTTTTTATTATTAGGGCCCGAGCACTTAGCAGTGCGAGGACTAGGCATGGGCGATATGGACTAAAAAATTTATCACAATAATTTCTGGTATTTATTGCGATAACAAGTGACCACAAAAAAACAACAACAATTCAGCCTTATCTATTTGACTATAAATCTATCACCACACTCAGTCTGAGCCCTAAAATAATACTAAAGGCTACTAAACTATACCAATTAAGTTTAAGTAGTACATCTGTACTGCAAAACTGTTGCGAGTGACACCAATCAAACAAGTCTGAAATGTGAGAACAGATTCAACATTTATTCAAACTTTTTGGCACAGAGGCAGTGGCAAAACAGTGCAAACAGCAAAAATAACTTAGCTTATGAAATCAGTGGAACAAATTGGTGGTGTTACAGGCCTGGAATTAAGTCATTTTTAGCCATTTTGAATTTACTGTTCAATTTTGGTGCATTTTTGGCCATTTCCAGGGGTCATAAATGAACGAACTAGTCCTAGAGATTTCATCCGATTGACTTCAGACCTTGGTCTGTCCCATCCCAAGACCTTGAAGATGAAAAGTTATCAAAAGCTTGAGTTTTCGTCAATGCGTGTGACCGTGGGATGGCGTCAAAGTTAGGGGTCTCGCCACTAAACAGGAAGTAGTTTATAACTCCAGCATACATGGTCCAATTTTGGCCAAACTTCACAGGATTGATGACAGTCCCGCCCTGAACACATCTACATGTCAATAATTAGAGATAAACATAGCGCCCCCTACTGGCAATGGGAAATGTCATGTTTTAGACTTTAATGTACATCTCCTACAGACTTGACCAGATCCACTTCAAACTTGCTGAAAAAAGTCATAAGACGTTGATGATGCTTTATTGTGGAAACTGTGAGTTTTCGTCGAAGGGCGTGGCCACGGCCTGGCGGCGAACTTTGATGTTTCGCCGTGATGATAAACGTTGCTGTAACTTGGGAATATCTTGCCAAAACATCACACATATGATGACAGTCCAGCCCTGAACACATTTACAGAGGAATTTTGAATCACCGCCATGGCGCCACCTTCTGGCAACAGAAAGCTACTTTCTGTATTCTTTGATGGCCCGCTTCTAGCAGGTTAATCAGACCCACCTCAAACTTGCCGGTCTAAGTCCTTCGATCTTGATGATGCTTAAAAATGAAGCTTTTTAGTTTTCATCAAACTCTGTCACCGTGGCGCCGCCTTGTTCGCCATCAAACACAATGTTGTTTTGCAGGGACAAGGGATGCTTGAAAACTCACCAAACGTGGCATACACATCACAGGTCACAAGTCCTGTTGTCTGATGTGATTTTTGTGCTTTGATGCACCAAGATGGCTCAACAGTGCCCCCTAGAATATTTCAATTAAGCAGCCCCCAAAGCTGCTTTGACCTGCATGTATGAAACTTGGTAGGCACCTGTAACACTCTATTACGTACAAAAAAGTCTCTTGGAGCCATGCTCCAAACCCAACAGGAAGTCCGCCATTTTGAATTTACTTGTGCCACTTTTGTGCGTTTTTGCCCATTTCCAGGGCTTGTAAATTAACGAACTTGTCCTACAGATTTAATCAGATTGGCTCCAAACTTGGTGTACGTAAGCGTGACTACGTTGTGACCAAAAGTTATCACAGGATTTGCCCAATGTTGAATGGCACGCCCGCTGCCGAGCGTTGAATCTTGAGGTCTCGCCATGAAAAATGAAATTGCTGTAGCTCTGGCATAAATGGTCCAATCTCCACCAAACTTCACATGATTCATATTAGTCCTGCCCTGAACACATTTTCATTACCATATTGCCTGATAATCATAGCGCCACCTAGTGTCGAAAGGAAGTACTTCTTATCAGACACTTATCTTTGGATTAACCTGAAATTTCAATGCTGTGGTCTATATTTGATGTTCACAAACATGACATATCATTAGTGTCTACGTGTGCTGCAGAGGGATTAATTTTGATGTCTCGCCATGAAACAGGAAATTGCTATAAATTTGGAGTAAATGGTCCGTTGTTCACCAAACTTGACATGATTCATATTTGTCCCACCCTGAACACATTTATATGACAATATTCTGTGATAGTCATAGCGCCACCTAGTGGTGAAAGGAAGTACTTCTTACCAGACACTTACCTTTGGATTAACCTGAAATTTCAGTGCTGTGGTGTGTATTTGATGTACACAAACATGACATATCATTAGTGTCAATACATGCTGCAGAGGGTTTAATTTTGAGGTCTCACCATGAAACAGGAAATTGCTATATTGTTGCCGTAAATGTTCTGATCTCCATCAAACTTCAGATGATTCATATTAGTTCTGCCCTGAAAACATTTATATGGCCATATTTCCTGATACTCATAGCGTTACCTAGTGGTGACAGGAAGTAGGTCTCAAACACTTATCTTTTGATTTATCTGAAAGTTAAATGCTGTGGTGTATATTTGATGTACAAAAACATGATGTATAATTACTGTGCTCTCCAACTCCCTCTAGTGGAAAGAGGAAGTGATACAAAATGTGAAATATGTCATTCCAGCACTGTATCAAAGATATGCAAAGTCACTCCTGCATGCGATGTCTAACTTTGACAGAAATGAATTGACACGTCAGAAGATGTCCTGCCAGCCCCCCCGAGTTGCGTGAAGGTGCGAGGGCCCGTTCATCGCTGCTTGCAGCTTTAATTATTATTATTTCTCCAAATGAATTGCCTTTTTGGGAGGCTTAACATACCCGAAAACTTATGAAACTTTGCACACATCTCAGAACTGGTGAAAAATTTGATATTTTAAGGGTCTTGTGCGCCGGTTCCAAAAAATAGCTCAGTAGCGCCCCCTACAAAAGTTTGAGGAAACAGCCCCTGAAGCTAGTTTAACCTACATGTATGAAACTTGGCAGGCTTATGTAAAGCTCAGAGACGTACAAAAAAGCCTCTTGGAGGCATGCTCTAAACCCAACAGGAAGTTGGCCATTTTGAATTTATTGTGCAATTTTGGTGCATTTTTGCCATTTCCAGGAGTCCTAAATGAACGAACTAATCCTAGAGATTTCATCCGATCGATTTCAAACCTTGGTCTGTCCCATCCCAAGACCTTGAAGATGAAAAGTTGTCAAAAGCTTGAGTTTTCGTCAATGCGTGTGTCCGTGGGATCGTGTCAAAGTTAGGGGTCTCGCCACTAAACAGGAAGTAGTTTATAACTCCAGCATACATGGTCCAATCTTCCCAAAACTTCACAGGATTGATGACAGTCCCGCCCTGAACACATGTACGGAGAAATTTTGAATCACCGTCATAGCGCCGCCTACTTGCAACAGAAAGTTACTTTGTTCATTCTATGATGTACTTCTTCTAGCAGCTTAATCAGACCCACCTCAAATTTGCTGATAAAAGTCCTAACACCTTGATGATGCTCAAAAATGAAGCTCTTGAGTTTTCATCAGACGCTGTCACCTTGGCACCGCATTTTTCGCCATCAAACACAATGTTGTTTTGAAGGGACAAGGGATGCTTGGAAACTCAACAATCATGGCACACACATCAGAGTTCCCAATTTGTGTTGTCCGATGTGATTTTTGTGCTTTAATGTGCCAAGATGGCTCAACAGCACCCCCTAGAAAATTTTAATTAAGCAGCCCCAGAAGCTGATTTGACCTGCTTGTATGAAACTTGGTAGGCCTCTGTAACACTCTAGGACCTACAAAAAAGCCTCCTGGAACCATGCTCCAAACCCAACAGGAAGTCCGCCATTTTGAATTTACTTGTGCCACTTTTGTGCATTTTTGGCAGTTTCCTGGTCTTGTTAATTATCGAACTTGTCCTACAGATTTTATCCGATCGACTTCAAACCTTGGTCTGTCCCACCCCAAAGATCTTGAAGAAGAAACCTTATTTGAAGCTTGAGATTTCATGAAACTGTGTGACCGTGGCAAGGCATTTAACTTCCATGTGTCGCCAAAAACAGGAAGTGGTTTGTAACTCCAGCATTCATGGTCCAATCTTCCCCAGACTTCACAGGATGGATGGCAGTCCCACCCTGAACAGGTCTGTATGTCAGTATTTAGTGACGAGTACAGCGCCACCTAGGGGTGACAGGAAGTACATCTTTTCAGACACTTATTTTTTGATTTACTTGACATTCACATGCTGTGGTCTATATTTCATGTATAGGAACATCACAACTGATGCGTTAGCCTGCGTCCTGCCAGCACCCCCGAGCTGCGTGAAGGTGCGAGGGCCCGTTCATCGCTCATGGCAGCTTTAATTTCCTTTGTCTTCTTTGTGTTTAAAAGAAGACAGCTGGACCTACACCATTCTGCAAACTGGTCTGCCCAGGCCCTATAGTGGGTCTCATCATTATCCAGTATTAATCCCACTATTGCTGTATCATCAGCAAATTTGATTGTGACATTCTCAGGTGTGTTGCTTTTGCACTTGTTTGTGTAGAGGGTAAATAATACTGGTGAGATTATGCTCCCCTGTTTGGCTCCAGTATTAGTTATAATAGGGGAGGATAGAGCTAAATGAAGCTCTGTCTCTACCCTAACACACTGCGCTCTCTCAGTATGGAAGGACCCATCTGATCATGTTTGCATTTACACCTAAATGCAACAGTCTTTCCATCATAATGTTGGGCCTGATAGTGTTAAACGCGGAGGAAAAATCTATAAATGGAACCTGAGCATATCGTTTAGGCTTGTCCAAGTGGTAGTAGACATTATGGAGCATGTACAGTGGGGCGTCATCTGTGCTCCGCTTATTTCAACAGGTGAATTGTAAGGGGTCAATATTAAATTGCACATCACTCAGAACATGTTTCAGAACAATCCTCTCTAGACTCTTCATTATAATTGATGTAAGGGCTACTGGACAATAATCATTTAAAACAGATGGTTTTGCCACTTTTGGCACTGGTACTATAAGTGAGGATTTCTAGGCCTTAGGAATGTAGTGTGTGTCTAGGGACTTTTGAAAAAGCTGCCCAAAAATAGGGCTCAGTTGTTCGCTACACTCCTTCAGAACCCTTCCTCTTATTTGATCAGGGCCAGCTGCTTTTTTGGAGTCAATTTTATTAAAAATTCTACGCACCTCATCAGCTGTTACAATTGGGGGAGTGCCATGTTGTAGTTTCTGTCTAATGACATTACGCTCTAAGGAGAAGTCTGTTGTATCAAATCTTGCATAAAATACATTTAATTTAATCATTTGCAAAGGATTGATCATCCCCATTTGTACTTATGTTTCTTCTTCTCTTCCTTTCCTATCATTGTATACATCGTCTGCCTTGCATGCTTGAAATCATTTCCCCTCATTTTCGTTTGTATTTCTGTTTAATCATTTATCTGTCTTACTCTTTTAAATAGCTTTCATTTTAAACATGTCCACCTGTTCAAAAGCCCTCTTTTTCCTTTTCAGTGCTAATTTTAATTCTTTATTGACCCAAGGTTTGTCATTTGAAATACCTTAAAGGTTTTATCTGGAATTACGCAGTCCACAAATAACCGAATGTAGTCAGTCACCACTGAACTTAATTTCTCACTGGGGTCTAAGAAAGTGTCCCACATAGTATAGTCAAAACAGCCTTTAAGGCATTCAACAGACTCATCACTCCATTTTTTGATTGTCGTTATATCCAGTTTGCTGGACTTGAGCTTCTAATACTGTGGGGCGAGCTGGATTACGTTGTGGTCCGAGTCCCCGAGCGGTAGTTTTGGGTAGCCCTTGTAAGCGTGTTTCATGTTTCCAAAACATAGGTCAAGTGTATTCTCCCTCCTTGTCGGGCACTTGACATATTGATGGTAGTTGGGCAGTACGCTTTTAATGGAGCACCCATTGAAATCTCCAAGAATAAACTTTGGCGTATCAGTGGCGATGTTTTCTAGTTTAGCCACTGTATCGTATATCCTATTCGCCGCGACCCTGGAGCGGGGATGAATATATACAACAGTGAGAAACACTTGTCCAAATTCCGGATGTTGGCCAAAATGACTGTAGGTAGAGGTGGCTTGGTCCCCCATGCGCGTACTCTACTCCTCCGCGCCGGCCTCTTTTCCTCCTCGATGTTTTAGTTTTCCTTTTACACTCCTCAGGCAGATCGACTGGGAAATTGCAGCTGTGCAAGTCTCTTAGTTGCCCAATCCCATTTGTTGTGGCGGCGGTCTTGCCTGGTGCGTAGCCTCCTAGATTCAGTGAATGAATGGCAGTCGGCAGCAACAGGGAGATTGCCAAGAAGATGAACAAAAGCACCGTTGTTATCTTGCTCGTCTTCTGTTAGATCGCCCCTTACTTAGCACAGACCACACGATAACGATGTGTAGGTCAGGGTTTGTGTGACGAGAAAAATGCAGAGACGAACTATAAACAAACATTTCAGACGCACTGCAGGCACTCGTTGCCGCAGTGCAACGCCGGAAGTGACAATTGAGGGATTCTCACAAATGGGATACCCAGAAGGCAATGTAACAACAGAGAGCCAAACAGTCCTACCAAACATAAGCCAGACAAAACGAAGGTAGAGTTATGGTAATAAGAGGACCAAAAAATGCAAGATGCAAGATGCAACATGTCAATATAAATAAATACAAGCAAAAAGACCAAAAAATGGCATGATCTACTGTGTCAAATGGTTAAGTTTCTCATTCACTGCACCTGCTGTTCTGCTGCTCCATCTGTAGAGCCAATGGCAGATTGGCCATCGAGACGTTCAGGACGAATCCCGATGGGCCGGTTACCAAGTGGTCTGGTGTGGGCCAGTGGGGCCGACCCAGTGGTCAAAGAAAGATAGGGGTTAAAAAAGACGAGTGAATGTCAAGCTAGTTGCCAGCTGTCAGTACTGCAATGCGCGTCCCTCCCATGTTGTTTGTTTGCTGTGAGATGTTCATAGGGAACGTACGTGTCAATCTTATGTTTTGATGCTTGAAGGTGGAGATAAGAGCGACCTCTTTGAATACGAAAGAGGCCCTCATTTTTCTTGAAATCTGATTGGCTCGGCCGCAGTCATCAGTCATTACTCATGGCAGACCAGGCTAGTTTGACCGTTATGCAAAAAACATGGATAAAGCCGGTAAAACAAGAAAGGGTTGCGTGGAAAAAACTTGCTGCTAAGGGCTAAAGGAATACAAGGCTCCATAGAGCTGTGACTCTCAGTCAGCCTGGCTACAGTGCTGAAAAGAAACCTGGGGTTGTTCTTATTTTCTTCTATTAAAAGATGAGTAATAGTTTGCTCTGGCATTGCGGAGGCCCCTCTTATACGTATTAAGACTGTCTGCCCAGATTAGACTAGATTCTTCCAGTTTGGTCAATTGCCAATTCCATTCAGATTTTCGCGATATTTGTTTTAACTTACGGGTTTGGGAGTTATACCAAGGAGAGAACTTTCTTTGCTTTGTTAAATTCTTTTTAAGAAGTCCTACAGAGTCGAGTGTTGTTCGCAGCAAGCCTATGGCGCTATCGACAAGATGATCAATTCAAGAGAGGTTAAAGTCGGTACCGGAAACCTCTGTTACTGAAGGACATGGTATTAAATTTAAAGACCGAGGAATCATTTCCGTAAATTTTGGGACAGCACTGTCTTAACATTATATTAACATTAGCTAACGTTAGTGAGTTTGTAATGTGCAAGGTTGGCTTTGGCAAATTGCGTATTTCTTCTAGGTGTCCGGTTCAAGAGGCCAGCTAGCCTACTAGGTATTGCATTAAGTCAGTATAATTTAAACCTGGACTAAAAGAAAATATATGCTTGCTTTTTTCCTGTGGATGCATGCGATTAAGGTTAGGTGGTGCTCCCAGTCCCAAGGACAATGAAGCTGAGGGACAGACTAACCCCAGTCGTGATGAGGAGGATGAGACCAGAAATATGGCAGGTGCAATGTGAAGGCATAGCCTACTATGCATTACATTTTAGCCAGAGGAAAACCTTTTTAGTAGTATTAAGTGGGATTTTTTTTGTTGTTGCAATAAGTTGACTAAACGTTGACTATAGGGCCCATTGCCCATTTATACCTCCTTAGTTCATGGCTGTGAGCCATGGAGATATAAATTGGGCTTATGTTATACAAGAGCAGGGCTGGACAGTGCACAGCAGACAATTATATTGTGCATAAAATTAGATACATTAGGATAGAGTCATGTGCTCTTATTTTAAGTTGAATATAAGCACATAGCCATTTGTGGCTAATTCATTATTGCATTTATTTTGTAGTCTGGAATTAAACAATAACTGCTGATTTTCTTATGCAGTTGATTCTGAGGACAGCGTTTGTGTAGTGTGTATAAGTATATAGAGGATTGTAGGTAGAAACGGCCGGTGTGTGAGCCAGTGTGGGGGCCGGTGCGCCTGAATGTCCCGGGCTGAATTTGTGTCCCAATCCGTCCCTGTGTAGGGCAAATTATAATCAAATGATAAATATATTCTTACGGTGCACTTAATGAACAGTCCAGCTCCAAAAATAGAAAATCAGAATATGGTGGTGGATGTTTAATCGTGGTGGCCCACCACAAATAAATGAGTGTGGGAAACCCTGAAAAGATAAAGAAAAAATAAACCAGCACAAAAACAATAGGGCTTGATTTCTTAAATAGTCTCCGCTCTGGGCCTTTGCTGCTGTTTCACTGTGTAACTGCGGTCTAACTTATAATGCATCCTGTGTTCAATTATGTTGTGCACCAAACCAGTGAGAAAGAAAACAAATGTTGCTGTTTTATTTTGCAGAATGAGTTAATACATCACCTTTTCATGTCTCCTTCCAACAAACTGTGATTTCACTCAGTGCTCTCATGGTGTCACTGTTGCCTCATGAAAGCATTGATGAGACGTGAAGCAGAGCTAGAAGCTGGCACTGAGTGTGTGTGTGTGTGTGTGTGTGTGTGTGTAGGCTGCAGCAGCAGAGGAGAATCCCGCCTGGAGCGTCCTCACAGATGACTTCATGATGGGAGCCACCATGAAAGACTGGGACAAAGACAGTGACAAAGAGGACGCCCATACACATACAGCGGTGGGGGAGGAGGAAAGTGACTCAGACTGACACCATCCATAGAGTGCTCAGAGGGTGCTGTTTTTCTGTAGGCCAACACATAAATTAACGTCACCATGGTTCCCTTGTCAAAAAGCCAATGGGAGTTTTCCATTGGATTTGGGATTATTGCAGAAAATAAGCTATGTATCCCCATACATTTTGTTGGGCAAAATTTCCAGCCTTTTCCGTGACTTTTCAAGGACCCATAATAAAGATTTTTTTTCTTGCCCCATTTGCTTTTTTTAACATATCCGCTTCAAATATAGTTTCAGCTAGATGGCATAAATGAAGGGTGACTCAAAAACAGGGAGAAAATAAGGAAATGTACATGATGTTAAACAAAATTTTTGTACACATAAAAATATTTTAGAACTACGTAACATCAACAGCTACAGCTGAATTTGCTGTTATGCTACATAATGTGGATGGTTATTCACAGGTTATTTTAACAATTTAATTATACACAGAAAAATTTCATGACTTTTCCAAAATGTTCAATAGTTTTGACTTATTCCATGCCTTTTATGACACTTACATGTTTTGTTCAACAAGATAATCTGCACAGATGAACACTGCTTTTATGATAACCAAAATGCAACTGCCAGAAGTAAAGAGCTAACATTAGGCTATAAACGATCTACACTGCAGTGGCACAACTAAAGTGTCACTACCACAACAAGGCTGTAATGACGTGATGATGACGGTCTGTAGTCTCATTCAGCCATGTTAGCAATAGTCTTTTTTAAAACACATAAAAGCTTATAGCATATTTTGAGTCATAGAACAAATGTGAAAGTCGCTTCAGCTTGTGTTAACCACAGACCTTATTTCAGACATCTAACAAAAAAACCATTCAAAAAAAACATTGACTTTGACACAAGGGAACCGGGAGTGCTGAAATGCTAACTAATTTCTGGGTGTTAGGGCTCATTTCTGGGGCACTCATAATGAAGTGACAGTACAGCAGGCTGTGATGCCTTCAAGGACATTTTGGGGAGCAGAAACACTGACCTGCAGAGAACAGCTTCAGCCTCAGGACCATCCTTTGCACGTCTGCGTCTGGAAGTGAACGCGTAGGACAACGATGTAGGAGCCTACCCAATCTTGTCAGTTTGTGGACTACAGAGTATATAGGAAACATGGAAATAGTTCTTTACTGTTTGTATATGCAAGAAAATGCTTTTATAGCATCACACATTTTGATATTTGTTGGTGAATATATTGTACAGAGAAGGCAGAGGTTATTGACTGCACAACAAACTGTACCCTAAGGACGTGAAGAAAATATGTGGAAACAGGATGTAACAGAGATATTGAGCCTGGGGAGAGTGAAAGAAACTCCTGCCCCCCATCAGAGATTCCGCATCAGTTTGCGCTCATTTTGTCTATATATTGTTCTATAATTCAACAACCTTTGATGATTTACACTCTGTAAATAGGAATGTTTTGTATAGCACCAGTTGAGTTAACAGTCAATTTATATTCAGTGCTCTGTGGTTTTTCTGTAGACTGGACTTGTGTCTGCTCATAGAATTTCTTAGCTCTCCCCAGAACTCTTTCAAAGAACATATAGGATATGAGTGTTGTATTAACATCAACTTTGAAAAAATTCAAACCTGTGAACGTTGTCTCTATAAACCAATATCCGCATATGTATGCAGCATCTGTAGGCAACGCGACAAGATGTTAGTATCAAAAGTGTTCTGATTTCCTTTTGTAGTCAGAATAGTACTGATTAGAGTTCTCAATAAAATGAAAAAAAAAAATAAAAATAAAAGAAGCACTAATCAGCTTAGAACACACTGGCTATGTGGCCAGTGATCCGCACAGGTCTCCAGCGGAAAATGGACCAGCTCTCCACGCTGTATTTCCCCACCAGAGAGGCTCCCTGCTCCGGCCTGGCATGCAGCCTGGCTGCTCCCTTTGTTTTTCTCCTTGCCTGCTGAGAAGGAGAGGTAGCTACTGTGGCTACAGTGAAATAAACTGAAGATAATATCAATTATACCATGGTCTGGGTGAATACTCAATTCTGAGTGAGTGCAGGGTGTCCGTTAAGTAAGGGTTAATGCCTGACAAGGTGTCCATGATCAGGAATTAACCTACCACACCGCGCTGGCAACTCTTCTCTGCAATCGGGCTTTCCCCCTCCACCAAGACTCTCACATTTTTGGTGTTCAGTATAGACTTCTCTTTTGTTTTTGTTTTTCAGTGCAGTATAGTAGACATGTATATGTTTATTTTTGATAATCTGCATGGAGCACAACCACCTCAAGGCCACAATACATCAGCTACACTGCCTGTTTCTCCTGTTTTTTGTTTTTTTTTTTTGTTTGTTTGTTTATTTGTTTGTTTTTCCTCCTTCTTCTCCGCATGCACTGTCACTATATAACTCAGGACTTAAGCACCTGCCCCCTCCCCCTTGCTTGTTTCCTTACTTTCCCCTTGACACAGTTTGGTGTATCATGGCCCTCTCTGACTCATATTAGGAAGTTTTTCCAATAAAGGCTGTTAGGCTAGTCTCCAGGGAGGGTGGGTGACGGTCACAACCACGCATTATAGGTATAAAATACTTGACTGCAAGATTAACAGTGCATCAATCTTCACAAGAAGCTTACACCCTTTAGTGGCGCTAAGCTATGAAGACCAATTCATTGGTCGTTTTTAATTGCAACAAATAATTCATAAGCATATAAATCATATAAACACATTAACAAATTAACAATTGTTTCCTATTTAAAATGCTACATTACCATTAATACTGAAATTTGAAAGTGATATGGGTATGTCCATCATAGTGGCATGTGAACTGCCCATTTCGTTGTCTTCTTGGTGTTGGGCTCATCCTTCTCATCTTCTAAATTATTTAATTCTTCCAGTGTCACCTCCTTGTGCCGTTTCTCCCTTTTCATTCTCTATCCTCTCTTCTGCATCCCAGTCATCAAAATGATCAAATTCACCAAATGAAACGATAAAATCACTCACGATGCCTGTTGTAATCCGTTGCCTCTGCTCTCCGTTGCTATGATTACAAACTAGCAGTTGAGCCAGCGCAATAATTTAGAACCTGTCATCAGGCAATTTGACCGGAACGTCTTTTTAGCTGTCTATAACACCTTTTAACGGACACCCTGCAGCCAATCAGAATTGAGTATTCACCCAGACCATGGTATAAGCGGGTTAATGCCCTTCGAGGTGTCCATTATCAGGAATGAATGGACTTTGTGGAAGCAACCGTTCACGCCTCTGCGTCGTCCATTAATTCCTGATGATGGACACCTCGAAGGGCATTAACCCTTACTTAATCTATATATATAATATCTATAATGTATGTTTGTATGTATGTTTTAATTTAATTATCCACACATTTTTTCTTACCCACAACCCGAGCCCTACCCGACCTGGCAAATGTGCACACATTTTCAACCCAAACCTGGTCTGGCCTGCAGGGCTTTACCCTAACCCTAACCCATCAGGCTCGAGTTGAGCTTTAGAACTCTTGTATTAATTATGTTTGAGCGTCAGGTTAACACTCCATGTAGAGAGGTAGAACATACTGGTCAAGAAACAGTCTCGGAACCCATCGGTTATCATCTGACAACAGTTTAGCTTTTCATTATCTATGTTTATCCACCTTATTCCTAACTCCCATGATACCTTGCGTGAATTATGGGCCTGACTTCTGGGGCTGAACCAGAACTGTGCTGTGTCTCAGATGGCGTACTTCGTTAGTACACTTCCATGTAGTATACTATGTGCACTATGTACTTATTGGAGTAGTGTGCGAATTTCGGCAGGGTAGTGTTGTCTCAAACCAAACACTGCCGTTGTGCACTTACTGGAAATGACGACCGCAGCTGTTAGCTGGTTAGCAAACTAGCATCAGCATTTGCATTATCGTTCGTGGTACCAAATCATTACAGACTAGTAAATTACACCAGTAAACATACTGCTGGCTTATATCCGACAACAGTATAGGGGTGCTTAGCGCAAAACACACATGTATATTTGTACAATGCAGCAACGTTCACGGTCGCACAATCCTCAGCCGCCATTTCCAGTTTGAAAAGTGGTCCCTCCCCTTCGGCTAAGTAGCAAAGATGGCGACCATTGAGGGCGATAAGTGTCCATAGTTCCACACTCAACTCCTTGACCGTTTTGAGTGCACCATTGGGGTACTCATAGTGCACTGCATTTTTCCATACTTCACAGTGTGAACGCACTTATGCACTCAAAATATTAAGTTTAAGTATAGAAGTACACAATTTGAGACATAGCACTAGTGTTTTCTAGTGTTTTTGGTAACACTAAGCTAATGGTAGCTAAGTGATTGGGAAGTAAAGCGTGGAATACATGACTGGTATACATAACCTGTTAGACTTCAGACAGGAAAATGTGATCATACCTCTGTCATCTGTGACAGCCATCTTAAAGCATTGTTTGTTTTTCTTTTTAATCAAGCACATTAGCAATTAGCTTGCCTTGCTATGTTAACATAAACTTAAATTTAACAGAACTTAAGCTAGCATTCAGTACACATCTACTCCTTTCAAAAGAAGATTTATAATTTTGGACAGCTCATAAACAGACAGCCAACATTAAACATAAACGTAATTCTGACTTAATTTTAACTTAAGTGAATTTACATGATGTTTCCCAGCTAATGCTGCACCTGTCTGCCTTAAAGACACGGTTTACACATTTTTGTAACTGCTGATTTATGAAATCTGAGTTCGACTGAGTAAAATATGACTCCAAATTTAGCAGCAGATTTCAGTAATACCAGTAATATAAAGTAGGAGTAAAATAATTAACTTTAGGCTTTCATTCACTTTATATGATATGAAAGAAATACAATAAATCAGTAAGTCACTTTCAAGGAGACTGAATGTTTAACACAGAATTCAGTTTATTTTATATAAAATCAGGTGGGTTGAGAATACAGTCAGACAGTAAACAGGGATATCATGTACACATAGTGACAAATCTGTCATTCTCTGCAAATTCTTATGTATTTCTTCTCTGCTATGTCATGTGTTCTTTTGGTTTATTATTTCTCGATTAACATTGAACACACTGATGCTGAAGCCACAAATGAAGCTTAGTCCGGTTGTTAATAGGCTACAGTCATGGATAGCCCAGCAGCAAGCTGGAGCTCTGCAAAAACATTTTAGAAAATGCTAATTTAAATATTACAAGTTATTTAAATGTTAAAATACAGGGCTGTATTTGCTTAATTGGCTTTTAGCCACCATTATTAGCCACTGGGACCATAGACAGTCCATAGCCCTTTTACACAGAGATAGCGCTATAGAGCCCTACAGATAGAGTGCTATAAACTCCCTTCTTTATGCTTCCTTTGCAATTTTACACAAAACCAAACAGTGGTGGTATGCAGCTCCAGTGTGTGATTTTAGACAGCATGCCAGCATCACAGAGGCAAAAGAGGTGGGACAGGCATGACATGTAACACAACAACGTCAGCCTCTAGTGTGACATATACAGGGCTGCCAAATTAACAAAAACCTTGGAGTGAGATTCAGCAGGGCCGCCCACAATTTTGTCATTTAGGCCTACACATTCAATTTTTGTTTGTCAACTGATTTGGTAGATGTGATCCTGATCCCCCACATCCTAACAGATTTTTGGGGTGCCTGCTGGAGATGGATAGTGGTAGATGTGATTTTCTGCATTCTGGTGGGTTTAGGGGTAGCATTCTGTAGATGGGCAATACCTACATTCATTCAAAGCCACCCTGCCTTGCAGGGCCCTCACAAGTGAACCTGCATTCAGCTCAGAGTGGCTGAACTACCTAAAACCAGAAACTAGGACTTGCCTATGTGGCATATAGCCTATTACTTTATAGACACATTTTGGATTTAAAGCAAAATTCATGGTTGAAATGGTTGAATATATTTTGATATAAGATCTAACTAAAATATTATTTTGGGAATAATAAAATATTTTGTGTATTATTGTAGTCTAAAGAGCATTTCATGGTATATTTTTAGACTACACAAGTCTAAGAGTGCCTAGACCTAGGCCATTTGGCTTTCAGTTGGCCTGGGTTACAACCTACAACATTGGGGTACCAAAGGGATCTAGGCAACCATGACCATTGATACTCTTAAGGATGTGAATGACTTTCACATAATATTCTAATACTTGCCAAACAAAATAGAAAAAACACCAGAAATAACCACCAAATTTTATTATTTTCATTTTATAACAAGATAATGAGAGTCCACCAGAGTCTTTCAAAAAATATACAGTAGGCCCGGGCAATATGGCTGAAAAATATATCACATTATGACTTGATCATATTGATACTTATCAATAATTCTGAGGACCTAAAAATACTAGGAGAAACCAAGCCAAATTTAAACACTGTTTAACACTTAATGACCTTCCACTTTTCTTAATTTATCAACACAGGAGAAAACTCCAATGTAAACACAACAATGTAAAACACACAAATACTGTAAATAAATGAGAAACCACATTTCTCTAACAAATCCTGTTGCTAGACCCAGTGGTCCAGTCCCTCACATTGAATTATACGATTAAAACATGTATTGAACAATACGATGAGTTGTCATTTTACTGGAAAGTGCAATTTAAAACTAAGTGCTTTGCATTGCCCTGCAAAATAAAGTGCTTTGACAGCAATTCATGAATTTGAATTGAATTTGAATTGAGGTAGCAAACAGGAAGCAGAATTACTATTCGAATTTGAATTAGAGGAAGCAGAATTGAAATTCAAACAAATTCATTTACATTGTTTGATGGCCCTGAAGTGCAAACAAATTTACATCTCTGAGTAAAAATGTAGAATTTACAAGTTCAACTCAAATTAACATGAACTTAGTATTTCACAAGGTGCAGGAAAAAATGAAAAAAAATGTTTTTGTTATTCCTCTGAAGATTTTCTTTTTCTTTTTGATTGAGCACATGAAAGATGATGGGCTCTCTTATCATCAATATGATGTCCTCCCATATACTGTATTGTATAAGAGGGGCCTCCGCAATGCCAGAGCAAACTATTACTCAGCATTAATAGAAGAAAATAAGAACAACCCCAGGTTTCTTTTCAGCACTGTAGCCAGGCTGACTGAGAGTCACAGAGTTCACATCACATGGAGTTTCCTCCATATGTGGTGTGAATGTTACCATGCACCCCATGATTTGTTTTTTGCCCATTTTTATCAGATTTTCATAATTACGCAGTTAATTTTCTTAACCAGGAGGTGGCAGCATAAGCATACATTTTGTTGTGTGACTAGGTGGAATTAGTTTAAAATTCAATGAATTTCAAGTCCACTTCCTGTAATTCCAATTCAGATTCAATTAAATTCAACATCCTGTGACGCGGAGCCAATTCAATTCCATTCCAATTCATTCATTGAATTAAATTAAATTTAAAATTCTGAATATTGCACAGCCCTGTTTGACACTGAAAAAAAGGATGTTGCTGGCAAGGACTTTCTTTAAAAAAACGTAAATTCAAAATCAGTGTTTGCTGTTATACTGGGGTGTGGCCTTCTTTGGGGCCTTGATGTTGTCCTTTGAGGGATCCCACTTATAGCAGGGCTCTAGGTCTGTCATTTTCACCATCATAATGGAGGACAGGGTCCCATCCAGGGCCAGGCTGTTGCAGACTTTGGTTTTCTTCAGCCCAACCACAGAAAAAAACAGTTCTAGGTCCTAGGGATTTAGTCCGATCAACTTCAAAGTTGGTACAGATCATCCTGAGAACATGCTGATCAAAAGTTATTAAAAGCTTTTTGCTATGTCAAGGGGCGTGGCCACTAGGGCGTGACAAATTTTGGCGAATTTTGCCATCGAATTTCGAATGGCTCTCCCACCCACATACTTGATCTCAGCAGCTTCAAACTTGCTGGACACGATGATGGCTCCGCCCCAAACACCCCGACATGTTAATATCCCACCTTACTCATAGCGCCCCCGTGGTAACAGGAAATGACCAGTTTTTACTTTAACATGTACTAATGCCACAAACTTGACCGCATCAACTTCATTCAACTTCTAATGCATGCAGAATAAGTTGGTGAAGCTACCTTATGAACGCTGTGAAGCGACGTCTAATGGTGTCCATGTGGCGGCGTGGCGACTATCGATCCCTTGTCACTAAATACGTTTGGCAATTTGATGGCTTCAGCGACCTCATCTCCTCATGAAAACTGATACACAGGTCAAGAATGGGAAGCTCTTACATCTGATAGGGGCGTCGCCCATGGGAGGGACAAAATGCCTCTATAGTGCCCCCTTGAAATTTTCAAAAACCCCTCCCCATAGGGTTTTTTTTTGGAGTTGGAACATGAAAATTGATACACATGTGTATGTTGTCTAGACGCACATAAAAGTCTCTGGCACTAAGGAAGGCGAGGACCCTCTTGTTTTTGCTGCGTGCGTTTATTAGTGACTGGGCCCAACAGCAGTGGACTCCTCACAAAGCAGTCCTCGCCAAAGGCGAGGACCCTCCCTATAGTTTTTGCTGCGTTTATTCCTACAGACCAGTCCTCGCCAAAGGCGAGGACACTATTGTTTTTGCTCCGTTTATTCTTTATTATTATTATTATTATTATTATTCTTTCTCCCGCCGCCTCTTTGAACTGGAATTTGACCCCCTAAACATGCTCAAAAACTCACCAAAATTGGCACGCACATCAGAACCGGTGAAAAATTTTAGAAAATCATGACATTAACCCCTAAAGTGCCAAAATGGGCTCTCTAGCGCCACCTAGGCACACAAAAATGGCCGCCACAGCCTGTAGGAATGTCATAGAAACATGAAACCAAAAGTGGCGTGTTCGTCTCATGAAGACCTAAAAATCACGCGCTGACACCCCTGACCTAAATCCAACAGGAAGTGAGCTATTTGCCCTTTCAAAGTAAGATTTTGCCTTAAAACTGCCTTTCCTAAAAAATCTTCTTCTCATACACCGCTTATCCAATCGGCTTCAAACTTGCACAGATGACAGATCAACTCGTTCTAATCAAAAGTTATTCGTAACTTTTTCATTACTCGCTTAGTTTGGATTTTATGGCCTCCATAAGGTGAGATGTCAGAAAAACGTCCTGGCGATCCTCGAAAGCTGTCCCATAGGAAATGAATGGCAGCAGGGGGGAGAAAGAGACCAATCTTAGGGCTTTTTCTAGCATTTACAGCGTCTCCATACTTTGTGCTACAGACTCCATTCCAACTCTCAAATGTTGCCACAGGTCTCATCTATTCACTCATGTTTTCATCTTTTTCATATCTTTTACCATTTTTCATCTGTGCCTCTCAAAGTACCATGAGCAAAAGTGGAGAAATTCTCACTTTACAATGGGTGTGTATTGCACGGAATGCTGTGAGCTAGAGTGGAGAGGGCTCTAAAAATCGTCTAAAACTTTTGTCTTTAACTCGCTGCCATGGCCACAATTTTCAGTGTAAACACACAATTTATACCACAAAACGTAGGAAAATTTGTCCAGCTCACAGATATGTTGACATGGAATCTCTCACACATACACATTTTTGCTGAGTGGCTCCAAAGCGAAGGGAGCGCTGATTTTTTTTCTCATTCACTCCCATGTAAACTCAGAGGAGAAATTTCTGGAAACAGCTGGGGTGCAACACATTTTAAACTCGCTCCCCTGACCACATTTTTGACTCGAGAAATATAAAACGCGACACGTGCGTTCACGAGACGTGGCTGTCTCTCAAAATCACTTTATTTTCTTGCTTGGACCAACGGTTTGGGTATGCGAAGCATTTGTTCGAGGAGTTAAATCCCTTTATAAACAGCCTTTGGTGATCTGCTTTCCTGACGTGTCTGTGTCTGCCACAGGTGCGGGCAAGTCATTAATCGCCATGACAACGGCTGCACACACAGACACAGCCACAGGGTTCTCTGGTCTGTGTGTCTCACAATCTTTAAAGGACAGATTACAGCAGCAGAAACTTCATTTGAAACAGAACACACACATTATTAACCCCTACAGTGCCAAAATGGGCTCTCTAGCGCCACATAGGTGCACTAAACTGGTCACTGCAGCCCGTAGGAATGTCGTATCAAGATCAAACCAAAACTGGAGTGTTCGACCTACAAATAACACGCTAACACCCATGACCTAAATCCAACAGGAAGTGAGCTATTTGCCCTTTCAAAGTAAGATTTCCCCTCAAACGTGCTCTTAAAAAAATCTCCTCCTACACCGTTTATTGTATCGGCTTTAAAGACGCACACATACCAGTTCAACTGCTGCTAAACAGATCTTCTGTATAACTTTATCTCTCTCACGATCACATTATTTTGATGATTGGACCAGCGGTTTGGGAATGGGAAGAACTTCTTCGAGGAGTTAAATCTCCACTAAAACAGGTCTCTCTGTGTTCTGTCTCTCTCTCTCTCTGCTCTTCTGCCAGGTGCACCTACTTCATCACCATGGCAACCGCTGTCACACACAAACTCACAGAAACATGGTGTGTGTGTGTCTAAATCTTACATGCAGACATGACAGGGGCACAATCTCCATTTTAACCCTTTAGGTGCCAGAGTTTATTGAGGAAAATATTCCATTTTCATTTCAACATTTCAAAAGGCTGTGGCTTGAAAGTGGTGAGAGATAAAGGCATACTGTAAATGAGAAAACTATTCATCATGACCCAAAGTTTGTCATGGCATTAAATTAACTCATCTAATTTGCATATTGTAACTTCACTAGGCGACGGCCATATTGGATTTCATACATCTCAGTAAAACAACATTTTGAACATATTTACACAGTAAATTTATTTTGTTTTGTGTTGTTTTTGTTGTCTCTTACTCAAAATAAAGGACGAGGAATCTGATGGGAATAAATTCACTCATCTAATTTGCATATTGTGACATCACTTATCCATACCTACAGCTACAGAAAGCATTCAAACATCAAAACGTTCAGCTCTGTAAGGATTTTCTGATGTTTGTGGCAACATGTTTGATATTTCTAAATAATTCACAGTGACGACATAAGCTGGGGGCCGAAACGGGTGTGAGTGTGAGGTCCCGCCAAACGCTGCTTGCAGCTTTAATTATACATTATTATTTCATAGCGTGGGGAATGCGCAAGCCATGTGTTTTCCACTAGAGTCATTTGATGGTGTATTTGATTAGTTTTGAGGGAGAGAGTGGGCTGTACCATTCACCTCCATTTTGTGCACTGAGCAGTAGGCAGCTCTGTCCCACCGATCTCAAAACAGCAGGCACTGACAATTAAAGGTAATGTACCTACTCATATGACTATAGGGATTACGGCAATAGGCGAATTTGCCAAAATGTCTAACTATCCCTTTATATGTAACATTGCTTTCTTTTCATATTAGCCTTTGAGAAAGTCACTAAATGCTGATCGATGTTTTTAATAATTGGGTGAACATGAAATTTAAAAACAGACCCATGATTGCTCCTCACTTTGGTTTTATTCATATTCCACATATTAAACAAAGTAAAAGTTTACTCAGTCGCTATTTCAGCTTGAGTAGCTTTTACCACCAACAGATGCTGATTACCACACATCTAGTCTCCTAACATCCTGTTGTGTAGATGAACATGTGGAAAAAAAGCACAAGTGGTGGTCACCTCCACCTCCACCACATCTAACAAAAGGCAGAGAAACTGGTCCTGAAAAATAACTGACGACTGATTGTTGTTTTTGTATCTGTAGAATTTGTTAAATTACAAGGTGTGGAAATCACAAAATCGACGCCAAAATGAAAAGTTTGAATCAAAATGGCTGACTTCCTGTTTGGAGTAGACCATTGGTGCCAGAGACTTTTTTGTGCGTCTGGGCAACTTACACCTATGTACACATTTTCATCTTCCTACTCCAAAAAAAACCCCTATGGGGAGGGTTTTTTGAAAATTTCAAGGGGGCGCTATAGAGGCATTTTGTCCCCCCCATGGGCGACGCCCCTTTCAGATGTAAGAGCTCGCCATTCTTGACCTGTGTATCAATTTTCATGAGGAGATGAGGTCGCTGAAGCCATCAAAATGCCAAACGTATTTGGTGGTGAGGGAGGCGGCATAGTGGCCACGCCCTTTGACATAGAGAAAAGCTTTTAATAGCTTTTGATCAGCATGGTCTCTGCATGATCTGTAAAAAATCTGAAGTCGATTGGATGAAATCCCTTGGACTAGTTCGTTAAAATACAACGTGGAAATCACGCCAAAATGACAAGTCAAAATCAAAATGGCCGACTTCCTGTTTGGAGTAGACCATTGGTGCCAGAGACTTTTATGTGCGTCTGGACAACATACACATGTGTACCAATTTTCATGTTCCTACTCCAAAGAAACCCCTATGGGGAGGGGTTTTTGAAAATTTCAAGGGGGCGCTATAGAGGCATTTTGTCCCCCCCATGGGCGACGCCCCTATCAGATGTAAGAGCTCACCATTCTTGACCTGTGTATCAATTTTCATGAGGAGATGAGGTCGTTGAAGCCATCAAAATGCCAAACATATTTAGTGGCGAGGGATCGATAGTCGCCACACCGCCACATGGACACCATTAGACGTAGCTTCACAGCGTTCATAAGGTAGCTTCACCAACTTGTTCTGCATGCATTAGAAGTGGAATGAAGTTGATGCGGTCAAGTTTGTGGCATTAGTACATGTTAAAGCTGCTGAGATCAAGTATGTGGGCAGAAGAGCCGTTCGAAATTCGATGGCAAGAAAACGAAAAGTCGCCAAAATTTGTCACGCCCTAGCAGCCACGCCCCTTGACATAGAGAAAAGATTTTAATAACTTTTGGGTCCACCTTTAAAAAAAAATTGATGCTCTTCGCTCAACACAAAATCCTTCCACTCCCTGCTCCGAGCCGCTCCGCTCACATGCTCTGCCTGCGATAGCGTTCCTTCACACACTTTGTGTGAATCAGTCTATCACTGAAGGAGCTCTCCAGAGCTTTTATCTCCTCCTGCAGAGGATGGGAATCATTAGTCCTCAGAGATGACAGCTTGGCTGTCATCGTCCTTTCTCCCACCACCTGCACAGAGTCCAGAGAGCATCCCACGACAGAGCTGGCCTTCTTGATCAGCTTGTCCAGTCTCTTCCTATCTGCAGCTGAGACGCTGCTGCCCCAGCAGACCACTCCGTAAAAGATGGCTGATGCCACCACATTGTAAAAGAGTCTGCTTTGGCCTTTCCTGTATAGTGCTGTTATGTGATTAGTCCAGTCCAGTTTATTGTTAAGATGAACACCCAGGTACTTATAAGATGTCACCATCTCAATGTCCTTTCCCTGGATGTTCACCGGCTTTGGGGGGGGGAGTCTGCGCCTGCAGAAATCCACCATCAGCTCTTTGGTTTTACCCGCGTTGATCTGAAGGTGGTTCCTCAGACACGAGTCCACAAAGTCCTGGTTCAGTTCTCTGTACTCCCTGTTGTCCCCATCTGTAATGAGGCCGACTGTGGCAGAGTCATCAGAGAACTTCTGCAGATGATAGGTGGGGGTGTGGTATGGAAAGTCTGCAGTGTAGAGGGTAAAGAAGAACAGTGCCAGCACCGTCCCCTGCGGGGCCCCCGTACTGCACAACCAAGTCGGATACACAATCCTGGGTCCTGACATACTGTGGCTGGTCCATGAAGTATTCCTTGATCCATGTGAGGTGATTAGCCACCCCTGCGTGCTCCAGTTTGTCCCTCAGAAGTGCAGGCTGTATGGTGTTGAAAGCGCTGGAGAAATCAAAGAACATGATTCTCACAGAGCTTCCGGGCTTCTCCAGGTGAGAAAGAGCTCTATGCAGGAGGAAGATGACAGCGTCGTCCACCCCAAAGCCAGACCGATAGGCAAACTGCAGCGGGTCCATTGAGGGGCCTACTGCGGGGCGGAGGCGAGACAGGACCAGGCGCTCCAGAGTCTTCATGAGCTGACTGATGAAGACTCTGGAGCGGTCTGAAGCTGCTGAAGTCTTTGGGGTGTGGAGTCTTGGACACTGGTACCACGCAGGATGTCTTCCACAGCTGTGGTACTCTCCCCAGCCTCAGGCTCAGGTTGAAGATGGTTTCAACTATCCCACACAGTTGGTCTGCGCAGGACTTCAGGAGCCTGGAGCTGATGCCGTCTGGACCCGCAGCCTTCCTCGTCTTTATCTTCCTCAGCTGATGTCTCACCTGACAGGTAGTGAAGGAAAAGCTGGAGCAGGGGGGCTGTGTGCTGGGGGGTGGAGGTGATGAGGTGGGTGGAGGGGTGGTGGGTGGTGAGATGTCCGGGGGAGCAGGGGTGGGGGAGGTGTCGAAGCAGTGTGCCAGGAGTGTAGGTGAGGGGGAAGGTGAAGGTGAGGATGAGGGGGGTTGCAGCCGTGATGTCTGGGCCAGGGGAGGGGCAGACTGATCAAATCTATTGAAGAACAGATTCAGATCATTCACCCACTGCTGGTCGCCTCTGGCCTGGGAGTCTGGTTGTTTGTGTCCTGAGATGGTTTTCAGACCTCTCCAGACTCCGCTGACGTTGCTCTGCTGCAGCTGTTCCTCCATCTTCTTTTTATATCCTTCCTTTCTCCGCCTGATGTTTCTCCGTAGCTCCTTCTGCACAGCCTTCAGCTCCTCCTTATTTCCAGAGTTAAAAGCTCTCTGCTTCTCCTTCAGGAGAGCTTTTATATCTGGAGCAATCCAGGATTTGGTGTTGGAGAAGCAGCGTACAGTCCTGGTGAGTATGGTGCTTTCCACACAGAAGTTTATGTAGTCCGTAATACATGATGTTAGACTGTCAATGTCCTCCCCATGGGAATAACTGAGAACCTCCCACACAGTGGTCTCGAAGCAGTTCTTCAGGGCCTCCTCGGCCTCATCAGACCACCTCTTCACAGTGCGGGTGGTTACTGGTTCTCTCTGCATTAGAGGTCTGTAGACAGGCAGAAGATGAACCAGGTTGTGATCAGCTCTTCCCAGGGGGGGCAGGGGGGATGAGTGGTATGCCTCCTTGGTGTTGGCATAAAGTAAATCCAGTGTTTTATTGTCTCTGGTGTGGCAGGAAACATACTGGGTGAAGGTGGGCAGGGTGGTGAAAGGACAGGTGTGGTTGAAGTCCCCACAGATCAAAAGGAGGGCCTGAGGGTGCTGTGTTTGCAGCCTACTCATAACAGAGTAGAGAATGTCACAAGCAGACTCAGCTTTAGCTGACGGGGGGGGACATACACTGCTACCATAATGACATGAGAAAACTCCCTGGGTAGATAATATGGTCTCATGCCAGCAGCCAGCAGCTCAATGTCCCTGCAGCAATGCTGTTCTTTGATAGTGATGTTCCCCCAGTTACACCATCTATCATTCACAAACACAGCCAGCCCTCCTCCTTTCCTCTTACCGCTGCCCACTGTCCTGTCGTGTCTGATGAGCTGGAATCCGTCCAGCGTGGCCATCGTGTCCGGTACTTCCGCGTTCAGCCATGTCTCTGTAAACACCAGCACGCTGCTCTGCCGGTACTCCCTCTGATGGCAAGTCAGCGCAGACAGCTCGTCCATCTTGTTGGGGAGCGATCTTACGTTCCCCATAATGACAGACGGGAGGATGGGTTTGTACCATTTCCTTCGTTGTCGGCGCTGCACTCCGGCGCAACATCCCCGTCTCCTTCTCTGCAGCTCGCTGGGAATATCGTGCCTCTCCTCGGGCCGCACCGCGGTGTGTTGTAGCTCTAACAGCTGGTCCTGGGTGTAAACAATGGAGCCATGGCTGGGTGCCGGGTCCCCGCACACGATCGTATCCATAGAAAAACAGGAGAAAGACCACTATAAAGAGAGCAGTCTTTGTCTCCATAACAAAACAGAACACAAGTACTAGCTAGCCAACTGAAAAAACTCCAAGTAAGAAATTTAAATGAAAAACAAATTGAAAGAAGCTCAGCAGTGAGCAGGAGCTGCTGTAACAGGCGTCCGCACTGGGGGTGTCATCAATCGTCTCATTATTTGTATCTTTTGGATATCCTTTTCAAATATCTTTGAAATATCTTGCATGTATATTTACTGTACAGATGGGACAATGGGATTGTTTATTGTTTGTTTGTTCATTGATGATATTGATATTCTACCTATCTTAATTTCATCTCTGTTGCTATATTTCTTATTCATATGCTTCAGTGGGAACGACTGTGATGAACCTACAGTTGCAATCAAATTTATTCAACCCCCATTGCATATTAGGCCTATTGGCAAAATATACAATTTCTCAGCTGTTTGCAATAAACAAATTACACAAGAACTGTTTAAGTAGTACAATGAAACTAATATTACAAGGGTTTTGATCCAAATTCAACACAAAATGCTACTTTTAATGACTACTGCAGTCTCAAAATTATTCAACCCCTTCATGACAAGCGTCTTCAGTACTTAGTAGAGCACCCTTTTGCTGTTATGACCTGCTGCAAATGTGATGCATAGCCAGACACCAGCTTCAGACAGCGTTCCTGAGGAATCTTAGGCCATTCCTCATGGCAGCAAAGCAGCCCCAGAGCATCACTGAGCCACCGCCATGCTTCACTGTAGGCAGGGTGTTCTTTTCAGCATATGCTTCATTCTTCTTCCTCCAGACATACCGCTGTTCTATAGGCCCGGGAAAGTTCCAGTTTTGTTTCATCGCTCCACAGAACAGAATTCCAAAACTTCTGTGGCTTATTTATATGGTTCTGAGCATATTGGAGCTGACTTTTCTTGTGCTTTTGGGTCAGTAGTGGTGTACGTCTTGGAGTCCGGGCATGGAGCCCTTCAGTGTTTAGTATGCGCCTTATTGTGCAAACTGAAACCTCAGTGCCTGCTGCCACCAAGTCTTGCTGCAGGTGTTTTGTAGTCACTCGAGGGTTTTTGACCACTTGCCTCCTCAGAAATCTGGTGGCAGCCGCTGATAGTTTCCTCTTTCTGCCACGTCCAGGTAGTGTCGCCACTGTTCCTTTAACTTTGAACTTGTGAACTATGCTTCCAACTGTATCTCTCGTAACATTCAGAGCTTTTGCTATCTTTTTGTATCCTTTTCCTTGTTTGTGCAAGGCAATGATTTCTTCTCTGAACTTTTTGGACAATTCTTTTGACTTAGCCATATTTCTAACATGCAATCAAACGTCGCTCTCAACAAACCCCTAGCCAGTCCAGTTATTTATGTGTTCTATCTCAAGCACACCTGAACTAATGAAGCCCTTTATTAGTTGCACCAGGTGTGCTTGAGACAGGGGGTTGAATAATTTTGAGACTGCAGTAGTGATTAAAAGTAGCATTTTGTGTTGAATTTGGATAAAAAACATTTTAATACTAGTTTTATTAAACTATTTCAACTGTTCTTGTCTACTTTGTTTATTGCAAACAGCTGAAAAATTGTACATTTTGCCAATAAGCCTAATATGCAATGGGAGTTGAATAATTTTGATTGCAACTGTAATTTCCCTCAGGAATTAATGAAGCATTTCTGATTCTAATGGCTACGTCACACATGACGTGTATGTACAGTAGGCCTACTGGTATATCTGAAATATTCCGTTGCCTACTTTACCCACCAAAACAGAAACATCTTGGAAATGTGGTCATGAAAGTCGTCAGGCTTGATTATAGCCTACGGTTTCCCAAAATACACATTATATGCAGAAGATGGAGCACATTTTGTAATATTTTAAGATGTCCTAAATTTAGATTGGTTGCCAGGCAACCTAACAACACAGCAACATTTAAGTTAGGTTTTGGGCAAAATGAATTATTCCAGGGTTTGATCGACAATGTGTAGTATGTAGTCAACCTACCGTCATAATATGTGGAAGACCCAGGCGTGGCAGGCAGTGCAAGGTCGGCATCAATTGTTGTGGCAGCTGTGGCTGAATTAAGCACCCCTGTCACCTGGTTAGCTGGTCTCTGACCCATCATGCTGTCCAGCAACTTGTAGGAATGGCATTTATCACCACGTCCAGCAGCTCCACCCAAGTCTTTTTTGGTGTCTCTATAATCCTTCTTCAGTTTTTTAAGTTTATTGATTATTTGGTCTGGTCTGGTCTTTCTTGTAGTGCTCTCTAGCTTTTCCTGAAATTGAGTCGATGCCCAAGTCGCCACCAAACACTTGGTTTCATCGGCAGACCACTGTATATTCTTCTTCTCCATAGTCTTATCTTTCCTACCTTCCTGCTCGTCTTGACAGCCTAGAATGTCACACGCCCACTTATGATGTCACGGTGCGCAAGGAAAAAACAATTATTTTGTGGTTCCGCTGGGAACCCACTTTTCAGGTTCCAAACCAATTATTTTTTCAGTCTGAGCGCGTCGGCTGGTTCGAAATTGGGTTCGGGAACCGGACCCATGCCAGTGCCCTGCCAGTGTGAAAGCCCTATTTGTGAGTTGTAATGGAGCCAAACTGTGTGCCGTTACCTTTGTTAAATGTTGCCATTGTCCCTGGTTTTATACGAGAAGATGAAAAGATCACTAGCTGCTAGGCAAATTTATACAATGTAAAATGCCATAGGCTTGTGCATGTTAGCATTAACGTTAGCGTTAGCATGTTGTATTTGTGGGGAAAATCTGTCTGGATTAACAGTGTGTTTGTCTGTGAATGCTGCGAGTTATAGTGAAGCCAATTTGTGTATTTCTGTTTGAAATTGTCTCTATTAAGCCATATTTAATGTGTGTTTTGGGTGTGTTTTGAATCAACTGAACTTTACAGCACTTCACAGAAACCTCTGCTGCCGACTAGTGTTTTGGAGGTGTAACTGCAGAGTGACCAGACACACCACTGCAGAAGTAAAAATGCTCACAACAGCATAGGCGACATGCATAGGCTATGTGTGTAGGGTCTACCCACAACCATAAATCCCCTTTAAGAGGAGAAGGCCTGAAAATACCCCTGTTGAATCACAAACATGAAACGAGCAGAACACAGAACCAGCAGAAGAACCTAACGAAAAGGAGCAACCCCAACAAGCTCATTCTATCACTGACAGTCCAGAAGATGAAGAGGAGAAAGAACCGGCGCTGATTATCGACTACATGACCTGCATGTCACCCATAAGTGACCTTTCACCATCACAGACAGAGCCAGGACCAAGTGGAAAAGAGAAATCACCACAGGAGAACAGCAGTAAGAGGAGATGGAGATTAGATTGAAAAAGAGACTTAAAATGCTTAAAGTACAAATTTGGTAAAATGAAGAAATTATATAATATGATGTGTGATTTGTATTGTTGACTGTTCTGTAATAGGCATTGAATCAGTATCTATGAGTACAAATGTGTGTGATTTATATCATGATTGTATTGATAATGAAATGAATGTGTTTAATCAAGTAAAGTTTGTTAACTATTAAACTTCTAATGATTTTATACAGAAAAGTTTAAAGTGAACTTCATGACGAGTGCATGTAACATGAACTGACATTGTAGGGAAATGAAAGGATCGGTGGAAAGTATCAAGACTACAGAGTAGGTACATATGGCTGGAGAAAATGGGAAGTACCTGAATTAAAATAGATAATCTGATTAACAGATTAGCAAAGCTCAGCAAAAACATCAGTTCATGACCAGGCCCACTGGGGGGTATGAGCTAATGTGCTGAACTTTTAGAAAAGGACACCAAGTTTCTGTCACGTAGCACTTGTTTTTCATAGCAAAGGTGATTTGATTGATTGATTGATTGATTTCTGGAAGACGGCAAGACAGTAATCCAAAGGATGACATGCTAAAGTAAAATACTTATTTCCAGCATGGTCCTTGGTGTTTACACACAAGAAACAAATAAACAAAAAAAAAAAAAAACTGTACACACTGGGAGGAATCAGCAGCTAACAGGGGCCCAGCAGATCATTCTTGCCCAAGGACCCCTAAACAGATTAAGGCCCTGATCACACAGAAAGCATTTTAGCAGCTGGAGGTGGCTTTTTGTAATTGTTTTCAATGACAATGAAGTGTTTTGCTCACTGTTTTTGCGTTGTGACACGCCTTGTGTTTCTGTGCTCTAAGTGCCAAGCACTTCTACCGAACACTCTGAACTCCTCGAAAGAAAAGCTGAGATGACGTAGAGCGCGGGCCCTACGTCATCTCAGCTTTTCTTTCCCATTGTCCAAAGGGATGATTTGAAAGCCGGGCCCTCTGTGGTGGTCACGACAACAAATTTACAGTTGGTAAACAAGGAGGAGAAACTGGTAGTAGTGGTTGCCTGATACCCAGAGCTATACGGCCCGACAATAGACAGCAGGTTGTCAAACTGCACTTGAATCATCCTAAAATATGCCTGGAAAACAGCCATCATCGAGGCAAAGCTCCTGGACCAACTGGTGGTACTCCCCGTGATCCACCTTCTTTTTTAGGTCCATTTACTACCCACAAAGATCTCCTTTCCCTGTGCCCAACAAATTCTTTGATGACAACCTCTAACCCTCAACCAAGTACCCTCTGTCTGTCCATTTTGGTAACTAGCTACAATAACTGTCAAATAACTAAAACAAATAAACAGTAGATTGAATACACAGGAAGGTTAGCATAAGGAGGTGAGTCCACAGTTGCCTGGCAACAATTTTTTAACTAACGGCATACAATAAAAAAAATAAAATAAAAAAAAAACAAAAGAAAGGCAGGGTTGCGCACCTTGCGTTTTGCAACCTGCAAAACACTTTCTGTGTGATTGGGGCCAAGTCTGGCTGCACTTTGTTTTTGACTTCTTTGCATTATTTTTACTATTGTAACATGTCTAATTATGTTACAATTTCGTTATTATGCTGTGTTGGATGTTGCCTTGTTCAAATCAAGTTCCAAATAAACCTTTGTTTTAATGGCAAGGGAGTTAACAATATAGTTACAGTGCACTATTTAAATAGATCTACAGAACACCAACACATAACATTTTCACTTCAATGAAGCCAATGATTTCTGTGAGTTGATGAAACACACACAGACCATAGAAATAAAATAAAATGCTAATAATTAATAATAGTTATAGTACATATATATATATATATATATATATATATATATATATATATATACATATATATATATGTGTGCGTGTGTGTGTGTATAAAACTTTTCAAACATAAGCAGATTTAATATTTACATAATAATAATAAAAAATATCAGAAACGACTGCAACTGCAAAATAAAATTACAATTTCGTAAGTAAAATATTGATAAGATAGCTCATATAAAGCAGGTAACGTTTCAGAAGAAAGAAGAAAATACCTATATATATATATATATATATATGTAAACAAATAAAATTCAAATAGAGGAACATTTCTGACATTCTACACCAGTGATACTCAATTTGTGGTCCAAAAAAGGAACGAGTCTAATGAAACTTTTAAAATGGATTAAAACTTGTCCCGTTTCAAGAAAAGAAAAGGAGAGAGATGAGATAGATGAGAGAGAATGTTTCAGAGTCCTCGACTTAACTGGCTTTAGGACCCTGCGTCACGACTCAGAAGGGGCCAGTGGGCCGTTGGCCGTTGGCCGTTGCGGCGCTGTCCCAATGGGCACGGTGAGCACTCCTATTTACAAGAAATCGTCTCGTAACGTGGAATTGAAGGGGTTCCCTTCTCCGACAGTGATGACCACAATCTCTGTTTGAAGCGGGCGGAGGGGGGAGCATGTGGTAACTTTAGTCTTTTTTAAATCTCCTACAAGCGACCACTACTGTCCGCTTGGCACGCGTAAAAGAAGAGTGGTTCCCCAACTAGATGGGTTGAGGGAGACGCGTGAAAGCGCTATGCAGTCGCACCGAATGCAGCTCTGAGGTGTGATTTTTTTCCTTTTGAACCACTTTTAAAGGAAGACGCGTTCATCGTGAATTCACAGTTTCCTATGGATATTTGATTTCGCCTTAACGCCTCAGCCAAGCTTGCGAAGTTTACACCTTGCGCCCCCCACTCAACGTTAGGACCGCGTCTGAGTTCGGATGTTTATCAAGCAACCTTCTGATATGTCTGAGAATAAAAAGCACAGACTTGCGTGTCAAGACACTAAAGTCTGACGGATTAAACCCTCGGGAGTCCGGGCTGGTATTAGCTGTGGTGCGGAGAGCTGCGAGCCGAGCGCTCTAATGCGGTGGGGGTGTGCGCAATCCCGCAGGCTATACGTCTGTGCGTCCCGCTGATGATAACCTCAGCTGTTTTTAACTCTCCTCTTTTCATCCATATAGTTCAGACTCGTCGGATTTCCGCACGTCTACCTGCACTTTTATGCACTCTCGCTGTGCGTTTACCGTCATCCGGGAATAGATCCGTGCGATCCCTTCCGACTGAATAACGGATCTATTTTTGTGTCGAGACCGTTGAATGGATTTTCAGGTACACTTAGCTGAAACTGGGGAATTGGAACCATACGATTTTCAAAACATTGTTCGGGGCCACTTGGCTCGTGTGCCCAAGAAATGCGTCTCTCTGGCGACATTTAAATCGCTTCGGTTAATACTTTTCTGAGTCTGATTTTTATTTTATTTTTTTGAGATATTAAGACATTGGAGGATAAGATGAACCTGTGCATCGTCAGTCTTCTCCTCACTCTGGATTTAGCCACCGTGGCACTCAGTTTGTCCACATGCAGCACGCTGGACATGGATCAGTTCAAAAAGAAGCGTATCGAGGCCATCCGAGGGCAGATCCTGAGCAAGCTGAAGCTTAGCAGCCCACCTGAGGACTTCCCCGATCCGGAGGAGGTGTCTCGGGACATTGTCGCCATTTACAACAGCACCCGCGACCTGCTGCAAGAGAAGGCGAACGAACGGGCGGCGACGTGTGAGCGGCAGCGGAGCGAGGAGGAGTATTACGCCAAGGAAGTGCATAAGATCGACATGCAGCCATTCTACCCCTCAGAAAGTAAGTGTGTCTGTGTTTGGGGATATGTGTATGTGTGTGCATACATTTGCAGGCCCTCTGCCGCCCCCATTGAGTTGCGTTCATATGTGGTCGCGTGTGTTTGTGATAGTTTTGGAAAATCCATCCCATCGTGCTGGGCTGGATGCAAGGGAAAACAGACAAAATCGGGGAGTTGTGACTGAGCTGCAGTTCTTTTATATCAGCAACGCCTCCTCCTCTCTAACACATGAAATAAATCCTGGTGCAGTGTGTTCACTACTAAGACCATTACATCCGTCAACTTTACCAACACCAGCAGAAACACTTAGAGCTAGGATCTGTAGCTGCGGCTTTGTTACTCCTTTAGTGTTCACTTTCATTTCTCCTCTAGTGGTATCCCTTTATATATCGTTTTCGGTTTTGTTCACTCATGTTTAAAATCAGCTGTCTCTGAGATTCTTTGCCTCTCCTCCACTCATTGGAACTACTTTCCACTACAATTTTAACCCATGTTAAAAAAAAACCAAAAACCCCAAAACAAAACAAAAATTTCAAAATTTAAACTTCAAAAATTAAAACTTAAAAACTAGCCATGCAAAATAAAGTACAAAAATACAAGAAACGGCAATAATAATAATAATAATAATAATAATAATAATAATAATGAGAAGTGGATAATAATGAGCAGTGAATAAAAATGAGCAGTGGATTAAAGAGAGCATATCTAGTCCAAGTGATTGTATGTGCAAAAACAGCAAACAGCAACAAGGGGGACAGTAAGTTTATAATGGTGTTTATAAAGTGTCTGTACTGTCCATAAAGTGTCCATGGTGCAGTTTACTGTGAGCAGTGCTGGTTATGTAGTCTGACAGCAGCAGGCAGGAAGGACCTGCGATAGCGTTCCTTCACACACTTTGGGTGAATCAGTCTATCGCTGAAGGAGCTCTCCAGAGCTTTTATCTCCTCCTACAGGGGGTGGGAGTCATTAGTCCTCAAGTGTGGAGCCAAGCTGTCATCCTACTTTCTCTCACCACCTGCATAGAGTCCAGAGAGCATCCCAGGACAGAGCTGGCCTTCTTGATCAGCTTGTCCAGTCTCTTCCTATCTGTAGATGTTGCTGCCCCAGCAGACCACTCCGTAAAAGATGGCTGATTCAACCACAGTGTCAAAGAAGGTCTTCAGGAGCACCCCCTGCACTCCAAAAGACCTGAGCCACCTCAGCAGGTAGAGTCTGCTTTGGCTTTTCCTGTATAGTGCTGTTATGTGATTAGTCCAGACCAGTTTATTGCTAAGATGAACACCCAGGTACTTATAAGATGTCACCATCTCAATGTCGTTTCCCTGGATGTTCACCGGTGTTTGGGGGAGGAGTCTGCGCCTGCAGAAATCCACCATCAGCTCTTTGGTTTCCCCCGCGTTGATCTGAAGGTGGTTCCTCAGACACGAGTCCACAAAGTCCTGGTTCAGTTCTCTGTACTCCCTGTCGTCTCCATTTGTGATGAGGCCGATCATGGCAGAGTCATCGGAGAACTTCTGCAGATGACAGGTGGAGGTGTCGTATGAAAAGTCTGCAGTGTACAGGGTGAAGAGGAACGGCGCCAGCACCGTCCCCTGCGGGGCCCTAGTACTGCAGACAACCAAGTCGGATACACAATCCTGGGTCCTGACATACTGCGGCTGGTCCGTGGGGTAGTGTGAAGGTCAGGATGTGGGGGGGTTGCAGCCGTGATGTCTGGGCCAGGGGAGGGGCAGACTGATCAAAGAACAGATTCAGATCATCACCCACTTCTGGTCGCCTCTGGCCTGGGAGTCTGGTTGTTTGTGTCCTGAGATGATATTCAGACCCCTCCTGACTCCGCTGACGTCGCTCTGCTGCAGCTGTTCCTCCATCTTCTTTTTATATCCTTCCTTTCCCCGCCTGATGTTTCTCCGTAGCTCCTTCTGCATGGCCTTCAGCTCCTCCTTGGTTCCAGAGTTAAAAAAACTCAGCTTCTCCTTCAGGAGAGCTTTTATATCTGGAGTAATCCAGGGTTTGTTGTTGGAGTAGCAGCGTACAGTCATGGTGGGTACGGTGCTTTCCACACAGAAGTTTATGTAGTCCATAATACATGATGTTAGACTGTCAGTGTCCTCCCCATGGGAATCGCTGAGTACATCCCACACAGTGGTCTCGAAGCAGTCCCTCAGGGCCTCCTCGGCCTCTTCAGACCACCTCTTCACAGTGTGGGTGGTTGCTGGTTTCCTCTGCACCAGGGGTCTGTAGACAGGCAGAAGATGAACCAGGTTGTGATCAGTTTTGGTGTTGGCATAAAGTAAATCCAGTGTTTTATTGTCTCTGGTGTGGCAGGAAACATACTGGGTGAAGGTGGGCAGGGTGGTGAAAGGACAGGTGTGGTTGAAGTCCCCACAGATCAAAAGGAGGGCCTGAGGGTGCTGTGTTTGCAGCCTACTCATAACAGAGTAGAGAATGTCACAAGCAGACTCAGCTTTAGCTGACAGGGGGGACATACACTGCTACCATAATGACATGAGAAAACTCCCTGGGTAGATAATATGGTCTCATGCCAACAGCCAGCAGCTCAATGTCCCTGCAGCAATGCTGTTCTTTGATAGTGATGTTCCCCCAGTTACACCATCTATCATTCAGAAACACAGCCAGCCCTCCTCCTTTCCTCTTACTGCTGTCCGCTGTCCTGTCATGTCTGATGAGCTGGAATCCGTCCAGCGCGGCCATTGTATCCGATACTTACGTGTTCAGCCATGTCTCTGTAAACACTAGCACGCTGCTCTGCTGGTACTCCCTCTGATGGCGAGTCAGCACCGACAGCTTGTCCATCTTGTTGGGGAGCGGTTTTCCATTCCCCATAACGACAGACGGGAGGATGGGTTTGTACCATTTCCTCCGTTGTCGGCACTGCACTCCGGCGCGACATCCTCGTCTCCTTCTCTGCAGCTCGCTGGGAATATCGTGCCTCTCCTCGGGCCGCACCGTGGTGTGATGCAGCACTAACAGCTGGTCCTGGGTGTAAACAATGGAGCCACGGCTGGGTGCCGGGTCCCCGCACATGATCATGTCCATGGAAAAATAGGAGAAAGACTGCTATGAAGAGAGCAGTCTTAATCTCCATACTAAAACAAAACATGAGTGCTAACTAGCTAACTGAAAAAAACTCCAAGTAAGAAAGTTAACCCTATGGGCACGAACGACGCATAGTGCGTCCAAATTCACACCTGTTCTTCTCTATGGATTTTGTCCATAACCGTTCGTCAAAGCGAGAAGCCACGCATATCACTTGAAACAGCGGAATCGTAGCTTTCCGAGAAGACCAAGCACTTGTCAGTAGTCCAATGTTTTCACAGCGAAAAAAAATGATAAAGTTACACTAAAATGATGTATAACAGAGCTTTCATACAGCTTTGCACACACATTACTCTTGGATGGATTACTCGTATATGGCAGAATATGTCATTTTCCAACTTGCTATGCTGAGATACATGTCAAAATGTAAAAATTTAGTCATACTGATTTGTTTTTTTCATTGATATAAAAGTTAATATAAAATACAGGCACATAGCAGGACATGGAATGATGGCAAATCTGGTTAGCCCAGATTGTCCTGGAAAAAAAAAAAACAAAACAAGATATAGCATGTGTATGTAGCCTTTATAATGACTGTGATATGAGCTTTAAAGTAAAGGCAGTAAAAATACCCCAAAAAGGCCTAGGGCCCATAGGGTTAAATGAAAAAGAAATTGAAAGAAGCTCAGCGGTGAGCAGGAGCTGCTGTGACAGGCGACCGCACTGGGGCGCCATCTTGCCAAGAAGGGTGGCATCATGTCAGTGATGACTAACAAAGACAAGTTGTTATTGTACTGAGTATGTGAGCAGTGGCAATGGCAATGATGAGTTAGGCAGTGATCCAAGATTTGTCCTTTAACCCCATTTAAGAGTGTTTACCCTGTCTTATCATGTGTCATCCTTGTGGAAAAATGATTAACTTAGTATTATACAATCACACAAACCAACCTCAACTCAGTTTACCCAACTGTTTATTTGCATAACTTTCACAGCTATTTACGTCAGAGATTTTAGCAGTCCCGAAAACTGGAGCATGTTTTTAGTTGCCACGTACAAACTTCTTCCTTTCTCCTTCTTGAGAGTGTAGGCATCATCAGCACTATGAAGTGTTTGCACTGACATGCAAGCTTCGTAGCTGTTTATGATTTCATCCACTGGGACTTCTCAGTGTAACTTCAGATCTTCTCCCAGTCAGTTTTCAGCACTGATCAGCTTACTTTTGAATTTAGCCCAAAATTTGCATCTGCTTGAATGCACCTTAAATGCTAGGTGCCACTTTCCATTAAAAAAAGGAAGATGGCAAGACCAGCCACCAAGGCTTACTGTCACTGAGCAAATGTGTATGATAACCTTATAACATTACAACAACGTTCAATGTGCTCCTTTGATCATGGATAGCAGCGCTGGGCTACCCCATGATATAATTTGCCACATAAGGTTATCTTCAGTAGCTGTGTGGATAGTCAACTTATGTAATGCTAATAGTAGGTTAGCAAGTTAATGTTATGTTAATTGCAGCTATTTCATTTTAATGAAATGACATAACCTAAATAAATGTGGATAAACATAATATGAATAAAACTTTAAAACACTGAATTGTCCATGAACAAGATTCCTGCCTGGGTCACATAATCACTGTCTCCCCTATATGCATTTAGCAGCAGTGCTGTGCCACTGCTATAAAAATCTCCCCGTACAAAGGTAACTCACTCTTTCTACTTTAAGCAGCCAGAGTTTGGGACAAGCGGGAATTGTAAATTGAACACCCAAAGACAAGGGTGCTCTGATTGATCAGCCACTGATTATTATCAGGAGATATTTGTTTGAAATAGTTCAAAGGCCAATTAGACGAGCAGATCACATGATGCAAAACACTCCAGACAATTTCTCTATGCACCACTAAAATAGCTTCACTGTAGCTCACAATAAATATATTTACTTATATATTTATACTGCTATCTTGACGTCCTGTTAGGGGTGGGAATCACCAGAGGACCCATGATTATATATTATCACAATACTTACGTCACAAAACTATACTACTGCAATAATAAATGTATTGCAATATGAGTATTGTGATAAAATATATTGTGATATATTGCCACATATTGCAATTTATTACCTTTTTATCCAACTGCAAATTATTTTCCCAAAGGAAAACTTTGTCAACATCAGTTTTACCTCATAAGATTAGTCTGTTCGTCTGACTTTAATCTTTTTTACTGCAGCAAAATGTGATGCAAAGCAGAAATGTTGCAACTGAACTGTTGGCAGATTTAACAGCCTCTGCAAGGCCAGATCAAGCATGTGAGCAAAACACTTCACATGCAGGTGTACTGCTAACTGAATGGCGACACCCATGTTAGAAGCATTGTCTGTTACAACCACAATCCATCATTCTTGTGCTGCATTTTGCAGGAGGTCTGCAATATTTGCTCCAGTGTGACTTTCGTGTACTGCTCTAGTTTGGAGAACCTGAGACAGCAGTCACCAGTCCTCTGTGAGATAATGTGCCGTTACAATTACATATGAATCCACTGAACTTGACGTCCAGACGTCACAAGTTAATGTCACCCTTCCTACTGTAATCAAAGATTCCTCAGCTTTATGCATTACTTCTCTGTAGAGCTTGGGTACGGCTGTGTCGGTGAAAAAATCTTCCAGAGTGGGATAGTAGTTTTGTCAAGGTATGTGTGTCCAGTGTTGGAATTTTTCGGCGGAGTGGGTTTGACATTAGCTTGGCCGTCAGCGGCTGGATGGTGCAGTGTGAGGTGAGCCCTCATGTTCGTAGTATTCCATGAGTATTTTATTCTCATATGACACTTTTTGCAAATCATGTGTCATATCCAAGTCAGCTTTTCCTTGCATGTTAAAAAATCCAAAATAAGTCCAGACAGTCGACGTAAATGTTGACTGTGCATTTCTGATTGCTTTATCAGGTGCCTCCATAATTGTTTTGATGAATTCCCTGCTAGATCTGGATGACTGAGACCTTTGCTGACCTCACAAGGAAAAAAAAAACCTAAATACCATCTGGTGGCCCAAAAAAGCAATTGTGATACACTCAGCTGTTTTATGACAGTGGTTACATTTAGCTTTGTTTTGTTCTGTATTGTCCCCACACGACTGACATGGCGTCTTTAATGTGGGGAGACAATTTGGTAATGTTTGGTTGTGTTGCAACCCCCTTAAAAACCTCTTGAACTATTTGGATACATTTTTGATGTAGATAATGTGTATCTGTGTACTATTTATTAATAGTCATCAATTGTTTTTACAGTAACACAAAGTTAACAGTGTGGTTTCTTCAGCGTTCACTCAGGAGCAAATAACAACTTCTATACTTGAAAAAAATAATGATTTGACATTTATTGTAATGATTATTGATATCGACTGATATTATATTTTTTGCTGTGATAACATTTCTGGCCATATCGCCCAGCCCTAAGTTTTCCCGTTACTATTTAACTACCACTTCGTATAAAGTAGGAAATATTGATGCCCAAAATATTTTCCAGCCATAGTGCATGATTGAAAAACCTGACAGTTTGTGTATTTGAGGTGTGTTGATATACTAAAAACAGTTCTTTCATGTATGAATCTGAAACAACATGCCATTTGCAGAGGAAGTCATGTTTGAGTAATAATCCTTTGAGCAAAAGGCATGGGTTCAGTTTTTCTGCTGACAGCTCCTGTGCTGAATCCACCAGCTTCAGTGGTGTTGTTCTGTAGCTGAACCTGACCTCTAACCTCCCATGTGGAGAGGATGAATTTCTCTTTCAGCAGATCAAAGAAACATCAGAGGAAAGGAATGGCTGTTGAAACAAAAATAATCATATTAAATGAAACTGCAGAGCCATTGATCCCAATATGGTATTCCCATTCACATCAGAAATGCGAGCACATGAACTGAAGCAAAAATAAATTAGCACATTTTGTATGTCCTGAGGTGTATTTTGCATTAAATGTTATCCTTGGCTCTGCCTCTTGCATAAATACCCTAAATATGAATAGATGTGGCCTGATGCCAAGTGCAGTCAGGAAAGCATTTACAGGTTATAAATAATACTGAGTCAACATGCAGGGAGGAAAGAGGCCAAAATTGATTCCCATTCACATGAAATGGTGATACTGGTCGGGTTCTCTCATCTGGAGACAGATGCTTACAGGAGAGAGATCAAGCAGTGAACCCTTCAGCTGACAGCTCTATTTATTAAGTCTCTTTCACTTGATGTGTGAGCTGGAGTTGCTGTGAAAGGGAATCTCTATAAAAATAAAAAAATAAAATAAAGAGAATAATGTGTGTGTGTGTGTGTGTGTGTAAGGATTAATAAGATTGGGTATTATTAGGCAATTACAAGTTACAATGTAAAACATATGTACACATATAGTTCATATTAAATGATAATAATAATAATAATAATAATAATAATAACAATAATAATAATAAAATAAAATAAAAAACAACAATATTATATTATAGCAATAATGGTTCTGATCAGCAGTCGCGTGTTTCTCTAGTATCATGGCAGAGTGTTACATATTGTGCAGCTAATTTTATAAATTGTGGCTCTTCTCCCAGACATACTTTTAATAGTTTATCACATTTTTTTCCCTGATATGATGGATCTGCTGCAGTTATCTGCTGTAGGAAAGCCACTCTCTCAGTTTGGTACAGGGGGCAGGAGAGGAGAAAATGGGCGTCAGTTTCTATTTCTCCTGAGGAACAGTGTTTACATACTCTGAATTCTCTGGGCTTCCATTCTTTCTTATGCCGACCTTTTTCAACCTGTAGTTGATGGTCAGTGAGTTGATACATTGTTAATGTGTGTCTCTGTTTGGGGTTTTTATGCTGACCAGATATTGTGCTGGAGAATATTCTCTACCCAGTAAGCGATAGATTTTAAATTATTGATGGATTTAATTTCATTCTTCCAATTGTCAATGTAAGTAATTTTGTTCTCTTTGTCTATAGATGCCAGGTGAGTTTTGTAGAGATTTTGGAGGTCTTGGATTTTGAGGTGGCAGGTTTCTCTGGTGTTTCTCAGAGGGTCAGTCTCTGGACAGAGGCTGTTACTGAGAAAGGCTCTGTGGTGATAGGAATCAGGATCAGCTTGTGCTAAATGAACCTGGAACTTAAATGACCTTTTGATTATGTGTAGAGAGAGAGGGAAGTGTCCCAGCTCTGCTCTACATGCATGGTTTGGACAGTTTCTGTGGACCTTGAGGATTTCCTTGCAGAATTGAAGATTAAATTTCTCTGTGGGTGTTGTGTCCCATGAGATGTGCCTCTGGGTAATTAGAGGGCCCCACACTTCACTTCCATACATAAGTATGGGTTTGATTACACTGTTAAATAGTTTTAGCCAAATTGAAATTGGAGGATGGAATTTATAAAGTGAACTTTTGATGCTATAGTAGGCCCTGTGTGCCTTTTCTGTGAGGGAATTTACTTACTACTTTTTAGTTGATACTTTGTCAAAGCTGCTGGATGCACTGATGATGATGCCTAGATAATTATATTCCATTGTATGCTTAAGTGTGGTCTCTCTTACACTGAAAACATGCTTGGATTCCTGTAACCTGGCCTTTTTTTGGAATACCATGACTTTGGTTTTGCCAAGGTTGATATCTACTGCCCAGTTTTGACAGAAGGTCTCCAGCAGAGAGAGGTTCTGCTGTAGACCATGGTCTGCTGGGGACAGTAGAACCAGGTCATCTGCATACATGAGGAATTTAATTTCTTTGCCTTGTAGATCTCTCTCTCTCTCTCACACACACACACACACACACACACACACACACACACACACACACACACACATATCACACAGGGTATTGGCGTTATTTGGTTGGGTGCCAGGAATCCTCAGAGGCAGCAATGTGGGGCACAGCAGCCCTGGAAGCTTGTCAGAAATGCTGGGCAGTCGAATGAGGAGGGTAAGGAGGGGTGAGGGAATGTGGAAGGGGTTGGAGACACTGTCCCAGGTCTCACAGTCATTTATTTAAACCCACTTTGCTGTAAGGCATTGTGTATACCCAGCCTGCCTACCAATGCATGGAAAATTCCAGCAGCAGAGAGTGTAAGTTGGTGGCTAATAACTTTTAAGGCCTTTCTGGAGATTTACCAGAGAAACTGAGGGGGTGTGGAGTTGGGTGTTTAAAAGGCAAGGAGGGTCTGATGACAAAATGGTTGCATCATAGGAAATGTAGAAACAAGCACTTTTTAAGATTGACTAAATCTGACTGAAAGTGAAGACATTTTGGCCACATTTGTTTTAATCAAAGTTGTGAGTTCCTCAACTTAATGTGTTACACTTAAGTGGGGTTTATACTTCTGCATAGAATCGACACCATATATACTGCATAGGCTCTGTGTAGACATGTACCCTACACTTCAGCCTGTGCCCTAGTTTAACATGCACCTCTCCAGAACTGTAACTATGCATAGCGCAATACAAACCTCCTGTGTATTTTTCTAAGCTGAAAAACATTTCCCTTAGTGGAATTGACACTTTTATTTACTTTTATTTCACAGATAAGAAATAGTAATTGTGAAGAAAATAAAGCCCCCACAAAATGGCATCTTAAAGGAATACTCCGACGATTTGGGAGTTATGCCCTTTCTCTATCATTTTCATATTGAGACAACATGATCCATATCTTAGCGCAAGGAACTCATCCCTGCCATGAAAGCTGCCAGAGAACGCGGCGTCATAGCCTACATCTGATATGATAGGCTTATTGTCCATCCCCCCTCCCAAAAGCAAGGGATGGGAGCTAGAGCCTAGCTCTCTGTCTTCTTCAACTTAAGCTCCTATTTCAGCATCACCATGGACTGAACTGAACTACTGACAAGGAATCAACTCACTATGAACTCACCTAAGGGCTTAATTTTCGCACACTTAAGTATCTGTAGTTTGAGAAACAAAATACATGAACTTGAAACACTTTTAAAAACAATGCTATTCATATTATGGCTATAATTGAAACACATCTAGATGGTTCATTTGATGACTCATTAATATTTATTAATGGTTTTTCTATATATCGTAGGGACATAAACAGTTTTGGTGGTGGCATAGCAATTTACATACAAGATCACCTGCCAGTAAAACTACGATCTGATTTAATGAAGGATAATATTGAAGCTCTGTGGATACAAGTGCATTTACCTTTTACTAAGCCGATAGTTGTTGGCTGCTGCTATAGACCTCCTAACACTAACATGGAGTATCTGAATGATATTTGCACAATTGATTGACAGAGTGACTGATGAAAATAGAGAAATGTATCTGCTTGGTGATTTTAATGTGAATTGGCTTGCAGAAAACTGCCACATGAAGAATAGATTGTTGTTAATTCTAGTACCTGCAATTTAACTCAGTTAGTGTCCAAGCCTACAAGAGTGGTTGTTAGTAAGGATGGTGTTCTATCTTCTTCTTGTGTAGATCATATATATACTAATATGCCAGAAATTTGCTCCACAGTCGTGTCCCTCCCAGTTGGATTCAGCGACCATAACCTCATTGCAATGTCCAGAAGAACCAAAGTTCCTAAAGCCAGAACAAAGATAATTAGTGCTAGGTCTTATAAGCATTTTAGTGAGAATGCATTCTTAGAAGATTTTAAAAAGGTTCAGTGGTCTAAGGTTTGTGAGGAATCTGACCCTGAGATAGCTTTGAAAATTTGTATGGAATACTTTGAGAATATAGTTAATAAACATGCACCAATCAGGATGTTTACTGTAAGGTCTAAAGGTGCACCCTGGATGGATTTAATCAGTTTAATAAAAGAAAGAGACCAAGCCAAAAAGGTTTATATGACTTTGGGCTCAGGGAGCGAAAGAAAAGTATATTGCACACTACGAAATCAAGTAACTAAACTGAACCAATAGTAAAAGGCTGCGGAATGTGCTGAACAATATAATGGGTAGACATTCTAAGATGCATCCATCCTTCATTGAAACTGATGGAGTGTTTATAACCAAACTGCTGGACGTGGCAAATTATTTTAACAACTACTTTGTAGAAAAGGTTAACAAACTACGGTGTAATATGAGAATGGTAAACAATTGTAATTCATGGACACTAATTGATAATTATGAGAGGTAAAAATTGTAAGTTTGTGTTTAAACAGGTGGATATTAATGAGGTTCAGAAATTGTTATGCTCCATTTCTGCTGATAACTGTGCTGGTACAGACTGTCTTGATAGTAAATTATTAAGAACAGCAGCTATTTACATACCGACTCCCATTGGCATATCGATATGCCATTTATTCAATGCTCTGGTGCGAGATGGCGGCAGGTGTCCGCCACAGTTCAGCAGGTGCTGTGGTTTCGCCTTCCCTAAAACCTTCTGGGGAAACGCCACTCTTTTTTCTTACTGAAACTAAGGCAAAGTTGACATCCTGGCTGCTAATCTTGGGCAGAATCAGATCCCAAGAGCTATCACGTGCTGTAATCCTGATCTTATATGTTTTGTTTGTCACTGTCCTACCTGTGTGGGGGAGTTGGCATGCTGCCCGCCTGCAACCATCCTGCGGTGATGGCTGCTGAGTAAATCCGCCGCTCTCCAGCATCCTGTTGGTTTGTGGAGCCAATTCATTGTATATTCCACTATTTTGAACAATGGACGAGCATCACCTGAGCGTCGCGGGCCGGGCCGTGGTGACGGGCATGGAGCATCCTCCGGGAGGTTCGCCACTTTTCTCTGCACTATTCTCCTGCTCTGCGGTGATATCCATCTAAACCCTGGGCCTGGAGACTATCGATTGCACCAAGGTGACAGCTTCCTAACCACACCCGGATCTCTGGATCAGCGGCCGGGGACAGGTGAAAAGTCTGGATACACACGTATTGTTCACGGACGCACTTTGTTCCCTGAGATTCTGCATCCCTCCGGCGGCGAACGATTTGACGTCACACAAGGTAACAATGGGGTTAACTCCACACACAAACAAAAGGACACAAACTCCATTCTTCAAGCTTCTTCAATAAACAACACTACAACACGCAACAATGATATTGCGACCAGAAAACAACGGACTCATAAACTTTTTCAGACTGTAAATCATGCGAAGGTGCTTTGGGACCTGAATGTAAAACCTAAAGGAATTTTTGGTGGACACTTGAATATAAGAAGTATTGTCTCAAAAATGGAGCAACTTGAACATTTATTGTTGGATTCTAATCTTGACTATCTGTGCCTCTCTGAAAAAAAAGGGAAGGGTGGTGGTGTTATGATTTATGTTAAAGAAGGGATTCAGTGTAAAAAAATTGATTTGCCCTGTGATACCTTAGAATGTGTAGGGGTTAATATTACACTCTCCCCAGAAATGTCCTTTAATGACATTGTATTGTATCGACCACCTAATGAAAAGGACATGTTTTTTAATGATTTATTTGGTGTTCTTGAAAAATGTAATGGCAAAGAAGTGATCCTAATGGGAGATTTCAACCTGAATTGGCCGGACAAAACACATAGAAATAAATTAAAGGATATATCCACTAAATTCCAGCTGACTCAGATGATAAAAAAACCCCACAAGAATAACAAGATCCTTAATTTTTACAAACAGAGTTGATCGTATATCAAAAACATATAATTTAATAACAGGTATGTCAGATCATAATCTTACTTTAGTTGCGAGGCAGCTGTCCAAGTTGAGGTACAACCACCAAAATAGAATGGCGGGTAAGAAACATGTCCCTCTGATTCCAAAGAAACATATAGAGCATTTTGAGAATGCTGTCAAGAAAACTAAATGGGAGGGTATAGTTCATAATAAAAAACTGTGAGCAGGCCTGTGTGGATTTAATATGAACATTTAAGGCACTTTTGTCTACATACACTAAAACAGTGCTTGTTAAGCAAAGTAAACAAACTTTACCCTGGTTTAATGACACCCTATGGCACTTAATGAAGACAAGAGATGCAGCACTAAAAAAATCTTTAAAATCTGGTCTGGAAACAGATCGCTTGATATTTAAAAGCCTTAGAAATAAGGTCATAGGGCAGCTTCGAAAGGCAAAAGCAAATTTCTTTCTTGAGATAATTAAACAAGCAAAAGGAAACTCTAAATTGTTGTGGAAAGGCATAGATCAACTCAGTGGAAAAACTCACTCTAACAGTGCCCCTATAGAGCTTAAGTTAAATAGTAACATACAGACTGACAGTCTAGCTATTGCAAATGGTTTTAATGATTATTTTCTCAACTCTGTTATAGAAGTGGGAGGCAATCTCCCTGAAGTTCAACTTCCTATTGTCTCAACTAATGAGGCAAATGCCATGTATTTTAAAAATGTAGATGAGGCAAAGGTAAATAAAATCTTATCATCATTGTCAAATTCAAAGGCTAAAGATATTTGGGAAGTTGATACTGTTTGTCTTAAAAAACATAAGGATGTCCTAACTACCTCCATCACTCGAATTATAAATTTGTCGCTGAATGAAAATATATTTCCCAGCACACTGAAGACTGCCATTGTGACTCCTGTTTACAAATCAGGTGACAGACAGGAAGTGAGCAACTACCGACCCATCAATATACTTCCAGCTATTTCCAAAGTTGTTTAAAAGGCAGTTGCTGAACAATTGGTAGCTCATTTAAATAAAGAAAACCTACTGCATCCTATGCAGTTTGGGTTTAGAGCAAACCACTCTACTGAAACAGCATGTTGCTACTTCCTTGAAGTCATTAAAAGTAGCCTTGATAAAGGAGGGGTGGTGGGTGCCTTATTTTTAGATCTGCGAAAGGCATTTGATACAGTTAATCATTCAGTGCTTCTTTCAAAGCTGTCATCATTTAAACTCTCAGTTGATGTATTAAATTGGATCCAGCCCTATCTACTCGGCCACTCTCAGTGTGTGCGGATTAATGACAAAACATTGTCTTTAAAAACCTGTGTGTTGGGAGTACCGCAGGGTTCCATCTTAGGACCGCTGTTGTTTACGGCATACATTCATGACCTTCCATCCATGTGTGATGAAGTGGGGACCCTGATGTATGCGGACGATACGGTCCTGTATACTAGTGGGAAAGATCCCGAACAAGTGGCTGCTAAGTTGTCATTGGCAATGGAAAAAGTCACACAGTGGCTTCAGTATTCCCGTCTCACCCTTAATACTGACAAAACAGTGACCATGTATTTTTCAAACAAGCAGTGAAATATGGTTTTTCCAAACATTTATGTCAATGGACAAATGATAAAAAATGTTAATGAATTCAAATATCTGGGTGTGATATTAGATCCCACTCTCACATTCAAAAACCATATCAAAAAAATGAGTTTCACATTGAAATGTAACTTATCAAATTTTAGACACATCAGGAACTTATTAACAGTTGAAGACTCTAAAACTTATTTCAATGTCATGATTTTGTCTTATTTTCATAACTGTATGTCGTGTTGGTCTCAGGCAAGTACATCAGTCTTGAAACCCATCAGGTCACTCCACAAACAAGCCCTGAAAATCTTAGATAGAAAATCACAACAGTTTCATCACTGTGATATACTCAACAAATATGAAATTGTATTCAGGTGTCCGTTTAGTGTACAAAATAATTCATAATGCTGCTCCTCCCCCACTGAAAAACTTTGTTAAACTCCGCTCTGAACACACTATCAGAGCCTCAAGATCTGTCTCAAGTGGAGACTGTAACATCCCTAAGCGTAGCTCTGCCTGTGCTCAATCCGCTTTCTCTTTTAAAGCCATCAAATCATGGAACAATCTTCCAACCAACCTGAAACTTTGCACAGACTTCAGTGTTTTTTCTCGTGAAGTAAAAAAAATGGATCTTAAGGAATCAGACTTGTCAGCATTAATCTTAAGCCTAAATGATTTTACAACTTTGTTAAAGTATGTAATATTTTAATATCTGTATGTTCTTATTTCCCTCTGTTATGAAATATCTTTTGTACCTGAGTGTTTGTGATGTGTGAATGGGTGTGTGTACGCACATGTGTATAGATGATTGTTTTGTTTTGTATGTTGACACTTTTTACCTTCTTATTGTCCTTACTCACCTGCCCGGTACAAAGCATCTCTTCTCATTCTGAGACTAATGTTATTTTGTACATTATCCTGATACAAATAAACTTATTAAACTAAACTAAACTTGTCTGTCAAGTGGAATTTGTCCAAAGCTTTGGAAAGAAGGAAAAAGAATTCCCATAATAAAAAACCCTAAAATTACTCTGAATGGTCAGAATTGTAAACCAATTACAATCTTATCAATTCTCAGTAAACTACTTGAAAATTGTATTCAAACAGATTCAAGTTTATTTGATAAAAAACAATCTGATAAACTAATGCTCAACATGGCTATAGAGAAGGTCATTCCACATGTACAGCACTGGTAAAAATGACTGATGATTGGCTAAAGGGAATCGATAATGGCTTGCTATCTGGTGCAATTTTACTCGATTTTAGTTCAGCTTTTGATCTTATTGACCATAAATTGCTGATAAACTGAAGTGTTATGGATTTGGCTGTATGGCTGTCTCTTGGCTAGAGAACTATTTATCTGACAGTACTCAATGTGTATATTTAAATGGTACGCTGTCTACCAGCAAAAGTTTAATCTGCGGGGTGCCACAAGACAGCTGTCTTGGACCACTTTTATTTTCAATTTTTACGAATGATCTTCCTCTTGTGACTCAAAAATCCAATTTGGTATTGTACTCTGATGACTCCACATTATATTATTCTGCATCTACAATTAGTGAACTTCACTCTGTCCTCTCAATGGACATGGATGCTGTGTTTGATTGGGTGACTAGCAATAGACTGGTTTTAAATACTTCAGAAACTACTGGGGCGTCAGTGGCTTAGTGGTAGAGCAGGCGCCCCATGTACAAGGCTGTTGCCGCAGCAGCCCGGGTTAAAATCCAGCCTGTGGCCCTTTGCTGCATGTCATCCCCCCTCTCTCTCCCCCTTTCACGCTTACCTGTCCTGTCCATTAAAGGCAAAATGGCCAAAAAAAAAAAAAAAATTTAAATACTTCAAAAACTACTAGTATAGTCTTTGGTTCACAATATAGTCTGGCTAAAAATCCTGTACTTAACTTACAGATTTCTGGGCAAAAAATAAAACAAGTTTCTAAGGTAAAGCTTTTGGGCATTACTCTTAGTGACACACTTTATTGGTTTGATCATATTAACCAACTAGTTGCTAGGATACTTAGAAGTATTGCAGCTGTTAGGAAATGTACCACCTATCTAACACCTGCTATATGCAGACAGGTAGTACAAACTTTGGTGTTGTGTCATCTTGACTATTGCTTTGTTATTTGGGCTTCTGCACCTAAGTCTGAACTTAGGAAGTTGCAAACCGTACAAAATAGGGCAGCTAGACTTACTCTTAATTGTGCTTATAGATCTAATGTTGACCAAATACATTCTCAACTCAGATAGCCTGAAGTTATCAATAGGTTTTCAATCAGTTTATTGTTATTTATTAGAAATATTATCTACAGCCAGTACCCTATATATCTTGCTAATCAAATTGGATATAGTTCTGATGTTCATCATTACAGTACCAGAATTTCAGCTCATGGATTACTAACATTACCTCGCCCAAGAACTAATGCAATGAAGAGTACTACACTATATAGGGCCATATTTTTTGTAGAATAATCTTCCTTTGAATATTAGAAATACTTCAAGTAAGAAAGCTTTTAAAAAACATGTAAAGTCACTTATGAACCCTTGAGAGTTACTGTTGTCTCTTATTGTTATTGCTTTTGTAATTATTATTGTTTTTTTGTTGTTGTTGTTTTGTTTTTATTGTAATTGGATCTCTGTATTGCTGTAACTTGAACATTTTTATGAGGACCCCAGGAAGACTAGCCTGTCACTTGTGCGTCGGCTAATGGGGATCCTAATTAAACAATAAACAATAAACAATCTTTTTGTGTTGGTACATCCAGTGGCTGGGTCTCAGCGGTTAGCATTGCGGCTTAGCTTAGCGAATACAATTGAAGTCTATAGGGGGTCAGTAGACTACAGTAAAAGTGAACAAATAAACGTTAGAGAAACCCTGAAGCCGGCATTAAAATAAACCTGTTTAAACATTAATTCGAAAAACGAGAGTCCTTTTTAGTCGTTTTAGAAGAAGTTTGATACATGGAACTATAGTGTGTTTACACCCTGTGCGGAGGGATACACTGGTGAGCAACAGCTGCAGCTGGCTCTGGGACAGGTACGCTGGGTCACTCGGTAAAAGCAAACAAAGAGACGACACGGACGATATTACTCACTCGACTGAAAGCTGTCCATCAGCTCCTGCAGGCCTGGGGCGTTTTTTCCAGTTTATCTTAGGAACATGAAAAAATGTTTCAGTCACGCCAGGATTAGTGATTGCTGCAAAGTTTTCACTCCTTGTGATGCACTCTCTGCGGTGGTTTTCCTCCTGATGATATATCTCACCAACGATGGTAGCACCGAATCCCATTCTGTGCAGCAAAATGATTCCACCTCCGTAGGCATAGGTTGGCAAGCCCTCCAGCTACACCATCAATCCTCCCCTGACCTCCGTCTCCCCTCGGCCCCTTGCTGTTCCACCACTTTGGAGAATTCAGCCTCTCTTTTCGCCCGCTCAGCATCCAACACCTGGAGTTCCTCATCTGTATACTCTGGCTCAAACAGGTATAGCTCTGGATCTGTGTCCGCTACAAGAAACACTTCAAAATCGCGTTCAGAGTTGTCCATTGCAGCTACTATAGTCGGGAGATATCGTTAGGCTAGATAAACAACTGAGTTTTGTTTACAGGCTACGTCTGTGCCTGTGCCTGCTCACCGGTGTATCCCTCCGCGGATCACAGTGCAGGACGTAAACACACTATAGTTCCGTGTATCAAACTTCTTCTTAAACGACTAAAAAGGACTCTCCTTTTTCGAATTAATGTTTAAACATGTTTATTTTAAATGCACATGCAGAAATGCCAGCTTTAGGGTTTCTGTAACATTTATTTGTTCACTTTTACTGTAGTATTCGCTAAGCTAAGCTGCAACGCTAACCGCTGAGACCCAGCCACTGGACGCACACGACACAAAAAAGATATCAATCATGTTGTCTCAAAATGAAAATGATAGAGAAAGGGCATAACTCCCAAATCGTCGGAGTATTCCTTTAAGTCTTGTGTGGGATTTATCTTGTCTTTATAAGAGTAGAGGAAAAACTCAGCCAGCCGCTAGGCTAATTTAAGCAATGTAAAATGTCATAGTTTTTTGCTAATAACGCTAGCATGTTGTATTTGTGGGGAATACATGTTAAGTATTAGACAGTCGTTTTTCCTGTGAGTTGTTTTTCCTCCTGAGTTGTAATGAAGCAAAACTTTGTAACATTGCCTTTGTTAAATGTTGGTAAATGGTAAATGGACCTGCACCTGTATAGCTCCTTTCTCAACCCGATCTCACAGAAATATGTGAAATAACCACAACCTCTTAACACCGCATTTCGTGGTGGCGGCACGTAATGGGTTAAAATTACGTGCCACGGAAACAATGCCAATGTAAAGTCAATTAGAATCCTTTGTCGTGGTGGACACACGAATTCCCTGGTTCAACAATGTCACATAATGGCCGGTGGTTAATGTTGTTTTCTGGTTTAGAAAACTTTATTTTATTGCTATTTTTTTTTTTGTCATTTGACTGAATTTATTATAGTGCATTAGTTACGATTGTTCTCTAAAAACTTTGAATGGTGTGTGATATAACTGTCATTTTGATGTAATGAGGTAGTTAGATTATAGTTATTAAAGGGTAAATTGTTCCCCTTACGTTATTAAAATGGCAAATATATTCCTCTTTTATAATTTCCCCTCAATGATAATAATAATAATATTAATAATAATAATAACATGATAGTTTACCTGTAAATTTAATTTTATATACTTTATTAATCCCCCTGAGGGTAAATTAAATTTTTTCACTCTTTTTGTTATTAACAAACAGGTCCGAAAGACATACACATGCACAAACAGGACCTATACATGCACAAGGTGGAGAGATGTCAGAGTGAGGGGGCTGCCTTGGTCAGGTGCCCCGAGCAGTTGGGGGGTTTGGTGCCTTGCTCAAGGGCACCTCGGCAGTGCCCAGGAGGTGAACTGGCACCTCTCCAGCCACCAGTCCATGCTCCGTATTTGGTCCGGACGGGGACTCGAACAGGTGACCCTCCGGTTCCCAACCCAAGTCCCTATGGATTGAGCTACTGCCGCCCATTTGATATATTCAGTAGATTTACTTTTTTACGACCCTATTTGACAACTCTACAACGAAAGACCTACTATCCCAAAAATGCCAATTCTACAGTACTAGATAAAATATCTGAAATTAACCAACATCTTTACTTTTTCTTAACATAGCTCATCTAGATACAGTGTAATTACTAGTTCGGCTGTACTAGATATTTGATACATTCAGTAGATATATCTTTTTACGACCCTATTTAGAACCCTGCTTTGCAAATCAGAAGAACTACAACTGTGTTGCTGATATGTATCAAGCTGCATGGCGTGGTCCTAGGGAATTGTAGTTTTTAAAAAATATTAGTGTTTTTCCTAGATTTGGAAGTTGTAAATACTGAATTGAGAATATACTGTGGACTTTAAGGGGATGGTAAACACATTTCTGTAATCACATTTTAAATATCTATTTTTTAGATGTGTGAAAATTAATTCTAACCATATTTTACCCATATCTGACAGCACCTCCAGTTGTTGACTACACTCACATGATAGTTGAGATCAAGAGCTATCTATATCAGTTGGTCCCATGTCTGTACCCCCTTTTGTCGCTGAATTATAAGCCTTCAAATATGTACCGAGGTCAAGGTTCAAAGCTTAGTATTTTAAAGCAGGAGCCATGTAGAATCTTCATACTGACACATGTTACTCTCCAGGTTGAGACCTTTCCAATGATGTATTTGGTTTAGCTCCACGACAGAGTTTTGATTTTTTTGGACACAAGCCATGCCAAGGCTAGTTTCAGAGAGCACTTTGAAGGCCCAGTGTATAAAATGATTTTTTTTTTTTGTTTGCTTGTTTTTTTTCTTTCTTTTTTTTTTTTTTTTTACTGTAAATAGATACTAAAATGAGTCATCCTCAGAGAATACAATACTACTGACAATATAGTATATTATTACAGGCTTGGAGGAAGGTCTAAAGTGCTTGGGTTACGGTTAGGGCTGATAAGTCCAACCAGCATAGGTTACTATTTACACAACCCTAGAGATTTTTTTGTATCTTTATGATTCTTCGTTTTGGGATTTTATGTCAGCATGACATACATTCAATCAGAATCTGTTTTCTTATTCAATGCAAGCATACAAAGAATGTGTCTTGGTGTTTGCTCCCAAAAACACGCAACACAGAAGAATAAAAATAGAAAAAAGTAAACCAATAATAACAATAATGAAATAAGCAAAAGTGGAATAGTAGCCTAATAGTCCAAAAATGGTATATAAAACATGAAATTAAATATTGACTGTACAAAGGAAATATAGTCTGCGCTATTGGCAAAGAAATGAAGTGTATGAAATATATGACGGTGACAAGAGCAAAAATGTGCATAAATAATTAAATTATGTATTGTATGTATGTAGTATGACAAGTGCAGAGATTAAATGAGGGATGTGAAATTTAAAGTCCAGTTTGATCATCCCGTCTTCATCCTGTTTATATTGCCACGGAACAAGATTTGATGCACACACACACACAAACACACACACACACACACACACACACACACAAACTTTTCTTAACAGAGATAGTGCCATTTGGATTCGGGTTGCGGCAGACCGGCAGCAATTTGAAATGGAATGAAGCCCACAGATGGCAGACAATACAAAACAGTAGTCGAACGTGCCACATTCACCCACAGTACAATGCTCTTATAGCCCTATGCTATCAAAAGCTGGCAAAATACATTTATTTTATTTTATGGCCTTAACATTAACCTATCATATTGTTGAGTTATCAAGGACACTTCTGTGTTTTTGTGTGTATACAGAAATGTTAAAGATATCTTTGAGGAAAACGAGGTTGATGTGACGTTGCTGAATCAGGGAATTCGTGTGTCCACCACAACAAAGGATCCTAATTGACTTTACGTTGGCATTGTTTCCGTGGTACTGGCACGTAATTAGGGACTGTGGCCGAAGGTTGTTTGAATATTATTTTGTTGCATTTATTCTTTCTTTCTTTATTCTTTATTCTTTCTCCCGCCGCCTCTTTGAGGCCAAATCTGACCCCCTAAACATGCTCAAAACCTTACCAAAATTGGCACGCTTGTCAGGACTGGCGAAAAATTTGATAAAATGAAAAAATTAACCCCAAAAGTGCCAAAATGGGCTCTCTAGTGCAACCTAGGCACACTAAAATGGCCGCTGCGGCCCGTAGGAATGTCGTAGAAAGATCAAATCAAAACTGGCTTGTTCGTAGTTCGACCTACAAATTACATGCTGACACCCCTGACCTAAATCCAACAAGAAGGGAGCTATTTGCCCTTTCAAAGTAAGATTTCGCCTCAAAAATGCTCTTTTTCAAAAACTATCTCCTCCTAGACCATTTATCGTATCGGCTTCAAACTCACACACATGCCAACTCGCACCCTGCTGAACAAAAGTTCTGAATAACTTTGTCATTACTCGAACGATTTGGATTTTGGATTTTATTGGCGCTGTTGCCACAAAACCTCCTGACACTCTTCGAAAGCTGTCCCATAGGAAATGAATGGAGAAAGGGACCAATCATTGGCCTTTTTTGAGCCTATACAGCTTCTCCATATTTTGTGCTACAGACTCCATTCCAACACTCAAATGTTGCCACAGGTCTCATCTGTTCACTCATGTTTTTAATCTGTGCCTCTGAAAGTACCATGAGCAAATGTGGAGAAATTAGAGTGGAGAGGGTTCTAAAATCGTGTAAAACTTTTGTATTTAACTGGCTGCCAAGGCCACAATTTTCACTGTAGAGACACAATTTATATGAAAAAACGTAGGAAAATTTGTCCTGGTCGCACTGGTGTCCCCATAGAATCACTCACACTTACACATTTGGGTCAGTGAGTCCCAACTGAAGGGAGCGCCGAGTTTTCTCTCATTCACTCCCATGTAAACTGAGAGGAGAAATTTCTGGAAAACAGCTGTGGGGCAACACATCTTAAACTTGCGACCAAGATCTCATTTTTGACTCCGCAAACACAAAAACTATGTGTCTGTGTACGGGATGAGCGTATCTCTCGGCTGGTATGCTCAGATTGATGACTGGACCCACGGTTTGGGAAGTAAAGGGAGGAGTTCGAGACATTTTAAAGCCTGCCTGGTCTCACAGCTTGTCTCTCCCTCTGCTGCATACATCTCATTTATTGTCATAACAACGGCTTCACTCTCACAGACACAGACCTCTGTGTGTGTGTGCCTGTCTTACAGTCTTTAAAGGAGAAATTAAAGCTGCACAATCTTCATTTTAAACAGCATCTACACATTATATATCAGTGTGTTCCATCACTTACATACTACTACAGCCTTTATTACTGATACTACTGTTGCTTATTTTGTGATTATGACTGTTAAATACGTATTGTAACTAGGGATGTAACGATATGGAAAATTTGATATCTCGATTATAGTGACCAAATTATCACAGTAAACGATAATATCGCAATATTTTTTAAGCGCTGTAAAATGTCCAAAAAATAGATACATTGAAATAACTTCACTAAATCTTGTAACTTCCTTATCATAGTTAAATGTTAACAGCCAAAATCGTATATTAAAATGAAACTTTCACATTAAAGGGGCAAGGGATTGGCACAGCAACAGAAAAATTTATTTTAAATTAACAAAATATGTAAACAAATTACAGGAACAAAGCTTATTTGTCTGGTGTATTTTAACAGTCAGCAAAATATGTAAACAATTTATATATTATTTATTTGTTAGTACGAGAGGAAAAATATATATAAAACAAAACAATGCAAGAGTAGAACAAAAAACATACAATATATAGAACAGATATCACAAATGTGCAGGAGAAACCAAAAAAAGTCTAAGGGCAATGGTCATCATTACTCAGAATAATTCACACATTAGAAGTGTGCATGTGAGTGAGAGGAGTGCCTGTATGAGAAAAGGAGTGCATGTTCTCGTGTGTGTGTGTGTGTGTGTGTGTGTGTGTGTGTGTTAGGTCAAGACTGTGAGCAGTAAATTTAATTAACCTTATAAAACCGAGAGCCCCAGTTAAGGCTCTCGATTAAAGGTTAACACAGCAGTGTTTTATGTTGTTTCCTTGAGCTTATGTCGAGAAAGCACAACTAGCCGTCTATATCGATTCTAGCTCGCCATACAATAACCATAATCATAGTGATTCAATCATAGTTGATCTCAATTAGTGTTACGTTACGTCGGTTTATATTCTGTCGTCTCCGCTCAGTGTTTTCAGCTCCGTTTCGTTTTGAAACACTTAGCAACATAGCTGCTAATATGGCTATTAGCTACTCAGCTGGTATTAGCTCCTAAGTGTCTTAAACGAAAACGGAAAAGCTAGTCACCATTTAGGAGGACAGATACGGCTCAAATGTCCCGTATACGTCGAGAGTTACACATTATGACAATCTTAGTTAAACCGAAGTCCCTCACACAATAACTGACGTTTACATAGCATAACTTGCATTGGCTGTAAAGCTGTGGATGATGGTCACGGAGATGAGCCAACAGATTTGTAGTGTTGCTACCCTTTGCAGCAACTTTCTTTCTGCATGTTCTGCACATAGGATAGTTGTCCTCCACCAGCTGTCCCTCGGCATTCTTCAGAAACCCAAAGTACGCCCAGACCTCAGATTTTGTGCGTTTAGTTGGGGGGAAAATGTCCTGAGTGCCGCTATCACCACCGTCCGCCATGTTTTCATTCTTTGTGTTTACACATGCTACGCATTCACGCAATGCCTGCATCGCGAGACTTGAATGAGGCTGTTATTACATATCCTGATAATCCACCGCGATCATGCAATTAATTTAAATATAAACGGTAATTCTTATCGTGTAAAAATTAACCGAGATTTACCGTAATACTGGTAATCGTTACATCCCTAATTGTAACTTACTGTAATATTAAGTTCCTTTATTGCCAAAAATGACCTTGCATACCCTTGAAATTGCTTGTTTTATCGACATTCCGACTCTTACGAATAATTTGCACTGTCTGTGTGAGCTGGAGGCCGAAACAGCGAGAGTCCGAGGTCCCGCCCAACACTGCTCGCAGCTTTAATTTTAACCTGTTATGTGCCGCCACAACGGAATGTGGTGTTAAGAAGTCGTAGTCATTTCACGTGTTTCTGTGAGATCGGGTAGTCCTTTCTAGTCTTCCGACCACTCCATGTCAAATTCACACACACACATGCTCACACTGATGGCTGAGGCAACCTCACAAGGTGCCACCTGCTACTCAGCTTTAACACACTCACACATGAATAACACAGCTGTTAGCTGCTGTTCCTGGTTTCATATGAGGGGACAAAAAAACTCTGATAGCAGCTAGGCTAATTCTTACAATGTGAAATGCCATAGGTGTGTGCTAATAACATGTTGTATTTGTGGGGAATAAGTGTCCAGCAAAAGACAAGCATTTTGTCTGTACTTTGTATTTGCTCAATAGCCTTGTTAGGAACATCAGACTTTTTACACAGAGATAAAGGAGATAGAGGGGCGGCAGTAGCTCAGTCCATAGGGACTTGGGTTGGGAACCGGAGGGTCGCCTGTTCGAGTCCCCGTCTGGACCAAAATATGGATCGTGGACTGGTGGCTGGAGAGGTGCCAGTTTCAGACCTGTGTGTAATTGACAAGCAAGAGTGAAAACATTGAATTTCCCCTCAGGATTAATAAAGTGAATAAACTTAACTTAACTAAACAAAACACTCATTTTGGACCTGTCAGAGTTTTGAAATGATCTATTCACAGTCAATACTTGTATTCCACACCTTTGTAAAAGCTTTATGGGTGTATTATTTAAAAAAAACTAACAAACTAAACATGAATATCATTTACTATTTTAACTTGTGGTGTAGGTCGATATTAGGCATGAAATAATTACAAGCAAACATGGCTTTTCTTGACCTCCTAAAGGGCAACACACATGCAGCGGCGATGTATAGCAGGTACTGAAACACATGCACCCACTGTTTTCTATGTATGTCTGCATACCTGCAGCTAACCAGCAGTGTCACAGGTCAGGTTGTTAAGCTACGGTGACCAGACGTCCCCGATTTCCGGGGACAGCCCCCGATTTGGGTGACCGGTCCCTGGTAAAAGCTGTCCCCAAAAATGTCCCCGATTTTGACACTGAATGAGGGGAAAATGCGTGCAGACTCAAACACCAGTTATTACGGTAGTCAGTAAACGCATCGCCTGAGAAGACGTCGTATGACGTTATCAGGAAGCACGACCAGACGCAGCAGCAGCAGCATCAACAACAACAATCTAGAGGCAGCAAAAAGGAGAGAAAAGGAGACCAGTGGCCGTGTTAAATGGTATGTTGTGTATGAACTTATTTATTTTGTGTGGGCTGGCAGTAGACTTGACTGTGTGTGTGTGTGTGTGTGTGTGTGTGTGTGTGTGTGTGTGTGTGTGAAGTGAGGTAAAGTAAGTATGATTGTAACATGCAGTGCATAACATGCAGGAGAGGAGATAGAAGGAGAAACTGGCTGAGTCTGTCCCCCTGATGAGTGACTTTTGTGAGTGCACTTTATTAATGTAGGCTATTCTTTGATTTTAATAAAGTAGCATTTTGTTGATGTTGTTTAGCCTTACTGATGCTGTTGCATGGGTGATACAGTTATTTTTATTGTAATGAAAAAATTATATCTGCAGTAGAAAGTTGCACTTTGGAACTTTGGTTTGGTACAAAGTGGTACATGGTCTGAAAGGTTTAGGAACCTCTGATGTAGGTCTAGCACATTTCAAACAGAAGCAATTACATAGAGCAGATAAAAAAGAGCACAATGACTAAATTATATAAGTATATTACCAAAACTGATGTTATTTCTTTAAGAAACTATTCACTTACTATTGGCTCTGTTCTTGCAGTTTTTCTCATGTTCTCCTCTGCTCTTATTCTACCCAGGTTCCTGAGGCGGAGGCTAAGGAGGTGGATGAATGAGGGGATCACGGTGATGTCACCCATTTTTTTGATTGCCACCTTTTGTGTATCACATATCATTGCAGTATTCAGGTATGAGTAGAAACCTTTGACCAAAAAAATTCATCCTCAGGCTAACAAGATTAAGATATTTTTGTCTTCCTCAGTGGATGGATGGTTGGTGATGTCACACATTTGTTTGATTGCAACCTTTTGTGTAATAAAAGCTGGTCAAAATACATGAAAAAGTACTTGTCCCCGTTTTTTATTTCATAATGATAATATTTAATGATTTTTCACCGCCACACTGAAAATGTCCCCGATTTTCACCTCAGAAATCTGGTCACCTTATGTTAAGCTGGATTTATACTTCTGCATCAAATTGACTATGGCCTATGGCATAGGCTCTGTATAGCCGCGTACCATATGTTGTAGCCTGGTGCACCTCCCCAGAAATGTAACCATATGTCATAGCACAGACCTCGTCAGCTGAAAACCATTTCCCTCAGTGGAAATGAAGCCTTTATTTACTTTTATTTAACAAATTTTCGCAGATTAAAAAAAGAAGAAAGACAACGCGAAAACAATAAAGCCCCCGCATGATGGCATTTAAAGTCCTGTGTGTCCTGGATTCATAAAAAAAAAAAAAAAGCTCAGCTAGTCGCAAGGCTAATTTATGCAATATAAAATGTCATAGGATTATGCTAATTATGTGAATTGTAATGGAGCCAAATTTTGTAATGTTACTTTTATTAAATTTTGTTGTTCCTGGCTTCATATAAGAACAGGAAAACTCTAGTTGCTAGGCTTATTTATACAATGTAAAGTCTCATTGGGTTGTGCTAAAGAAAAAGTATTTTGCCTGTGAATCTTGGGAGTTATAATGAAGTCAGTGTGTGTGCTTGTGTAAGAAATTGTTGCTATTAAGCCATGTTTAATGTGTGTTTTAGGTGTGCTTTGTATCAGCCAGATTTAACAGCACTTCACAGAAACTCCACCACTGACTAGCGTTTCGGAGGTATAACTGCAGAGCGACACACCACACAAGTATAAATGCTTACAACCATGTAGGCCACGTGTATAGGCTATGATGTAGGCCCTGAGAAGAGCTGATGCACAAGTATAAGTCTGCCTTTAGGCTACACCACAGTCTTATTTCCGAGCATCGACTTGTGTTAGCTGTTCATTAAAGCAGCAGGTTGATCACATTGTTCCCCAGATGGGCTATTGTCTCTGACTAGCCTACTGCTCCTGTCTGTATGACACGTCTGATGTGAACTGCAGGCATTGTTTGACATAACTCTCAATGTTATGCTGTGGCCAATCTGTGTTGCTCAAATTAATTGGAAATAGCTGTTTATTAGTCTGCAATAACTAACCGTCAAGCAGTTTATATATCCAGACCATATTAATCCCGTCAGTGTTGATAATCAGTCTCTAATCACAATCTCTGCAAGTGAATAAGTGAACCACACGTTAAACTATTCCTATCAATGTACTTACTGTCTCACCAGCTCAGATATTCTTTTCATCACTATGAATGTGTAAGCTTCACTACACAGATTGTCCCTTTTTTCTCTTTTGGGGGCTGCTCAAAAAAGTAAAACTTAAAGCTTTTCAGCCTCAGTTTAAAATACCAGCATAAAAATATAATAATGTAATATTCCACGTGCCATTTGACCGCTTGCTCTCTTACAGCAGCAGATAAAAACCTCTTTCTGATCACAGCCTTAGTTAGATTATTATTATTATTATTATTATTATTATTAACTATTATCCATAGTTAGAATTTCATGAAGACTTTTGATTTTCTTTGGGAGTGTATCACTTTAACTGCTGCCTGTGTATGTATATGCAGTGTCATAGCTGTGTGTGCCTTAGCTGTAAAACACTCAGTCTAATAGTGTGGCTGGTTGACACAGTGCCTTCCTGTTTGTTTGGTTGTAATTTAGCTGAGTGGACAAAATGCCTGTGTTCTGTGGCCTGTGTGCCCTCCAGCTGGCTGTATGTCTTTGGAGTACTATAGAGTTTGAGCTTCCTCCACAGCAGCCTGTGAACATGCTGATCCCACTGTGTGCTGCATCTCCACACAACAGTGTCTACACAAGTGACTAGTTTTCTAATTATTATTTACATTTCAAAAGGATGGAAGAATTTTAATGTGTGTATTTTTACATTAGTAAAGACTACTGAACTCTCATTTACACAGCAGTCATAAAGTGTCAGGGTCTGTGTTCAGGCTGCATCATATATTGTAACCTCATCTCATACCTAACCATGTTTATATCTAGGGATGGGAATCGAGAACCGGTTCCTGTTAAGAACCGGTTCCAACTGGTTCAATTCATCGACATCATTAGCCTTTATGCTTAATTATTCCCTTATCGATTCTTTTCATTACGCCGAATCTATGCTCGTCAGTCAGTCAGTTGTTGAACATGCTGTTCAACAACGAAGAAGACGTAATGGCGGAGAGACAGAAGCGGTCAAAGCTGTGGCTTCACTTCACGCTGTTGTTAGCCTCCCTGGAGCTACTAGCACACTGTGGAGCCTCACGCATCCCCGCTCCAGGTACACGGCGGCAGGACGCTGTTATTAGCCTCCCTGGAGCTGCTAGCACACTGTGGAGCCTCACGCATGCCCACTTCAGGTAGACGGCGGCAGGACGCTGTTGTTGTTAGCCTCCCAGGAGGTGCTAGCACACTGTGGAGCCTCGTGCATCCCCGCTCCAGCTAGACGGCGGCAGGACGCTGTTGTTGTTAGCCTCCCTGGAGCTGCTAGCACACTGTGGAGCCTCGCTGTGAGCTGTGTTAGAAATTAACAGCTGTGCAAAAATATATCGAGTCTCCCTCTTTAAAAAACAAAAAGGAAAATCCCTCAAACACCATGAAGTGTAGACATGATAGGCTACTTTCCACATTTCCAGCAGCAAAGCTGTCAATTAGGCCCATTATCTTTAACAGGGATCATTTCCTCCAACAAAACAAAATGTTGGCACTAATTAATGGTGCTATTAAGTGTCCGCAAATGATCAGTTTCTTTCTTATGAAGGGGTGGGATGAAATTTCGACTTCTTTCCACTCTTTTTTGAACAATCTTTTCATTGTCTGTTGTTGTTGCTTTCTTTTCTTTTTTAATGTTCAAAATAATCTTTCAAATCAAAATCAATCAAATTAATTAAACTTCCCGTCATGACTGGGCTGCATTTCTGTCAGCGGAGTCATTTTTTCTGAACAGCTGATTGGCCAGTGGGTGGTGCTTTTTATAGGATCAGATTCAACCCTGAACTTACCCTGCTCCGGAGCAGGATAGCCGTTCAGAGTAAGTTACCATGGTGATCGACCCCGGTAAGAACTGAACTGGCTTCGTGAGACCGAAAACCCAGGGTTAACCCTGAAGTTACCTCGCTAAGACAAAATCCTGCTTCGTGATACAGGCCCCAGCTAGGAGTAACATTGACTCATTGTGGCTGTTGTTGTGACATAGATAACTGTATGCCAATGCTGGCTTATGACTGTGAAAGCTGCTGTTAGTTTTTTGTGTGGTTAGACGGCGTCGAAACATTTCTATGCGGGAGGAGGTGCGTCGTTAGGAGGCTCTGAGGTGACAGGAACACGAGTATTACAGTGCAGTGTAGAGTAAGAATGTGTAGGTCAGAATGGTAGTCATATGTTCACACATTTTCCATCTCATGCTAGTAGTTGACATTTTTATTAGTGAAGAATACACTTCTTCTTTTGGACTCTTGGTATGCATTTATATCAAACCAAATCATTAAATTATGCTGCAAAAGTGGTCTGAGGCCAGAACCATCATGTTTTCATGTCCATCTGATCCATTCTCATGAAAGTGATAACTCAAGAACAGTTTAAGGGAATTTCTTCAAATTTGGCACAAACGTCCACTTAGACTAAATGATAAACTGATTAGGTTTTGGTGGTCATAGGTCAAGGTCACTGTGACATTGCATCTGTCTCATTCCAGTGAAGGCCATATCTCAAAAAGGCCTTGAGTGATTTTTTTTTACCTTAAATTTAGCACAAACATCCAGTTGGACTTGAATTGGGTGGACAAAGGTCAAGGTGACCTTACAAAACATGTTTTTGTCCATAAGTCAAGAATTCATACGCTAATCATTGTGATATGCGATAATGTTGTTGAATATTGTGATGAAGATACGACTCCTGATAAATAAACATCATTAAAGCATATAGTGTTAATGTCCCTCTGCTTTAGGTTCACACTGTTAACATAGACCCCAGATAATACACAGCCTATAAATACTGAATAAAGAAAAATGAAATGCTGTGATGTTGATGTAGATTTTCAATGTAGTGAGACCCCAGAATCCACAGATGCCCATTTGAGTGGGTCACCAATAACATTTGTGTTTTTTTGACAAATTGTAGTGTAAAACTGGTCTTGGATTTTATTAGGGGTCCAAGCCCGTGGGGCCTGGGGAACGCATATGCAAGCAGACGCGTTTCCCAGGACCAGCGGTGCTAGGAGACCTATTGTTTTTGCTCAGATTTTTATTAGGGGTCCAAGCCCGCGGGGCCTATGGAACGCGTATGTAAGCAGACGCGTTTCCCAGGACAAGCGGTGCTGGGAAGGTGCCGCGTAGGGCCCTATTGTAATGGCGCTGTTTATTATTATTTATTATTATTAGGGCCCGAGCACCTAGCAGTGCGAGGACCCTATTGAAATGCAAGGATTTATTATTATTAGGGCCCGAGCACCGACCGAAGACCGGGCGAAGGCCCTCTTGAAACTGAAGAAATTATTATTAGGGCCCAAGCACCTAGAGGTGTGAGGACCCTATTGAAATGCAAGGATTTATTATTATTAGGGACTGAGCACCGACCGAAGGCCGGGCGAAGGCCCTCTTGAAACTGAAGGAATTATTAGGGCCCGAGCACCGACCGAAGGCCCTCTTGAGACTGAAGGAATTATTATTAGGGCCGGAGCACCGTCCTCGGTGTGAGGACCTTATTGAAATTGAAGGAATTATTATTATTATTATCATTATTAGGGTCTGAGCTACGACGAAGTCCTCCATAGGACCCTATTGAAATCGTGCTGTTTATTATTATTATTATTAGGGTCCGAGCGATGAAGAAGTCGTCCGTAGGACCCTATTGTAATCACACTGCTTATTATTATTATTAGGACCTGAGTGATGACGAAGTCGTCCGTGAGGGCCCTATTGTAATTGCGCTGTTTATTATTAGGGCCTGAGCACCTAGCGGTGCGAGGACCCTATTGAAATGCAAGGATTTTTATTAGGGCCTGAGCGACGACGAAGTTGTTCGTGAGTACCCTATTGTAATCGCGCTGTTTATTATTATTTATTATTTTTTTATTATTAGGGCCCGAGCGACGACGAAGTCGTCCGTGAGTTCCCTATTGTAATTGTACTGTTTATTATTATTATTTATTATTAGGGCCCAAGCGATGACGAAGTCGTCCGTGAGGACCCTATTGTAATTGCGCTGTTTATTATTATTAGGGCCCTAGCACCTAGCGGTGCGAGGACCCTATTGAAATGCAAGGATTAATTATTATTATTATTATTATTAGGGCCCGAGCACTAGAGCCCTGCGCTGGAGCCCGAGGCCCAAGGGGCCCAACAGCCCGAGGGCCGGGCTTCGGGCAAATTACCACATCATTACCTCGGACACGGGCTGGGCTCGGGCTTTTTTTTTAACCTGCCAATTAGAGAGGTGTGTGTTTGTGTTTAACCAATTTAAACGGCATCACTTGAACGCAGCAGCCGCTGTGCCTCTCCCTCACCGCTGCACGTCACTCATCATATTTTACTGATCTCATTCGCGTGTCCAGCCCACAGGTCCCGCCACAAACATGGACAACAAGAAAAGAAAAAGATTAAAGATGGTGAACTTAAGACGGTGAGAAACACCAAGGGAAAAGCTCAGTACTGGACAAAGTTTAAACTTGTTACCCTTCAAGATGAGCCAACCGGGTTTGTTCAGTGCAGTCACTTCAAAAAACAAAATAATCAATTAAACAACCCCAAAAATGCTTCGAACACTTTTCTAAATAATCTTAATATTGAAAGGAAATGAAATATACCCACTTATGCCATTAAAAGTGCTTAGCACCTAGCGGTGCGAGGACCCTATTGAAATGCAAGGATTTTTTTCTTCTTCCTCTTCTTCTTCTTCTTCTTCCTCCAAATGAATTGCCTTTTTGGGATGCTTAACATACCCGAAAACTCATGAAACTTTGCACACATCTCAGAACTGGTGAAAAATTTGATATTTTAAGGGTCTCGTGCATGGGTTCCAAAAAATGGCTCAGTAGCGCCCCCTACAAAACCCCTGAAGCTAGTTTAACCTACATGTATGAAACTTGGCAGGCTTATGTAACGCTCAGAGACATACCAAAAAAAGCCTCTTGGAGGAAGTCGGCCATTTTGAACTTACTGTGCAATTTTGGTGCATTTTTGGCCATTTCCAGGGGTCCTAAATGAACGAATTATTCCTAGAGATTTCATCCGATCGACTTCAAACCTTGGTCTGTCCCACCCCAAGACCTTGTAGATGAAAAGTTATTAAAAGCTTGAGTTTTCGTCAATGCGCGTGACCGTGGGATGGCGTCAAAGTTAGGGGTCTCGCTATGAAACAGGAAGTAGTTTATAACTCCAGCATACATGGTCCAATCTTGCCCAAACTTCACAGGATTGAGGACAGTCCTGCCCTGAACACATCTACATGTCAATAATTAGAGATAAATATAGCGCCCCCTACTGGCAACAGGAAATGTCGTGTTTTAGACTTTAATGTACATCTCCTAGAGAATTGACCACATCCATCTCAAACTTGGTGAAAAAAGTCATAAGACGTTGATGACGCTTTATTGTAGCAGGTTAATCAGACCCACCTCAAACTTGCTGGTCTAAGTCCTTAGACGTTGATGATGCTTAAATATAAAGCTTTTGACTTTTCATTAAACGCTGTCACCGTGGCGCCGCCTTGTTCGCCATCAAACACGATGTTGTTTTGAAGGGACAAGGGATGCTTGAAAACTCACCAAACCTGGCATACACATCACAGGTCACAAGTCCTGTTGTCTGATGTGATTTTTGTGCTTTGATGCACCAAGATGGCTCAACAGCGCCCCCTAGAATATTTCAATTAAGCAGCCCCCAAAGCTGGTTTTACCTGCATGTATGAAACTTGGTAGTCACCTGTAACACTCTATTACATACAAAAAAGCCTCTTGGAGCCATGCTCCAAACCCAACAGGAAGTCCGCCATTTTGAATTTCCTTGTGCCACTTTTGTGCATTTTTGCCCATTTACAGGGCTTGTAAATTAACAAACTTGTCCTACAGATTTAATCAGATTGGCTCCAAACTTGGTGTATGTATGCGTGACTATGTTGTGACCAAAAGTTATCACAGGATTTGCCCAATGTTGAATGGTGCGCCCGCTGCCGAGTGTTGAATCTTGAGGTCTTGCCATGAAAAACGAAATTGCTGTAGCTTTGGCATAAATGGTCCAATCTCCACCAAACTTCACGATTCATATTTGTCCTGCCCTGAACACATTTATATGACAATATTCTGTGATAGTCATAGCGCCACCTAGTGGTGAAAGGAGGTACTTCTTACCAGACACTTATCTTTGGATTAACCTGAAATTTCAGTGCTGTGGTGTATATTTGATGTACACAAACGTGACATATCATTAGTGTCTATGCGTGCTGCAGAGGGTTTAATTTTGATGTCTCGCCATGAAACAGGAAATTGCTATATTGTTGCCGTAAATGTTCTGATCTCCATCAAACTTCAGATGATTCATATTAGTCCTGCCCTGAAAACATTTATATGACCATATTTCCTGATACTCATAGTTCTACCTAGTGGTGAAAGGAAGTAGGTCTCAAACACTTATCTTTTGATTTATCTGAAAGTTAAATGCTGTGGTGTATATTTAATGTATAAAAACATGATGTATAATTAGTGCGCTCTCCAACTCTCTCTAGTGGAAAGAGGAAGTGATACAAAATGTGAAATATGTCATTCCAGCACTGTATCAGGGATATGCAAAGTCACTCCTGCATACGATGTCTAACTTTGACAGAAATGAATTGACACGTCAGAAGACGTCCTTCCAGCCCCTCCGAGTTGCGTGAAGGAGCGAGGGCCCATTCATCGCTGCTTGCAGCTTTAATTATTATTATTCTTGTGACATTTCGTGCCCCAATTTCGCCCCTTTCCCAAATTTGAAAATGCTTCTAACTTTCCACATTCATCCGGCCACATCCGAAATTCGATATTTTTGGGCGGTTGCACATGGTCAGCGCGAAATGCCGAAATAGCGCCCCCTACAAATTTTCAAGATACCCTCCCCTTTGGGGTTAGTTTGTCGTAGGCAAACGAAATTTGGTACACATGTGTATCATACCTAGACACACAAAAAAGTCTCCTGACGTCATGGTAAAATCCCAACAGGAAGTCGACCATTTTGTTTTGAATTTTTTCGTCACGGCGATTTCCACAACTTAGATTTTAACGAACTTGTCCTAGGGATTTCGTCCTATCGACTTCAAAGTTGATACAGATCATCCTGAGAACATGCTGATCAAAAGTTATTAAAAGCTTTTCTCTATGTCAAGGGGCGTGGCCACTAGGGCGTGACAAATTTTGGCGACTTTTCGTTTTCTTGCCATCGAATTTCGAACGGTTCTCCCGCCCACATACTTGATCGTAGCAGCTTCAAACTTGCTGGACATGATGATGGCTCCGCCCCGAAATGTTGAAATGTTCTTTATTATTCAATCAAACAGAGTAGGTTTTGCAATCAAAAAAAAGATTTGAGAGCAAAAGTATCAATATTGCAGTCAAAAAATGTTTTATTGCAAGTAAAAATGATTGATTAAAAAATGCAAATCCAAAAGTTTTGTTTGCAAATCCTAAAGTTTTGTTTGCAAATCCTAAAGTTTTGTTTGTGAGTCATTTTTTTTCATTTGCAAGTCAAAAAGTTTTGTGAGTAACAAGTTGAACCTGGTGGACGGGGCTTTAACTGAAAGCTGTAAGACACGTCTCTATTGGCCAGTCTCGATCGGAATGACAGCTTGCAAAGCAACATGGGAGTTCTGTAGTTCACGGAAATTCAGTGCGGGAGCTGTGGCGAAAATCAATGAGCAGGTATGTTTATACATGACTACTAATAGTAAGAATGTTTTATTTGAACTGGTGCATGTATTGCTTTTGTTTAGCCAGAGCAGAACTATTCAACGGCGTAACGGTCAGTACCGTCGATGACCCGGGGTGTAGCAGTAGAGGGTGACATGGGAGTGGATTTTCAGTCCTGTCACATCCCACTCCCACAAAAATAATCCCATCCCGTCCCATTCCCATTCCCATGAAAAAAAAAAAAAAAAAAAAATCCTGTCCCAATCCCACAAGAATGACTCCTGTCCCATCCCACTCCCGTGTTGTGTTTCAGTTACAGTAAAAAAAAATAAAAATACAGTACATGGATCACACAGTGCCTACCTTAGGTGATTATAAACCCAAATATGACATCTAATGTTGTGTTTTGATATTTATTGCCTAATTATTTTTACATTAACTCCACCTTGAAGCTGTTCAGAATGATAAACACATTTGATTTCTGATGTGGTCAGACAACACGTCATAAGAACCTGTTCTGAGAGAGAAAAATGTAGTTAAAGTATTGCAGTAAAAGTAGTGTTTGGTTCCTATGACTGATATTATTATATATGACATCCTTAGATTATTAATACTGAAGTATCAGTGTTAGAGCAGCATGTTACCATTGTAGCTACTGGAGGTGGAGCTAGTTTCAACTACTTTATAAAAACTGGACTTTTGTTATTATGATTAGGCCTGTCACGATAACAAATTTTGCTGGGCAATTAATTGCGTCAGAAATTATTGCGATAAGCAATAATATTGCGTAATATTGTGCTTTTGAGACCATTTTTATTATTGTTGTAATTTTGCTGTTTTTAGACCATTCTGTAAACTTATATAATGATAATAAAGGCATATTGATGCAAGTACACCCTTTTAAAAAGAAATAAACATTTATTTAACAAGAATATTTAGGAATGCAAAAAAGAACATTTAAATATCCGAAATAACATGTAAAAATATCAAAATAAATAAATAAAAAATAGACTCTCAGTCTCTCACTCTCAGGTGTACAGTTAATCAATCAATCAATCAATCAATTTTATTTATAAAGCCCAACATCACAAATCACAATTTGCCTCACAGGGCTTTACAGCATACAACATCCCTCTGTCCTTATGACCCTCGCAGCGGATAAGGAAAAACTCCCAAAAAAAAAAACCCTTTAACGGGGAAAAAAAACAGTAGAAACCTCAGGAAGAGCAACTGAGGAGGGATCCCTCTTCCAGGACGGACAGACGTGCAATAGATGTCGTACAGAACAGATCAGCATAATAAATTATCAGTAATCCGCATGACACAATGAGAGAGAGAGAGAGAGAGAGAGAGAGAGAGAGAGAGAGAGAGAGAGAGATGCAGGTAATGACAGTAGCTTACAACAACATTATTGAAAGTAATAATATTATAGTTATAGTTCTGGCTACTGTGGTACAATATGTTGAAAGTATGTATTAATATCTGGCAGTATACATGTGTGACAATAGTCATATGTGTATAATAACAGTAGAAGTATGACTAATGACTAATGATGGCAGCAGCAGCAGGAGGCATCTGGCAGGACCACGGCAGCAGCACAACCACACACGTCACACTGTCCAGGCATCGCTGCAATATGAGTTAATCTGAGAGACAGTGGAGCACAAAGGCTCCGGAGAAGAAGCCGAGTTAGTGACATCCAGAATGGCCGAGTTAGCAAGATGCAGTAATAGAATACGAGAGAGAGAGAGAGAGAGAAGGAGAGAAGGTGCCCGGTGTATTATAGGGGGGGTCCATCGGCAGACTAGGCCTAAGTCAGCCTAACTAGGGGCTGGTACAGGGCAAGCCTGAGCCAGCCCTAACTATAAGCTTTATCAAAGAGGAAAGTTTTAAGTCTAGTCTTAAATGTGGAGACGGTGTCTGCCTCCCAGACCAGTTAAGTTGGTCATATTCGCTCTTTTTGTTGAGATGGTTTTAGAACAAACCTGGCACACTGGCTCGTCCAAATTACTGGGCTCCCCTGTCATTTGGTTTAAATCCAAAATAGTCCCACACAGGGGCCGTGGCATTTGGTTTAGGAACAAGTTCCCTGTCTTTCTCTTACGCTCAACTGATTTTTTTTTCTCCGCCTCGTCTCCCCCTCACGAAGATCGCACTGTGTGTGTGTAGCCCATAGCCCCGATTATGATTCCCAGTCCCGCCCGCTCCCGTTGACATTTTTTCCCATCCCGTCCCAATCACGTGACGAATAGTGAAACTGATTCCCATCACGTGGGAATCCCACGGGAATCACGTGAACCGTGGGACTCCCGAAGAAATGGCAGCCTCTATGTAGCAGTAATGCCAACTGTCGAGCATTTCCAGTGGGAATTGTGGGTGTAGCCCGCTCTGGAGCGTGTATAAAACGTTATATATACAGTATGTATAAATGTTAGAGGGAAGAGGGAAGGAAGGTGGGCCTGAGAGGGGGGGAGAAAATAAAAATGAAATAAATTAATAAAAATAAATGAATAAATAAAATAAAATAGAAAGATTTCTCTCTCTTTGACTTTTACTTATTTTTTCCCCCCATGCTTTATTATCAGTGTTTAACATGGGAGAGGGTGATGGGAGGTCGGCCAGGTGGAGAAAATGAATTAGAAAGATCTCTCTCTCTCTCTCTCTCTCACTCTCTTTTATTTTGTTTTTTCATGTTTTATTTTCAGTGAAGAGAAAACTAATAAAAAATAAAATAAAATAAAAATTAAATAAATGAATGAATAAATAAATAAATATATAAAATGAAATAGAAAGATTCCTCTCTCTTTGACTTTTATTTATTTATTGTACGTTCAGTGTTCAGTCTCCCTGAGAGGGGAGAGGGACAACAAAAGAACTAACAACTCACATTGTGACCTTAACGACTCTGAAACTAAGAGCTCACATGTGACCCCTACGACTCTGCCAGGGTCCACACCCACACGGTTTAAAGCCTGCAACTCTGTGATAAAATGAAAAGAAAAATGTCTCCCTCTTTTATTTTTTTTTATTCTTGTTTTATTTTCAGTGTTTAAGATGGGTGAAGGCGGCGGGGGTGCCCGGCGGCTCCCGGGCCCCCATCCCCCGTGGGCCTGTGTTTGGGGCGGCCGGCCTGGCCACCTCCATCACGTAGCGAGGGAGGTGCGTGAGGCAGGCAGGCCGCCAGGCTCCGTTCTACCACCGTAGCCGGAGTACTGTGGTATGACGGTAACCACAAAAGCAGTACCGCGGCTCATGTTTACTGTGGTATGTTATACCGCCCAGCCGTACAACCTGTTGCCTCTGCGCTTTGTTTTGCACCTTATCTTGAGGTAAGCAGAGGTGAAACAGATTATGTGTAGAAGGCCTCAATAACTGCAAAACATCAGTAGTAAACACACACTGAACGCACATACTGTGTGTTCAGTGTTAACCTTACAGATAGCATTAGTTGTGTATTAACAGCATTCCTACAGAAGACTACTGAAAACTGCTCGTTTCTCTGACCTCCAGATTGACAACTCCAAATTTACAGCGACATGTCGGTTTTGGTTGGTTTGCATGTTTTGCCAAAGTATTTGTCATACTCCAGCAAATATTGTTGACTTTATCACACACACACTGAGAGATTGATATCCTGCTTGTGCCCTCTCCAGAAGACGTCAACGTAGCAGAGTTGTGTTTTTCCCGTGGTGTGCAGAGAGTGTAGTGTCAAACATCCTGATAAAGAGGATCTGTCCTTGAAGGCAGACAGGCTGCTCAGCATGGCTGAACACACTCGAACCGTTCACCTCAGTCACTGATAAAAACCTGCTTTTTCACAGCCAGTGTTTGTCTTTTATGATATGTGGCATTTGATTTACACTGCTGTTTGTCTTTGAAGTGCCCTGGAAATGCAAACACACACACATATACATTACAGCACAAATTCTGCACCAAACAGAGAGTACCCAGGTCTGTAAATATCTTGTCAGACCACTAATTTGTAGATTTATGTATTTAAGAAACAAAACAGGGTCAGTGCATATTGATCATAACATTTACATGTAAATATGCAAGATTATAGCCAGTTTCTAATTTCCATCTTTAGTCCCTGGGGGCAGGTTGATGTTAAGATAATAAAAGTACAGTAGTCAGACAGATAAACAATAAGCATAAAACCGTGTACTCTTGACAGAACCAGAATTTGGGGAGCCATAAAGTGCTTGAGTGCTAAAGTGTTTAGGTGCTAAAGTGCTAGGTGCTGTAGTATCAAAACCTGCTGGTGTTATTGCATATTTTGACATATTTCTTACACACATAAGTGTGCAGATATTATTGCACCTGTTAAATGTACACAGATGTATTTGTGTATGCACTATTCACAGTATTCACCTACATAATTATATGTATAAGATAACAAGGACTGGTTTGACACCAGCAACATCCCCAAAATTACAGCTCAACAAATAATCCCACACATTACAGCAAACAAATACATACAGCACATTCAGAGGATTAAGATAGGATATGAGTACAGAATTGATTATCTAGGAACCATGTTTTTAAGTGTTTAGTGAATGAGGTAAAGGTTGGTATATCTCGTATGTCACATGGTACTGTATTCCATGTATGCAACGCTTGATATGAGAACGCTGACTGCCCAAAAACAGTTTTCCTAAATGGGACCAGACAGTCACCTCTGGATCCTGCTCTGGTTGACCTATTTGTGTTTGTCTTTATAAATTCACTTAACGGAGGTGGAGCCAGTCCGTGGAGGATTTTATATGGTTGGTGAGCATTTCAATCTGAATTTAAAGAAAGTCTGTTTGTTACAGAGTGTGAAAATGGTGATCCAAATACTGATACTGCTTATTTACAAAGCAAATGTGGACCACATGTTGCTCTCTGTCTTTATTTAGTGAGCTGAATTCGAGTAATAACAGTAGTAATTAGCTCCCCATCATGTAGCAATTTATCGCATTACACACTTTGAGAGTACAGCATTTGTGTAAGCAAAATCCCATTAAAGCATTATGTGAGTACTTTAATACACTTCAGTTTACAGCATGACCAAATCTGATTAGCTATGAAAATCATGAACTAATCTATCATTGTGAACTCTCACTGAAGGAAACTATAGATCTGCTTAAACAATGAAAAGACTTGGGGCTGGTAATGTGAATGAACTGTTGTCCATTCAGGTATTAGCAGCATGAAGAGACATTCCTGTGGTGTGTGAATTGCCTAGGAGGTGCAAGACAGCAAGCATTGTGTGGCACAAGTTTCAGATCTGCCTCTAATCAGGCCTTTAAAGAGCCTGCAGGAAGCATGTGTCACTTTTTAATAGGAAGCAGAAAAACTGAAAGGAGTGGCCCAATTTATATGGAGAGTTAGTGGCATGTGTCTGTGAGTGTGTGCACTGCAGTGGCGAACTGTGAACACTGAACTAAAGCCCTCTGTCCTACCTCCATCCCAGGCAAAAAATATGTCTAGGAACAAAAGTTAAGGTAAGGAATTAAAGGGAAATGCAAGTCATTCAACATTTTTCCTCACAGTATTGATTTCAATATCTCAACTCTGGTTAGCTGCAACCACTAGGGCAGCTGTGGCTCAGGAGGTAGAGCTGCCATCTACCAATAGTAAGGTTAGGGTTTGATTCCTGGTCCTTGAAAGTTTGTGACCTGGCCGCCATGTTAGATACAGTTAAACGTAGTACCAGGCAAAACCCACCAGCTGGACCAACTTTCTCATTTTACAGCTAACTAGTACACTAAGATATGTTTGTTAAGACATTTGAGGTGAGAAATACGTAGCGCAGTAACAGAGTCTTGATTCTTAATTGATCAGCACTGCCTAGTTTGACATTTGACCGCAGTTCACGGCATGATTGACAGCTGTGTTAGAGACTCCTTGACTCTGATTGGTTGTTGCTGCCAAGTTTCAGCATGATTCTAGCAAATGCCATTAGAGGCACAAGGAGGGACATGATTTTTTTTATCTTTTATTTTTTCACAGATTATCTGTTTCATGTACTTCTTTCAGAATTTATTGATAGCTTCAGCAAATATGACATAAAGTTACTTTTTTTTATAAAAGTTAACAACTGTAGCTTCAAATAACGACCATTGAAAAGGGAAAATGATAGCCAATTAATTAACGTAGTCTCATAAAATATACTAAACCATTATTTGGAACTTGTTTATAATTAGCTATAACCAAAATTAGAATATCAATAGTATAGGTTGAGGAGTTTGGAGTTCAATTTTATTTATAAAGCCCAATATTACAAATCACAATTTGCCTCACAGGGCTTTACAGCATACGACATCCCTCTGTCCTTATGACCCTCGCAGCGGATAAGGAAAAACTCCCAAAAAAATGGTAGAAACCTCAGGAAGAGCAACTGAGGAGGGATCCCTCTTCCAGGACGGACAGACGTGCAATAGATGTCGTACAGAACAGATCAGCATAATAAATTAACAGTAATCCGTATGACACAATGAGACAGAAAGAGAGAGAGAGAGAGAGAGAGAGAGAGAGAGATGCAGGTAATGACAGTAGCTTACAACAACATTATTTAAAGTAATAATATTATAGTTATAGTTCTGGCTACTGTGGTACAATATGTTGAAAGTATGTATTAATATCTGGCAGTATACATGTGTGACAATAGTCATATGTGTATAATAACAGTAGAAGTATGACTAATGACTAATGATGGCAGCAGCAGCAGCAGGAGGCATCTGGCAGGACCACGGCAGCAGCACAACCACACACGTCACGCTGTCCAGGCACCGCTGCGATATGAGTTAATCTGAGAGACAGTAGAGCACAAAAGCTCCGGAGAAGAAGCCGAGTTAGTGACATCCAGAATGGCCGAGTTAGCAAGATGCAGTAATAGAATACGAGAGAGAGAGAGAGAGAAGGAGAGAAGGTGCCCGGTGTATTATAGGGGGGTCCACCAGCAGACTAGGCCTAAGTCAGCCTAACTAGGGGCTGGTACAGGGCAAGCCTGAGCCAGCCCTAACTATAAGCTTTATCTAAGAGGAAAGTCTTAAGTCTAGTCTTAAATGTGGAGATGGTGTCTGCCTCCCGGACCGTAACAGGAAGATGATTCCACAGGAGAGGAGCCTGATAGCTAAAGGCTCTGGCTCCTGATCCACTTTTGGAGACTTTAGGGACCACGAGTAACCCTGCGTTCTCAGAGCGCAGTGTTCTGGTGGGATAATATGGCACTATGAGCTCTCTAAGATATGATGGAGCTTGACCATTTAGAGCTTTATAAGTTAACAGTAGGATTTTAAATTCAATTCTGGATTTTACAGTAAGCCAGTGCAGAGAAGCTAAAACAGGAGAAATATGATCTCCTTTCTTAGTTCCTGTTAGTACACGTGCTGCTGCATTCTGAATTAGCTGGAGAGTTTTTAAGGACTTACTAGAGCTACCTGATAATAGAGAGTTACAGTAATCCAGCCTAGAGGTAACAAAAGCGTGGACCAATTTTTCTGCATCTTTTCGGGTCAGGATAGGCCTAATTTTCGCAATATTACGCAGATGAAAAAATGCAGTCCGTGAGGTTTGTTTTAAATGAGAATTAAAAGACAAATCTTGATCAAATGTTACTCCGAGGTTTCTTACGATAGTGCTAGAGGCCAGAGCAATGCCAGAGAAACTATGTCATCAGATAAAGAGTCTCTGAGTTGTTTGGGGCCAAGAACAATAACTTCAGTTTTGTCTGAATTTAACATCAGGAGTTTTTATGTCTTTAGTATGAGCTTTGCTCACCCGTGTTTACATCACGTGACACATGCACGAGTTCAGACATAGAAGAGGATGGCAAGATCCACTCAATACAGTACAGTATTAAATGGACACCATTTGTATTCCAAAAGCCTTTACTCACAAGATAACAAAAGTTAAACATCCTTACTAGTAACTAATATACAGGTGTGTGTATGTGTGTGGCTGTGTGTGTGTGTGTGTGTGTGAACAAAGACAAAACAGCCTCCTGAGTTAAAAATGAAGGCTCCATGTCCTACAAAACAATATGGCAGACAAGGGAAAACTACAAGGATGGCTGAATCAAAGATGGTGAAAGAGGTCTTTGTTCTGTCTGGACACGTGGTCATTCAGAAAAACAAATAATTATGTGGGGCTGGAGCTTTGAGTTCCCTCTTGTGTGTTAGACTATGTTTAAAAGCCACATTAAATTCGGTGATCTGTGTAGAATAAAGGAAAAGGGTTCATTAAAAGAATTGTTAGTTGCATGCAAGACCCTGAATCTATGTAAAACATACCAGCATCAGCTTAGTGGTGTAACTACCAAATAGCTACAAAGTGATCACAACAATAAAACTCAGTGAATTGATTTAAAACAAAATGATAACATTACATGTACATTGACAAAAGTTCAACAGACTTGCTTAGATTTGTACAACCATGCTAATGTTATGCTATGCTAAGTTCAGTTACATTACCAGTGAATGGAAGAAGAGTTTCCTTGGCAAACACACAGACACACCACAGTATATAATGCCCACTAAACTTTTGGTTATTTTATATTGTGACCCTCTATGTTGTGCTCCACAGTTAGAGAAGTAAAATCTTGTGCCACATCTTTGCACTCAGTATGGGAAGCTATTGCATTGTACGTCGTAGCCTGTAATTCAGTAGGCATTGTCATTGTGCAGTCTACATACATCAAACTCAATGTCATACCCGCGTTTATTAGTTCCATGTCACACAGTGTAGCTTGCACTAAAGTTATAAGACTGCTAAAATAAAGAGATTAGAGGCCGGTTGTTTTTGTTCTTCAGACTTCGCAGCTCAGTGCTGATTTGCTTGGTTTGTTCCTTGTTGCTTGTGAGTTAGCTAGCAGACTTTGTCATAGCAGCTGGCACTAACTTGTTTACTGTCAGTTAGTAACTGACCAGGGATCATCAGGCAGGCTCTCACATCCTCTGCCATTAAGAAAAGTTCTGTGTCTACTTTCAGCAGGCCATGCATGTGGTGATCAGAGGGTTGAGCTGCGGAGAAAAAGGGGCATACAGCAACTCAGCCTTGTTGGGTGTCTCAGAGAAAAAGAAAGAAGAGAAGATGGCTGCTTCCTTTTATTGACCTGATGATGTCATGAGTCACATGTCATAGTGACCAATAGTGATTGAAAACTGGCACCTCAGTGTGAAAACCTTTAGACTTTTTTGCCAGTTGAGTTAATTCAGGCAAAGGTACAGGAATGAAGTGTTCCCATGTCACAAAAGTCCAGTCTAAATCACACAAATGAACAACTTCTGTGGAGTTCTAGTTGTCCACACATGCTCCCTTTGCTTTTAGGATTGCAAACCTGAGAGCACAATCTTGTGTAGTCCATAGTCCAACAAAATTTAGATATACAACATGTCAGTAGCCTGGTAGAAAGTAAGTAACCTGTGTTTCCTAGGTTTTTGTCAGGGTTAGCAAGAACAGAAATGTTATTTTTGTGAATGTGTTAAGTTGAGATGGAGAGAGAGTGGCACCCTCAATGATAAGAACATGTGTATGACCAGCAGTGTAAGGTCATGATGGGATGCCCTAAGCTAGTGTTTTGCCCTAGTTGTCTCATCAAGAAAATACTACCAAGGAATTGATACAAGTGTACTTGCAAAGGTGGTCAGTGTTGTTTGAGTCCAATCAGAATTTAGGTTGTTTTTTTTTTTTTCATGTAAAAGTATGTCTGGCTGTCACTGGGTTCAGAGTTATTTACTTGGAGCTGTTGCTGACAAATTCAAGTTTGCCTATGAAAGTGGAACACTGTGATCCAGCATCTGTGTTATTGTCAGTATAGAAATGGACTGTGTTGTTAGCTAGGACTGTGAGAGGCAAACTCTGGTGCTCTTGTGCTTAAATTGTGGCTCAGAGCTATAATGCTCCAGGGAGCCAGAGGCAGACGTGGATTTAGAGGCACTGCCACTGTCTGGTGGATCCTGACCTGACATGTTAGTTAGTAGTAGTTAGTAGTTTTCCCCCGTGCTTTGGACAACAGTTTACCAAGTCACCTGTGTCATGTTTTTTAGCTTGTGGGTTGAGGGATTACCATGATGCGTCATGAGTACAATGTGAGTGTGTACACATGGTGGAGGGTTCCACGAGAACAAGGACTTGAAAGTGAAGTTTTCTTCCAAGGCTGAGGCATTCATGCCCCATATGCATGTATGTATGTAAGTATGCATGGCTCAAACATTTGTCGTAATCTCTGGGATGTTCATGATGGCAATTTTTGATTTGGACGGCCACAACCATTGATGTGATCTAGTCAGCAGTACAAGAGAATTCTTCTAGTAGTGCTTGATGGAGCTCTTTTAGTCATTTCTGACACTGGGAAGTTGTGATTGTATAAAACTCATGGGCAGCTTTAGAGCTGGTCTTCCACACAAGTTTAACTGTCTCTCTTTGGGTTGCATGAGTCAAATCAACAAGATTGTGATGTAGTTCCCTAAAGTAATTGTGGACATAGTGATCATGGTTGTTTGGATCAAAATTTTCAATGTCCTTAGCTATGAACTCAAGCACTTCAGGGCGACAACACTGTGAGGTACTTATAGATGTGTGAATTTCTTGTTTCAGTTCTCTCTGGTCGAAAGGTGTGGACGGAAAAGCTGTCACTGTAGTAGTATGGCAAGGAGGCTGAAGAGTTCTGGAATGTGCTAATCCTTTCTTCGGAAGGATGAAGTGATGAATGTGTGGTGCATCAGTGGCTGAGAAGAAAACGGGGCTGGATATCTCCTTAAGGATAAAGTACATATCTCGTCCAGGTCTGTGTCAGAAAGATGGACAAGTCAGGTCACTGTAACCTCTGTTTCTCAGTAGAGGTTGAGAAGCTGACTTCATTCTGAAGGACTCAGGTGTTGGGATTCACAGGACCACAGATGTTTTGTCATTTGGTAAAATCTAAACTGGAGATTTAAAGGCTTTTTCCTCTGCATGCTCTTTGTCTTCAAACAAAGAGAGCTAGGTGACACCCATCTCCACAGGAGGTCTCACCTCACACCTCAGTGAGACACAAGTCTCACAACTTGATTGGACAAGACTTTTACAGTGACATGTGACTCTGTGATGTCACAGGCATCTGTACAAGGTCTGCTCCCTCCAAGCCTTTTCTCTCTCTTGCTCCAGCTGTTCAACAGCTGCACACCTCTTCCTGGCTGGGCCTGGAACAGCAGAGGCCCAGACCCCTGCTCCATAGCCCAAACCACTAAAGGGAGGGCAATTGATCATAGACTCTCTTGCAAACACAAGGTTTGCAACTAGCTTTCCAGCAACAAGGAACTAAGTGAGTTAGCACCCAGCCTCATCCTGAGCGACCAGCTTCCTCTGAGTTTCAGCTTTGGAACAAAGGACCCAACAAAGACTGCAGCTGGAATCATCTTCCCAGCCTTCTTCTGCCGGCTAACAAAGCAGCACACCACCAAGTGACTCTTTCCCCCATCCATTCAAGGATCGGTAACGTAACAACTGGGTATAGCTTATCACAGCTTTACAGGCTAAGCAAGACTGTTTAACTTGTTGTATGTGATTTGATGCTGTTTACTGAGTTATTGTTGTGATAGTGTTGCATTTAGGTCATTGATTAGTTGGCTTTGCCAAAGCTAAGTGTTTAGTTTGCTAATACTGTTCACAAACAGATTCTTGCACACAACTAAACAATCTCTGCACTAATCCAGACCATTTGCAACACACGTCACATTGACACAGACTCATTAACAAATAGGCTTTCAACAGAGCTACACCCAAACAGGCATCTCAAAGTTCCCGCTTCTTTTCCTTTGTCTTTGTCCTGACCACACGGTCAGACACACACCTCCCCCGACCTGAAGCTAGCCTTGATTCGGCCATTTTGGTAGTTCTCTGCTGTCAGCCATTTTGTTTTGTAGGCCAAAATGACCTTCTGATTGCTTCAGACAAAGGACTCATCTCTGTACTTGTTTTATTAGATCTTAGTGCGGCGTTTGACACTATTAACCATCAAATTCTACTGCATCACTTAATTGGCCTAAAAGGTTCTGCACTAAGCTGGTTTAAATCTTATTTATCTGGTTGTTTTCAGTTTGTTGACGTTCATAATGAATCATCCTTACATACTAAGGTTTGTTTTGGAGTTCTGCAAGGTTCTGTGCTCGGACCAATCCTATTTACTCTATATATGCTTCCTTTAGGTAACATCATTAGAAATCACTCTATAAATATCCATTGTTATGCGGATGATACACAGTTGTATTTATCGATGAAGCCAGAAGAAAGTAATCAATTAACTAAACTCCATAACTGCCTCAAAGACATAAAAACCTGGATGAGCACCAATTTCCTGATGTTAAATTCAGACAAAACTGAAGTTATTGTTCTTGGCCCCAAACAACTCAGAGACTCTTTATCTGATGACATAGTTTCTCTAGATGGCATTGCTCTGGCCTCTAGCACAACCGTAAGAAACCTCGGAGTAACATTTGATCAAGATTTGTCTTTTAATTCACATTTAAAACAAACCTCATGTACTGCATTTTTTCATCTGCGTAATATTGTGAAAATTAGGCCTTTCCTGACCCGAAAAGATGCAGAAAAATTGGTCCACGCTTTTGTTACCTCAAGGCTGGATTACTGTAACTCTCTATTATCAGGTAGCTCTAGTAAGTCCTTAAAAACTCTCCAGCTAATTCAGAATGCAGCAGCACGTGTACTAACAGGAACTAAGAAAGGAGATCATATTTCTCCTGTTTTAGCTTCTCTGCACTGGCTCCCTGTAAAATCCAGCATTGAATTTAAAATCCTACTGTTAACCTACTGTAAGCTCTAAATGGTCAAGCTCCATCATATCTTAGAGAGCTCATAGTGCCATATTATCCCACCAGAACACTGCACTCTGAGAACGCAGGGTTACTCGTGGTCCCTAAAGTCTCCAAAAGTAGATCAGGAGCCAGAGCCTTCAGCTATCAGGCTCCTCTCCTGTGGAATCATCTTCCTGTTACGGTCCGGGAGGCAGACACCGTCTCCACATTTAAGACTAGACTTAAGACTTTCCACTTTGATAAAGCTTATAGTTAGGGCTGGCTCAGGCTTGCCCTGTACCAGCCCCTAGTTAGGCTGACTTAGGCCTAGTCTGCCGGAGGACCCCCTATAATACACCGGGCACCTTCTCTTCTTCTCTCCTTCTCTCTCTCTCTCTCTCTCTCTCTCTCTCTCTCTCTCTCTCTCTCTCGCATCCCATTACTGCATCTTGCTAACTCGGCCATTCTGGACGTCACTAACTCGGCTTCTTCTCCGGAGCCTTTGTGCTCCACTGTCTCTCAGATTAACTCATATTGCAGCGGTGCCTGGATAGCGTGACATGTGTGGTTGTGCTGCTGCTGTGGTCCTACCAGATGCCTCCTGCTGCTGCTGCCATCATTAGTCATTAGTCATACTTCTACTGTTATTATACAGATATGATTATTGTCACACATGTATACTGCCAGATATTAATATATACATTCAACATGTTGTACCACAATAGCCAGAACTATAACTATAACATTATTACTTTCATTAATGTTGTTGTAAGCTACTGTCATTACCGTCTGTCCTGCATCTCTCTCTCACTCTCTCTCTCTCTCTCTCTCTCTCTCTCTCTCTCTTTCTGTCTCATTGTGTCATACGGATTACTGTTAATTTATTATGCTGATCTGTTCTGTACGACATCTATTGCACGTCTGTCCGTTTTTCCTTATCCACTGTGAGGGTCCAAAGGACAGAGGGATGTTGTATGCTGTAAAGCCCTGTGAGGCAAATTGTGATTTGTGATATTGGGCTTTATAAATAAAATTGATTGAATTGAAATTGAGTTGAGAGAGCATTACTAATCTGAGGGCATGAATTCTAAGCAGTCATGGATTTTGCCTGTATTTATGGAATAAAAGTTGGTCCACCTCAGAACTTGATATACAGCCAACTGTGGAAAATTCAGAAGACTGGTCATAATCTAGAAAGGCACATACGTTCCTCAGTAACAAAGATTTAAACTATTTGCTTTTAGGCAAATGTCGCTTTTTTCATATTATTTTGGCTACCTTTTTTGGGGTGATGGGGAGGTGTTATGAGTGACAGATGAATGTCCTCAACAACTTTATATCTCTGTCATGCTCATATGAGGGAAACCTTCTATTTATTTAGTTATAAAGCACAGGTTGTCTCACAGCCAGGTGGACCTATATACTTACTATGCAAGTTGCGAAGGATATTCGTGCCTGCACTACCACTCCTGCCTGCAGCTCTCCTCAGAGGAATGGCAATATGTCCAGCAGCATCATGAGCTTCACTGTGTGTTATTTTTTTCAGTTCTGTCCGCATGATACCTGTGAGTCAGGTTTTTTAATCTCTCATTCAATACTGAATGTGCTTTGCAACCAGGGACACACCGTCAGCTCTGGGCAGTTTCGCACACACAGTCACCACTGTGACAGCCATATGGAGCTAGAACAGTCTCAAAATGAATAATTGCACAGTGAAATTAATAAATGCACAAAGAATCCCCAAATACATTTGTGAATCCTTTTTTGTGCATTTATTAATTTCTGTGTGCATTTATTCATTTTGAGACTGTTCTAGCTCCATACAGCCACTACATGCGCTGCTAGCTTTATATGTTCAGACTCTCCTCTTTTTTTGCACAAGATATTGATACTGCCACATTGCGTAACAACTGTTCCTGCCTGCTGTCCCAGCATTAGTTTACTATCTGTGAATGTGTGTAGGTGCGCTTGCGGTGCGCATCCGGTCGCCATGAGATAGTTTTACAGTGCATTATCTCACCTGCTCTCTCACAGCAGCAGGTATGTTATGTGAGTGGAGTCTTTCACCCTGACCAGAGGGCTTGGAGCAGTAGAGGAAGTATTTAAAACATTTACTCTAGTAAGGAGAAAAAAAAAAAGAGTAACTAATACCACCCTGTAAAATACTCTGTTATATGTCAAATTCCTGCATTTAGAATATTGCTTAAGTAAAAGTATGTAAGTATAATCAGGAAAATATACTTCGAGTATTACAAGTAAAAGTACTGTAGAAATGTCCCTTGTGACTACTGTGTCATCAATACATGATCCTGACTCATGCATTAATGTAAAAGCAGGATTTTACTGATTTAGCTGGTTGCTGTGGTGCTCATTTTGAACTATTAACTAATGTTTATTGTCAATATGGGTTAATCTGCTGATTACTTTCTCCATTAATCAGTTGATTGATTGGTTTGTAAAAATTCTGGAAATACTGAGAGATAGCGCCACACTTACCCAGAGTCAAAAGTGACACCTTCATAATGTTTGTTTTGTCCAACAAACAGAAATGTTTTTCCATCACAAAATGACTTAGATGATTATCAAAATAGTGGCAAATTTATTTTCAATTTCAATTGACTCATAGTTCCAGCTGTACTACTAAATTTTCATAGGTTTCAAGTGTAAAATCTTATTTTGTCAATCAATGAGTAACTGAAGCTGTCAGATAAATGTAGAGTAGTAGAGGTAGATCGTGGCATGAGATGAAAAGACTCAGATTTTTACTTACAGTACCTGAGTTAAAGTATTTAGTTACATTCCACCACTGGGTGCAGTTTATGTGGGAAAACATGCAGTGGAAATATGGCATAACAAGGCATCAGAGAGAACATGCCATTGGACCATTGGAACTCCATGATTATGACCTTTATGCTAGGAAGCTAACTCTGAGTATAAGGCAGATAACGGACCAGCTACTGCTCCTAAGACTTTCTTGCTCTCGTTCTCCTGGACCACGACCTGCATGCCCACAACAGGAACCTGGAACCAGAGAAGTTAGTGTGCCAAACACAAGGTTTGCAACTAACTTTTCAGCAACAAGGAGAACCAAGTTAAGTTAGCACCCAAACATCTAACTCTGCCAGGACCCCAAGCGACCGGCTTCCTCGGATCTGCACCTTCAGAACAATGACACAGCAAAGACTGCCCCTGGAATCACAGCTCTTTCCAGCCCTCCTCTGCCGGCACACAAAAGCAACACGCCACAAAGCAACTCTTCCCTCCATCCATTCAAGGATTGGTAACAAAACAACTGGGCATAGCATTATTGCAGTTGTACAGGCTAAGCAAGACTGTTTAACCTTGTCAGTTGTGATGTAATGTGAGATTGTTTGCAGTTAGGGCATTGGTTAGTTGGCTTGGCCAAAGCTAAAGGCCCGTTTCCACTGAAGAAGTTCCTGGTACTATTTGGGGGCAGGAACTACTACAGGAACGTCCTCTTGCTCCGGCCTCTCAACCGCCATGTCTCCACTGCCAGAGTGGAGTACGAGGAAGGTTCCTGTAAAGTTACGGGCTCTGGATGTGATGTAATCGTTGCGTGACCATTTACCGGGGCGACGTAGGGAAGCTGTTAGCTGTTAGCCCTTAGCGGTGTCTGTTATAACTCACTAAATGGCCCGTGAAAAGAAATATTTTTTCCAGCGGATGTCTTAGTTACAACATGATTGAGCTAACTGGAGTAGTTTCATGTCGTATCCGACAACGGGAGGCTTTTAACAGATGACGTCATGATGTTAGCTTTGCTGCTGCTGTTAGCTGTCCCTGTCAGCGGCAGCCACTGATGCTTTCTAGACATCGTGATTTCCCAAAACTGAATAAATATCACACATATCAACACAAAACTGCTTTGCTAGCTCAATCATGTTGTAACTAAGATATCCGCTGGAAAAAAATGTTTTTTTCACGGGCCATTTAGTGAGTTTTTTTTTTTACATGGCAGCGGAAGCTATATGAATGAGCTAACCCTCGTCTGCTGAATTTTAAAAATGCCGGCTATCACATCCCTCTTTGAGTATATCCAATCAGCACCAAGTAAATCCCAAGCCCCAGCCAGGAGTCTTTCGGGGCCGTTCTGAGTACCTACTCCGAGGCAGGGACTTCTTTAGCCCCCGTAAAAGTTCCGGAACTCTGTCCTTCGGGGGTGGTTCCTGTGGTGGAGACACGCACCAACGGCCCCGGCCCCGTAAAATTACCCCGAAGTTCCTGCAGTGGAAATGGGCTTTAAGTAGTGTTAGCTTGCTAATGCTTTTCACAGACAGAGTCTTGCATGCAACTCTTTCCTTAGTCTTTGTCCTGACCACACTGTCAGGCAGACCTCCTTCGATCTAAAGCCAGCTTTGATTCGGCCATCTTGTAGTTCGCAGTTGTCAGCCATTTTGTTTGTAGGCCAAACGGCCGTTTGTTTCACATACCCACCTTTGTCTATCTCTCTCTCTCTCTCTCTCTCTCTCTCGCACAACACACACACACACACACACACACACACTCACACACACACGTACACACCCATACTTGTATATAGTTAGATAGTTAGGATTTGTGCGTTTCGTTTGCTTTGCTTTCTTTATGAATAAATATATTTGGAATCATACCTGCTGTCTGTTTAATATCGCACAAGAGTGAATGAACGGTCAACCTCTATTATGTCAAGAACTCCAAGATCCTTCAGCCTTTACTATTAATACATTTGGTGTGGTGTGTTCCCAGTAGTTTAACATCGTTGTGCCATCAGTCAGAGTGGGTATTTCAGACTGGAGGTTTTAGGATGTGTTTTTGCAATGGAAAGAGTCTTAATACCACTGCCTGCAGCAACAGTGTTTTTGTCATTTGTCCTTTTGAGTAGGGGTGGGTGATATATCGATCATACTCGAAGTGTTGAGGCTTGTTCGCCATTCCACATGGGACATATAAAATGACCATATTGAAAACATGGTGTAAAAACTTTCATGCCATTTTTTAAGCCACCGGCATGAAACTTGCTTTGGCGTTTAAGCTGTCTCCCTCTCACAGTCACACACGCGAAAGAAAGACTCACAAACATGATACGTCACACCTCACATAACTCACACTCCTCCACCCATCCAGATCACTTTCTCCCAAGCGAGTGTGCAAGCAGGCGAGATGTGTTTCTCAACTGCAGAGCTCCAGACAGCTACTATATAGTCGTATTTTGCGACCATGCAGCTCCAGCATGACTTGCAAGCATTATGAATATAGGGACTGGAGAGCTGTAAGTTTGTTTTCATGTTACAGTGAATAAATCATCATGTTTAACGGTGCCAATGAACAGTTAAACTTACTGAGATTAATGATAGTGTGAGAAGAGGATTCATGTGTCTCTGTACCTGTAGGGCTCAAGACTGCCACTATTTAGTCATATTTTATGACCATGGCGCACCAGTGTGACTTGCAAATACAATTGATATATAAATTGGAGAGCTGTTAATGTGTTTCCAGATCACAATGAATAAATCCTCATGTTTGAAGGTGCAACAGCAAGAGTTTAACTTAATGCTCATGCGAACAACTGTTGACCGGAGGCATCCAGTTCACAGCAAAAACATCAGCACCTCCAGCCCACACCAGGCTTAAAAGTAAAAGCACCAGTTGTCCTGCTTTGCTTTAATTAATTATAACAATAATGTATTTAACTTTTTTATAACAGCATTTCATTTAAATTTATTATGACAGAATTTTAATTAAAACTTTACTATAACAGTAGTTTATTTAAGTTAATGTAACTTTAGTTTACTCAATAATTTTGTATTTAAGTACTCTACAGTACTTTAGAGAGCAAAGGTGCATATGCATTCTTTTTGCCAGATTAATAAAGCTGCTTGTCACAGAATGGTGTTATTGCCTGCAAAAATATACAACCAGTGAAATGGGAAAACAACCTAAAAACAATTTTAACCCATTTCTAACCTTTTATATGTTTTGGTACTATCACCTGCAGCTATCTCATCTAAAACTGTATGCCTGCTTGAAATCTGTGTGAGGTGCGCACATGCTCACTGCACTTTCTTCCTTTACAACTACAAATTTATGTGTGGGAAAAGGCGTACACAGGGTTTCTGTCTGTATGCATCGTTAATACATTTTATTTTTTATTAATTTACTTGATAGGGATGACGTGAAAATTGTCACATTCATTCATTCATTCATTCATTCAGTCAGTCAGTCAGTCATTCAGTCATTCATTCATTTGCGGAACCGCTTATCCTGTTAGGGGTTGTGCGTGGGCTGGAGTCTATCCCAGACATTGGCTGAGAGGCGGGGTACACCCTGGGCAGGTCGTCAGACTTTTGCAGGGCTAACACATAGAGACACTCACACCTACAGGCAATTTAGAGTCACCAGTTAACCTAACCTGCATGTCTTTGGATGGTAGGAGGAAGCCAGAGCATTTAAATAAAATGCAAATGATGCAGTAGCAAATTTGCAGACCATGTCCCTGGTTAGGCTTTTGAGAAATAAAATACATAACACAATACTCTAATATAGACATAGAGACAAACAATAACACAAACAGACAAACAGACAAATCTGGCACTTGGTGACATCAGTGCTTTTCAGAGCATGTTGATCATCCAGCCTTTTCTCATTCCAAAGTCATCAAATTCTGAAGGTTTTTCAGTGATTTTGATATCAGACACCTAACGTCAAAAGCCACCTTTCGTGGTATGCCACCAGGTGGCATCAGTTTGTAAGGTGGTCAGATGTAACCTTTCACTGTGTTATGATACGCCACCAGTCAGCTGGATGGCACCTGTTGCAGCAGTATGGTACGCTGCTGGACAGTGTCAGATTAAAACTCTGCTGGTAATGATGTATTATCAAGAGCTGGAAGGGTGGTGGATGGGTCCAGCAAACACTGGGCTTTCACCTGGGAGCCCATAGTTCACTTCCTGTATAAATGCGTCCAGTACAGACTCCTCCTCCTCATCACCTAAAAGCCCTCAAGAACCTTGCCCCCTCTTATCTCACTGACCTCCTCCACCGCCGTTCCCCCACCCGCCAACTTCGCACTACAGACTCCAACCTCCTGATCCCCATCACTAGACCACGCACCGAACCTTGGGAAACCCACTCAACACCAGAAATCTAGACTCCCTACAGACTAGGGCCCGACCGATTTATCGGCCGGCCGATTATAGTCATTAGAGAATAATCGGCGTCAATCGGCCAAAAGTTGGCCGATTGACGCCGATGTTAACACTTATATTTTCATCACTAATAAAATGCAGAGAATATGGTGTTTTACTTAGAAATGATGTCCTTGTGTTACTTTTTGCACTATAACCTACCTCAGTTAAATTGGCAATAATAAGAACTCTGGTACTGTGAACATACATGTGAATGTCTTAATTTATATAGACTTTGCATGATTATTTTATTTCCCAGAGGTTTACTGCCTTTTTGCACATCATATTTTTGATTTATTTTGTGTTCAAATTGTTCATATGCTGCTTGTTCCACATAATTTCTGATAATAAAAGTATTTGAAAAGAGTCTAATGTTCTTCCTTCAATTTATATCTTTATAACGAGTGTTTGAACTATATTTAAGCCATCAAAAGCAGGTATTTTGGGGTTTTTTGAAGTGAAAAACGTAAAAATTTAATCAGCCAGTATATCGGATATCAGATTTTTTTATTCCATAATATCGGAATCGGCATCGGCCCCAAAAAATCCATATCGGTCAGGCCCTACTACTTTCAAGTCACTGTTAAAAACCCATCTGTTCAAACTGGCATTTCGCTAATTTCCAACAGTCATTTTTCATTTTTATTTTATTATCATTGTTATTTTTCAGCACTGTGAAGCATCGTTGAGTCTCCTGAAAAGCGCTATATAAATCTGATGCATTGTTATTATTATTATTGTTAATGTAGAGCCAAACCATGATGTTTTTTCTAAACTTAACCATGTGCTTTTGTTACCTAAACCTAACCACATGAACCACAGTTTAGCATTTGATATGGTAGATCACAGTAAACTGCCTTGAAAATTATGTTGTAATTAAGTACAGTGCTCTTGCCTGGTTTCCCTTCCTCTTTAATATCCTGATTCTGACGAATCCACTGACTTAGCGGCTCAATTAAAAATGGCAAACAAGAGAGGAGAAACCACGCATCCTTGCCTGCAGCCCTGCTGTAGGGTAAAGGGGGCTATGATGTCCCCGTTTACTTTTAATCTGGCTGTTGGTTTGTTATATAGTGTTTGAATAATCTTTATAACATCGTCACGAAAACCGAATTTATGCAAAACTTTGTACAGAAATTTCCAGCTAACTGAGTCAAAAGCTTTTTGGGCATCTAGGCTGAGAAGGGCTGATTCTATCTTATTTTCTGTGACTTTTCATATTATGTGTAATGTTCTTCTAATGCTGTCCTGCGTCTGTCTCTGCTTAATAAAGCATAATAATAAAGCCTCTTGGGAGGCATTTCTCAAGTCTCCTTGCTATAATAGATGTAAAAATTCGATAATCCACATTCAAAACACTTATGGGTCTCAAATTATCACACTCTTGTCTGTTTTTACCCTCCTTAGGAAGGAGAGAAATAACTGCCTCTCTCCATGAGGGGGGCATTTCTAGTTTTACAAGTATCCAGTTGTAGACTCTCATTAATATACTTAACTTATCCCTAAGTTTCTTGTACCATTCAGTGGTGAAACCGTCCGTGCCAGGAGAGCTGCCCGCTTTCAGCCTTTTGATGGCTATATTAATTTCTTCAAGTGTCACCTCAGCGCAGAGAATATCATTCTGAATTTCAGTAACTGCTGGCAGATGGAAGGAGTTTAAGAAGGTGTCTATCTGTGAATCATTATCTACCTGTTGTTGAGTGTATAATTTTTGATAGAAAGACACCAGACACAGTTGAATCCTATCTTGTTCATGTTCAGTCTCCTTTGTCTCAGGGTTTTTTATTTTATAAAGGGCGCTATCTGCTTATTTTTTTAAGTTTATAAGCTAATAATTTAGATGCTTTGCCTCCAGCCTCCCAATATTTCTGTTTAAGACCAATTTATTTTGTATTTCTTGAGTGTATATTAGATCGATCTCATTTTTAATTACTTTAATTTCTGTTTCGCAGTTTGTGTCCATGTAATCCTTATGTTCTCTTTGTAGTTGCTTTAGTTTTAACTGTAATTTGCCAAGTTTTTCCTGTTTTAATTTTTTGAGGTGGGCTGTGCGTGCAATAATATTTCCCCTCATGACTGCCTTAAAGGCATCCCATAGCATGGGCGGCTCCACCTCTCCTGTATCATTTAACTCCAAATAGGTTGTGATTTCCTTTTCTAGTGCTTCTTTGATTTCAATCAATCAATCAATCAATCAATTTTATTTATAAAGCCCAATATCACAAATCACAATTTGCCTCACAGGGCTTTACAGCATACGACATCCCTCTGTCCTTATGACCCTCACAGCGGATAAGGAAAAACTCCCCAAAAAAAACCCTTTAACGGGAAAAAAAATGGTAGAAACCTCAGGAAGAGCAACTGAGGAGGGATCCCTCTTCCAGGACGGACAGACGTGCAATAGATGTCGTACAGAACAGATCAGCATAATAAATTAACAGTAATCCGCATGACACAATGAGACAGAGAGAGAGAGAGAGAGACAGAGAGAGAGAGAGAGAGAGATGCAGGTAATGACAGTAGCTTACAACAACATTAATAAAAGTAATAATATTATAGTTATAGTTCTGGCTCCTGTGGTACAATATGTTGAAAGTATGTATTAATATCTGGCAGTATACATGTGTGACAATAGTCATATGTGTATAATAACAGTAGAAGTATGACTAATGACTAATGATGGCAGCAGCAGCAGGAGGCATCTGGCAGGACCACGGCAGCAGCACAACCACACACGTCACGCTGTCCAGGCACCGCTGCGATATGAGTTAATCTGAGAGACAGTGGAGCACAAAGGCTCCGGAGAAGAAGCCGAGTTAGTGACATCCAGAATGGCCGAGTTAGCAAGATGCAGTAATAGAATACGAGAGAGAGAGAGATAGAAAGAAGGAGAGAAGGTGCCCGGTGTATTATAGGGGCGTCCTCCGGCAGACTAGGCCTAAGTCAGCCTAACTAGGGGCTGTTACAGGGCAAGTGTGAGCCAGCCCTAACTATAAGCTTTATCAAAGAGGAAAGTCTTAAGTCTAGTCTTAAATGTGGAGACGGTGTCTGCCTCCCGGACCGTAACAGGAAGATGATTCCACAGGAGAGGAGCCTGATAGCTGAAGGCTCTGGCTTGCAGACTATTAAGTATGCTTGAGTTAAACTTCCATAATGTGCACCTGGGTTTTTGGTTTATATTAACTGTAAGATGTAGAGGACTATGATCTGAAATGTCAATGTTTGCAGTATCGCAACTGATAATTCTATGCCTTTCCGTATTGTACATTTAAAAAGTAGTCAATTCATGTATAAACAGAATGGGGATGAGAGTAATGTGTATAATCCCGACCTACTGGATAGAGGTCTCTCCAAACATCAATAATCCCCACTTCCTGCATAATGAGATTTATTATTTTATTTATCGCAGTTTGTCTGATATGTGGTTTTGAAGAGTCCAGTTTATCATTCAATCTTCTATCATAATTCCTTCAGCCTCTGATGTCATGATGTCAAATATTTGGCTATAAAAGCTCCAGTCACTATTTGGGGGTGCGTACACATTCAACACCGTGATCATAGTTCCCTCCAGTTTCCCTTTAATTAGCACATACCTTCCTTCCTTGTCTTTTTGTTCTAATATGTGTTCATAGGTGAGGGCCTTACTTATTAGGATTGCTACCCCCCTCTTGTTGCCAGAGCCATGTGATGATGAATAAACATGTTTAAACCCCAGTCTCCCTAGTTTTGCGTGTTAAGTTTTATTTAGATGGGTTTCCTGTAGGAGCACAATATGTGTTTTCTCTTTTTTTAATTTAGACAGTATTTTCCCCCTTTTTACTGGATTATGTACCCCATTTACATTAGGTCAATTTTATCCCTCGCATATTTTTTGTTTTCCCTCTTTAGATCTTGTGTGATTGCCTCATGTCTTAAACCCTTTAATGTTAGCCATTCCTCCACTTTACAAAGAACAATGAACTCAAAAAGAAGCAGTGAACAAAAAGCATTTCAAACACTGATTCCTGAATCTTCCAAACATCAGGTCCGAACAGTGATCTTGATAGAGTCAGTAGAGTCCAGCTCTGAGGGTAAGCCTTTGACAAAAGCAAAGGGCCCTCACTAATATTGCTGGTGGCAATGAGGAACAGTTCTTTGTATGTTTCAGCTTCCCTCGCTCTCACCCATGTTTCTCAAGTTTTAATTTATTCCTCTCTTAAGTACTCTCTTAAGTCAGATATTGTAACTATTACACTTATGTTGGAGTAACCATAACTAATCGAGTAACATCACCCCAGATAGTTCTTAAATGTCACCCCTCACTCAGGTTCACTCACTCCCTTTTAGTCCTCCGTCGCGTCACCCTTCTGCAAAGCCTCCACATGATGTATGAGACTGCGGGTCAGGTTCCTTCCTCTGCGCAGCTGTAACCCTCTCTGCCAGGTGCAGTTCTTTATCCAGTTGTTCCCCCTCTGAAATAGTTGTCTTAATTCCCAACGGCAGTAGTCCCTCCACTGCTTCCCACACCGAGTTATACGTCTTGATGCCCTCCCTGAGGTGGACCTTCAGTTTAGCTGGGTAGGGAGTTTGAAACTTTATGTTTCTCTCCTTCAGTTGTTTTTTAATATCTGCATACTCACGTCTTTTCTTTTGCAATGCCGGTGAGTAATCATGATCCATGTAGATCCTTTTTCCGTTATGTTGCAGATTTTTCATGCTCCAGGCTTTCGCTAGCACTTGTTGTTTATGTTGATAGTTAACAAATCTCATGACCAGCGACCTTGGTGGGGCAGTCTCGTCTGCTGGCCTCTGTTGGAGGGACCTGTGGGCTCGTTCCAGCTGGATGGGGAAATCCGGCAATAAGTCCAGCAACTCCCTCAAGAAAGTCTCAGTCCAATGCACCATATCCCCCGACTCCAATCCTTCAGTAACACCGTAGACTCGCAGGTTGTTTCTCCTTGTGTAGTTTTCTAACTCCTCACAACGCTCCTCCAGCTGCCTCTCGCGTCGTAGCAGGTAGCCGAGTAGGCGAGAGCCCCGGGCGGACTCCTCCTCCACCTGGTTAATGCGGTTCTCCGTGTACGTCAACCGTTCTCCCATTTTCTCGACAGACTGTTCCAGGGAGCTTATAGCCGATGTTATCGCCCCCCAACTTCTCGTTATCCTCCCGTCTGAATGTTTTAAGTTCAGCGAGTATTGTTGCGGTTATGCTGTCTTCATGCTCCATCATCGATTCGGGGCTAGCTTTAGCATTAACGTTAGCCTCCTTCGGCTTAACCTGCTGGAAGAAGTTGGACAGCGTATCTTTTTTCCCGTCGGAGGCTTTAGTTTTTTCTCTCTGGTTTCTACTCATTCTGACGTTCAGAATCACTCTTGTTTCATTCTTGAATCAAAAGTTCTAGAGAGGACCACTTAAGTGGCCTACTTAGCCTATGTTCAATGTTTTGATTGCTGTTTTTATCTTGATGGTGTATACTATTTAATTTGTCTCATCAAGCACTTTGTAACTGTGTTTTGAAAAGTGCTATACAAATAAAGTTTATTATTATTATTATTATTATTATTAACACAAGAGGAAACATTTGTATTGCTCACGGCCAATGCAAAAGGTTTATATTGACTGTACCTGCAAAGAACTATCACTGTTAACTTTAAACTATTTGATTTTTACCAAATCATGTTGGTAATAATAAGATATGTCGAACACTAGTGGTCCGATTGCTGTTACATTTGATAAGCACCACAAAGCCTCAGCAAAGTGTTCAGTTTGTATTCAGAACTGTTCTTTCTTCACATTTTGTGGAACTGAACCCCTTGTCATTGTCATAATGATGGATCTGCAGTTTTCGGGGCAGTAAAAGAACTTGCAGTCATGGTGTTATTGCTGTGTTGCTGCAAACAGACTGCCTGGTAACTAACCATCATTTTTCATTTCTGTAAAGTGCCAGTGTTTAACTGTGATGACTGCAGCCAAGGCTTGTTGTTTTTGTCTCTGGTTCTTAATCAGGATCTTCCCTCTCTTTTTGTGATGAAACGAGAAAGAGAAGGCAGCTGCAGGGAGAGCTGCAAACTTTAAGACCTTGGGGTATTTGCCTGAGTGACAGACCTCACCACAGGGTTGTTGTTGAGAGCCTGCTCCCTGTTCACTTACGCAAGAACTGGACACTGCTGCCATTTGAACTTCTCAGTGACTCTGGCCAAGGAGCATTGTGTAACAACAGGGAGAGAAAGAGAGCGATTGAGTGAGAGAGTTAAAAGAATAACAAGCTCTCCTCCAGCACTTTCGGTATTGTTTACAGCAACGGCACAAGTCCTGTGTAAGATGATAGACTTAACAGGAGTGCAGGAGGAAGGGGAGGAGGGTGTTTGCTGCAAGGGCTGTGGCTGGGCTGTGGTGCAGCTCACATAATGGATGAGAGTTTGGACAGTGTTTCTGGTTGTGCTGGTCCTCAGCCTTGGGTTATGGTTATGGTTATGGTTATGGTTATGGTCGAACAGAGCAGTGGCGGTTCCAGACCAGTTTCAATGGGGGGCCAAGCTATAGGGCCAGTCCTTTTGATACAGGGGCACATACAAGTAGGGTCAAATATCTAAGTCTGAACAATAAGATATATATATATATATATATATGTATATATGTATGTATATATATATATATATATATATATATATATATATATATACAGTGGTGTGAAAAAGTGTTTGCCCCCTTCCTGATTTCTTACTTTTTTGCATGTTTTCCACACTTAAATGTTTCAGATCATCAAACAAATTTAAACATTAGTCAAAGATAACACAAGTAAACACAAAATGCAGTTTTTAAATGAAAGGTTTTATTAATGAGGAAGAAAAAAATCCAAAGCTACATGGCCCTGTGTGAAAAAGTGTTTGCCCCCCAGCTCCTGTTAAAACATAACTGTGGTTGATCACACCTGAGTTCAATTTCTGTAGCCACACCCAGGCCTGATTACTGCACACCTGTTCCCAATCTAGAAATCACTTAAACAGGACCTACCTGATAAAGTGAAGTAGACCAAAAGATCCTCAAAAGCTACAGACATCATGCCGAGATCCAAAGAAATTCAGGAACAAATGAGAAAAAAAGTAATTGAAATCTACCAGTCTGGAAAAGGTTATAAAGCCATTTCTAAAGCTTTGGGACTCCAGCGAACCACAGTGAGAGCCATTATCCACAAATGGTGAAAACACGGAACAGTGGTGAACTTTCCCAGGAGTGGCCGGCCGACCAAAATTACCCCAAGAGCGCAGCAACGACTCAAGGAGAATGTCCGGCCATCTGTTCATGACCTCAAGCTGAAGCGAACTTGGGTTCTACAGCAGGACAATGATCCAAAACACACCAGCAAGTCCACCTCTGAATGGCTGAAGAAAAACAAAATGAAGACTTTGGAGTGGCCTAGTCAAAGTCCTGACCTGAATCCTATTGAGATGCTGTGACATGACCTTAAAAAGGGGGTTCATGCTCGAAAACCCTCCAATGTGGCTGAATTACAACAATTCTGCAAAGATGAGTGGGCCAAAATTCCTCCACAGCGTTGTAAAAGACTCATTGCAAGTTATCACAAACGCTTGATTGCAGTAGTTGCTGCTAAGGGTGGCCCAACCAGTTATTAGGTTTAGGAGGCAAACACTTTTTCACACAGGGCCATGTAGCTTTGGATTTTTTTCTTCCTCATTAATAAAACCCTTCATTTAAAAACTGCATTTTGTGTTTACTTGTGTTATCTTTGACTAATGTTTAAATTTGTTTGATGATCTGAAACATTTAAGTGTGGAAAACAGGCAAAAAAGTAAGAAATCAGGAAGGGGGCAAACATTTTTTCACACCACTGTGTGTGTGTGTGTGTGTGTGTGTGTGTGTGTGTGTGTGTGTGTATATATATATATATATATATATATATATATATATATATATATATATATATATATATATATATATATATATATATATCTCTTTCTCGTTTCATCACAAAAAGAGAGGGAAGATCCTGATTAAGAACCAGAGACAAAAACAACAAGCCTTGGCTGCAGTCATCACAGTTAAACACTGGCACTTTACAGAAATGAAAAATGATGGTTAGTTATCAGGCAGTCTGTTTGCAGCAACACAGCAATAACACCATGACTGCAAGTTCTTTTACTGCCCTGAAAACTATATATATATATATATATATGTATATGTATATATATGTATATATATATATATATATATATATATATATATATATATATATATATATATATATGTATATATATATATATATATATATATGTATATATATATATATATATATATATATATATATATATATATATGTATATATATGTATATGTATATATATGTATATATATATATATATGTATATGTGTGTGTATATGTATATATTTGATTTAAAGGCATCGATCTGGTGAATTCTGAGAGCCAAGTTATGATGGCAGAATATGCCTAGATTTCAACATATTTGTGCTTTTTATGTGTGAAAAATGTTCTATTTTTACTGATAAAAACACTAGTGGTATGTTTTGGTGAAGGGTTTCACTTAAAATACAGCTAACGATTAGTGGTTAAACATTTCAGTTTCAGTTAATATTCTTTTAAAATTCTCTCACTCACACTCTCAAACACAGTTACAGATACGCAAAACAATACAAAATACGCAATACGAAATAAAAACAAAAGGTAAGACTCAAATCAATTACACACAAAGACACAAATTGCTTTGGCTTTCCTCCTTCCCTCCTCCTTCCCTCACCCTCTCTCCCTCACAATTTGCAAGTACGGCACCCTGAATCAGAGCATTTAATTTTACGCGGCTTTGAAAAGAAGATTTCAAAAGCCCTCTGGTAGTTGAATGCCTCTGCCTCTGTGGCGTGTGCGATCCAGCCGAGGCATGGGTGCTGGAGCTAATAACGGCCATTCAAGTCAATGTAAGCTGCTCCACCAGCCGCAGCCTAGAAGTGGCTCGGCGCTCCGCTCCGCTAAAACTATGCGCCGGGTCTATTTCTGACAGACACCGTGCGACAGTGCTTCAATTTGCACAGACCAAATGAGTCAAACAGGAAGTCAGGTGCAGAGAGAACGAGAATATCCGGTCAATTTTCAAAATAAAACACCCATGAAAACTCAGGGTTGTCTTAAATAAAGCCACACAATTCTCTACTGATGTTTTACGGGCGTTCTGCTCTATCAACTCAAGCTCACGCTAGCGCTAGGAGAGCGACATCTGTGGTGAGGCTGGGGAGGGTGAGAGGGAGGGAGGAGGGAGGAGCTCCAGCTCAGTAGGCGCTCCAGCCGGTGCGCTACAGAGTGATGTTCATTTACTGGAGGCATTTTATATCTGGCCATTTTTTGGAGACTATGGCGGGGCAAATTAGTCAATGTATGGGAAACACTGTATATATACATTAGAAAACTCTTTACTCGTACTTTAAGTGGTCTGACCGGCAACCTGTTGAGACGATTTAGTTCCGCGTTGCCCCTCCGAGTCTTCGGCAGGGGGACTTAGAGAGAGTTACGGGGGCACTGGCCCCTGCTGGCCCCCCCTAAAACTGCCATTGGAACCGAGCCTGCTGGAGCTTTGGTCACGAAGGTGTGTGTCATTCACTGAGTAATGAGGTAATGATTGTCTGCCCTACAGTCACTCTCTCTGTTCACACAACACTGTGTGCGTGTGTGTGTGTGTGTGTGTGTGTGTGAGCTTCTTTGCAGCAGCATTTATATTTGAAGCATTGTCAATAGGGGTGTAACAGTTCACAAAATTCACCGTTCAGTTTGATATGATACATGGTGTCATAGTATGTTAAGTTTTCGATACAGCAAAAAAAGTAGAAATATCAGAGAAATTTCCCTAATTTTTAAAATTGTAAATGTGAGAACTAACATAATTTGACCTTTTTTTCTTTTTTTTGTACAAAGCTGGAATTACAGTCTGACTGAAATGGGCTTGTTACTATGGAAGCGAATCATGACTAATATTTAAATTAAAATGTATTTGCAGAAATGCTTTTTCATTTTAAGATTGTGGCTGCATTATTTGACTCATAAATAAAATTCATCATCAATCATCCTATTTGCATTTTAATTTTCTTCTTCAAGACTGCTCATTCTTTTACTTAATTAAAATGAAAACGAAAAAGTCATTTGAGATTTAATTTTCAAAATATGCCCCAGCAAATAGATACCAAAATTCAATATGAAATGTAAAATTTGAAAATTAAAATGCATTTACAGAAATGCTTTTTCATTTTAAGAATGTGGCTGCATTATTTGACTCATAAATAAAATTCATCATCAATCATCCTATTTGCATTTTAATTTTCTTCTTCAAGACTGCTCATTCTTTTACTTAATTAAAATGAAAAAGAAAAAGTCATTTGAGATTTAATTTTCAAAATATGCCCCAGCAAATAGATACCAAAATTCAATAAGAAATGTAAAATTTGAAAATTAAAATGCATTTACAGAAATTCATTTTAAGAATGTGGCTGCATTATTTCACTCATAAATAAAATGAATAATCAATCAACCTATTGCATTTGCATTTTCTTCTTCAAGACTGGACATTTTATGCCATAATCAAAAAGAAAACATTGACAAAGACAAAGACATTGCTATTTCATTTTCGTGGTCTGCCCTGCAAAATAGTGACCATAATTCGAAAATGATTTGGCAATCTGAGCGGCGCAGGAGAGTGACGTCAGGAGCCGCTCTTCTTCAGTTGACCATGGTGCTACCCATCTAATACAGTAGGGGGCGGTGTGCACATTTGATATATGGATGCATCACAGATCATGGCGCTGCCTGAGATTGTGCTTTCTAAACATCGTAATTTCCCAAAACTGAATAAATACCACACATAGCAACACAAAACTGCTTTGCTAGCTCAATCATGTTGTAACTAAGATATCTGCTGGAAAAAAATAATTTTTTCATGGACTGTTCATTGAGGATACGGAGTTAATACGTCTGCTGACTTGACAGTCATTTAAACTGGTAGCAGCTTATACTTGTACTTATAGCTTATACTTTGTAGACATCGTGATTTCCCAAAACTGAATAAATACCACACAGTCCAGCAACCTTTCCGGGGGAAACCCTGTGATATTGACACGTTAAATAATTTTCATACATACAAAGCTGCCTAATATAATTTAGATCTGCCCTGTAAAAGTGTGTGTATAGCACACTGAATGAGTGTTAGGTGTGAAGAGGACCTTACAAGTGAGCGCATTGTGTTTTCTTATGACAAGCGGTAATAACATCTTCACACCAAACACTCATTCAATGTTCTATACACACACTTTTACAGGGCAGATCTAAATTATATTAGCCTAAATATTTAAGATGATTACTTATGTATGCAATGATTTATTGATATTAAATATATATAGATAATATAGATAAACATACAGTCCAACAATTCCTTTGATCAATGGATATTTTTTTGCTTAACAATTTAATGCAGAACAGCAAGATGGCATGGTGCAATTTAATTTCTATCATGATCAAGATCATGCTGAAAGCTGAATAAATAGTAGTGTAAATATATCTATGAAACGTATACAAGTTTACAAGGGTCTTTGTTGACTGCAGCTTGTTAGCTATGGCCTCCAGGCTTATTACACACTGATGTCAATAGGTACTCCATATAATATCAGTTAATCTTAGCTGTGCATAATTTATTAATTTCACGAGCAGATTCAATATTCGACAACCATATTGTATGGGTTAGAATCAAACCAAGGCAGTATGTATGAAAATTATTTAACGTGTCAATGTCACAGGGTTTCCTCCGGAAAAGTTGCTGGACTATTATTTAGTTTTGGGAAATCACAATGTCTACAAAGTATAAGCTCAAGCTGAGTGTATCGGCAATCCAACTACAAAAATGCCAGTTGAGGGAATCCAAAGCCATTTTTAACTCATGTTGGTGTGCAAACACGAGGTCCTCCATGGTACGCTTTGAACACTTTATTGACTTACAAAAACCTTAAAAACACCTACAAAAAGCCGAGTGTAAAAAAGACTTAAAACGAGATGTGCAATAGGACAAAAATACTACAATTATAACGAAAACCCATTCACTCCACACACACAGACATGGTTGAAAAACTGTGTGGCCTCCCCTGATTCTCATTCCATAACACTGATCAACTGTGACTCCCCAATCTAACCTACATGTGACTGATCACCACCAAGCCCACAGCTGTGCAGGTAACCCGTAGCAACCCTAGTGCCTACTAACACTGACACGGCACCTGCTACCAGTTTAAATGACTGTCAAGTCAGCGGACGTATTAACTCCGTATCCTCAATGAACAGTCCGTGAAAAAATGATTTTTTCCAGCAGATATCTTAGTTACAACATGATTGAGCTAGCAAAGCAGTTTTGTGTTGCTATGTGTGGTATTTATTCAGTTTTGGGAAATTACGATGTTTAGAAGGCACAATCTCAGGGAGCGCCATGATCTGTGATGCATCCATATATCAAATGTGCACACCGCCCCCTACTGTATTAGATGGGTAGCACCATGGTCAACTGAAGAAGAGCGGCTCCTGACGTCACTCTCCTGCGCCGCTCAGATTGCCAAATCATTTTCGAATTATGGTCACTATTTTGCAGGGCAGACCACGAAAATGAAATAGCAATGTCTTCTTTGTTTTCTTTTTGATTATGGCATAAAATGTGCAGTCTTGAAGAAGAAAATGAAAATGCAATAGGATGATTGATTATTCATTTTATTTATGAGTGAAATAATGCAGCCACATTCTTAAAATGAAAAAGCATTTCTGTAAATGCATTTTAATTTTCAAATTTTACATTTCAAATTGAATTTTGGTATCTATTTGCTGGGGCATATTTTGAAAATTAAATCTCAAATGACTTTTTCTTTTTCATTTTAATTAAGTAAAAGAATGAGCAGTCTTGAAGAAGAAAATTAAAATGCAAATAGGATGATTGATGATGAATTTTATTTATGAGTCAAATAATGCAGCCACAACCTTAAAATGAAAATGCATTTCTGCAAATACATTTTAATTTAAATATTAGTCACGATTCGCTTCCATATGTTACAGTCCTGGTAAAGCAAAATCAGTGATTTCTTTCTGAACACATACATATTAGAAAATACTTGTTGAAAACGTGAGAAGACTGGAAACAGTGTAGTACAGAAGTACAGTTAGACTGTTTAACTGTTTCTCATCATTTCTGTGTTCAGTTTTTTTTGGGGTGGGCCTAGAGCCTGTGTACAGGAGCCATTCTTAACAGGATCCCTTCCCTACTATATAAAAATACGTTACTACTAACATTAAGCCCCTTTCCACCAAACGCTTTCGGTATAGCACCTTTGGAAACAAAAGTAACCCTTCATACATTGTACTTTACATCTGTTCAGCGTTTGCACTGCAAACAGTACTCTTAAATGTGGGCGGGGTTGTTGTCACTCACTGCTCTGTCCAGCTCTCACTCTTCATGCCAACATTTTCAGAACAAAATAGAACAGACTGCAGTGAAAATCTCTCTCCACGGTTCATTAAAAAATTGTGGGTTTATGCATTTAGTCCTTCTCAGGCAAGAGCAGGGGTTTAGTGTTGCCGGAGCACACAGGATTGATGCTCCATCAAATCTTGCATTGAGTAACATTACAAGGTAATGTTACTCAATGCACATTTTTTTTTCTCAGTCTACAGCTGCTGCGAGAGGCAGCAAAACATCCTTTCATTTTCTAGTTATAGTTTACTTATCACTATGAACCATGCAACAGTATGAACAGTGGTTATATAAGCTTCAGAACCAGCCACAACTCAGCCCTGAGCAGAGTGACTGTTCACTACTGGACAATCAACGGGCTGCAGTGTTTGTAGCTCCACTTTTTAGTACCAGATGAGTGTGCTAGGTACCCAAACAGAGGGATGACCAAAAATGGGGACGGTACGGTACAATTCTACCAGTACCATCCACAACTTTTCACAGTGGAAACAAAAAAAAAAAGCGTATCGAACTGAACTGAACCGGACTGCTTGGTGGAAATGGGGCCATAGAGCTCATAGAATCAGTGTTGTTTCTTTTGCCCACTGTGTGTGAGCGGCAAGTTTGCTACATCCCACGAGCTCTCTGTTCTCTTTTAGTCTAATAAATACATGAATAAATATCTCTTTTAAATTCCACATTAATATAAACACAAGCTTAACAGCTGTCACTAATGTATCTTTCAGTCTTTCTGCCTGAATCAACTACCTGGCCCGCCAGCAGTTATTGCTCATTGTTGTGGGTGTGTGCTTTGTACTAATGTTAGCTGCTATTAGCTGCCGAATGAGAGGCTATAGCCATACAAAGTGGCTCTCTTTCCCTGATATGGGGAGTTTGTGTTGTGCAATCATGTGTGCTGCTGTCTTAGCCACTAAAGAGAGTCTGTCCCTGCACAGCGGCTTGTACGTCTGCTTGAGGGTCATGTAAGTTACTGTGCAACTGGGTTAGCTGCTAAGGTGAGTCTGTAGCTGTGCGATGGCTCGATCTTTGGCTCGATGTGTTTTCAGCCACCACTCTCTCTCGTCATCGCCCTAATAACTCACAACAAAACCAAAGTGGCTCCAAACACCAGACCTGTAGGCTATTGCAGGAGGGTGATGGAGGCTGACTTCTCGTCTTCTGATTGACACCTCATTTAGGCCAAAAGGAGCCTTCCAAGGCTGATGATATGGCCTCAATAGAACAACCAGGACCTGCGCTGAAGAGATATACATTACTGACATATCTGGGGTTAAAGCCATTTAATTGACTCACAATACTGCAAAAGCCTGGTAGTCAATGACACTCTGACCTCTAGCGCACTTTTCAATGGGTTACTGGCACCACAGACTATTATAAATGTATACAAATAATAGAAATGATAAACAAATGGCTCTTATGTTGTCTTAGGGAAAAAAACAGTCTTTCTCGCCACTTAAAGGGATAGTGCACCCAAACATGAAAATTCACCCATTATCTACTCACCCTCATGCTGATGGAGGATCAGGTGAAATTTTAGAGTCCTCGCAACACTTGCAGAGATCCAGGGGGAGAGGAGGTAGCAGGTAGCATGAGGATAAAAACAGAGTTCAAATGACATTTTTCCAAACAACTTTTTATGTCGGGGCTTCAGGACACTTAGATCACTATGGACAAGCAGTATGAAGATATTTTGTGGTTTCAATTATGTGTTTTTGGACATTTGAATCTGGGGCGCCATAAGCCTCCATTAGGTGGAGTTTTGTTGCTACCTCCTCTCCTCTTGGATCTCCGCAAGTGTTGTGAAGACTCCATTGGCATGAGGGTGAGTAGATAATGGGTGAATTTTCATGTTTGGGTGCTCCATCCCTTGAAGCTTTTCTAGAAGTGCAATGAGCATTCAATGCAATGAGCCATAAACAGACATCTCTGTCTGTGGTGATAAGTTTTTCACACATCGTTTTACCATCCTTTTTTTTTTTTTTGAAAAGCACCCGGACAAAAAATGTGTAAAATGTTTATTTTCTGTGATACTGTTATCTTCTCTGAATTTGGACTACATAAGGTTTCTTGGTATGGACCCATTATGTTTTCCAGCTAGTAGGTCTCAGTTCTAATCATCTGCAGCATCTTCTTTTCAAGACCATATTCAGGCCAGCATTAAAAAAACCTTTAATTTCAGTGTGTTGAAACTTCTATAACTCTGTGAAAGAAGCACTTACACTGATTCTGTGGGGGGAAAAAACTTAAGTGTTACCTTTCAAGTGGGATCATGCATGTACATGTATTAAAAACTGAACAAGAACAGCTTTCCATGCAATTTGTGTATACCTTGGATAGTAATTTAAGGTGAATTCAGGTGAATTTTACATGACTTAAATTACTGTTTTAATTGTATTTAAATATCCTTTTATAATGTGTTTCTTTTGCACTCTGTCTTATTGTTTTTGATGTATTATGAAAAGCACTTTGAATTGCCTTAGTGGTGAAATGGGCCTCATACATAACCTTGCCTTTTCTTGCTGTAATGGAATTGTTTTTGTTCCAGTTGATTAACTGATGATGTTGAACTCATTATGGAGACAGCTTTGAACAGTTCAAATACATAGTGATCATGATTTAGTAGGACCTTTGTCGCACCTGTGGATGGTTTTCATTTTGCTCCGTTAAAACATTGTTCTGACTTAGTGCACGTAATGAGAGCAGTAACATATCTTAGTTGTATTTTTGGATTTGTACAGCTGTTTGCCAAAGCTGCAAATCCCCTACTTCCATCTTTCATCCATATGTGCACAGGGTATTTGCATGTGCATCCCTCTACATCTATATATGCTTCTGTGTGTTGCTATTTAAATTCATGCCTGAATAACCTCAGTCACATAGTGTATAAAGAGCATATATTTGTGTTGTGTATGTGTGTGTTTAACTGTCGCTGGGAATTGAGCCTGTGGAGACTGACAGGCCGTGGTGGAGGGGCCTTCAAAGTATTTTTAGTTCCCAGGGATTATCTGCAGAGTTGTTTTCAATTTACTATTGGCAGGTGAGTGGCTGGGTGGAGGTGTCTGCAGGGAAACAAACAGGCGGGAGCTCACATTACCTCACTACAGATGCCTTTCTTTTCCTCTCCTGCTCTCAGTCTCTCATCGTATTCTCAACCTTTTCTTTTACTCTCTTGCTCCCGACACCTCCTTCCCATCCTTCCCCTCCTTCTGTGCTCTCATCTTCTTGCTGTTTCCTTCATTTCCTCTTGGCTGCTGTTTCTGTAGCTGTATGTTTCTATTGCACTCTTTATCGTTCTTTCATACCTCTTCTTTGCTTTGTCACCATTGCTCTCTCAATTTGTTTGGTTTCCTTTTCCATTAATCACTTCTATAAGATGGACAACAATCTGATTCATTGCCACTGAAAGAGTTTCTTTATTCTTCAACTGTTCAACATTTACCTTATATCATATAATTTATTTATTTATTTTTTTTCATATTTAGATTTTTCCTTCTAAATTAGGCTGCAAACACTGTCTTACTGTCCAGCTGCTAAAATCAAGGTGAGAAATGACCATAGTTGATTAAGAATATTAATAGTTAATCTGAGTTGCCTTCAGATATTCATATTTGATTTGATTTGATTTGGCTTTCTTTCTTTCTTTCTTTCTTTCTTTCTTTCTTTCTTTCCTCTCCTTATTTTTCTGTGTGTGCCAGTGCAGCATGAACTGTAAGATAAAAACTGACCAAAATTGGCAGGTGGTTTGCAAATTCTGCCCATGACTCACTAGCCCCTACTCCAAAATATTTGACAATACACCAGAAACCAGAAGAAGGATGTGACATTGTTTTCAGAATTTGATTGTCAATGCTTTTACTGTTGTAAGTGCTTTAAGACCAAAATGCCAAAAACAAACAAACAAAAAAAAAGTTTTGCAGTGTGGTGCAGTAAGACAACTTCTCTGGGGATACAGGCACATGAATCAGCAGGTTGATGTCTTTTTTTCAGAATTTTATTCCCAACAGTTAACTGTGGATAGTTGTGAATATTGAAAGTTTTGTGACCTCCCTCTCTCTGCCTTCTGCTTCTGAGGCTGGTTTGGCTTCTTGGACTTGGAGCTGGTGGGCGGGGTTGGAGACGTTGTCTGCCTACATCTGGGTAGATCTCCTGTTTCTGCCCAGCTGCTGTGAACTCTTGTGGTTTAAAAGTTGACATGTCAAATTCCCTGCTACTTCAGTTTAGTTTGCAAACTAAAATTCCCAATCTGCTGGATCAAATTTTTGACACTTTTTACATTTAGGACTTTTTTTATATATATATAAATGAATAGAAATGAGATGCATACAAGATCTTGAACAAAATAAAAATTCAATACAAATGTAGTCATGTGAAACACATTTTCACTGAAGGTAAGAGGTCACATTAAATGTTTCTGAAAGTAAATCTGTAGGCTATATGTCAAAAGAGTATCAGGATGTAGTGATGACCACTATGAATAATCTTAAAGAACATCAAGAGTTTTGCGCCTTGTCAAAAAAGAAACAAGCAATCAAATGCTTGCCATCTGCTTGTACCATGATAAATGCAGCTTGCGGCTCTAATTTGATGTATTTAACTAATTACTATGTCCTCTTTCTGTTTCTGTCTTCTGTATTTTTTGAGATACTAAGCGATTTTTCACTCTCAATAAACTTACTTATTTTCCTCTATCCTTCTCTTCCCCTGTGCATGATTTACAGAAGTGAGAAATACTCAAAAGTAGGTCAAATAGTTTTCCCTCAAGTCAGTCCCAGCATTCAGCCCCGCAGACCAATATCTGGTTCCTGTTTCCATTCTCAAATGGTAAAAGTGATTCTGAGGTAGTAAACAGTTGCATCCGGTAATAAATCTAAGTGCTGGGGAATTTGCACAAACAGTCACAGCACTATGCCTACACTGACAGAAAAAAAAACTATCTCCTCATACAATCTATACAGATTAATGCTATGTTTTATTAAATCTACATGTTTTGCAGTAAAGGTCTCCAAAGTAACTGAAATGTTTAAAATATTACACAAAACACTCGATAATATCACCATATGTATGTGCAGGGAAAGAGATGATGATGATGATGATGATGATGGCAGAGCCAGAACCCACTACCAGCGATAAAGAGAGAAATGTGCACATGTGGATTTCTACATGCCAATACATCTGCAAATGCAGTCACAGTTGAATTCCTAACAGCTTGGGATCACAGTGTAATTATCTCACAGCAAATGTTTTCATTTATGTATTCACACACTTTAAATCTGCTGTTGTTCAGCTCATTGATCGAGCTGAATAATATGGCTGCCACCTGTTCAGGTCATGAGAGATACCAAAGTTTGGAAACTAAAATTGGAAATGGTAAAAACCCTTTCATGGCCTAAAATTAGTACCAAATGAGCTGAATTTGAGTATTGAGGGTGCCAAAATCCTCACAAACCATCTCCAAATAAAACAGTTTTAGCTGAAATTGTTATTTCCTGTCTTCATGGTCAAACATTTGCCCACTGCAGGTGTCCTGCCCAGCCCTGGCTAAGACTATAATGACCCTTTCATGTTCATCTCCAACTCCCTGACAGTGCGTAAAGTTGCCCTGTAAAGTTGAGTCCAGCCACAGCTGAATCATTATATCTTTTTCTCCGAAACCATTGAGTCTGGCTCACTGTGAAGAGACTGGAGAGTTTGGTCAGCTGTGACCTGTAACCAACACATCCACAGCTCAGCTGAGGTCAGGAGGCTGTTGGGAAGGGCTGTCTTGCCACACTGTTGCAGATTTTGTAACAGCAGCAAGGTTATGACACAAGCCTCCTCAAATCTGCTGAATTAAACAGTGGCTTTTAATTATGACCTTGAGACATTGGGCTCTAGTTTCGCAGACTGGGCGAGGCGGGGGCGCAGTGCACCTGCGCTTCGCCAACTGGGTGTGGCCAGGTGGATTTTGCAAGTTTGGCACACCGTGCGCCTGGCGCGGCTACTCCTTTTTCCCACCTCTGTCCCTCCTACCTGCGCAAGTGGGAAAGAGGGAGGAGAGAAGGCGTGGAGTGGGTTTTACACACATCACACCAATCAAATGAGCCCCTCTCCTCGCCCTTAAATGCGCCACGCGAAGGCGTAATGAGAGTTTACTCAATTCGTCATTGCAGAAGAGAGCAGCAGCGTCAGATGGCCAAACTTCTCCCAGGAGGAAACTGATGTTTTGGTCCGGAGGTCCAAGCTCGCAGTGTCCGAATATACGGAACTGCGAGCAGACCTCCACGGGCTGATGATGCAAATGTAGCCTGGGAGGGTTAGGGTTAACCCTAACCCTAACCCTAACCCTAACAAGCACAGATTGCCCAGCTGCAGTGGGAAAACGCCAGCCTGCAGCGCGAAGCACAGAGAGCCCAGGAGTTTGACCAGGCGCAGGAAGACCTTGATCTCCTGCGTGCTGAGGTTCGTTCTGCTCAACGAAGAGCAGAACTTAAGCATGGAGAAGACCGGCTTGGCCAGGTAAGTCTAGCCGTCGGCCTGAAAGCTGAAGAAATGCATGACAGCCTTCCTGGGCTAGATGAAATCGCTCCTAGTGGCCCCAGCCACCATTCCTTTCCATCGGGGAACCCGCATGATCGGGAACCCCGACCCTCGCTGATAAGCGAGGCTGCTTTGCCGCGGAGGATGGAAGCTGCACAGCTGTCCAACCCCGCACGCCAGGAGGCGCGTGCTAGAAGTCAAGCACACTTTAGCAGCGCAACCTCCGATTTAGTTGTTGTAGACGACTATCAAGCACCCCCATCAGGTCGCTCACGGGAGGACAGCGCTCCATGCTGTGGGGCCGCACCCCCTTCAACTCCCAGTCACCCCCACTTCAACATAAAGGGGAGAGACTATCCCCACGCCCGAGGTGGCGTGGACGACTCAAGACGATCCTTAACCCGGGAGCTGGGCGCATCGCGTAGCCCATGCTGGCACGTCGACCGCACCCCCTCCCCGCAGCCGCGGGGAAGGAGCCGTGCTTATCGCTACAGCGATCCGAGCGACTCAGGAAGCTCGGAATCGGACGGTCAACAGTCGTACCACAGTCGGGGCCTGCATACCCGACAGCTTGAGTCTCTTGCCAAGGACACAGAGCTTCGACCCGAATAGCCCCGACTCCAACATCGAGGACTACTTCCGGGAAGTCGAACGCTGCCTTGTCGACTTACCTGACGCTACGTCAAGGGAAAAACTTAAGTTGGTCTGGAAGACCACGGCAAGGAGCGTCCATGTGTTCATGGAAACGCTTCCACCTAACACCCGAGACCGCTATGCAACGCTGCAGAAAGCGCTGCGAGAGGAGTATTCACTGTTCACCGACAAAGCCTCTGCCACCCTCGGCGCCTTTGCCATCTTGCAGAAGAAACATGAGCCCCCTCGAGAATACTTCAGGTGCCTGAGAACTGCCTATTTCCAGGGTCGTAACGCACCAGGCCTGGAAAAAGATCATGCTTTCAAGTCCTTGTTCCTCCACAACCTCCACGAGAGCTTGCGTTACAACGTCACGATGCACTGCAGAACACGTGGGCTCACCATGCAAGAAATAAAGAAATATGCACAGCTGGCATGGGAAACGCGCATGCGTCCCTCTAGAGGTCGCAAGGTCGACGCCAGGGTCCTGGGGATCCAAGCTTCGGAGGACGCTGACTTAGCACTGGAAGGAAGCGAGGTTCCTCATGCTAGAATGGACTTCAGAGGTAGACCCCCGAAGCAGCGACCGCCTACCCAACAGGGTGGGCAGCGAAACCAGGGGGGTGGCAGCCATCCCCAACCCCAGAGCCAAACGAGAGCGTCACGGCCAGACACCTCTCAGCAGAGAGGGAGAGGCCGGTTAGAACAGAACACCAAGCAGGGAAACCAAAGAGGTAAGTGGCGTAATGGCACCCCGAGCCCCTCCAGAGAGAAGGGCATGAAGCCTGAGATGGAGAACTTGATCCGAAAATGCGTGTCAGAAGCAGTGAAGCAGCTGGACATACCCCGCTGTCCACCAGGCCCGCCAGACTCCCAGAAGGGAGCTGGCACTGGCCCTCCGTCAGCATGACTAGGCCGGGCAACCGTACCCTCTACCGCCAAGGTTTACCTTGTAGGTTGGGGTACGGAGCCAGGGGAACCGAAAGCACTCCCATCAACTGCCATACACACCACTCCACGCCCTCCTTTCCTATCATTCTTGGGCGATCTGGTCCGAAGAGGTAACGCTCGACGTACAGTACAGGCCAAAAGTTTGGACACACCTTCTCATTCAATGCGTTTTCTTTATTTTCATGACTATTTACATTGTAGATTCTCACTGAAGACATCAAAACTATGAATGAACACATGTGGAGTTATGTACTTAACAAAAAAAGGTGAAATAACTGAAAACATGTTTTATATTCTAGTTTCTTCAAAATAGCCACCCTTTGCTCTGATTACTGCTTTGCACACTCTTGGCATTCTCTCGATGAGCTTCAAGAGGTAGTCACCTGAAATGATTTCCACTTCACAGGTGTGCCTTATCAGGGTTAATTAGTGGAATTTCTTGCTTTATCAATGGGGTTGGGACCCCAAGAAAACGCATTGAATGAGAAGGTGTGTCCAAACTTTTGGCCTGTACTGTATCTACACCCAAGTGGTGGTAGGGGGTTGCACCAACGCCGTTGCCCTCCTTGATTCTGGCTCTGAAATCAGCCTGATAAACTTCAACACCTTTTCAGAAGTTGCCAGGGCAGTGGCCGCCCCTTGGAGGCGTGCACCTCAATGGCGTCTCAGCCCCTGACGCGCTCGTGGCACTCTGGTCCGAGAAATCCGCCATCAGTCAGGACTTCTATAATGATCTGTGCCTGCTCAACCCTTCTCCTACTTTCGCACCGCGGAGCCACCGCCTGCTTTCTGCACAGACACCGCAGACCCCTATCAAGGCAATTGGGGTGTGCGCTCTCTCTGTGCGCATTGGAAGAAAAGAGGTTGTACATTTGGTGAGCGTAGTCCCCAAACTCTTCCCATCATTCCTTGTGGGGGCAGACCTTCTGGTCAGGCTTGGCGCCCAGCTGGACACAGTGAACCAAGTCCTGTGGTCACAGGCCAGTGCCGAAAAACACCCTCCATCTCTTGAATTAGAGTACATGACATCAGGGCAGACTGTACCTCAAGCATGTCAGGTGGCCAGCGAAGTCGATTTGACTATCCCGGCATGCACAGTGGGCGCCCCCATTCGCCTGGTGATCCTTAAGGGGCAGAAGATCCCTAGTTCACGGGCATTCTTTCAACCCTTGCCCCGCTTCGGTGAGCTGGACTTGTTAGTCTAAGGCACACCCCTTCTGGAACTGAACAACCGTTCAACCTACCTGCTGGTCCAGAATCTAACAAACAGCCTGATTCGAGTCACCGCGCGACAATCGCTAGGGATGTTGATCGACAGCTCCTTCCATGACTTTGAGCTGATGATACCAGTCATAGGAGAGCTGCCTCCATCCTTGATCACTAATGACAGTCCAGGCGACGCCTTCTTCACATTCCCGACCAAAATGATCGCCGTCACCCGTCATGAGACGCTGCAGAGTGAAGCAATCTGCAGCGCATCCGTGGGTACTGGAGGTGATCTGGTCGTGTATGCCCTCGTGACTCAGTCAGATGGTGCACCTTTGAGTGACGCCGCGGTGCACTCGCCACCGGAGGCATCTGACCACAACTTTGAGTCAGAGATTGATCAACAGCTCGCGAAGGCAGACGCACTGACATCAGACGATCAGAGAGATGCGCTGCGGAATTTGTTCCGTGACTTCCAGCACATTTTCTCAAAAGACTCTCATGACTGTGGAGTCACGAACCTCTGCACAGTCCGCATTCCAACCGATCCAAATGCACCTCCAACGTTTGTACGTCAATATAAGATCCCGTTAGCAGCTTATGAGTCGATCCAGGAGATCCTCGATAAGCTGCTTGAGAAACAAATCATCCGGGAATGCAATTCCACGTACAACTCTCCAATCTGGCCGGTGTTGAAACCAACCGGCAAGTGGCGGCTCACCATTGACTACCGCCCGCTGAACAAGCAGGTCCCACTTTCCCGTTGGCCCATGATCCACTTGGACCAAGAGCTGGCCAAGGTGACAACCGCTCGCTTCTTCTCCACAGTGGATGTGGCAAATGGCTTCTGGACCATGAGAGTCGACCCAGCCGACCAGTACAAGCTGACGTTTTCCTTCGGCAACCGCCAGTACACCTGGAACCGTTGCCCGTTTGGGTATTCGAACTCCCCAGCCGAGTTCAACATTTTCCTCCACAAAGCCATGAGCGACACCACCGCTCGCGGTAACCTATGTGGACGACATCCTCATGAGGAGCAGAACCTTTGAGCATCTGACCGAGATCCGACACGTGCTCAACCAGCTCGCCACTGCAGGAGCCAAACTGGCGCTCGCCAAGGGCCAGTGGTGCCGCACTAAGGTAGAGTACGTGGGTCTCACGGTGGGCGCTAACGGCATCGAGCCCCAATCCGGGAGAATTCGAGCCATTCAGAACATAGCCGCCCCAACAAATGTGTCGGAGCTCAGGAGCTTCCTGGGGGTTTGTAACTACTCCCGACAGTTTGTCGAAGACTACGCGGAGATAGCTAGGCCACTCACAGAGCTCCTCCGTAAGGACAAGCTGTTCGAGTGGAGAGAACCCCAAGAACAGTCCTTTCGGCAGATGAAAGAGAAACTCTGTGCCGCACCCTGTCTGGCCTATCCTGACAAGGACAAGGAGTTTCATCTGGAGGCGAGCTTCTCCCTCCACTGCCTCAGTGCCGCTCTGGCACAAAAGCACGATACAGACAAACGGGTCGTCGCCTACGCGAGCCGACCCCTGAGCAGTGTCGAGATGAAGTTCTCTGACTGCGAAAAGGCCCTCCTCACCACCGTATGGGCTGTGGAACATTTCCATAGCTACATTGGAGGCCAGAAGGTGCTCATTGAAACTTCCCACCAACCTGTCACCTTCCTAAACAGCCAACGCCTACGGGAAGGACGGGTATCAAACAGCCGCATTGCCTCTTGGATGATGGCATTGCAAGGCTATGACATTGAGGTTAAATACACCCAGAACCACAAAATGGCTCTAAGCCAAGGTTTGGCAGATTGCCAGCATTGTGACTGCCAAGGGCAGCCAAACCTCCAGCCTCCACTCGTCACCACTCCGTCGCTTCCTTCTAACCACCACTATTATGATGAGAACATCTGCTTAGACCTCCCAAGGGTCTATGTGGACGGCTGTGCGTACCAACATGAGCACCAACTTTGGGCAGGGGTCGGTATCGTCTGGGTCAACTTCATGGTTGACGAACCAAACAACTACTGGCTGGGTCCCAAGACAAGCCAGTATGCAGAGATTGCCGCAGTGCTCATCGCGCTGCAACAAGCCGCCAAGGCAGCTATGGAACAACTAGTGATCTGCTCTGACTCCAACTACGCTCGGCACAGCTTCGTTTCTCATCTCCCTGTGTGGAAGGAAAACGACATGAGAAATGCCAGGAATAAGGAAGTCAAGAACTCTGAACTCTTCCTGGCATGCGACCGGCTCGTCACGGACCGGGGAATGACCGTATACTGGAAGAAAGTCAAGGGTCATTCCCAAACCTCTGGTCCTGACAAGGATGGTAACGATGAAGCCGACCGCCTAGCTAAGCTAGGGGCTGAACAGGGCACACCCTGGGAGTTCAGAGAAGAATGGCTTCGGACGGCCAAAACCTGCGCGGTGAATGCCATCACCCGCTGGCAGGCGAGAGAAAGACGAGAAGACCCCCAAACCTGCATGCAGACCTTGCACCTGGGCCGTAAACCCGGTGATGCAGACTTGGTGACCATGCAGGAACGAGACCCGACCATTCAAACCATTCGGCAGCTCATCTTGAACCCCCCTGCTCAGGGTGCGCTACAGACCTCCTCCATTGAGTCCAAAGAGCTACGTGCTCTACACAAAGAGCTGCCACATCTCAGGTTTGACAAAGGTTTGTTGGTCCACACTCACAATGGCCAAGGACCGACCCGCTGGGTCGTTCCAACCGATCATAGGGGGGTCATGCTGGCTCACGCCCACGACTCTCCAACTAGTGGCCACCGGGGCTACAAGGCAACCCTCCACACCCTTCAGCAGGTTGCCTACTGGCCGACAATGGCTCGCGATGTCCAGTCATACGTCAAGGGGTGCCTGACCTGCTGCCAGTTCCAGCCGTCTCAACCGCTGAACCGCGCCCCACTTCAAAACAGAGAAATTGCATTTCCATGGTCCCACCTCCAGATTGACTGGATCGGACCAGTCCCCAAATCCTCTCGTGGCAACAAATACCTCCTTACCGTCACATGTGCCTTTACCAAGTGGGTCGAATGCCTTCCAACGCCCAACGACACAGCCGCAACAACCGCAGTCCTTTTGCTGAACCACGTGTTCAGTCGCTTGGGGTTACCCCTACCGGTAGATTCAGATCGAGGCACCCATTTCACTTCAAGTGTAATGACCACCATGTTCGGAATTCTTGGAGTGGAAGTCAGTTTCCACATTCCGCATCATCCCCAGTCATCTGGTCAGGTCGAATGTGCCAACCGCACTATCGTCAACATGCTAAAGAAGTATGTGAGCAGCGGTGCCAAGGATTGGGACATGAAGCTCCCGCTGGTGCTGATGGCCATTCGGTCCACCCCACACTGCACCACCGGAGTCACGCCCTTCGAAATGATGACTGGGAGAGAGATGACCTTTCCACTGCACCTCCTGTACCGCCCAGAAGATGTCAGTGTCGCAACCACCTACACGGCACATCAGTACGTGACAGATCTGCGCGAGCACCTTCAGACCACGTTTGCATGGGCCCAAGAAAATCTAGAGGCTAGTGTGAAAGGGTCCAAGGACTACTATGACAGGAAAGCATCCCACCGCGAGTACCAGGTGGGCGATAAAGTCTTCCTTTTCAAGTTTGCCACACCGGTAGGCATTTCAAAGAAGTTCCTACCCTGCTGGTCAGGTCCCTTCGAGATAGTGGGGAAACTCTCCAGTTGCCTATCGGATTCGGACTTCAAAGACCAGTCAGACACCAGCTTATAAGTGGGTTCACGCGAACCAAATCAAACCCTTTGAGCCGTTCACTCTTCCTGAAAGAGCGGAGCCAGCTCCACCCCAGAGGGAAGGAGACCCTACACAGTAGCTCCATAGACTAACCGCATGCTCCCCTCCTTTTTTCTTGAGTCACGTGCTTTCTTGGCAAGCCGCCATTGCGTGATGTAGCTTGCAGCGTCACAGCCGCCATCTTGCTACGCTCACACACCTCCCTCTCTCTCACACACCCACTCGCTCAGACACACACACACACACACACACACACACATTCTCGCTCACTCACCCACTTTCTTCCACGCCCTCTCTCACACACACACATACATACACATACACACACACACACACATTCTCGCTCACTCACCCACTTTCACCCACACCCTCATACACACCCACACACACACACACACACACACACCCTTCTTGATGCTTGCTGGTTGATTCGGTAATGTTTTATAGTTAATAGGGTTTATAGAGCAATGTTGATGTTGGTTGTAAATTAATGTCATCAGTGTGAATAAACCCTGTTATACTGCAAAGAGAGGTTGCTCTGGTCTTTCATTGTATACTGTGATGAAGCTGGTTGACAAAGTCAGTGCCTGAGCTCCACTCCTTCCTGTTCATCTTATAGTTGCTGATATCTCCCTAGAATTAGCTTCCTAAGTGAACACTCTTGAGACTGAATTTACGTCTGATCATTGGTCCGGGTTTTCTCGGTGGTGCCCCGCTGTAAGCTAATTTGATTATTATGCTTATGTAATAATTAATTAGTTATTAATTAATTAATCAAATATTTTAATAATCCATAATTAATATTAATAATTATGAATTATTGCCAATGATCATATTTAGCTCCTCCTCTTCCCAACAGTTAGGTATTCTAGGTATTTTATATGGTGATGTAAAATTAATCACTTTGGATATATAGACCAGAGGGGGGGAAATCCCACGCACCCAGCCCAGGCTATAATTATGGTTATATTCATGTATTTAGAAGTATCTGAAAAATACACAAATAAAATCCCAAATCTGAAACCCTATTTAGTAAATAGGGTCGCAAAATAGCTAATGGTTATTAACTCCACGTGTTGGCTGCTAGCATAATGTTACAAACCTGGACTGGACGTAGATGAACTAGCTGTGCTAGGGCAGTCAAACCCTGTACATCTTTCTGTCTGAATATGATGCACTTTCGCAAGGTGTTCTGACAAATTACTAGTGTTGCCGCCCTTACACGCAAAACATTTGTCACACTTGTGACAACGCGCTGTGTCTGCATCAACTCATGTAATGTAAAGCCACACTTTTGACCGTTTGGCTCTCTCCACCATCGTTATCTATCTAAAGGTAGGCTACGAGCTTGAGTTGGTGTATGCGCTGTCTTGTGTGTGTGTGTGTGTGTGTGTGTGTGTGTGAAAATTATGATACAATGACGGATAATTGACGGAGTTGGTGAGATAAATGTGCAAGATAACGTTTATCTTGTAAAAAACAAACAAACAAAAAAAAAAAACTCCAGTACCGATAGCAGAACCGTTAAGGTCAGAGCTTATCAATACTGCAGTCTTGAAGAATGTAGCCCCAGGGCTCGTTCAATACCAGAGTTCGGTACCCATCCCTAGTATTGATGGGTATTTCTATCACTGCCAGTGGGAACCAATTGGAGCTGGGAACTGATAAATACCCATGACTACTGCAAAGTCATTTGATCCAAGAGAGAATGCCAAATGTAACCTTTAAAGAGGCTTTACAGGATCTCAATTGTTTAATCTGTACACACACAGAAATGGAAAGCTGTGACACCATATTGTGCATCTTTGACACCAATTTCCTAACAACTGAGAATGCATATAACAATGAATCTTGGTTGGATCTCAAAATACATCTATACTATAACATTTTAATTTTACCATTTTGTAGTCCCCTGTATTGGAGTGAATAACCTTAGGAGTGAATAAAGCTAGGATACTAGGATATAAGGATACTAATTTCATCAAAAGACAGTGGTTTGCAGACTGGGATCAGGGTACAACAAGAGGTCTATGCCATTTGAGATCCTGCCACTTCTTCCTGCTCTACAGTAGTTCATGTTGTAGCTATTTTCATCACCTGATCTCCCTTGCACCCCTGCACACCTTTTTCCACAACAGCCTATTTTCATTCATTCTTAGTCAGATCATCTATTGTGCTTGCTAGTGTTCCAGTATCATCTCTGTCCACTTGTTTCCTGCCATCTCTTTGGACTTCTGACTCCTTGCTTATGTCTTCTCTTACTAGTCTGTACAGTAATACTGTACTATTCTGTTTACTAGAAATGACCCCAGTTCAAGAATAGTTAAGAATGACCACTCTAATCATAGGTTTCAGTCTCACCATTATCATCAACCTATGTGCACTGCAGCCTAATGCTGTTTTCACATGGCATTTCATATGGAAAAGATGTTGTAATGACAGATTAGCCAGAAGTATGGCACTTAGAGCGGTACTAACTCTGTCATTGCAGAGAGGAAGAGAACTGTGAAGCCAGTGGTTTCTGCTGACAAAGCCACCAGTCATAAAGTTTGCTGGCCAGAAGAGGAGAGAGCAGCCAAGCACAGCACTCTCAGCCCTCTCCCCCCAGGAAGGAAGCCTGTGTTAGATGGATCCTCACACAGGTTTCCTATGAACTCCAAGGTCTGTCGGTCAGGAAGACATTAATGGTTTTATTATTTGAAATAGAAATTGTCACTGATAGATAGGGCTGTACCCAAATATTCGGATATTCGAATATTCGTTTCTATGGGTAGGTGTTCGTTATGAAAATTTGGTATTTGATATTCGTTTTGGTTTTTTTTACATTTTTTTTGGTGCTAAATGTAGTCTTTTTGTTGTTGGTAAATGCAGGTTATCAATAAAAATCAAAACTTTTAAATTGCATTGTTAAAAATGTGAAAATATAGTATCCTACCAACTGAGCTTGTGCGCATGGCACGCTTTAGCGCATTTGTCTGAGGCTGTGGATCAATGCCAAGTTTTACCACTTTATCACTATTCCCTCTAACTTGTAGCTTTTTTTTGTTATCTTTTGAATTTAATATGAATAATGGAACCGTTTTTGTCAACGTTTGTTTCCCCCGTCTTGTACAATAAATTATTGTTTAAAGTTTCAACAAGTTTCTTTTGGAGTGCGTGACACAAGTGTGTTTTGAAAACGACCGCGGACTGTCACCTGCTCAACGCATCAGTACCTTCGGATGCCATGACAGTAATAGCCAATAATGTCAAAATATCATTTACAGACCGATTTAACAGACGATCACTGCTGCCCGGCCCGCAGGTCCATTTGCGGGTCCCGCGGGTTACGGGTCGACCCTAACACTACTCCATCACTACTCAGCTCAGTCTATAAGGCTGTACACAACAGTAAGGCTATAGACATTATATTCTATTCAGGCCGGCAGAACCAGCAACGCATCGGCTCTACAGTGCACAGTACTGCTGATTAACCATTTCATTGCAGCACAGAGTGTCTGCCAGCAACCAATAACTTGCAGAGGCTTCCTACAACTTTTTTCGACGGTTCCAATTTAATCAGAAGACAAATTAAACAGGATGACTAGCCAATGTGAAAATCTAAAGAAAGCATATATAATGTACTGAAGGAGACTGTTATGCCATCACATTATTTTGTGGTTTGAGAGCAAAGATCTGGTCACCGCTGTGCAAAACTCCGCAATACAATTAGGTCCGAAAAAACTCCGGAGGCAGACAGAGAAGCCTGTATGCAAACGATGCCACAAAGTGGTTGAGATGAAGTCGAGTAGCACAATAAACTTGGCAAAGTATCTTAAGGACTGAAATCCTGCATTTTATTACGAATTTTGAGAGGTTAGTAAAGCTCCTGTTTCAACATCATTGAAGTATTTAACATTTATGATAAACATTAACTTGGCCAGCTGCACACATTAATGTTAGCCTTTTTATTTTTTATTATTAGCTGAGAGCCACATTAATCATCTGTTATGCTATCATTAAGCTAGCAGCCAATGGCTAATAGTAAAACATCTAATGTTATTGTGCAGCCAGCATTATCAGTCTTGCCCATCTGTAATGTCAATTGACTTATGGCTAAGCCCCGCCCTCAAACGCGATGAGCCAATCCCAGTGCGTATAGTCATTCCCATATACTCGGACATTCTCTGAATTGAAATGAATTACAGAAAGTCAGTTTTGTTCAGTTTTAGGAGCTTTTTTGGAGATTTGGTGTTTAAAAATCGTCAAACGGTAGCCTGAGAGGCTGGGTGACAAGGTGTTTTTTTTTTTTACACTTTAAAACCACATCTCAACCGAGAAAAGTGTCTCCTTTGGATAAAGTTGTGTGGTAACGTTAGACCACAACATCAACTCAACGTGAATAAGATTAATAAGGATGTCTACATCTGTTTTAAGGTAAGTCAACATTGTGTTTGAAGCAACATATTGCCACTTTGCTGGAAAGAAATATAAAGTTATCTTTAACATCTCTAGCTAACGTTAGCTAGAGCCAACCCGTTAGCTCCTAGCTGCGTTGTTCATCATGTCAGCTTGTTTGCTGGGAGTTCATTAGCCTATTTTGTTGTAGTTTTGTACTTTGGTGATCGTACATCATTGTTAGCTGTTGTCCAAAGGGCTCTAGTTAAGCTAACATTAACTTCTGGAGCTTAGCTTCATTAATGTATCTGTAATCGCAGAGATAACAAAGATTGGCAAACGTTATGCTGAATGATTCAGTGTAAATACTGTAGCACCAAACTAACGGAGAGACACTCTTGGTAAGGATGGTAAAAAGGCTGTTATCCTTTTCTCATATTCTGAGCCAAAAACCTTAACTTCAGTGGTAGCCTACTTTAACTTGTTGTCTTTGATGGCGACGGCAACGAGATGTGGTTCACAAGCGTACACTGTGACCTGTACATTTTGGCTTGTAATTTAAGCTTTTCATCGACCTTCTCAACAATAAAATGATTAATATATCCTTCCAAAGCGTAGTTTAGGCCCTTTTGGTTACTTCTCAATGGCATCTGATAGTTATGTCCCCAAAAAACATCAATTGTCTCCTGCGAAATGCCGTGTACTGTGACAACTGCCATAGCACCCTGGTCACTTAAAGGGACATTGTGTAACATTTTCAGTTGTTTATTGGCAAAAATTGATGTCTGCATTCATAAATATATCATCACTGGTGTACTATTACCTCCACCAATAATCTGACTTATTCTCGTAAAAGGAGAATTTCGGATTTGCTTGTACATTGTGCGGGTAAGTCGTCTGTGGGGTTCCATAATGTTTCGCCATCTTGAGAATACATCCGCCAGCAAGGGACATACAGCCCCGCCTTCGGCGTTTTTGTTGAGAGCCAGGCCAGCGCTGCGTGACTGAGGAGCTGAAGGAGAGGAGCAAGAGGCGCTTCGCTACTACCCCGGCAAATTTTAAACAAAGTCCCACTCTTTGAACATAACGCAGGATCATGCATATGCAGCATCATGGGAGACGGAATACTTGACGCCAAGAAAGCACAAATGGGAATAGAAAAGGTAACGTGACTGGTGAATTAAAAAATGAGGGTCCACATCGGGGTAGCCTTTCCCAGGTAGAGAGAGCTGCTGAAGGAGAATGGTAATGCGATCGCCGGTCACGTTGCCTTTTTGACTCCCTTTTGTGCCTTCTTGGCGACGAGGATTCCGTGTCCTGTGATGCTGCATAATACATGATCCTGCATTATGCTCAAAGAGTGGGACTTTGTTATGCTGCAGTAGTGCCGGGGTAGTAGCGGCGCTGGCCGCTAACAGTGGCTAACAGCTGTTAGCGGCGCAGTGTTGCGAGGAGAGAAATGAGGTGTGTGAGGTTGAGCCACTTGTCAGTTGTCAAAGGACAAGACGTGATTGGTTTGTTTCGATTTGCACCCGCCCCAACAGTCCTACGTTGTAAACACAGCCAGCATGGTGAGGAGGGGGTTTGTCAGCTTGCGTCCCGTGTGTCTGTGTAGGAGCCTGAATGAATACTCCATGAAGTATCGGATGACATGGTTTCATCAACATTATCATAGCTTTTTGATACACAGTGACTACCGTTGTTGCAATACGCGTTTGAAACAGTGAGGCGCTAGAGTGCGCTATCCGTTTGAATGCAATATATGATTTCAACGTTAGACAGGAGAAATTCCTACACACTGTGGCTTTAATGTTGATAGTTTGTCCGAGTGAGTGGAGGGGGGCGTGGCTTAGCCATAGGTCAACTGGCACGGACAGCCTAAAAACCTTGTTGTTATTGTTTTATTGCTGTTTTTTGTTTGTTTTTTCACTGCCTCAGACAACTCAAAAATGTCATTGATATCTTAAAATAAACTTGCTGTTTTTTATTTTTTTGCACTTCTGAACTTAAAAATATTCAGTTCAATTCAATTTTATTTATAAAGCCCAATATCACAAATCACAATTTGCCTCACAGGGCTTTACAGCATATGACATCCCTCTGTCCTTAGAACCCTCGCAGCAGATAAGGAAAAACTCCCCCCAAAAAACCCTTTAACGGGGGGAAAAAAATGGTAGAAACCTCAGGAAGAGCAACTGAGGAGGGATCCCTCTTCCAGGACGGACAGATGTGCAATAGATGTCGTACAGAACAGATCAACATAATAAATTAACAGTAATCCATATAACACAGTGAGACAGAAAGAGAGACAGAGAGAGAGACAGAGACAGAGAGAGATGCAGGACCGACGATAACGATAATAGCTTACAACAACATTAATGAAAGTAATAATATTATAATTATAATTCCGGCTTTTGTGGTACAATATGTTGAAAGTATATATTAATATCTGATAGTATACATATGTGACAATAATCATATGTGTATAATAACAGTAGAAGTATGACTAATGATAACAGCAGCAGCAGGAGGCATCTGGCAGGACCACGGCAGCAGCAAGACTACACACGTCACACTATCCAGGCACCGCTGCGATTTAACTTAACCTGCGAGTAAGTGGAGCACAAAGGCTCCGAAGAAGAAGCCGAATTAGTGACATGCAGTACGACCGAGTTAGCAAGATGCAGTAACAGGACATGAGAGAAAGAGAGAGAAAGAGAGAGAGAGAGAGAGAGAGAAGGTGCTCAGTGTATTATAGGAAGTCCCCTGTCAGACTAGGCCTAAGTCAGCCTAACTAGGGGCTGGTACAAGGCAAGCCTGAGCTGGCCCTAACTGTAAGCTTTATCAAAGAGGAAAGTCTTAAGTCTAGTCTTAAATGTGGAGACGGTGTCTGCCTCCCGGACCGCAACAGGAGAGGAGCCTGATAGCTGAAGGCTCTGGCTCCTGATCTGCTTTTGGAGACTTTAGGGACCACGAGTAACCCTGCATTCTCAGAGCAAAGTGTTCTGGTGGGATACTATGGCACTATGAGGTCTCTAAGATATGACGGAGCCTGACCATTTAGTACTTTATAAGTTAACAGTAGGATTTTAAATTCAATTCTGGATTTTATAGGGAGCCAGTGCAGAGAAGCTAAAACAGGAGAAATATGATGTCGTTTCTTAGTTCCTGTTAGTACACGTGCCGCTGCATTCTGAATTAGCTGGAGAGTTTTTAAATACTTATTTGAGCTACCTGATAATAGGGAGTTACAGTAATCCAGCCTAGAGGTAACAAAAGCATGGACCAATTTTTCTGCATCTTTTCGGGTCAGGATAGAATGCCTTTATTGTTATTGCAAAAATAATTTGCAGCGAAATTGAAAGTGCTACACCTATTTCAGTGCCTATTTCAATTGTCATTATTGCACCCCAAAAACGAGCATATGCACTTAAGCTCATTTCATTTGCCCTGGTTGATGAGACTGATGACCCAGGGGTAGAAACTGTTATGAGCCTGTTCATCCGAGATTTAAGGCTTCTGTACCTCCTGCCAGAGGGCAGAAGAGTAAACAGTCTGTGGCCAGGGTGTGTGCAGTCCTTTAAAATCTTGTTGGCTCTGCGGAGGCAGCGGGAGGTAGAGATGTCCTCCAGGGTGGGCAGAGTGCAGCCAGCGGTTTTCTCCGCCATCTTAATCACCCTCTGCAGAGATTTTTTTCTGCTGGCAAACAGCCACAGTACCATAGCGCGATGCATTGCACCAATACAGAGCGGTAGAAAGCAACCAGCAGCTGTTGGTTGAGGCCTAATTTTCGCAGAATTACACAGATGAAAAAATGCAGTCCGTGAGGTTTGTTTTAAATGAGAATTAAAGACAAATCTTGATCAAATGTTACTCCGAGGTTTCTTACGGTAGTGCTAGAGGCCAGAGCAATGCCATCTAGAGAAACTATGTCATCAGATAAAGAGTCTCTGATTTGTTTGGGGCCAAGAACAATAACTTCAGTTTTGTCTGAATTTAACATAAGGGAATTAGTGCTCATCCAGGTTTTTATGTCTTTAAGGCAGTTATGAAGTTTAGTTAATTGATTAGTTTCTTCTGGCTTCATCAATAAATACAATTGTGTATCATCCGCATAACAATGGAAATTTACAGAGTGATTTCTAATGATGTTACCTAAAGGAAGCATATATAGAGTGAATAGGATTGATCTGAGTACAGAACCTTGCGGAACTCCAAAACAAACTTTAGTATGTAACGATGATTCACCGTGAACATGAACAAACTGAAAATGATCAGATAAATAAGATTTAAACCAGCTTAGTGCAGAATCTTTAGGCCAATTAAGTGTTTCAGTCTCTGTAGCAGAATTTGATGGTCAATTGTGTCAAACGCCACACTAAGATCTAATAAAACAAGTACAGAGATGAGTCTTTTATCTGAAGCAATCAGAAGATCATTTGTAATTTTAACTAGTGCTGTCCTTAGTGCTATGATGCACTTTAAATCCTTCTTCACATAAATTATTATCATGGAGAAAATCACACAGCTGGTCTGTGACTACTTTCTCAAGGATCTTTGAAAGAAAGGGAAGATTAGATATTGCTCTATAGTTGGCTAACACCTCTGGGTGGGCTTTTTTAGAAGAGGTTTAATTACAGCTACCTTAAAGGACTGTGGTGCATAGCCTGTTAATAAAGATATATTGATCATGTCTAATAAGTGAGTGTTAACTAAAGGTAAGACTTCCTTAAGTAGCCTAGTTGGGATGGGGTCTAAGAGACATGTTGATGATTTAGATGATTGTTGAGGAGAAATCGGGGAGAAGCAATCTAAATATATATTAGGTCTTACAGCTGTGTTTGAGGGCAGATAGGTACTATCTGAGGACAGGAGGTCATGAATTTTGCCTCTAATAGTTAGAATTTTGTCATTATAAAAGCTCATATAATCATTACTGCTAAGGGCTAAAGGAATGCAAGGCTCAATAGAGCTGTGACTCTCAGTCAGCCTGGCTACAGTGCGGAAAAGAAACCTGGGGTTGTTCTTATTTGCTTCTATTAAAGCTGAGTAATAGTTTGCTCTGGCATTACGGAGGCCCCTCTTATACATTTTGAGACTGTCTGCCCGGACTAAATGAGATTCTTCCAGTTTGGTTAATTGCCAATTCCTTTCAAATTTTCGTGATATTTGTTTTAACTTACGGGTTTGAGAGTTATACCAAGGAGCGAACTTTCTTTGCTTTGTTAATTTCTTTTTAAGAGGTGCTACGGAGTCGAGTGTTGTTCGCAGCGAGCCTATGGCGCTATCAACAAGACGATCAATTCGGGAGAGTTTACTCTTATAAATATTGTCATTGATGTTCTAATTTTCGTTCAAAATATGTTTTAAACCTCTTAAATTTTTGTCATAGAAAAAGAAAGTTTACCTGTTGGAGGTGAGCTGTTTGCAGAGGTGTAGAAAGAGCCTGTTGTCTGCAGCGCTTCATTAAACATCTCACTGTGGCTGTTCTGCTTTCACCTTCCTCCCTGCCATGTTATTTGGCTTGCCTTTATTGAAGAAAAGCCGCTGACAAAGTTTCACTAAGTCAGTAATAACACATTTCATTTCCTATAGATTCTGCACAATAAAAGTTCCCCATTATTTTGTTATGTTTAAACTTCTATTGTAAAGCACCCAAATGAGAGATTGAGAGTTTTACAGCAGCAACTTAACACAAATTCTAATGCGGGGGGCGAGCTTTTGGACCTACTCCTGAGAGGGTCCATCTCTGGCGTGGCATGGTTTTACTCAGGGCAGCCAAGAGTGACAATGGAACAAGAGTAAGAGAGAGGGGAAGAGAATGTGAAAGTTGTATAATTGCATGTTTCTGAAAATGATTTATGATTTTCTTTGAATGCCGCTTTGATACTTTATAACCCACTCAACTGAAACCCATGACATGTTCTTACAAGCTTATCTGAACTGCCCAACCTGCAGGCCAACCTAGCAGGTCCTGCAGGCTGTGGGTTGATCTGCTCACTTATACCCACATTTCAACATCTTTGCACTTGAGGTCTGATCTCGGACTGTTTCAGCTCCCTGCCAGATCAGCAAACTGTCTGTTGCTGCTCTCTCTGGAGCCGCTGTCTTTCTTGCTAATGGTCAGTTTAACATCTGCCTGGTTAGCTCAAGTTAACATGGCAGCAGTGGCTAAAATCAAATACAGAAACAATACAGGCTTAGTGTCGCATAAAGTTTGAACTTAATAACATGTATCACTTTTTGGGTACTGGTGCCGAAAAAGTGGTACTGGTCTGGTGGTGAAAATTTTTAAATGATACCGAGCCCCAGTAACTACTTGCCTAAAAATATAACATAGACAGGACCCCAGAGCCATAGAGATAGCTGTGCATACAGTAGATGGTTGTGGTATCCATGTTCTCATGATTTAACAACTAATGTAACCAACAAAGGCAATCACTTATAAAGTCTCTATACTTCTTGAACTTATGTCATGTCCACATAGCACATTTTAGTGCTTTGCCATTGCTCTTTGAGGTAATGAGAGTGATGAGTAACGAAGTGACTGATTACAGGAATCAGGGGCCCTGTGTCAGCTGTGTGTGACAGCTCTCATGTGACATCAGCTTTCTCTCTGAGGGAGAAACTGTATGAAAAAACAGCATCTACTGTGTGTGTGTGTGTGTGTGTGTGTGATATGACATCATTTGCCTCACTCCTGTCTTAAGCCCTTTTCACACAGAGCACGCAAAGCGCAGACCTCTGGCGACAAACCCATTCATTGTGTATGTGCTACGGCGGCGCAAGAGCGCATTGCTCTGCCGCCGAGCTGTGCAGCATGCGAGAGGGCGCATGCCGTGGCGTCTGCGCGCCACCAGCCTGCGCTCGAATTGAAATTTTTTTAATTTCACCGCAACGCGCTGTGACGACACCTCAGCGCGTCCAATAGCAGAGAAGAGCCTGAAGTAGACCCGGAAGTGGTCACCATGGAGCTGTAGCTCCTGAACGAGCCTGTACTCCCCCAAATCCTGTCTTCCGCTCCTTGCTCTCCGCTTGCTCTGCGCTTGCTCTGCGCCCTACCCTGCGGTGGGCGCCGGAAAATCGCACTCTGTGTGAAAGAGGCTTTAGTCCTGTCAATGTGATGGAGTGATGTACACACACCCACACACACACACGCATGCACCCACGCACACACACACACACACACACACACACATGCACGCACAATCCATGTATCATTTGTTCATTTGTTTTTCAAAATAAAATGAAATATGAAAAAACAAAATAATGACTTGTTTGTTCAATATGTGTTTCCAGAACCAAAATGAAAAAACAGATACCGACTCGTTTTCCAATTTCCGATTTTCTGTTTAAATGGAAAATGGAAAAAAAAAGGATAAGGGGCTGGATTCGGGCCTTTCATACACTTTCAATATTTTCATCTCCCCGGAAGCCAAGTTTTTTTCTTTTGGTTTCTTGTCGGACCAGTCGGAGTGACAACTACATCTGGGTCATGGAAGCTAACGCTTTGGCTAACAACCACTGCATGTGGAGGCTGCAAATTTAATTATTATTATTATTATTATTATTATTATTATTTTTACCATTTTTTTACCATTTATTCTTGTTGTTGCTAATTTATATCATACCTAAATGTATGTATTCTACGTGCTAAAGAGAAATTAACAATCTCCACTTAATTTAGCATCAGCGTGAAAGCAAAAGCATATATAATTGTTATTTTTTTTAATATAATTTATACATTCAGGCATCAAGGGGATAAAGGGACTGAACACATGTGCCTGTATTTTTTTTTCACTATAATAGCAGCATATATGTATGTATATGTATATATATACATGTGCGCCATACATATATATATACATATGTATATATATATATGTATGGCGCACATGTGTAAATTAACAGTCCTTTATGCCAAAAGTCGTAAAGAAAGCAAGGGAAGAACATTTAAAAAATCCCTGGGGGGTGGGAGTGGCAGTGGCACGGCAGAAATCTGAGAGCAGAAATTCCGCGAGCGCACAGAAGCAGTTTAAGTGCGAGGAGTAAAGCTGAAGCTTGAGCAGGAAATCTGTGCGAGCAACATGGTATCTGAGTGCGAGCACACAGTTTGAACAGAAACAGAGTAGATCTAAGCGCAAGCAGAGGCTATTTGATTGTGAGGGCAGGGTTTGAGGGACAATATTACAAAATCTGAACGTGAAATCAATAAATAATGCTCTCAAACTGATATACCACTCTCTTGAATAAAGATAGGGATAAAGCCATAACTACTGTAGGCCACAAGCAGTTGAGAATGGAGCGCTCCTATGCGAAGTTCAAAACTTCCTCCGCAGATCTCTTTATACAAGTACCTCAAGCCTCCTTTATTTATTTATTTTTTTGCCTTTATTCACTGATGTAACGTTTTTGTCCTGATATTTAGTGTGATATCTTTGTATATTTCTTCAATAATAATATCAATAATAATTTTAAAAAAAAACAATAAAAAAGCTTCTGGGTCACGGAATGTGCGAGAGATGAAAATATTGGAAGTGTATGAAAGGCCCGAATCCCGGCCCGTTATCCATTTTTTCCATTTTCCATTTAAACAGAAAACCGGAAATCTGAAAACGAGTCATTATCCGTTTTTTCATTTTGGTTCTGGAAACAAATATTGAAAAAACAAGTAATTATTTTGTTTTTTCATATTTGGTTTTATTTTGAAAAACGAATGAACGAATGATACACGGATTACGCGCGCACACACACACACACACACACACACACACACACACACACACACACAAACACACTCATAGACAGGCCACAGCAGCGCCAGTTGTGAATCATTATTGTGTCAATTTTGCATAAATCAGTGGTAATGTGGGCTGACTGTGCTGTATACCACTGCCTGCCGGTAGTCAAGCAGTGACTTGCTTACGGCCCACACTGTCAACCAACCTCTGGAATTTCCCTGCAGATCCCCTTTTACTAGAATACCCAAATGTATTTCAACTGGCAGTCCACTTACTGAGAAGAGGAGATGGATATCATTCTTACAGAGCTGGGGTCAGATGTGGTTAGCCTAGTTATCTAGCTAGCTTTACTTAATTTTTAATGGAAAAGTTCAACATTTTGGGTGATTAGCAATTTCCCATTGTTTCCAAGAGTGAGATGAAGATACTAATCTTATGCCTGTGTGTTTTGTACAGAACTAGAGTCAGGAGGTAGGTAGGTTAGGAGTTAGGTTTGGAAAAGGAACCATGGTTGGGTGTATTTAGGTTTAGGTCAGTAAAGTTACCGTGGTTAGGTTTAGGAAAAGAAACATATTGAGGATGGATCTTAAAATGCATGTCATGTGGGAAAGTCAGTGGTTTCTGACCCTTCCACCACTCCAATCTGCCTCCTAATGAGACCACTCGGAACTGCGTCCTTTTTACTGGCTCATGATTACATGAGATATGTACAAATTCTGGTGCATTACTTTTCGAAGGAAAACATATGAAGAGTTTTGTGTTGTTACTCACCAATCATATGTGGTTTAGTCCATGATACCAAACCTGACAACTTCTGCATGTAAAAAGTGAGCGCACAGCTTGTATACTACATGGTTTGTTTACGTGACATAACAAAAGTGCATATTTATAAGATTCAGGGTGCTTGCTGTTAGGACATGATGTTGGGACTACACTACATATTCTTAGAGGGAAATATTTTTACCTGACATTGTGACTGAAAGGATTTAAATATGTCAGAGATTTTTCTTGTCAAATTCAGATAACAGAAACCCTGAGTGATAAAGCTTCTTGCTGTGTGTGTGTTTGAGTGAGAGACAGAGAGAGTATGAGAGAGAGGGGGAAGAGAAGGTGGACTATTGCATAATGGTTCCGTAAGTTATTATTATCTAACTTAAAACCCTGCTTTGTCGCTTGACCCGTCTGCTTATACAAACCGCCTGTCCTGTGGGTCAACCTGTGGGTCAGCCTGAGCATCACTAGCATACAATAATGCTGGGTACACACTACACGATATCAGCCTGATCACAGCCTGACGCAATGCGGTACGGTGTCGGCTCGGATCATAAATGACAATGAGTGTCGTATGCGATGATCCATCATCTCATCTCTTGTAGTGTGTCATAGTAGAAGACAACCAGCGCCACGCCTCACAACGTTCCAACAGAAGGTCTTGCATGTTTGATTTTCTTTTAGTCCAGGGGCCAAGGGGCTAATTTTCACAAACTGTTATCACTTAAAGGGACCAAACAATTTTGGTATTTTTGACTTCCTCTATGTCTCTAGTTTACATTTTGGTATGATAGACCTGCCTATCTAGTAGCTCAATAAAAAAAAATTGGATGATCTTTGAGTCCTCCCCAAAATTGAAAATAGTCAAAACTAGTGCACCCAGAACTTCAAACAGACAAATAGAATGGGGCCCTATTAGTACAGGGCTAAAGGGATCATTTTCACAACTTGGTAGGCCCCTCTCACCCATGGGGACCAAATGATTTTGGCATTTTTAACTCTCTACAGGTCTGTAGTTTATATTTTAGTATGATAGCCCTGCCTATCTAGTAGCTTAATTATAGTTATCACTCTGTAAACAAACTGATAACGCTAGGAACACAAATTAGAATTTAGACCATCTAGAGCCGTTAAATAGTATAGCATTTACTCTGTCACATCATTCATCGTCCACATCACTATCTTCAGCTCCGGAAAACATTCCAGCTCATTTGCCTGGTTGCTGCAGGTTTGTAGTTCACACATATCAGTGCAATGAAGACCACTTTGCAGGCATGGCCATTCTGAAAGTTTACATGTTCGTGAGCAGGAGCATGATAGTAGGTCCAATACAGCCTCTGGTGCAGGCATACCTTGCATCCACTCAATGGCCAGATCCCCATCATGGATCTTCCATCCATGATGGTAGCATGGATGTGTGTGTGTGTGTGTGTGTGTGTGTGTGTGTGTGTGTGTGCGTGTAATCTGTGTATCATGATAGCAGCCTGATAGTTTGCTCATAAGGCATGCATGTAGAGACAATCTTCACAAGGTGGAAGCTGACTGGAGTCTATTTCTCCATGCCTTGCACAAAATAGCTGGTAGCGAAGTGTGTTAACTTTAGTTGTGTTTGAGGAAGGCAGGTACATCTGACATGTGAAATAGGTCACCTGAGACCTCCCAGGAGCTTCCCAATTCTGAATGTGTCTTGGCAGGTCTTGTTTGTTCTCAGTTTTTTAAATATGGCTGACTTTCCACGGCCACTGAAAGCACGAATAGGAAGCTGTTTGGGCTTAACTATACAGACCAATGAGCAGTGATAACTAACATGTCTTTGGGGTCATCAGGTGGGAACCTCCTTTCACCAGTGTTTCGTCTAGTTGATCCCACGACACCTCCAGGAGGCTAGACAGTGATCTCTGGCATCCCAGAGACACTCCCCTAATGCCAGGTCTCACTGCTCCCCAAACAAACCCAACATCCTCCTTTACCTTACTTACACATGGCTTTCTCAGCCTAAACAGCACTGCCACCTTCAACAAACCCAGGCTCCGTACATGCGAGCTCCAGGTAGAGACAGTGCCGATACTACCTATCCTAGCACATTCACCATACTCAATTTCACACATTACATAGCATAACTCCAATATAAGCTAAAGTTAAAGGAGATAGAGAAGATAAACTCCCAGGATCAGCAAACACATTCACATTGCAGCATGGTCTCAAACAAAGGGGATTCAAATAGGCCACTCCCACACTTAAATAACCCTCCTCTTCCTGGATTTTCTCCTGAGAGGACTGATTGGTGGATCTCTCCACCTGATCTCAAGGAGTTATGTACCCTGCTTAGTAGTTCTCCCTGCTGGCCCCCAGCTGACATTATCTCTCCTCATCCAAATCCACTGACTAGCTCTGGCTGCTTCATCTGACATTTCCTTCACTGTATTCCTCAAACTCTGTCTCCGCACTCTGTGTTCCCCCAGGAGTGAGACAGCTGATCTTGCTATGAATCCCCTACACCCCACTTCCACTGGACAAATCCTAGTTTTCCATCCATGCTGCTCAGCTTCTGCTCCTAAGTCTGCATACCTAAGCTTTTTTCTTTCATAGGCTTCTTCCACTGAGTCTTCCCAAGGAACTGTCATCTCAATGAAATAAACTATCCGTTGACTCACTGACCACAACACTGTGAGGCCTCTGCTTGGTACAAACTATTCCTGGGGAAGAACAAGCTTTCTCCCTAAATCTACTTGCATTTCCCAATCACAAGCACCTTCTAGGCGGCCACACCCTTGCCTCCTAATTTATCCCTTCTGTATTTCTCCCCCTCACGGACAAACTGAATTGCTAAACTCCTATTCTTAAAACCCTCTGAATTTACCCTTCAGTGCCTGCAGCTAAACTTTTCAACACCTGGTTATGTCGCCATGTATATCGGCCTTATGACAAGCTAACTTTACAGCCTGACAAGATATGCTTTAAGGTTGCGGTACCTGAACACAATGGGCATGATGGGTCCCCATTTACCCACAGTTTTAGGTTCTTGGGGGTTGGTAACACATCATATGTAGCCAGGAATCTAATACAATTCTCCTCCATACTTCAAAGGTCCCTCCAACTAAGCTTCCTCTTCTCGACACTTTCCCAATTCAACCACTGTCCCTGCTTAGCCTGGGCCACTACCTTTGCACCCCTTAATATCTCCTCCTGTCTTCGTATCTGTTTCACAACCAGCTTTCTTTTATCTTTGAGACCTGCTTTATTCCATACCAGTTTGCCTGAGCCAAGCCCCAGGCCTCCCTGGCCAAACTGAACATTACCTACAATCTCTGCGTGCCTAAGAGCTGCCTCTGCCTCCTGAACTGCCGATCTTGGGTTCCACTTCCTCCCCTTGGTTGGATTTGGAACCACACTCCTAACTACCAAGTCCTTACTCTCAGATAACAAGAGCTCTGTCCTGACCTTGGTACATTTAAATTCCTCTGTTAAACTAGATACTGGCAGCTGAAGTCCCTTTTCCATACAATGCAACACTACTTAGGCACCTAGGAGTGCACAACCACTTCCTAATATAGGAGCTAACCGACCTTTCAATTCTCTCCACAACGGATATTGGAATTTAATAAATTGACAATGGCCACATTAACCTAGGATATAGCCCAAATTGCAGACACCACAACTTCAACTTTCCTGGAAGTTCTGATTTATCTATTCTATCCAATCCTTCCGCCACATCTTTTCTAAATTTCACCACCTGTTCCTCATCATTCAACTCCACATTGTACCACCTACCTAAGCTCTTTACTGACTTTTCCCTAATTGTTGGGATTTCCTCATCATCTATGACAAACTTCCTGTCACTTAACTTCCCTCTATGTATCGAGATGCTTCTAGACTTACTAGGCTTGATCTTCATGCTGGCCCACTTGAGGTTCTTATTTACCTTCTCTAGTAGCCTCTTTGTACATGGCATTGTTGTGGTCACCAGTGTCATGTCATCCATGTAAGCCCTAACTGGTGGAAGATGCAACCCGTTCTACCGTCCCGTCGATGATTACTTCCATCGCCATAGTAAATGCTAATGGAGAAATTGTACACCCTGCCATGATGCCTATTTCTAGCCTCTGCCAATCTGTTGTGAAACCTGCTGTACTTAGACACAATTTAATATCCTGAAAATATGCTTTCACTAAGTTAACAACTACCTGTGGCACTTTGAAATAGTCAAAGTCACTCCAAATGAGGCTATGTGGTACTGAACCAAACGCATTTGCAAGATCTAAAAATATTACATGCAGGTCCCTTTTTTTAATCTTCACTGCCTGAATCTGGTGCCAGATCATGCTAGTATGCTCTAAAGACCCTGCAAAACCTGGTATTCCTGCCTTCTGCACCATAGTATCTATTAAGCTATTTCTTTTTAAGTAGCTAGCTAATCTCTGCACTACTACACTAAAGGAAATCTTCCCCTCCACATTCAAGAGAGAAATCATCCAGAATTGGCTAAGGTCCACAGACTCCTTCTCCTTAGGAATGAGGACACCCCCTGCCCTACGCCATGCTCTTGGGATAATTTGTTTCTCCCAAACTATTCCTAGCTGTTTCCACAAAAATTTAAGGATATCAGGTGCACTTTTATAAACCCGGTAGGGGACTCCATTAGGCCCTGGGGCCGAAGAAGCCTTTGCATGCCTGACCGCCTCCTGAACTTCCTTCCACCTAGGTGGCCTGACATCCATCTCATGCTCTATCCCTCCTAATGGAGGGATATCCAGTGGAAAACCTACTATCCTTCTCTAAATCCATGTATTTCTCAAATATTCTTCAACCTCTAGCCTTTCTGCTTTAAGCTGCCCTCCCTTTTCCTGGCTAAACAATCCTTTAACAAACTTAAAAGGGTCCCTGAAAAAACCTGTCCTTACATGTTCCTTCTTCCTCCTCATGTTCTTGAGATGCTCTGCCCTTCTAAGAACTGCTAGCCTGCTTCTCAACTCCTCTTGCAACACATTAATTCCCTCCCTTTCTTCTTCTGTAGCCTTTTTCCACTGTTTCCTTAACTGTCTCCTTTCCTTAACTAACTTCTCTATTTCTCTTTGCCGCCTAGACTTACCTGACTGTACCCTCTCACCCCTCTTTCTCTCATGCACCCCAAACCTCTCTGCACCATATGAGTAACTTATATCTCCCATCTTTTCTAACGTTTCTATTGCATTTCCTCTAAGCCTTCTTAAGATTACTAACAAATCTCTATTAACTATCTCCCATTCTTTACTGTCATTTGCCCTAGGCCATCTAACAAACTCTAACCTTTTGCTCCATGGTTCTCTCTCTGACTGGCATACTGACCTCAATATCACCTGCATCCTCTCTTACCACCCCCTCCTCCTCCTCCTCCTCAATGGCAGTGTTACTGATATCCTAATATCTGTCGCTGGATTTCATCCAGCTGACTTCTTAGGAAGTACTGATCAAGGATGAAGGCAGCAGGTGAGCCCCCCTATTTTAGGACGGCCTACAATGGAGAAATAAGGCACCTTCTTCCCTCTGCTAGCCTGGGAGTTCGCCTTAGGCAAGTGGTAAGACTCCCTTTGCCTCCTAGTTATGGGTCAAATAGCAACTGGGCAGCTCTGAGTGCTAGCAGGCCTACTGTAGGCTACAGTAACACTGAGTGTTAGCACAGTAACTGGGTAATCAGTTTCCCCTCCTTGTGATTGTCTTCATTAACAAAACTGGTGCATATTTAAATAAAATATTTCAGAAAATTTGTAATACAAAAAATACTTGTCTTAATATGAGTGATCAACTGGGCAAGTTACATGGGGATATGTATTAGTTAATTTTTCACCCTATTTGTAGTGTTTTGCCTACACAGGTGTAAGTTTGTTTACAGAGTGATAAATATAATTAAGCTACTAGATAGGCGGGGCTATCATACTAAAATATAAACTACAGACCTGTAGAGAGATAAAAAATGCCAAAATTGTTTGGTCCTCATGGGTGAGAGGGGCCTACCAAGTTGTGAATATGATCCCTTTAGCCCCTGTACTAATAGGGCCCCATTCTATTTGTCTGTTTGAAGTTCTGGCTGCACTAGTTACCTGTCAGGGGCTGGTGACATCAGATGGTGAGGTGAATAATCTAATAACCTACTTTTCATGATTGACCAATAGGAATGGCAATGTGCTGCCATGTAGGCTACAACTGTATGGCAACAACACCCCAGCCTTTTTGATATTTCCTTTAGGGATGTTACCACACAGAGTATAAACAGAAAAATGATAGTGTGAAACAGCAGAGGCACTTTAGCAACTCAGTGAGTTCTGCCATTAGCATGAAGCTAGCAAGAATGTTTTTCTTCATAATGGAGGATATAAAGTAATAAAATTAAAAAATAGTGGCAGGGCTTTTACATACCACAACTGCAGAGGCTACCAGCTTCATCTGTAACAGACTACATTATAAACAGGCTGTTATTTGTTATTCCCTCTGTATTTTTATATTTTTGCTTTTAATCCACTCCCGCTTGCCTTGACAAAAGTTCATGCATTGCGCCGTCATTTCAAACTGAACACTTCCTGTGTCTGTATAAAATTAAAAGCCCCTTATAACTTCGCTTAAGAGAATCCCTTCATTTTCTAAACAGGATTTTATTGTGAAACATTTTCAGGAACCTGTTGTGGAGGATTCAGTGACTTGCACAGATTTCATGCGGTACTCCAAATGTAGCTCCTGCCATCTGGTGGTACTTTTTACGTTACCACAACAACACTTTGGCTGGCACATGAACAGCCACAGTGACTGAAATAATAGTAATAATAAAAATAGGACAAGAATAATCCTATGACATCACACACACATCGTGAAGACGACCGGGAACGATTTGTGTGGACCGTTGTGTAGTCTGTCATGTCTGCTGGCCAAGTCATGGCACGATTTTATGACTCCACAATCCCCTAATCTGACATTGTGACTGTTGTGACGGACAGAAATATCGTGTAGTGTGAACCAGGCATAACTACAGTAAAACCACAAACTGCTTTTTCTACATTTCTGTTGATTCCAGCTCTATACTTAACACACAGCAAGGAAAAGAAAATTAGAAATGCAAATCCAATTTTGATAATTTTCCAGAGCAGATGTCCTCTGACAGTTATACCCTCTTCACAATGAATGGCCAGGTGAGTGAAAATGTAAAAGTTCTCACATAATTTACTCTAAGCACTTCTGAACAACCAAGGGCAACTCAATTAATGCTTTTTGAGGAGACTGGCTAAAAGTGTGCTTTGTTATACCCATGTGTACCATTCATTATGTCGAGTCTAAAACGACATAGAGTTCTTGGAGAGAGGCTGTAGGATGCTATGGTGGCAGGCTGATTACCTTTGAGTGAACTGGTATAAACACTTAAGCCCCAAGTCATGGTTGGACAACACGTTGTACAATAACATTGTTTTTCTGAAGCACAGAGGTTGTTAAGCCCTGCTGTTAGCTTGGCAAAATCACATAATAATTGTGAAGTCTTAAATATTTTGTTTATGTTTCTAAGTTTGGATCAATATGTTTAGTGTTTTTATTTTGTAAAATCGAATGAAATAACATCCAATTTTTGCATTTTTTATTTTAATTGTCATTAAGCCTTTGAAGATACTCCAGGATATTACATCACAATAAACAAAAATACAAATGTAGGCACTGGCAGAGCATTTCTAATGCAGAGTACAAAGGGTTTTAATTTCATTTCAGCCTGTGTGTCAGTGCAGAAATTGTGACTGATAATGCTGAGTATCAAAATACTGGTATCAGCCTTTTAAGGAAGCCGATATCAACCGAATCCAGGTACTGGATCATCAAGACTACTGGATATGTGTGTGCTATGAGTGTTGCCATTCACAGCTTGTGTCAGTGTGGCCTCTGCTGAATGTGTCCACTGTTGTGTTGAAGCACAGTGGACTCATTCATAAGGCTCTGCAGCAGTTTGTGTAAACAGTTCACCTTCAGCTTCTGCAGCAGGAGCTGGAAGTGTGACCTTTTCTGTTGACGAATGGGAAGGAAACAAGAAAGAGCGTTGTTGGTCTTGGCTCATCTGCCTCAGCTGCTAACACTGCATACTGTTCAGTGTTGGCCACTGATGAACACCATGAGGAGCAGAGGGATTAAACATGTTGATGTGTGCTTATTTGATCAAAGAATTGCTTTAGAGTTTATTTAACCCTTTGGGCCCTAGGCCTTTTTGGGGTATTTTTACTGCCTTTACTTTTAAGCTCATATCACAGTCATTATAAAGGCTACATACACATGCTATATCTTCTTTTTTTCAGGACAATCTGGGCTATCCAGATTTGCCATCATTCCATGTCCTTCTACGTGCCTGTATTTTATATTAATTTTTATATCAATGAAAAAAAAAATCTGTGTTACTGAATTCTTACATTTTTATGTGAATTTCACCATAGCAAGTTGGAAGTTGACACATTCTGTCAGATATGAAGAGGGGAGACTCTCTGGAATCTGGCAATATAAGAAACATGATGGTGGGACATTCTGTCACTTCACAGTTGTCCAAAACATGTGGTTTGTGCCAGGCGGAAATGATTGCCAGTATTTTTTCATTATTGCAAGGAATTCCATTGACTCATTCACAAGTCAAAAATGTGTTTTATCTGAAAGAAACATACAATATTTACATCTAAGATAACAGAAAAATAGTAATAATATTATTCCTCACTATATGAAGTTACTGATAACAAGATCTGTATAATGGATTGTAAAGAATTCGTCTGTATAAATACAGACGAATTCTTTACAATCCAGCACAGTGGTGTCCTGCACTTTCATGTGATATGCGTGGCATTTCTGTGCGACCCTGCATTTGCGAGTAATCCATCCAAGAGTAATGTGTGTGCAAAGCTGTATGAAAGCTTTGTTATACATAATTTTGGTGTAACTTTATCATTGTTTTTCGCTGTGAAAACATTGGACTACCAACAAGTGTTTGGTCTTGTCGGAAAGCTACGGTTCCGCTGTTTCACGTGGTATGGTATCGTTATGACGCACAGTTGCGGAGAAAATCCATAGAGAACAGGTGTGAATTTGGACGTACTATGCGTTGTTCGGGCGCCCTCTATAGGGCACATGCATAACATCCACGGCGCAGCTTGCTGAGATACAGTATAAAAATACCTTTGCATGCGTGTCCTCGCCCACAGTATTTTACTCGATATGCTTAAAACCAAAGGTAAAATTAAATGTTGAAATAGTAGTAATACCATGTTCATTCAAAAAATGACAAGGGATGGAAAGGGAGGATGGCAGTTTTAGAAGGGGGATGATTTTGATCGTTTTTATTTCAAGGGGGATGCCACCCCCCCTCACCCCCCTCAACTGAGTGTAAGTACAGAAGTACGCGATTTGAGATACAGCACAGGTATTTGACCTGGATCTACTTAGTGCATGTTGGACCATTTCATATGATACAGCAGAGCCTTTGTGCTCCACTGACTCTCAGATTAACTCATATCGCAGCGGTGCCTGGACAGCGTGACGTGTGTGGTTGTGCTGCTGCCGTGGTCCTGCCAGATGCCTCCTGCTGCTGCTGCCATCATTAGTCATTAGTCATACTTCTACTGTTATTATACACATATGACTATTGTCACACATGCATACTGCCAGATATTAATACATACTTTCAACATATTGTACCACAGTAGCCAGAACTATAACTATAATATTATTACATTCAATAATGTTGTTGTAAGCTACTGTCATTACCTGCATCTCTCTCTCTCTCTCTCTCTCTGTCTCTCTCTCTGTCTCATTGTGTCATACGGATTACTGTTAATTTATTATGCTGATCTGTTCTGTACGACATCTATTGCACGTCTGTCCGTCCTGGAAGAGGGATCCCTCCTCAGTTACACTTCCTGAGGTTTCTACCATTTTTTTTCCCTGTTAAAGGGTTTTTTTTTGGGGAGTTTTTCCTTATCCGCTGTGAGGGTCATAAGGACAGAGGGATGTCGTATGCTTTAAAGCCCTGTGAGGCAAATTGTGATTTGTGATATTGGGCTTTATAAATAAAATTGATTGACTGATTGATTGAATTGGTCTGCAGTACAGTTGATAAACTCACAGATAAACCAGAGAATTACATTATTTTATCGCCAGCTTAAAGTCTCACTTCTCTGTCTGCCTATATGCTCCCTCAAGTGCTGAAGGAGGTGCCTGATCAGGAGGAGGGTTGTGAAGGAGGTGTCGACTCAGGCATGTTGACCCATTCAGATAGACCCAAACATGGGTTGACATGTGTCCTTGTCAGTCTGAATGGGGTAAAGATGGGGTTACTTAACATTCTTTATCCCAGTTTATTAAATGAATGTAGTGGAAGTTGGTCAGGAGAGGGTATGGGGTGGCTTGAGAGGTCCATAGACACTCCAGAACCAGCCACCTTGAAACACAACAGCAGACAAAGTATTTCACAGGTGACTGTGAGAGTTGGCTGAACAAACAGTCTGAAGTTGAAGCAGACAGTAAGTTATACTGTAGGCTTCCTTCTTCTGCTGCAGTGTGTTATTGCTGTCGCGTCACTTACATAGATACTCCACATCTACCAAGGATGTAACTAACACAGACTAAGGGGCAGCTATGGCTCAGAGGTAGAATGGGTTGTTTACTAATCAGAGGTTTGGCTGTTTGATCCCTGGCTCCTTCAGTCCATATGTCAAAATATCTATGGGCAAGATACTGAACCCCAGATTGATCCAGAGGGCTGTTCTATCGGTGTGTGTGAATGGTTATTAAGTGGCAAGTGACACCATGTATGATAGCCTTGGCCACCAATGTGTGTGAATGTGACATGTAATGTAAAAACGCTTTGAGTGGTGGGAAAACTAGAGAGAAGCTATACAAGTGCACATACATTTACCATTTTACCAAAACAATTGACTGGTACCATGGTGGACAACTTTACTGCTCTGTACAATTCGTCCATCCAAAAAATGCACAGCTCTGGGTGTAGATTTTGTCATGTTGTTACCGGCTTTTTCTTCTGTTACATATTTATTGCTATTCGACTTCTGGGTCAAAGTGCAGAGCATGCACAGAGCCCCTAGGCCAGTTTGGGTCTGACTGACTTTACACATGTAGGAGGAAGCTGACTCCCAATCACATTATCTGGGTGCGTTAATACGATTTTGAGAAATTCGATTTAGTACAATGTCCGTCAAACTAACATGTTCACATTTATTTTAAAGTCTGTTTCTAGTCAGACTAACACAATAAATAGATTTTCTCTAATGTCATATAAATGTACTGATTGTTCCACCACCCAGTAAGATAACCTATCACCCAGCTGACACAGTTTGCATTTCAACATACATACATACATACATACATGCATACGTAGCTCACTCTATCCAATGTCCATCACTGATTAAATGGTTATTAATCCACTCAGAAATCCAGTGAAAGAAAACATAAGATCTTGTGTCAATCATCAGATTCAATTTTTTTTCTTCTGCTTTAACAGTAACTGCTCATCCATGGTTATTTGCAAACAGGAGCTGCGAGTGGTTAATACAGCAAGACCTTCTATGGTGTAGATTTGTAAACATGTAAAGACATAAAGGCTCAAAAAAGAAGCACAGTGGCATAAATAGTTTTCAGAGTAATATCCAAACATTAACACAGTTAATCCACAGAGACCTTCTCATAAAATCATCAGTTTTGACCTGATTTGTTGTGCAGTGCAGGATACAGCTTGTCTGATGTTGTTTAGATAATATGTTTACCTCATGATATTGATAGTGATAATAAAATACAGTAACATAAAATAAATAAATAAATGAGAATGATAGTGATAATAAAATACAGTAATAAAATAAAAACAGGCTCAATACATTGCATCTAAGAGCAGTAAGAAGTAGAATAATAAAAGGCATAAATCAGCAGTGTGTAGTTAAAAAGTACGGGCAGGTAAGTATTGTGCTTCAGTAAACAATAGTGTTTTTAGCCCTGATTTAAAGGAGCTGACAGTTTGAGCAGACCTCAGATCTACAAGAAGTTTGTTCCACAGGTGAGGAGCATAATAACTGAATGCTGCCTCACCTTGCTTGGTTCTTGTTCTTGGAACACACAATAAACCAGTTCCATATGACCTAAGGGGTCCGGATGCTTCGTAGGGAACCAGTCGATCAAGCATGTATTTTGGTCCGAGACCATTCAGGGCTTTGTGGACCAGCAGTAAGATTTTAAAATCTATTCTTTGACTCACAGGAAGCCAGTGTAGCGATTTAATGACCGGTGTAATATGGTCCAGTTTCCTGGTGTTTGTAAGGACTCTGGCAGCAGCGTTCTGAATCAGCTGCAGCTGTCTGATTAATTTTTTGTTAAGGCCTGTAAATATGCCATTGCAATAATCCAACCTACTAAAAATGAATGCATGAATAAGTTTTTCCATGTCTTGTTTAGACAGAAACCCCTTAATTCTAGCTATGTTTTTCAGGTGGTAATATGCAGATTTAGTAATAAACTTTAAATGGCTGTTGAAGTTCAGGTCTGAGTCAATAATAACACCAAGATTTCTGGCTTGATTTGTAGCTGTCAATGACACAGAGCCAAGGTGAGCGCTGAGCTTTGGCCTTTCATTTTTAGGGCCAAAAATTAACACCTCTGTCTTTTCTGGATTTAGCTGGAGGAAATTCTGGCACATCCATTCATTGATTTGATGAATACAGTTACTCAATGAGAGTAAGGGACTGTAGTCATGTGATGACACTGAGATATAGAGTTGTGTGTCATCGGCATACATATGATAGGAGATGTTGTGATGTTCCATAATCTGGGCTAGGGGTAGCATATAGATGTTGAATAGAAGTGGTCCGAGAATGGACCCTTGAGGAACCCCACATGTGATCGAAGTTCGCTCAGATTCATGGTTACCAATTGACACAAAAAAGTCCCTATCTTGTAAATAAGATTTGAAGCATTGTAGCACAGTGCTGGTGAGTCCCACCCACTTTTCCAATCTGCTAAGTAGTATATTATGATCAACTGTATCAAATGCAGCACTGAGATCTAGTAATACCAGGACAGAGGATTTGCCTGCATCATTATTCTGATGAATATCATTTAAGACTTTGATAAGTACAGTCTCAGTGCTGTGGTGTGGCTGAAATCCAGACTGAAATGTGTTAAAAAGATTGTTTTGCATCATAAAAGTATGGATTTGCTGGAAGACAACCCTTTCAATGATTTCTCCCAAAAATGGCAGATTTGATATTGGCCTATAGTTACTAATTGTTGTGGCATCCAGATATGATTTTTTTAGGAGAGGTTTTATTACTGCAGTTTTCAAGGCCTGGGGAAACTGGCCCGCTTTAAGAAGTGCAGTACATCCGGAGCTATGCAGTTAAAAATGGTTTTAAAAAAGTTTGAAGGCAGAATATCAAGGCAGCATGTTGTGGGCTTTAATTTTGAAACCGTTTCTGTTAGAGTTGTGTAATCTAGGAGGCTAAAATGTCCTAGATTAACTGGAGGACTTCCTGAGCTGGAGCTGCACACTGCCTGTCTTATCTGTGATATTTTGTTTGTGAAGAAGGCTGCAAAGTCATTACATGACTTGTTGGACAGTAGTTCAGGAGGGAGTGATGCTGTGGGGTTGGACAGTCTGTCCACAACAGAAAAGAGTGTGCAGGCATTATTACTGTTTCTATTGATAATCTCTGAAAAATATGATTGCCTTGCATTCTTCAGTTCCTGGTTATAGTTGCGAAGAATCTCTTTATAAATGTTGTAATATACCTGGAGATTGTTTTTCGCCACCTGCGTTCAGCTTGTCTACATACTCTTCTGTATTCTTTAATCAGTGTGGTGTTTCTCCAGGGTGCCTTTTACCTACCTGACAGAACTTTGGTCTTAATTGGGGCGATAGAATCGATAACAGTCATAACATTGGAACTAAAACTGTTTACAAGGTCATCAACTAGAGCTGAGGGCAGGGTTGGTGATGGTGTAAAACCCTGGGTGAATAATAATGCACAGGTGTTATCATTTATATAACGCTTTCTGATCACCTCTGCTTCACTTTTCATAGGATTAGCAAGGGTGGTCATTTTGAACGAAACACAGTAATGGTCAGATAAAGCGACATCGTTCACTACAACCTCAGAGATATTAAGACCTTTGGAAATAATTAGATCTAATATGTGTCTTCTGTTATGTGTTGATTCTGTGACATGCTGAGAAAGCCCAAAGTTATCCAGAATATTTAATAGTTCCTTAGCACACCCATCTGTAAGATTATCAACATGAATGTTAAAATCTCCCACTAAAACAACACAGTCAAAATCCATGCACACAATAGACAACAATTTGGCAAACTCATCAAAAAACTTTGCATCATATTTGGGGGGTCTGTAGATGGTCACTAAAATTGCTCAACAGGGGGATTTTAACTGGGTGGCAACATATTCAAAGGAGTCAAACTAACCATAAAACATTTGCTTACACTGGAAGCTGTCCTTGAACAGAGTGCCAACTCCGCCTCCTCTCTTATGTATTCTTGCTTCACTAAAGAAACTAAAATTTGGAGGGGTTGTCTCAATCAAAACTGCTGCACTATTTTCCTGACCTAGCCAAGTTTCAGTTAAAAACATAAAATCAAGTTTGTGCTTGTTAATAAAATCATTGATTAAGAAGGATTTGCCAGCCAGAGACCTGATATTTAGAAGTGCTAATTGTGAAACGTTATCTGGCATAAGTATAGAGACAGACTGTGATTGACAGGAGATACATATCAGATTTGATGGGTTGACCGTCCTTGATTTTCTGCAGTTGTTTTTACTTTTGCCATGCTGCCGGCTGTGTGAAATTGCCGGCATAAGGGGGAAAGCGGCATGATGACTGTCCTATGTCTTCTTTTCTTGACATTCTTGCTGGGACAAAGACAATCTCTGCAGGCTTCTTGTAATGTGGAGGACAGAGTCACAGACCATGACGTCATCATCATGGGAGGCAGTTGTTGTTTTGGGAGCAGTAACTGTCTGTCTGTCTGCTCCCTGTGTGCTGACCTTCCTGCTTATCAGTGCATATATGTTCTGATAAGATGACTCGATGGTGTGACGTATGTTGCAGCCAAGATGTCTGGAGCCAAGGTTGTTTGGGTGAATCTCGTCTAGCATGAAGCGGCTTTTTATGTTCCAAAAAATATTAAAATTGTCAATAAATCCAACCTGTTGCTCAAGGCAGGCTGATGACAGCCAGGTGCTTAAGCCAAGGAGTCTGCTGAAGGACTCGCAACCTCTGCCGAGTGTTGGGATAGGTCCAGAGATGAAAGACACTCCTGAATGAAGTTTTTTAAGTGTTTCCAATAAAAACAAAAAGTCTTTCTTTAGGGTCTCAGACCCAGATTTATTCTTGAGGATGTCAAATGAGCCAGCATGAATAACAATCTTCTTAATATGTGGCCGTGTAGACATGATGTCTGGTAGCATGACTGCCACCTCTCTGACTGATGTGTTATTCACAGTTAGATTTTCAGTCCTGGCCATTTCCACCTGCCTTGTTATAAAATCCCCAATCAGAATAGTGTCTATCCTCTTAGCTTTGTTTTTGGCAGAATGCTCTCTGGCTCTTGGCCTGGCACTGGCTTGTGACCCGTTAACTTTGTTATTGCTCAGTTTCATAGTCTCACCTTTATGAGTTAAGCGACTCTGTTTCCTCTGTTGACGCTCTGTTTCTGTGGTGTGTGCGAGGGGGGAGCCATACGCGCGGGGAGCCTGCCAGCTGTCAGCCAGGAGGGGAGCTGCCAGCAGAGGATGACTCCCGTACTGGGGAGACGTGGGACGGGCTGCATCATCCTTGAGCTCACCGGAGTCCAGCGCTTCGACCCGCGATGACAGAGGCTCAAATCTGTTGGAAAGGCTGAGGTGGGATGAGAGACCGACGCCGATCGAGGTCCTTTTTTTGCTCCGTAACACCACCTCCAACCATTGCGGCTTACGACGGGGCGTTGAACTGCTGGGCTGCGGAGGAGAGGAGGTAGGATCCCAGGCTACTGTGTCCTGAAGAGCAGTTTTTAACGAGGAGATCTGTAGAGACTGCTCGTGAGCCACGTCCAGGGTGTTTGTCAGCAGCTCACATTGGGACTTGAGTTCCGCTGACAGCCTTCGTATGTCTTCCCTGAGGTTGGCAATGATCCTGTTTCTCTTAACGAGTTGCTGGTTTTCATCGGGAGGGCTGGATGTAGCCATTAGCTTAGCAAACCTCGTCCTCTTCCACAGCATCTGCCATATTGTTTCTACAGAACCCCACGATGGACAAATCAAGTTTCAGTCTGCAACGGCTAGATACAAACTGTTAAAACATGGCCTGATGGTGCCTCCTCGCAGATGCAGGATTGCTTTGGAAATACAGACTGGAGTATTTTTGAATCTAGGGACCTGGAGGAGTATCAATCAATCAATATATGAATTTTATTTATAAAGCCCAACATCACAAATCACAATTAGCCTCAGAGGGCTTTACAGCATACGACATCCCTCTGTCCTTTGGACCCTCACAGCGGATAAGGAAAACTTCTAAGGAAAACAGACACCATCGCCACTGACAAACGCATCCGGGTGTATGCCAACCAAAAACCCTGGATGACAAGAGAGGTCACAACCTTGCTGAGGAACAGAAACACCGCCTTCAGGTCTGGTGGCTTCTTTGCCGCTTCGAACAAAGAAGTAAACCCCAGAAAAGCAACAGGACCTGTACTGGTAGGGTGCTGAAGGACTGTGCAGATCAGCTCACGGCGGTCTTTACTAAAATATTCAACCTGTCCTTAGCACAAGCCACTGTCCCAACCTGCCTGAAGTCCTCGACCATCATCCCTGTCCCAAAAAAGACCACCATTAGCAGCCTAAATGACTCTCGGCCAGTGGCTCTCACTCCAGTCATTATGTAGTGTTTCGAGAAACTACTCAGTAATCACATCACTCAAGGACTTCAACCCACATTCGACCCCCACCAGTTTGCATACAGGAATACCAGATTGACAGGGGATGCCATAGCCACAGCCCTCCACACAACCTTGACCCACCTGGAACAGAAGGACAATTATTATGCAGCAGCACGTGTACTAACAGGAACTAAGAAACGAGATCATATTTCTCCTGTTTTAGCTTCGCTGCACTGGCTCCCTGTGAAATCCAGAATTGAATTTAAAATCCTTCTGTTAACTTATAAAGCTCTAAATGGTCAAGCTCCGTCATATCTTAGAGAGCTCATAGTGCCATATTATCCCACCAGAACACTGTGCTCTGAGAACGCAGGGTTACTCGTGGTCCCTAAAGTCTCCAAAAGTAGACCAGGAGCCAGAGCCTTCAGCTATCAGGCTCCTCTCCTGTGGAATCATCTTCCTGTTACAGTCCGGGAGGCAGACACCGTCTCCACATTTAAGACTAAACTTAAGACTTTCCTCTTTGATAAAGCTTATAGTTAGGGCTGGCTCAGGCTTGCCCTGTACCAGCCCCTAGTTAGGCTGACTTAGGCCTAGTCTGCCGGAGGACCCCCCTATAATACACCGGGCACCTTCTCTCCTTCTCTCTCTCTCTCTCATATTCTATTACTGCATCTTGCTAACTTGGCCATTCTGGATGTCACTAACTCGGCTTCTTCTCCGGAGCCTTTGTGCTCCACTGTCTCTCAGGTTAACTCATATTGCTGCGGTGCCTGGACAGCGTGACTTGTGAGGCTGTGCTGCTGCCGTGGTCCTGCCAGATGCCTCCTGCTGCTGCTGCCATCATTAGTCATTAGTCATACTTCTACTGTTATTATACACATATGACTATTGTCACACATGTATACTGCCAGATATAAATACATACTTTCAACATATTGTACCACAGTAGCCAGAACTATAACTATAATATTATTACTTTCAACAATGTTGTTGTAAGCTACTGTCATTACCTGCATCTCTCTCTCTCTCTCTCTCTCTCTCTCTCTCTCTCTCTCTGTCTCATTGTGTCATGCGGATTACTGTTAATTTATTATGCTGATCTGTTCTGTACGACATCTATTGCACGTCTGTCCGTCCTGGAAAAGGGATCCCTCCTCAGTTGCTCTTCCTGAGGTTTCTACCGTTTTTTTTTCCCCCGTTAAAGGTTTTTTTTTGGGTTTTTCCTTATCCGCTGCGAGGGTCATAAGGACAGAGGGATGTCGTATGCTGTAAAGCCCTGTGAGGCAAATTGTGATTTGTGATATTGGGCTTTATAAATAAAATTGATTGATTGATTGATTGATTGATGCCAGGCTTCTTTTCATTGACTTTAGCTTGGCATTTAACACAATCATCCCTAACACATTAGTAACAAAACTAAACAACCATGGCCTCCCACACTCCATCTGCCTCAGCGACTGCCCACAGAGAGTCAAAGTAGTGCCCCACCTTTCCCCAGCCTCAACACTGGCTCCCCACAGGGATGTGTGCTGAGCCACTTACTGTACACTCTGTAACACACATGACTGCACCTTCATCCACCCAAGTAACTCCATAGTGAAGTTTGCGGATGACACAACAGTGGTCGGGCTCATCACAGGGGGAGATAAGACTGCATACAGGCATGAGGTGGAAAAACTGTCATCTTGGTGCAGCAACAATAACCTGGTCCTCAACATTTCACAAAAACCAAAGAAATAATAGTGGACTTCAGAAGAAACAGATCTGACCCTCAGTCCATATACATCAACAAGGACTGTGTGGAGAGGGTCTCTGACTTCAAGTTTCTGGGCCTGCACCTAGACGATGACCTAGCCTGGAAAACCAACACCACTGCGCTGATCAAGAAGACACAGCAGCGACTCCATTTCCTGAGGGTCCTTAAAAACAACGCACTATCCAAGGAGCTGCTGGTGTCCTTCTACAGATGCTCTGTTAAAAGTGTACTGACGTACTGCATCGCAGTGTGGTTTGCCAGCTGCACTGCTCAACAAAAGAAGGCGCTCCAGAGGATCATCGATTCAGCACAGAAGATCATCAGCTGTGCTCTCCTCTCCTTAGAGGAGCTGTACAGATCCCGCTGCCAGAGAAACGCCTGCAGCATCCTGAAGTACACATCCCACCCAGCACATCACCTGTTCCAACTGTTACCTTCAGGTAGGCAGTACAGGACAATAAAAGCCAGAACAAACAGACTGAAAAACAGCACATATCCTAGGGCTGTTATGATAATAAACAAACACTGATGGGTATGCCCCTTTTAAATAACCTGTGCAATATTTCACTGTGTGCAATAAACATTTTTTGGCTGGGGACAACTGTAATTTTAATGCAATATGTAACTTGGTAACTCGCTCCTTAATGCACATTTCTTATACACAACGGATATTTCTCTCCATTTTTTTATTTTTAATATTATACAAGCAATCCCGCTTCTGCACACACATTTGTATATATTCATTTATCATTGGTCTGTTTTCCCTGTTCTATTTATTAGTCATTCTTTTTTAACCTTGTACACAGAATTTAATTTATGCTAGTTAATAATAATAATAATAAATTTTATTTGAAGGCGCCTTTCTTGGCACTCAAGGACAATGTACAGATACACAAAATGACATTAAAAAGAGATTAAAAAGAAACAACAATAAATTTTAAAAAAACAAAAAAAAAACAATTGACAGAGAAAATGACAGAGCAATTGGCATCAGATGGAATAGGCAGTTTTAAACAGATGTGTTTTGAATTGTGATTTGAAATGAGGGAATGAATCAATGTTTCTGAGTTGGAGTGGTAATGAATTCCAGACCATATATAACCACACCAGCTCAGGACCTTCATATCCAGCGTCTTCACCTGCAAGATCTTTCGAGACCAGCCACCGGAACAGCTGATGCAACAGTTGGTTTGCACAACTGAAGAATTTGTGCACAAAATGTTGTAAACTGTTTCAGAAAAGCTCATCTGCATGCCCATCCTCCTTACCAGGGTCTTGACCTGACAGCAGTTTGTCATCCTAACTGACTTGTGGGTGGTGAGGTCTGTATATGTACTGCCAAATTCAGGGTAACAACATTGGAGATGTCTTATGGTTGTGAAATGAACATTCAGTTCAAAGCCAACAGCTCTAGTGGACATTTCTGCAGTCAGCTATATCTACTGAGTGCATAAAAAATATTGTTAAGTGTAAATACCCATGTACATTAGTTTTAAGCTGAAAAAAGTGGTTTGAGGGTTTAGTTTCTCTTTAAATGGAGTTAATTGTTTAACTTTAACTTCAGGAGCAGGACCACGCCTCAACCACTCCTCTAATCACCTGACTAACGTATATATACCAGCACAGCGTTACCACAGGCCTGTCAGATCTCTCGAACATTAGCGACCCTACGTATCTCAGCGAGCGTGTTTTCATGTACTCACCAAGATGGATCATGTGCTGCAAGTTAACCCGTCCGGGTCCGACTCCGACGACTTGTACGACTCCCTGTTTGAGTGATCCTCTGACTCCGTCTCAGCAGTCTGCCGGTAGCCGACACTCCCAGGGGAGCCGGCTGCACTCTGTGGTCCACATCCCTCTCTCTCGCCGTGGTTCTCCGTTGGGCTCCATCAACGAGATTGCCCCGACTCCTAGTGGGTCCCAGGCCTCCTCTCCTCCGTCCTCGCGGCTGGGAAATTGACGCCACGTCCACAACCGTGGGAGCCAGCGGCAGTCTCCTCCTCCTCCTTCCTGCAGCGGTGCAGCGACTAGTTGACCTCGCTGCTCCCGCGGCACTCCGTCGCACTCCACTCGGCCATCTCCACCACCTCCACGTCCACAACAGGAGCCCAACATCAGGGATTGGACCATCGCCTGGCTCCAGCGGTTCCTGAGGGCAAAAAACATCCCCTTCCACCGCAGCGACAATAAGTCCAGGCTGTTCCAGCTCTATTCAGCCGCCATCTACCATTTCCCTCTCTGGACGCCATGTCCATGTGCAACTTCATCACACACTGTCATACTGCAAAAAAGATCCGGGCCTCCAGCATATAAACATATCTGGCTGGTATCAATTTATTCCATAAATTATCCACCGGCCTTCCTTGTCAGTCAATCTTGCACTCTCACGTCACCATGCTAATCAAAGGCTTATGAAAGCACGAACCAGCGCTGACAGCCAGACGCCTTCCTCTCACCTCCGATCTGCTCTGCCGCTGCATACGCCCTCTGCGCTCTGGTTACATTTCTCCCACAGCCGACTTAACACTGGAATCAATGTTTCTACTCGCTTTCTTCGGATTTCTGAGGTGCTCTGAATTTGCTCCAACCTCATCTGTCTACGATCCTTCCCGTCATCCCAGTCTATCCGACATCACCACTCACACTTCCGACTCGCTCATATTCACACTCCGTAGGAGTAAAACCGATCAGTTAGGAGTATCTTTTCCCATCTACATCTTTCGCCCCAACTCCTTTCTCAGCCTGCACGAGCCACTGACCAGATGCATCCACACCCGGTATTCCGCCCAAGCTTCACCACAAGATCCCTTCTTCCTCACCGAAACAGGGAGAATGACCACCCGTTTCTGGTTCCAGAAACACTTCCATAATATCCTCTGTCTCTCCGGAATTTCATCAGATCATTACTCTTGCCATTCGTTCCGTATCGGCGCTGCCTCCTCAGCCGCCAGATCAGGAATTTCAGACCAAGTCATCCAGGTCCTCGGCCGCTAGTCTTCACAAGCATATCAAACCTACATCCACAATAACCTCAATGATCTCCGTCTAGCACACGACAGACTAAGTCTCACTTAACCAGACTCTTTTGGGGGCTTCCTATCAGCACGGGCTCACCAGGACACGAGACGGAACCCCCATACTGAGTCTCTCCACCCACATCTACACCTCACCCAGTCCGACCCTCTGATGACGTCATTTCCATCCCATTCATTCATCTGCAAATCTGCACTCCCCCATTCATAACCATTTCTCTGACAATTACATCTTCATTAAATCTTTAAACTGCATATCGTTGTGGTGTGGTCCTTGCTAAGGAAAAGACATTTAAGCGTGTTGGATTCTTGTTTGGAAGTTGTTGTAAATGCACAGCACTAAAACAAAGTATGCATTTTCTTTTAATTGTTTTACAGAAGCTGTTTTACAGTAAAGGAAAATCTGTCTCTCTTTGTTATTGTCACTGTCACTTGATACACATTTATCATCATTAGAGTTGCTAATCAGGGAGAGTATTACCTACAGCAATTGACAAAAATGTCCATATTTAACTATACTGTAAAAAAGTGTGAAAAAACTCTTTTCTCTCTCTCTGTTGGCTGCTGTCAGCTAGTCCCAGTCCATGTGCCTGGCTGGTTGCTGTTGTATACTGTGTCTAGACAAACCACAGTGTCTTACTAATCCTGGGCTTCTGCCTTACATTACAGCCATCAATTTAAGACCTCGGGGCCTCCTAATTCATTGTGCTGTGGGACACTGTCAAACACTCCTTCACCGCACACATTCTGAAAACAGAACTACACTGTATATGTCTGTGTGTTCCACAGCATCTGTGAGACAAATGGCAACACATGTGGCTGTCAATGCTGCATGTGTCACGCCGGTCTTGTGTTAGCGTAAGTCAAACATTTCCACACACATTACTGACAGTAGTATATGAGGAGGATTGTGATGCTGCTACTGATTCATGGCTGTGTTATTTGGATATCAGAGTGTCTGGGTTCAACCCACCTGGCTTTGAAGTGATGCCCGTCAGAATATCACACATTCAAAATGATCTACATCGTTTTACACGTCAAAATTACTGGTCATACGGATACTAATCATAGACTGTATAAACAATGGACATACCTACCGGGACATCACCTGCTGGTTTGTGGACTCCCATTTTGAAGCCTTGAGTTTAGCATTTCGGCCAACGCCATCATTTTGGAGCCAGAAGTGACTATATTTGGACGAGAGGCTGGGGCTGTGGAGGAGCGAGGGGTGGATCTGACTGAGTAGAAGAGAATACTATTGGCAGACAGCCTGTCACTCAAAGTGACCTGCCCTTAATAACATGTTACCACTAAGATAACTGTTGATATGAAGGGGGAAATTATCTATAGAAACCAGGCTGTAACATGTTTATTTCTGCTGTGAAGTTGGACATTTTAACATGGGGGTCTGTGGGGATTGACGAGCTTCTGGGGTCAGCCTCAAGAAGCTGTTCAAAAAACTGCAGTTTTGGGCACTGCTGTGTTGGTTTCATTTCTTTAGCCGGAGAGGTTCGGCTGAGGGGGACCATTATCACAGTCAAAATAACCCTGATGATGTCACAGTGATGTAATAGCTTGGAGACTTTACACTTTCTCCACTTACAAAGCCTTGGTTACAAACTAGAGGTGTGGAGTTAAACAAAAAAAATGTGGCCATTAAAGGGAAATTTCAGTTTATTTCAACCCGTCTCCTATCATCCTAAATTTGTTTCAAGTCACTAGTGACATAGAAATAATAGTTAGCATGTTAGCCGTTAGCCTAGATACAGATGTAGCGTCAGACCTGTTAAAACGTAATTGAACGGGCATCCTTTCAAGTGCAAAGTTAGTCCACTTAACAAGCTTTTTCTCCACAAAGACCGCCTCATATCGTTAGGATAAATGTCAGAGAACATATAGAAAACGACATGTAAACGTGTTGTCTTACCTTACCGGTGTTTCGGATTTACTCGCGACCCTGTTAACTGGCGACCTTCAGCCGAATGCGTCTGTGGTTGTCGTAGTGACAACAGCTGTTTTCAACCAGGAAGAGAACACGTAGCTGTCCTCGCGAAGGCCTCTTTATTCAGTTTTTCATAACAATATCAAAACATAGCCGACCTGATCCGTCTTTGGACTCTTGTTGGAGGAACCCAGTCACGGACCGACACTCAGTCGCGGTTTGAATCACACTTGTTATGATGGAATGTTGAAAACAGGAAGAGGCCAAGTTGCTTTTCCTGTAAATCTAACTCCTATCTCAAATACATTTTCTAAATAGGCCTACACAGTTTCGTCTCTGGTGCCTGCCTAAATAAACGTGCCATATTAAAGAACCGTTCAGCCCTGTGAAACATAAAAAAGACTATTTTCACGGGATTTGAACCTGCTTCATTATGGGAAAATAAATTATAGGTGCACAATTAACATGGTGTGCCACTATGACAACACCACTTCACTCACAGATCCATTAAACATACAGCCAGCTATGTCTTCAAACTGGGAGGTAGCCAGATCAACTTGTGACCACACTGTCCATGCACTGAGGAACATTTTACAATCTCACTGCTTTCCAATACAAAAACCAGCGGTTTTAAATCCACTTAATTCATAAACCTAATGTTTATTGTTGTGCTACAGGTCGATAAAGCCAATATTCATATACTCACGTGGAAATACTTTATTTTAAATTAAGCAATATTTGAGCCAGAACACCACACCGGTAAGGTAAGACAACATGTTTACATGTCATATGTGTTGACCATTCTTTTTGTAATTTGTCTGCAAGTCTGCAAATTTGTAAGTGTAATTCTAAATTGTTAGGGTACGCTTTAATCTTGTAAAACTGTTCGTCTCTTCCTTCAAAAATATATTCTCATTCACATAACTGAAGTTCTCCATATCACACTTACGTGCCTGTCTACAAAATCTTTAATCAGACTCTCACCAGTCTGTCCTCTCTGTCTGTCACACACATGCATATCCTAAATCAGTCATCCTGTCTCCTTTCTTTTAGATGTCATCTCTCCTACACACTTCAACCCTTACTTCAGGCGGCTGACATTTGATGTGTCCTCCATGGAGAAGAACGCCTCCAACCTGGTGAAGGCTGAACTCAGGATCTTCCGTCTTCAAAACCACGGGGCGAGAGTGTCAGAGCAGCGCATCGAACTTTACCAGGTACACCAACCCGTGCCCATCCCAACTCATCAAATACTGCTGCTTCGTCAGTGGACCGCAATGTATAAATATGACGCGTTAGATACCTTCCTGCACTGGTTTTGGACATTCTGGGAGTGTCAATTTCTGCTTGTTACACCCATTGTTACTTTTTAAAATACACTTCCATTTTCACAGGAAATGTACAGTGTCTGCTCATTACATGCGTACAGTCTTTTTCAAAATAAAATTACAATGTGGGTAAAACACTTTGTTTTTATGTTTATTTCCTTAAGTTTAGGCAACAAAAGCATGTGATTAGGTTCAGAAACACATCATGGTTTGGCTTAAAATAAGTATGGTTGTTAGTAACGTTGTGGCATATGTCATGTGACATACATAACTATTGTAGCATGCTACACATACTAGCACACAACTTTGTTATTAAAATAACAAATAATAATAATAATAATAATACTATTAATAATAACAATAATAATAATAAAGTCTGGAGTTTGTTTGACCCATCAACCTCCCATCTCACCCTAAAGCCATTTCACCACTCTTCATACTATTTCAGTTGCAGTATGTTTCATAATACCACAAGAGGTGTGTGCGTCAGTATCTTATGCAGCCGTCCACTGAAAAAGCAGCGGTATTTGATGAGATCAGTTTTTGCCCACTGCATTAACAACTGATGCTGCCAGATGCATATCACACTGCTGCAAATGTGCCTCTGTGCCTCTGTGCCTCGGTATCTCATGCTCAGATCACTGACAAAGTGGCAGTATTTGAGCAGTTGGGAATGAGAACGAGCTAAATTCCCACACTTTCCTCTAGGCTGACATCAGGAGTTATTACAATAATTAGTTTGGGGATTTATTCAGGCTAGGAAGGATTGTTGTTTTATTCATCATACATTTTAATCAAATTAAAAAATGACTTTTGCATATTATTTTTATAGGGGACATATTATGGTTTTTGTGATTTTCTCATTTACAGACTATTGTGTAGTTGGGATATCTGATATGTCATGCATGTAGGACAGGGGTGTTAAACACATGGCCTGCAGGCCAAAACTGGCCCACTGGATGACTTTGCACAGATAATATTGATGCAGTTATGAAGGCTAAGAGGTGCCAGCAAGTTAAACAGTGAGGAGTCTACTTCATGTAAAATGCTGCTTCAGGGGGGTTCACCCTCACCAGAATACAGCTCTTTGAAAAAAAAAATATGTAAAGATATTAAACATTGTGCAAAGTATTGTCAGTTAGCAGCTCATAACAAAAGAATCTGTATCAGACTTTATTTTAAAATGATAGTGGTGGAATCCTACTGCTAAGGCACTGCATAAACTTTAGATTTGCAAATGGCCTGTAAGGCAGGGGAAGACTCCACCTGCTTCATCGTAGCTTCCACTTCCAGCTTCATTGTAGCTTTCTGAGACAATCTGACCGTGACGTCATGTAAAGATGGTGGTGCCCTGCAGAGTGCTGCCTAACTAAGTTGCCAAAAGTAAGTTTTAAAACCTACAAAACAACGAAAACATAGCAGGTAAAGAAGAGACAATGCCTCCGAAAAAAGTGTCTCAAAACCTGGTGGGAGATGACGGCATGGAGGAGATCCCTAAGTCTCTCGACTTTATGTCGGAGGAACTGAGCAGAGTGGCTAAACAACAGTCTATGCTACTGGATCTGGTGAATGAAGTAAAACAACTGAAGACCCTGGTCAAGGAGAAGGACAGAAAAATCAAGGACCTTGAACGAAGAATTAAAGATATGGAACAATATTCAAGGATGGAGGATGTTATCATCAGTGGTTTGGACGTTAAACCTCGAACCTACGCAAAACCTGCAAGTGTGGGTAGAAGTGACGGAGAAGACGCACGAACAGAGGATCAACAATCACTCGAAAGGCAAGTTATCAGTTTCTTGGAAAGCAAGAGCATTCATCTTGATGCAAACAACATCGCGGCTTGCCACACCTTGCCTCGGAAGGATCGACAAGCGAAACCCACAGAAGATGGAGTCACTGATGCAGGGAAAGAAGTTGAAAGGAACCAATGTTTACATGAATGAGCACTTAACTAAGAATGCCAAGATTTCACGAGAGGCCTGATACCTGTGATAGCAAAACAAAATAAAAGCAACGTGGACTCGGAACTGTAAAGTTCTGATTTGGCTGAACGGATCGACTCCAGAAGAAGCCAAAGTTATCACGGTAAGGGAACTTGGACTCATGACCTGGACCAGTATAGATAATGTCTATTACTGTGTATGTTGTTTGGTAGCAGAGGGTTCTGTGTTGGATTATCTGGCAAGGAACTTAATGACTTATAGATGAGAGCAAATCTCTCTTAACTGTTTTTTTTTTTTTTTTAACTTTTTCTCTCTCTTTTTTCCATGTATTGGAGCTGCATGCATTAGTCTCCACTTTACGTTTGACTTTAATTGGATTGTGGGAAGGAATCTCTTATATTCTTATATGGATGTTAGCCTTTTGGCAAACATTCTTGGATGGATATTGCATGGTTCCCTGTTTTTGTTTATTGTTGGGACAGTCTAGGATCGCATGGATTTCTGCATGGGACTTTTTTTTTTATTATTATTATTTTTTAGCAATGCATGAAATTCTGTGGGTGTAGATATGTGAGGGATGGCATAAGGGCGGAAGGGAGAAATCGGGTCTCTCAATTTCCTAAATGCGGCATCAGGATTTAGACATTGATCCTGAGAGTAACTTTTTTAAGAATGTTAACAATAACTGCTGTTATTATAGTGAAGATCAATTTAAAACAGATACAAAACTAGACAATGGCATATCAATCATCCACTTCAATAGTAAAAGTCTTTACGCTAACTTTCATAACATTAAAGATTATTTAAGTCAGTTCAAAACACTTTTTAGTGTAGTGGCAATTTCAGAAACCTGGCTCAGTGCGGAGAAGGGGGTAGATTTTGAGCTGGATGGGTATGACTTTAAATTCATGAACAGAAGAAATAAAGTGGGAGGAGGAACAGCTATCTGTATAGATAATAGACCTTAAAATATAAGATTGTAGAGAACATGACTAAGGCTATTGATGCGTGTGAATGCAACACTGTTGAAATCAACATGGAAAGACAGAAAAATATTATTGTCAGCTGTGTTTATAGAGCTCCTAGCTCCAATGCTGATACATTTAGAGAAAAAATGGAGGGTTTGTTTGCAAGAACCGAGCAAAAGGTCACATTCATTTGTGGTGATTACAATATAAATCTATTAAATCCTAATAAGAACTCATCAACCGATGAGTTTATATCTGCTATGTATAGCATGAGTCTATATCCAGTTATAACTAAGCCTAGTAGAATAACTTCCCATTCTGCTACCCTTATTGATAATAGATTTACTAATAATTTGGGAAATTATATGGTGAGTGGATTACTAATGAATGATATAAGTGACCATTTGCCGGTTTTTGTGATTTATAAATGTGATTGTCGCAGGAAGAAAGATATTAACATAACAATATATAAAAGAGTAAGAACAGAAGATACTATAAACGCACTTAGAAGTGAAGTAATATCCCAGGACTGGACTAGTGTGTATGAGGCGGAGGACGTTGACTTGGCCTATGATTCTTTTTTAAATACTTTCATATCAGTATATGATAAACACTGTCCAATGCAGCAATGTAGACTGAAACCTAACTGCCTGGATAAGCCCTGGGTCACAAAAGGAGTGTTAAAAGCCTGTAAAAAAAAAAGAATACTCTATATAGAGAGTTTCTAAAGCATAGATCTAGAGATAAAGAAATTAAATATAAGAGATATAAAAATAAACTAACAGATATTATTAGGAAATGTAAGAGAAATTATTATAATACCTTACTAGAAAATAACAGAAATAATATTAAGGCCACATGGAATATAATAAATAGGATTATTAGAAATAGCACTGCCCACTCAAGTTACACAGATCATTTCATTGAAAATGAAAAGGAAATATCCAATAAGAATGATGTGGTGGAGGGTTTTAATAACTTCTTTGTGAGAGTCAGACCCAATCTGGCAAAAGAAATAATCCCTCCACACAAGGGAGGACATTCTAAATCTCTGATTGACAGGAATCCAGCAACAATCTTTTTGCGAGAAGTTACAAAAAATGAAATAACTGACATAGTTAACAGACTCAAGAGCAAAACATCTCTAGACTGGAATGGGATTGATATGACTTTGATAAAGAAAGTTATAAGCAATATTGCTGACCCTCTAACTTAAATCTGCAATCTATCATTCAGATTGGGTACTTTTCCTAGAAAAATGAAGACTGCTAAAGTCATACCTATTTATAAAGCAGGAAACAAACATCTATATACAAACTATAGGCCAGTTTCATTGTTATCACAGTTTTTGAAATCCTGGAGAAACTCTTTGTGGAACAGTTGGATAGTTTTATTGAAAAGCATCAGTTACTTATAGACAGCCAATACGGCTTTAGAACCAACAGATCTACTTCAATAGCACTGACGGAAGTATTGGAGGAACTAACTAATTCAGTAGAAAATAAGCACTATGCATGAGGAGTTTTTGTGGATCTGAAGAAAGCTTTAGATCACAATTGATCATGACATACTCTTAACAAAAAATGGAACGGTATGGTATCAGAGGGGTGGGGCTTAGTTGGGTCAAAAGCTACACTGAAAACAGACAACAGTATGTATAAATAGGTGAGCACAGGTCAACATGTTTAGATATAATCTGTGGAGTGCCACAGGGATCAATATTGGGACCAAAATTATTCATATTATATATTAATGACATATGTAAAGTTTCTAGTATATTAAATTTAGTTATTTTTGCTGATGACACTAACATATTTTGTACTGGGGGGAATCTAAACCAGTTGTTGCATGATGTCTCGGTTGAATTGGGTAAGCTGAAATTATGGTTTGATTGTAATAAACTCTCTCTAAACATTAGTAAAAGCAAATTTATAGTGTTTGGAAAGAGAACGATTCAAACAAATACATTGGTTGAAATAAGTTTTTTTTTTTGCGATCAAATTTTTATTAAAGTTTGACAAAAAGTCAAAAAGAAGCATGCCAAGACTTTTAGGGATTCAACATTACAGCACACAGTCTCAATTTTCACAGTAGGCATACAGTGGGCCCAGGACAAAGGAACGTGTCATGGGATACCACAGAACACAGCAGTATCATTATTAATCATAATATAAAATAAAAAAGAGGATTATTGCCCAAAGAGACAACAATGAGGAAAATAAATAGTTAACCTGAAAATTAAAAATAAAGTGCATACATAACGTGAAAATATACACACACATAGACAGACACAGACACACACCCACAGGACACACACAAAAACATACAAAACAAAACAGAGGGAACTTGACATCCAGGGACACAGGAATGAGAGAGCAGGTGGTAAAAAAATTGATCTTACAGCATATCTTTCAGAGAATCAGCAGTACTACGCCAGGCATTTAGAGTGCTGTCATTAGCACCATTAATTCGGGCTGCTGAAAATTCCATATATACAACATCCAGAAAAGAAAGAGTCCAAGATTTGATAGTGAGAGAATGAGGTGGCTTCCAGTGAGTAGCAATCATTTTCTTGGCTGCTGTCAGTCCGGCAAAAATTACACGCTTTTTGAGCTTGGAAATATTAAGAGTTGACAGGTCATTCAAAACCAACACACGCATATTAACAGGTACTGTTTCTTGTATCAAGTCAGATAGTTTGGATGCAACATTGCTCCATAGTTGTCCAACAGGAGGGCAGTCCCAAAACATGTGAATAAATGTGCCCTGAGCTTTTAAAGGGCACAGGTTGCAAAAAGAATCATTAATAATTTTCATGTGATGAAGTTTGACAGGGGTAAGGTATATTCTGTGTAAAAAATTAAAATGAATTTGCTGATGGTCTGGGTTGCGTGATGCTTCACGAATGCTGGACCACACTACATCCCAATCAAAATCTTGGGTTAGATCTGGGCAATCTCTTCTCCAGACCCTCTCTATTAGAAGTGTGGGAATGTCTGTTACCAGCAAAAAATTGTATAATTTGGATACCATACGTAGTTTTAGCCTGCTTAGCAAATAGCTCTCGCAGTGGGTGAATAGGTAAAGAACACTGCCAGGGGACGCCATGTGCTTTAAGCACTGATAATCAGATAGAGGGGGAAGGGGGACCATAGCGCTGACAAAATTAATCCTAGGCAAGATATTCATTTTTATAATAGAGACACGAGCCCGAATAGAGATAGGAAGACCAATCCACTGGTCCATGTCCCTTAGGACCTTGTTCAGAGCAAGTAAATAATTATATTTAACAATCTGATTCAGAGAAGAAAAAATCTCAATTCCCAGATATTTAAACTGTTGCACTATGGGGATATTAACAGGAAGGACAAATGTTTTGGCAGAATCATTCAAGTGTAGGAAAGCAGACTTAGACCAATTAATTCTAAAACCTGACAAATTTCCAAACTCCTCGCAGATGGACAAGAGGTGTGATACAGACTGAGCAGGATTTTCTAGAAATACTAATACGTCGTCTGCATATAAAGCTAGTTGGTGTTATCTAAATTGGCTGAATCTGTTCTTGAAAGTTGGGGCAAATGTAATTGATTCAAAAATATGTCACACCGGTTTTTGTCCGAGGGCACCTCTGACTTATATAAATCACAATAAAACGTTTGAAGTACTACATTTATCTGTTTGGGGTCAGTACTGATATTACCATCCACAGATTTAATAGCTGGGATATCTGAAAAGTTTTCACTGTTCCTAATCCTCATAGCCAAAAGATGGCTCGGTCTGGCACCATGAAAATAGTACCGTCGGGTCCTGTGAATTTGAAATTCAGACTGCTGCTTCATATTGTTGTTAATTTCCTTCTTGACTAGTGTACATTGCAGTGCCACTTGTTCTGTAAAATTATGTTGTAAAATAGAATCCAACCTAGTAAATTCTGCTTCAAGATCCTGCAACTGAAGTAATCTGGTTTTACATAAATTAGAGCTAAATAATATTGTATTGCTCCTAATGAAGCCCTTTATCGCATCCCAAAGGACTCTGGGGTCCTCTACAGAACCAGCATTAAAATTAACAAATTCCCTGAATCCTACAATGAATTGATTAACAAATGCTTCATTTTTTAACAGTGAGGTATTGGTATTGAAACACCATCTGGCCGCACGCTCAGTCCAGAGTTGCAGAGCAGAACACCCCTTTATAATAATAATAATAATAATAATAATGATAATAATAATATCTTTATTTATAAAGTGCTTTTCAAAAACAAGTTACAAAGTGCTTTACATATTAAAAGACTATAAGTAGTCAGTTAGTGAAATAAAATAAATAAAAATAATAAAACACAAAATGCGAAACAATGAAAGCAAACAATTCAAATTAGTTAAAAGCAAGTCTGAAGTAGTGAGTTTTTAAAAGGGACTTAAAAGAAGACATTGTCTTAGCTTCCCTGATCTCCTCTGGCAGGTCATTCCATAGACGAGGGGCTCGAACAGAAAAGGCCTGGTCACCCTTGGTCTTCAAGTTGGACCAAGGGGTGGCCAGGAATTACCTACCAGAGGATCTCAGGTTGCGTTCAGGCTCGTATGGGGTCAGGAGGTCAGCTATATATTCAGGGGCTAGCCCCATATGAGCCTTGAAAGTAATTGTTAAAATTTTAAAATCCACTCTAAAACGGACTGGTAGCCAGTGAAGGGATTTTAAAATCGGTGTGATGTGTTCTCTCCTGTTGGACCTGGTAAAGAGTCTGGCTGCAGCATTCTGAATCAACTGTAATTTGTTTAGGTTATGATATGTAAGGCATGAGTAATCTAATCGGGATGAAATAAATGCATGTATGACTATTTCTGAGTTTTTTGTTGAAAGAAATTATCTGATTTTTTTTAGGAGTTGGAAGAAACATGATTGGACAACTGAATTTATATGCTGATCGAAATTGAGGTGGCTATCAAAAATAATATCAAGGTTTCTGCAAGAGTTAGTAATGTGGGATGAAAGGGGACCAAGATGGGAGGCAACATGTGATGAGTCTGGACCTATGATGGTAACTTCTGTCTTATCTGAGTTGAGCTGTAGACAGTTTGATGCCATCCAGTTGTTGATGTCTGCAATGCACAAGTGGAGGTTGGTTAATCGGTCGGTGTTGCTGTTGTCAAAGGAAAGGTATAATTGAGTATCGTCTGCATAGAAATGGTAATTAATATTGTATTTTGTGATAATGTGACCGAGTGGTAACATGTAGATTGAAAACAGCAGTGGACCAAGAACAGAACCCTGTGGAACTCCATATTGTAATGGGATTGAAGATGATTGACAATTTCCGATTTAAACACAGAATGACCTTCCAGACAGATAAGAACAAAACCAATCTAAAACCGACCCTGAAATGCCCACCCAATTTTTAAGATGTTCAATTAAAATACTATGATCAACAGTGTCAAAAGCTGCAGACAGATCACAATCAGCTGCTAAAAGGAGATCATTTAAAACCTTAAGAAGTGCAGTTTCTGTGCTAAAACCTGCTCTAAAACCTGACTGGAATCTCTCAAAGAGGTCATTACCATTCATAAAAGAAATAATTTTTTCTGCCACAATTTTTTCTAAAACTTTACCGAGAAATGGAAGTTTTGAGATTGGCCAGAAATTATTGAGGATATTTGGGTCTAGTGAGGGTTTTTTTAAGGAGAGGATATACAACTGCTGTTTTAAAGTATTCAGGAACAATACCAGATGAGAGTGATGAGTTAAATATTTCCATGAGAATTGGAGAAGTTATGGCAAGGGTTCCTTTTAGGAAATGGGTAGGAATGACATCAAGAGAGCAGGTTGAGTTCTTCAGTTTAGAAATTGTTTCAGTTATGTTTTCTATTTTTAGCAGGTCAAAAGAGCTTAGGGAACAGTTGGTACTGGGAGGAGAGGGTTCAGAGACAGCCTGGGCAGTATGTGTAATATTGTTTCGGATGTTTTTGATTTTATCTGCGAAAAAAGATAGAAACTGTTCACATTTGGCAATTGATGGTACAATGTTAGCAGGAGGGGGACTTGATGTACGGTTAACCACATTGAAGAGGAGTCCGGGATTGGAATTATGGTTGTTGATCAGGTCATTGTAATATTTTTCTCTTGCCATTTTAACTGCATGATTAAAAGTCTTCATCAGGTCTCTCAGAATTTGCTGGTCTGCAGGCTGTCTAGAAGTCCACCATTTCCGCTCAGCTTTGCAACACAACTGATGTTTTCTGACTTTGAAAGGTGCCACAGAGTCAAGAATATTTTTACAAGTAGAGTTAAAAATAAAAGTGGCAATATTAGCATTCACAGAAGAGTTAAAACCAAAGTCAGCGGAGGCAAAGGCATCACAAAATTTAGCAGCTGAAGCGGAGTTAAAAATGCGGGAATAAGACAGGGTATTATTATTGTTATTAACAGCATTATGAACACAGGTATGATCTGATACCACACTTTCTTGGTGAACAACATCACTCATAAAAATGCCATGATATAAAACCAGATCAAGGACATGCCCCTTACTGTGCGTGGGTCCTGTCAGAGCACGGGACAGGTTAAAAGTATCAAGTAATTTTAAGAAATCAGTAGCTTAAATATTGTCATGACAGCACACATGGATATTAAAATCACCTAAAATCAGGATATCTTTGTATTTTGGCATGATGATGGAGAGCATTTCATAAAATTCATTGATAAAACCAGAGGATTTTGGTGGTCTGTACACTGAAACACACAGCATTTCAGGTGATCCTCTTAAAAGAAAGCACAAGTACTCAAAAGATGAAAACATGCCAAGGTCAACCATTGAGCATTTAAAACTGTTTTTATAAAGCACAGCCACTTCCCCATCCCTGCCTGAGGATCTAGGTTTGTTAAAATAAGAGAAGCCAGGGGGAGCTGTTTCAACTAGTGGCACAGTGTCACCTGTTGCCAACCAGGATTCAGTAACCATAAAAAAGTCAACCTTCTGGAGAGTAATAAAATCGTTACAGATAAATGTTTTGTTCCCTAGTGAACGAACATTAAGAAGGCTGAAGTTGATGGGCGAGGGAGGAGGAGGAGGTGATACTGAATTGGGCTGACACTGGATATGAGAGAGTACTTTATGATTGGCACATCTGTAGGAAGGAGGGTTATAGGGCCTGTGGTTTATAATAACCGGAATGGGACTGATATTGTGATGTAGATTATTATTAACCAAACTATGAGGCTGCTCTGGGATACTGAAACTATTATTTGCGGTTTTGTTTAAATGGGTAAGAACAGGCCAAGAGGCAGCAGGACCCTCTCTAGAAGAAATGAGAGTCAGAATGAAGTTGTTTGGGTCATGCTGGGATGCAAGTCAGAACGGATTAGAGGCTATGAAGTTGATAAAATTTGATGCAAGTTTCCGGGTTCCTTTATGGTTTAGGTGTAAGCCATCAGATTTATAGAGATCATGTTTAGTCCAAAATTAGTCGAAATTGCTGATAAAACCATGACCTGTCGCTGTGCAGAAATTTTCTAGCCACTGGTGGAGGCCAAAAAGACAGCTGAAGCGCTCCGATCTAGATGATAAGGTGGGGAGGGGGCCAGATAGGAGGCAGTGTTTTCCCAGACTCTCAATAGTTAACGCCAGCAACTCAATGTCATGTTGCAGCTTGATTGACAGTCTGGAAGACATGACGTCATTCACTCCACAATGCAGTATCACTGTATGGACCGCAGGGTGGAGGTCAAGCAATGTTGGGGAGAGCTCAATTAAATCTGCCACCTTACCACCAGAGAGACAGTAGGTGACAGCGCCAGGAAGTTTTACAAATCTCACAATGGAGTCGCCTAAAACCATAACCTCTGCCGTGTCAGTGTATCGAGTGTTACTGTACATGGCGAGTTTGTGTGGTAGCTGGTGAATTACCGGGCTAACTGTGTTAGCCACGTTAGTAGCACTGCAGGAGGAGGTGGTCTCGTGGTCAGACACCTGTGGACACCTGTGTGGACAAGGGGGCAGGGGGCGTTGTCTGTGTCTGCAGCGCTAACAGGCGTACAAGTGGAGTTTACCCCGGGACTACAATTTACGGATGCTGGAGATGAAAGCTGGGGATGTTTGCCACTGGGAGAGCTACCAAGGGAGATGCAGATGCCAGGCGAGTGGCGTCGTTTGGATGATGTACGTCTGACTTTGGTCACAAGAGGAAGTGGAGATGGTGAGTCGTCAGTGAGTTTAGCCAGCGAAGCAAAGGGGTTGAAGAGCTGACGAGAGTTAATTTACAGACAGTCAGAGGCAGAGGGGCAGGATCGTCAACACAGGTAAGATGATTTTCTCAGGATGTCCTACTGGAAACGGTATTTGGCCAGAGTCAGTACCAGTGTTGGGTCAGGCTGTTGAGGTGAAGGTAGGATCGGTGGCTGGGAATAGAAACAGAAAAAGGGGAGGCCAGTACAGGGCTAAAAAGTGTCTAAAAGCAGCTTTAGCGTTCAAAGTTTAAGAAAGAGTTGCTGCTAATGGGGGGTCACAGGCACTTACAGGCAGGGGCTCCAAACCCGGAGCCCACAGCGTTGAAATCAAGCCCGGTTCTAGGCAGGCACATATGAGGGGGCAGTCATAAATGTGAAGGGGGCATCATGCTCCAGCACATTTTTGCCATGGGTAGAGCTGACAAATAAAGGTCACTCACTCACTCACTCACTCACTCGCAGGATGTGGGGACGCTGTGTGAGTGCCCTATAGAGGGTGTCAAAGCACCGTGGTCTCAAATGGGCTCACCACTTGTTTTGTTGTTGATAACAGTGTTTTCTACATGGAATTGGGTTGTTGTTAGCTGTGTGTCCAACCCCCAACCTAAAGAAATGGATTGCACTTTGTCAGGCCTCTACCCTAAGACCTATCCAACTTCGGTGTCTCACCTGAAGACTAAGCTCCTGCTGGTATAGCTCTTAGGGTCACTGAGGCACACAACCCCCCTGACCACAATAAGGTGGCAATCCCTCAGGGAGGAAAACTGAAAAATAAAATAAACAAAAAATAAAATAAAAATTAAGAAAAAATAAAATAAAAATATCCTTCATCCAGGCACAACCAGCATCTTAACATTTATCTTATTGGATGGCCATTAGGCATCTAGACATATGAAATAAATTTGAACCTAATAATTACAATAACCTCACTATAGCCAGTATTTACCAAAGCTAGTCTTATTAAAAACTTATCAAACTAACAGAATAAACAAACACAGCAGGTATAGGCTAGAGCAGAACATTTTATACTTTTTGTTTTGTTTTATTTTTTTTTGTCATTTTTTGTTGTTTTTTGTTTTTTGTTAGCAATTTAACAGATTTCTCTTCACTCCACTCTCCTTTGAGCTGCTGAAAGCTGCAGGAGTGAAAAGTTAATAAAAGCTTTGTAAAAATCGCTGTAATTATCAAAAAACAGCATGCAGAACTAGAGGCTGGGCGGGGCTTTATGTAGGGGTCTGGCACATGCGGGGCATTTGTCCTCAGTATATGACATGCAGCAGGCACTCATCTCTCGCTGTGCTTGTGTGATTGAAGAAACGTTCGCACTGACAGGCTCACTCTCTATGCTCACACTTTGTTGTTAACTATATATTAAGTATCTCACGACACGAGATACTACGATGAGTTTAACAGAGCTTCACTTCACTGCTGCATTCTGCCTCACTGAAACTGAGAAACCTGACACTGATGCATCTTGGCTCATTTGCATACTAAATAGTGATTGGGTGTTTACTGGGGGGAGGGTCTCTGCTGACTGCAGACAGTAACGTTAGATCACACACAGCCGGCACACAGCACAGAGTGGAGTGGAGACAGATGAGAAAACTTTTCAGTTTTGTGCCTTTTTCGGCAGATTTGATTTGAGGGGGCAAGACATTTGTTTAAGGGGGCATTGCCCCCTCTTGCCCCTGCGTAGAACCGGCCTCGGTTGAAATGGTGTTAACAGTTGATCAGCAGGAGGGACAGCAAGCGACAAAACTTACCAACGCTGCAGTGATCAGGCTCCTGTCCACAGATGTTGGTTTGTCTTTTGTCCGGAGTCTGCAGTCCTTGATTATGCAGTTAGCTTCTCATGCTAAAAACAATCCGGTGTCAGTGCCGGCTAACATTAGCAGTCATGGCTGGAAAAGTGTAAGAAACTTAAAATCCGAGCGTGAGCTGAATGAAAAGTTTCAGATTAGACTAGTGTCTAAACGTGTATGGTGTAGGAAGTGACCATAAATTGGTAAAAGTTGGATGAAAAAGCAGTTTGTGACAGGGCTGGTACAGAGCTACCTACAAACACACACAACGCCGACGCGTGTACGACATCCGGGCAATCCTGTGTTTATGGTCTGATAGAGCTATCGGAAGTAGAACTGCTGTATTAATAAAATGAAAAAGCTGTGGGGAAGCGAAAAGAACGTCTATCCTAGAGAAAGATTTATGTCTACCGGAGAAAAAAGTGAAGTCTTTGATAGAAGGGTTGATTAATTGCCATATGTCTATAAGTCCCAAATTGCCGGCCCAGGATTTTAGAGCATCTGTGGCCAGGCCCTGCTCCCCCGAGGATGTTGCATTTGGCCTATCAAAAGTCGGTCCCGCACTGCATTGAAATCAGCGCCTACAATAAAAGAATAATCTGTTAGTTCTAACATTTTAGTGGTAAGTAAATTGTAGAAATTGCCGTCAAAAACATTAGGAGTGTATGCTGCAATGAGAGCTATTTTCCTGGCATTAAATTCTATATTATCAATCACAATTCTACCCATGTCATCTGCCCAAGATGTCAGCGCTCTAATTGGAAGACTGTGTCTCGCTACAATGGCCGCACCTGTAGTTTTTGTGTCTGCAGAGGAGAATGCTATAGTGTGGAAAAATTTATTAGCAAGACGACCAGCGTCTGCTTTGAGCAAATGTGTCTCCTGCAACAGCGCGATGTCACCATTTTTTCTTTTCAGCAAACCAAGAGTACTAGTATGTTTGTGAGGAGCATTCAATCCACCACAGTTCCAAACTAAAAGATTAAGTTCACCCATAATCTAACAAAATTGTTCCAAGTGTATTCACACAAAAAATATTACCATAGCGCTCTGTTTGGACAAACTCTGGTACAAGTGCACCCCAAGTAAAGTCCCTCATTACGCAACACACACAAAACGCAGACACAACATATAAAACAGGTGAAAAAGGAAAAATAAAGAACATTAATGTATAAACGAATTGTAAACAGTAAACTAGAGAAGCAATTTCTGAAGAAATTGTGGGTGTGAATGCTGCAAGCTGAAGCCACGCTGCAATGCTTGAATGATTTGAAGTTTGAATGATTTGAATGTTTGAAAGTTTGTTGAAAAGCTGACGCCACACTGAATAGCTGCCTTTAATAAAATAAAGTTTGAATGATTTGAATATTTGAATGTTTTACTGAGATTTATGAAATCCAATATGGCCGCCGCAATATGCAAATTGGATGAGTTAATTTACTCCCATCACAAACTTTGGGTCATGATGAATAGTTTTCTCATTTACAGTATGCCTTTATCTCTCATCACTTTCAAGCGACAGTCTTTTGAAATGTTTAAATGAAAATTGAATATTTTCCTCAATAAACTCTGGCACCTAAAGGGTTAAAATGGAGATTGTGCCCCTGTCATGTCTGCATGTAAGATGTAGACACGCACACACATCATGTTTCTGTGAGTTTGTGTGTGACAGCGGTTGCCATGGTAAATAAGTAGGTACACCTGGCAGAAGAGCAGAGAGAGACAGACACAACAGAGAAGAGACTTCTTTTAGTGGAAATTTAACTCCTCGAACAAGTTCTTCCCATTCCCAAACCGTTGGTCCAATCATCAAAATAAAGTAATGGTGAGAGAGATAAAGTTATACAGAAGATCTGTTTAGCAGCAGTTGAGCTGGCATGTGTGCGTGTTTGAAGCCAATAGGATAAACGGTGTAGGAGGAGATGTTTTTTGAGGAAGAGCACGTTTGAGGCGAAATCTTACTTTGAAAGGGCAAATAGCTCACTTCCTGTTGGATTTAGGTCATGGGTGTCAGCGTGTGATTTGTTGGTCGAATACACCAGTTTTGGTTTGATCTGTCTATGACATTCCTACGGGCTGCAGTGGCCATTTTAGTGCACCTAGGTGGCGCTAGAGAGCCCATTTTGGCACTTCAGGGGTTAATAATGTGTATTTGCTGTTTCCAATGAAGATTCTGCAGCTGTAATCTGTCCTTTAAAGATTGTGAGACACACACAGAGGACATGGCGATTAATGGCTTGCATGCACCTGGGGGGCACACAGAGAGCACATGAGAGAGCAGATCAGCAAAGGCTGTTTAATATGGGTTTGAAATTTCTCGAACAACTTCTTCCCATTCCCAAACCGTTGGTCCAATCATGAAAACAAAGTGATGGTGAGAGAAATCCACTTCTCGTGAACGTACGTGTCATGTTTTATATCTCTAGAGTCAAAAATGTGATCACACGAGCGAGTTTAAAATGTGTTGCACGTCAGCAGTTTTCCAGAAATTTCTCCTCTCAGTTTATATGGGAGTGAAAAAAATCGGCGCTCCCTTCGCTTTGGAGCCACTCAGCAAAAATGTGTACGTGTGACAGATTCCATGTCAACATATCTGTGACCAGGACAAATTTTCCTACGTGTTTTGGTATAAATTGTGTAAGTACAGTGAACATTGTGGCCGTATGAGCAAGTTGAAGAGAAAATTTCTTGATGAGTTTACAGCTGCTCTCCACTCTAGCGATGACATCACCCACTCTAACTCACGCAATACACACCCATTATAAAGTGTGAGAAGGGCTGAAAATTTGATGTTGTTTAAACTGACTTTGTAGAAAAACTAAAAGAGATATTGAAAATTTGAAGTAGTTCCTGAAAGTTGACGGCAGCATGAACGTTTGAGAGTTGGAATGGAGTTTCTACGTCAATGTATGAATTTGTGATGTGTGGGTGAAGATGAGTGAGTTTGATGGATTTTCTCATTGACTTCCATTATAACAAAGTTTCAGAAAACGCTGAATATTTTTGAAAGTTTGAATGGGATTGAAAAGTTGAATCACATGTAAAAAGTCAGCAAAATGATGAATATTTTCCATTTTGAATGGAGTTTCTAGCTAAAGGTTTGAAAAAAGGTGAAATTTTTAGATTTTTGAGGATTCCATAATTCATTCCCAATGGGAAAACGGTTTGGGAAAAATTGGGAATATCTGGGAAAGTATGAATGTTAGGAATGTTAAGAGTCGTTCCGGTCTTTCAATTCAACTGAACGTTTTCATGTTTGAATGGTTTGAATCGGTTGAAGTTTGTGGAACTAGTAGCGGTCAAACCGTTTTCGTTGAATGGGATTTAATGGGAATCGGAATTTTAATGATGAATTCCCGGGAAAGTATGAATGTTATGGAAAAATCTGAAAGTTTCCAATAATGTCCTAATAAAGCTGAATCAGAAGAAGTTTGAATGGTTTGAATCGGTTGAAGTATGTTGAAGATAGGATAAACGGTGTAGGAGGAGATGTCTTTGAGGAAGAGCACGTTTGAGGCGAAATCTTACTTTGAAAGGGCAAATAGCTCACTTCCTGTTGGATTTAGGTCATGGGTGTCAGTGCGTGATTTGTAGGTCAACACAACAGTTTTGGTTTGATCTGTCTGCGACATTCCTACGGGCCGCGGGCGGAAGAATAATAATAAGAAGAAAAATAAAGAATTTTGGTAACAGAAGAACATAGGGTTTGAATGCTTTCAGCATTCACACCCAATAAAGAATTTTGGTAACAGAAGAACATAGGGTTTGAATGCTGAAAGCATTCACACCCAATAATAATAAGAAAAATAAAGAACTTTGGTAACAGAAGAACATGCTGAAAGCATTCACACCCAGTAAGAAGAAAAATAAAGAATTTTGGTAACAGAAGAACATAGGGTTTGAATGCTGAAAGCATTCACAGCCAATTAGGTCTGTGATCATCAATGGATATGGGCCAGCCAGGTCAAAAAAGGCCAGCCCAGCGCTGTACCAGTAACGTTAATCTTGGCTGGAATAATTTAGCTCAATAGTAACTCGGTTAACAACCAACATGTGTGTTTAACTACGATTTTTCATAACCCGCATAGCTACCACAGTGCCCACAAAACATAAAATAGTGGGCTAATTATGGGCTTAAATATAGCTACACCTAAACATAGTGATAACCCATGCTAAACATATGTATCCAGAACAGGCTGATTGACAGCTTACCGGCTGAAAAGTCTCAGGCAGTTAGTGCGTCAGGAGTTCAAAGTTAGCTGTCTTGTAACTCAATGTGAGACGTATCAGCAGCTCACACATGTAGAGTCTCCAGTTCAACGGGCTTCTCTGCGGGAGGCGAAGGCCTTGTATTGAGCGCTGTCCTTGATTTTCAAAGTGGCAGGATACAGTAAAAAAAAAGTCCAGACCTTTAGCTCGAGCTGTATCCATGACCTGGTGGAAGGATTGGCGACGTTTGACTGTGAAACTGCTGTCATCCGGAGAAAAACGGGTCCTCTGACCGTTAATGGAAAGAGGATCCTTCCTAGCAGCACGCAAAATGGCCTGGCGGGTCGGTAGCGAAGCACATTGAAGATCAGGTTGCGGCTAACTCCTCAGTTACGGGCGTTGTCGTTATAGATCCGATGCGCTCTCATAATCTCAATCTGGAGGCCACCGAGAGGAGGGAACCATTTGGGCAGAGAGTGTAGTGGCAGTGAGTAGCACTGGAGCCTTCGAGCCCCTCTTCTAGGCCAGTGACGCAAATGTTGCACCTTCTGTTCCTATCTTCCATGTCGGCTAGCTTGAGTTCTATAGCATGCAAAACTTGATCGTGGCTGCCCAGTGTACTGGTGTTGCTTCCAACCGCGGCTTTCAGTGCATTTACGTCGGACCCGCCGTCAGCGTTGCTAACTCCACCCGGATAGCGCTTAGCTTCTCATCGTTGTCTTTCCCCACCTGTTGAATCTGGGCGAGGCGCGGCTCAAAGTAGGCTCGTTGCTTCTCTAGTGCAGAGTCAGCAATGGCGTCAATATCCTGCCGGCTGCTTTTGGTTTTCATAGACATTGTTATCAGCTATCTTTCAACAACAAAAAAATTGCCAGTGTAGAAACCGGTAGCACAAGAATATCAACAATTTGGCGAGGCTGGGCCGGGAGCTGACAGCCTAGGTTGCCATCTTGTCCAGCTGATCACATGACTCCCAGTTGAAGTAAGTATTGATAACATCAAGCTTGAAAGGGTCTATGAAAATACTTTTTTGGGGGTGATAATGGACCATAATCTCAGCTGGAAATCCCAAATAAATTATGTCAGGTCGAAACTGGCAAGGAGTATTGGCATTTTAGGTAGAACAAGACACACTGAACCATAAAACATTATACACATTATGCAGTAAACTTATATTACCTTATTTGACATATTGTGTAGAGGTTTGGGGAAATACATATGAAACCAACCTACAACCTATTAATATAATGCAGAAACGGGCTATAAGAATTGTAAATAATGTGGGATACTATCATCATACTAATGAACTGTTTATTAAATTAAGAGCATTAACATTCACTGACTTAGTGGAACTCAAAACTGCACAGATAATCTACAAAGCTAGAAATAATTTACTCCCGAGTAATATTCAGAAACTGTTTAATGATAGAGATGGGCAATATGCACTAAGAGGGGAACTTAATTTTAAGCAACCAAGCATTCATACTACACTTAAAAGCATGTATATTTCTGTTGCTGGGGTGAAGTTGTGGAATAGCTTGAGAGTATGAGAGTATGATTGAAAAATACAAACAGGATTGATTTATGTGTTTTGCTGCACTGACAGATTGGTGGAATAGCAGCCTATATCCGAAGTGCTTGTAATGTTCTATGTATTATTTTTGTGTGTGTGTTTTCTGTATCTTTGTGTCTGTAGAGTTGACTTTCTGTTATTGTCGGGGGTTGGTAACATGTGGTGACCGGTTTGTCCTGATTGCATCTGATGATTGTAAGGTCTTTGTTTATATTTGTTTGTTTATTTGGGTTAATGATTATTTATATAATCACGTTTTGTGTTTGCTATTTTGTTTTTGGCAGCATTGGAAATTGTAATAGCTTTGAAGGGTAGGCATATATAAGCTTGATAGCTTCAGCCTACTCTTTTTCGATCTATTAATGTGTGGTTCTTTGGGTGTCCAATTGTACATGCGCATATATGATCGAATAAACTACTACTACTACTACTACTACTACTACTACTACTACTACTACTAGTAATAAAGTTTTGTGCCAAATTTGAAGAAATTCCCTCAAGGTGTTCTTGAGATGCCATGTTTATGATAATGTGATGGACGAGGTCACAGTGACCCTGACCTTTGACCACTAAAATCTTATCAAAACATCCTTGACTCAAAGTGAACATCTGTGCCAAATTTGAAGAAATTCTTTTAAGGCACTTAAGAGTTATTGCGTTCAAGAGAATGGGACAAGCGGACAGATGGATGGACGGACAACCCAGAAACCTGAGGTTGGTACTGTTTCCAAGGTTTCAGGGATTATTGTTTCGAACAGCAAAGGTCTGACGTTGGTGATTTGGCCCTGAAGTTACCTCTGGCTGCCTGTCTGTCTGTCAGCCTGTCTGCACCAGCCAGCTCCCATGTTTACATCCAGACAAGGAAATGACAGCTAGGCTAAACACAGCTCCAAACAGGGAGAATTTCTCCTGCAAACACAGCCTGTAAATGTGTAAGGGAGGAAGGGACGGGCTGGCACAAACAGGGAGACCCAATAACATGTACTGCACACACACACACACACACACACACACACACACGCACAGGTGTGCACTGATATAGCACATGTTGAACAGCCAGATTTTTTATCTGACCACTTGGTCAAAAGGTATAAATTGCTGGAGATCAACAAATGCATTAAAAAATTGTAATGTTTTTTTGCATGTGCATGTAATCCAGTAAATAAGAAAAGATCTGTTTAACTTTGTCCATAAATAGCATCAGACTCAGTCTTGTAGCAATAATGCAATAATTTCCAATAATGCAATAATTTCCTAAAAATATAATAATTTTGATTGTTAAAAAATTTACTTGTACTTGTAGTTAACAGAACATAATAAATCCCACTAATGGAATAACTTCACCAACAATGTAATAAAATGTCCAGACCAATATTTTGATAACATTTTTAGCAATAATGTAATTTTATCCTCTTTTTTTAATCAGTGATTATGAACAGCTGTATTTGCCGTGTTTAATTGATTTACTTGTATGACCTGTCATTCGAGAACTACATTCCTTGTGATTTGATTGATGTGAATAATTTCAAAATGCAACTACCACAGTCTGTTCGATAAACGCTTCTGTCAGACAAAAAAAACCCAAATAAATAATAATAATAATAATAAATAAGTTATTTTAACAAAAATCACTGTACACTGAACTTAGTTACTGTGATTTTATTGATAACCTGATACTTGAGACTGGCTGTGCAGAGGGAGTTCTGCTTAAATAAATGTCCATACCCATTGAGCGCACAGTTGCCCACATACAGTTTCACATGGTGTGTGTTTGGGATACAGGTCATAGGAAATTGCAGATTAAATAGTCAACTGAACCCATTAAGAAGAGCAATGTATTCATACAGAGTTTTTGTGAATTTGATAGTACGATTGCTTTATTGAAAGTACAGTAGTACCATTGCCAATAGTGGGATAGTTAGTGGGCTAAAACTGTACATTAGTAGTTGAGTTAGCACGTTGAAAGGCAGATAGTTAAAGTGTTTATATGTTATTTTGACTTAAAAGTGGGGTGCACTGATAAAATGACTGACTGACTGACAGAATGACACGCTGACAGTTTCCGTGATTATGTACAGCATACCATGACTTACCAAAAATTAGAAAAGAAAAAAACATTAGGCCACTGGGGGAGCCACAGCGATCAGTCGCATTTTAGCCATTTTTAAGCATTCTTCTGTTGTTATAGCACCACCCAGTGCTGTACTTCCCAGCCAAACTGAGTTAAATTTCTCCAGTCACCTTGAGGTGTCCTGTTCTACATATCTACCAAGTTTAGTAAAAATCGATATGGCGTATAGGCCTAGATAAGAAATTAGCTCTCTAGCACCCCCATTTTGTTTGATTGGGTCAATAATGGAGGGGTCCCCTCAGATTACGTGTGGTCATATGCCTACAAAGTTGCGTGGTGATCGGTGAAACCCTTGAGATGTTATACACCTTTATGTGATGAGCCACGGCCTCCGCAATATTCATTGCCTTAAAGAAGCTCATTTTTAATACGTTTTCCAACTTTTGCCAAGAGGGAACTTGAGATATCGGTCCCTAGATTATGTTCACTAGTCCTCATTTTTGCTGCATTTAATCGTAGGTCACTGTTTATGTTGTTAGGTAGGAGTTAGCTGATGTTTTTTCTAGCTAGGAAATGTTACAGGTGGTCAATACCACTGTCCTCTGTTTGAATTGGAATGAGAGAAGCTAGCTGTTGTGTCATGTGCATGTGTTAATATTAAAGCCAAGGTGCTACTGACTAGCTAACTGACTGGATGCCCATCAACATTATAACTCCTATTGTGACAAGAAGGGAAAAGGCAGAGACAAACATTGAAAAAGTCAATTACTGTTAATATGTTAATGTTACATGTTGTGCATTTCATTTCAAACAAAAGTCCAAAAAACAAGTCCAAGGTCCATTTTTGGTATTTTTGGTACTCACTATAGGGGGCTGATTTACTCCAGAAACATACATACTGTTTATGTGTATGTTGAGGAGCTGCTGTATCAAAATGAGTTGTCTTCCCCCAGAAATTAGGGTTACGATATGTTTCTTTTATGATTCCAATCCATTCCTCTTTTGCTGTGGCTTAGCATTTAAATAACCTTTATCAAACTTGATGGTTTAGTCACAGACATTCCCAAAAAGTGTTTTTCTTTCACAAATGTGGGAATGAAATTGCCTTAAAATGTACAAAACAGTGACATTTATCTTGCCTGGCCAGGCAGCTCTCTGGGTGCTCAGCGCCCCTAAACCTCTGATCCTAGAATTGCCCCTGCTCATGGGTCTTGTAGTCAATGGCATTCCTCACCTTTTGGTGATTTTGGAATTTTCTTGGAGTTATATATATATACACAGTATATAACAACAACTGGTGAACCTGGGGCCTGTTGTTCGAAAGTAGAATTAACCAATCCAGGATAAGTGGAAAAGCGAGACTAGACACACTGCTTAGCACTTTTATCTCAAGTGCTTTATACTTTTTAGAAAAATAAAACATGAAAATAAAACAAAAAGCTGCTATAAAGGCAGCTACTTTAAGAACAAGGAAATTTGTTTCCAGTACAGCTCATTGATACAGGTTCCAACATAAAGGATATTAAACATATAACATAGATATACAGACAAACACATTATCACACGAATAATTAGGCTATGACAAAAAGAATGTTTTATATGTTAAATGTTTTTTTTTTTTTTTATTGTAGGCTTAATGTATTTTTTTCAAAAATGAGGCAAATATGTACATAAGAACATGAAATGACAGTAAAACACATGAATTTCCGATCGCAGTGACAGCTGACTGGACTGATAAGGCACCAGGCTAAACTAAGCCTGGTTGTTAGCCTGGTCGGGACCAGGCTAAGTGCACAGAATAAATCTCCATGGCAACATATGTGCCTCTGCTTTCGAACAACCGAATCAACGCTAAATTAAGCCAGGATAACCAACATATCCCGGTTTAATCCCTTATCTAGGTTTCGAACAACAGGGCTCAGGGCCCTATTTCAGAAAGCAGGTTCAACAAACTCTGAGCCTAATCCCAATCTCTGGGTTGACTGAGCTGGGAATCCCTTGAGTTTTCGGTTCCAGAACAGCTGATCAGAATCAGCTCAATCAGCTCCGAGTATGTTCAGTCTGAGGAGCGCACGTTCATGTGGACCACCAAAAGACATCATCAATGGAGTGCAGATAATGTGATTTTCAGTGGCAGAAAGCAGAAAACCACTTATTTCATCTGTACTGAATCTGAGATTTTAATGACCGTGAATGAAGACATGAAAAAAAATCTATTATGGCAGCTGCAGCTAAACAGTGTGAGGTGTGATGGAAAAAGACTGCAGAGTTAATGTGAAGTGATGTAATGTAATGTGTTAATGTGTGTGTAACCTACAGAAAACATAGAAATATTTTTTAATTATTTTTATATTTTAACAGTGTTCATATATTTCAATATAATTTGCTGTATCCTCTTATTCAGCTGTAATCTGATGGAGCCCAGATGCATGGGGCAGCAACTCAAAATCAAACACAAAGGTATTGTACAGACTGGTAAAAGTTTTGCTTATACATTCTTCATTCTGTCAATATTAGGCTGATATTAATTGAATTGCTGAATTGCTGTGAAATGACTTCCAATTCACGTAATCTCCTTTATTCTCAGAAGGAGCTATGATGGGATGTTGAGTCATAAGCTCATAAAGCTCATAAATGAGCTAATTACACCACAGAATCTTTGAATATATGAAAAGTATTCATAAGTAACACTTTTCTTATGGCCAGACAATTTGCTGTCTCACTGACATGTTCAGTGTCTCTGATGTTATAAAGAAAACTGCAGCTGCCAAAGAATCAAAGGGCAATACATAAAATTTTCTCAGATGATAATGCAAATCCATGATGTGTAATATTTGATATATCTGGCTGGAACAGTTTGGTAAGATAAATGATTGAGTGTGAGGTGAAATTGTATCTTTCATATAGTCATTCCTCCCGGGAGACATCCAAACGGGGTCTAATCAGCTTCTCCTACACAACAGCCTGAATAAACTGTGCCCAAACATCCACGACTTCATTCACTAAAGTACACGCCATGTTTCTCCTTCCTGCTACACGCTCAGCCTCAGGCTGAGATGAAGCAAACGTGCGAGCCAGCAGGTTTGCTTCACAGAGTAAGTTGCCATAGTAACTGACTCAGGGTTACGTTGAGCTGGCTTTGTAAAACGGAAAACTCAGAGTTTCCCTCATCTCAGGCTCAACATGCTCAGAGTTTTCACTAATCCTTCTTTCTGAAATAGGGCTCAGGTGTAAGTGGACTCAAACCCACGACACTTGAGACAGTTCGAGTAATATAACACAGTCTTTACTGTCAAAAGTTACGTTCAGTACACAGATGGAGGAGGCAAACAAACCCAATAGGGATGAGGCAGAGTCAATCAACAGGCTAAATCCAAAGAAAGGACACAGGGAAACAAGGGCTGGAATGCTAAACACACAAGGAGCTATGATGAACTGGCACTGAGAGAAAACAAGGCACACACTAAATACTCTGGTGAGGGGAAGGATAATGAGACACAGGTGAGGCTATTCAGGGCGAGACAGACAATCAGACACAGGTCTCATCAAGGGAAAACACACAGGGGCAGGAAATGAAATGATTTGGAATGATAGGGAGTGTGAGTCTCAAAGTAAAACAGGAAACATGAATGAATGAAATAAAAAATATAATCTAAGAAACTTGAGCTGTGACAATCAGTGTCATGTTAGCATACTAAAACATCTGACACTGATTTCATGTTTAGAAATGTAAACTCTGGGCTTAATGTAGAATTTGAAATTTACAACAGATGGCAAGTGGCACATTGTTATCAGGCAGAGATGCATTAGACTACTTAAGAGAAATGAACCCACTCATACCCATACTGAATGGTCGTTATGTAATGATCATTCATTAAAGTAGAGTAGATTAGACACCACCAGAGGATGACAAAAGCTGAAAAGGATGGCTAACGTTACACAAGTGAGGAAACATAGGCCTAGTTGTTTCAATCTCCATGAAACGAGTAGAGTAGATTAGACACCACCAGAGGATGACAAAAGCTGAAAAGGATGGCTAATGTTACACAAGTGAGGAAACATAGGCCTAGTTGTTTCAATCTCCATGAAACATTTTTTTTAAATCTGAGTCAGCAGTAATTCTTATTGAACGAGTGTCTCTTTTGCCTCACCCGATCTTAGGAAATTTCTGCATTCACAAAGGGTTTCAAATTAAATTAGAAATAAAGAAAAAAGCTGACTTATATATTTAAGTACATTTAAATGTACACTAATACACCATTTTTGATGGTGTGTCATGTGTGTATGTACCTTTGCTGTGTTTGAGAGAAGCCAAAGACACTCACTCACCAATCTGAAGATCTGTGGTTTGATCCCATGTCAGATTATCCTTTGGCAAGATACTGAACCCTAAATTGTGTGTGAATGTGTGTGTGTTTAACTGGGTAGCTTGTGGCACCTTGTATGGTACTCTCGGCCCCGAGTATATGAATGGCTGTGTGAATGGGTGAATGTGATTAAGTAGTTTAGACTAGAAAGACTAGAAGGGCACTTTACAAGTGACACTTCACAATTTAGGGACAGGGACAAATTTAATTTTATGAATACGCTACCCACCTGAAAATGTAATAAATTCCCTTTAATGTAATGAGGTATAACTTTATTGGTAAAACATGTTTTGCAATATCATTCAGGACAAATGTGTATTAAAGAAAAATCACAGAAGAAAGAAATCAAAATGTAAGACATCCAATTGTTAAGCTTTCACTGGGAACAGGAACTGAACCCACAATGCAGACAAAAGACAGGGGTAGGAGTTAACTGGTTTAATATCCAGAAGAAGTCAGGAAAGCAGGATTGTAGATGAGAACAACTCAAAGCTGGACCAGGTGAGTTGGTGGGATGTCCAGGTGGAGAGGATCCAAGCAGTTGAAGAGGCTGGGGCTGAGCGTGACAGACGAAAAAAGGTGAGTATGGCCGGGCACACTTGTGGTTACAACAACGAACTGGCGATGAATGGAGAGAAAGACCAGGTATATACACACTGCAGGAGAGATAGGCGGCAATCAACTTGATGTAGAGCAGCTGTAAATAATGGGAGTCCCCAATGGGAGCCTCCTGGGGCCTGTATCACAAAGCAGGATTAATGTCTTAGCGAGGTAACTTCAGGGTTAACCCTGGGTTTTCGGTCTCACGAAGCCGGTTCAGTTCTTATCGGGGTAGATCACCATGGTAACTTACTCTGAACGGCTATCCTGCTCCGGAGCAGGGTAAGTTCACGGTTGAATCTGATCCTATAAAAAGCACCACCCACTGGCCAATCAGCTGTTCGGAAAAAAATGACTCGCTGACAGAAATGCAGCCCAGTCATGACGGGAAGTTTAATTAATTTGATTGATTTTGATTTTAAAGTTTATTTTGAATATTAAAAAAGAAAAGAAAGCAACAACAACAGACAATGAAAAGACTGTTCAAAAAGGAGTGGAAAGAAGTCGAACTTTCATCCCACCCCTTCATAAGAAAGAAACTGATCATTTGCGGACACTTAATAGCACCATTAATTAGTGCCAACATTTTGTTTTGTTGGAGGAAATGATCCCTGTTAAAGATAATGGGCCTAACTGACAGCTTTGCTGCTGGAAATGTGGAAAGTAGCCTATCATGTCTACACTTCATGGTTTTTGAGGGATTTTCCTTTTTGTTTTTTAAAGAGGGAGACTAGGTATATTTTTGTGCAGCTGTTAATTTCTAACACAGCTCAATATCAGGATGATTTTATTCAGACTATCAATTTGGTGTTGATATGATTTAATTGTGGCGTCAGCTTTAAGCTTTATTGTAGCATACATAACGTTATGACAAAGAAGAGCAATTTATCAGACACAATGATGTTAGACGATAATTGTAATACACGCAATTCATCTGCGCAGCACTGATTTCATGGGATTCAAGAGTGTGATCAGTGTCAGATGTACAGGTACAGGTACTGTAGCTACTTGAACCAGTGATGAGTAATTTAACCTACACATCATTTTATTTGCTACCTTGTTTTGTTTTGATTTTTCCCTCTCTCCTCCTCTATTTCTTCTTTCCTGACCCGTTTCTTTTTCTTCTCTATTATGTGATTTCATTGATGTTTTGACAGGGGAATTTCTTTGATAAGCTTTTAGTGGCTTCTAACCTCTCCAGCACTTTTCTTTTTTAATCTTTTGAATGTTATACTGTCTGTTTTTAACATTATGTGCAAATAAACTAATCTAAACTAAAACTAAACATTATTCATCCCGTTATACGTTGCCACGCATGTTTCCTCCTCCTGCGGCTGCCACAGTGTTGGCCTTTTCTGCAATGTTGCTTTTCTCCTCCTCATATTTTAGTAGAATTAATCTCTGATCCTCACGAGAAATACTTTTTCCCCTCACATACGGCGCTCTGTGAGGACGCTCAGTGACGCTGCGCTTCTCTCATGATTGTGATTGGTCCGCTGCGTGCGCGTTCACGGCTCTTGATAAAGCAACCCTGGGTTGAGTTACTGAGTTGATATCCAGCGTCGTGATACCGATTATCCTGATTGCCATTGTTAGGGTTAGTCAACCCAGGATAGGTCTGGGTAACCCAGGAAAGGTTGATCTCGCTTCGTGATACAGGCCCCTGGTGACCCATCAGGCTTGTCGGGGTTATCCTGATGAAAGTCTCTGATAAGGTCCGGGTCCAAAATGAAAGAACGAGGAACCCAGGAGCGCTCCTGTGGGCCATAGCCCTCCCAGTCTACCAGATATTGCAAACCCCACCCCTGACGCCACACATCCATCAAGCATCAGACAGTGAAGGCCAGATGGTCATTGATGAGACAGGCAGGTGGTGGAGGTTCAGAAGGTGGGCAAAGAGGGCTGAAAGACACTAGCTTGAGTTGAGAGACATGGAAGGTGGGGTAGTTCTTCATGTTATCAGGAAGTTTGAGTCTAACTGCCATGGGGTCTGTGACCTTTTCTACAGGAAATGGACCAATATAACGGGGTGACAGCTTACGGGACTCAGCGAGTAGTGGAATTTTTCTGGTAGACAACCAAACTGACTGACCTGGTTGACAAGAAGGGGCAGGGTTCCGGTGCTGGTTGGCGGATGGCTGGGAGGTCTCCTGAGAATGCTGTAGGGATGTAGGGAATGTGGGTTTCTTGCCAGATTGCCTTAGCACATAGAGTGTGTTCCTGGACTGAAGGTAGGGCTGGGCGATATGGACAAAATTTCATATCCCGGTATTTTCAGGCTGAATGGTGATATACGATATATTTATCCTGATATTTTCTACGAAGTGGGCTACATGTTCAGTTGCAAGCTGATCCACAGCTAAAGTCCCCGTTATTTTTGCTGCATATGTTTTTTCCACAGCGGGGTAAAAGAAGTTTACCTGTTGGAGGTGAGCTGTTTGCAGAGGTGCATAAGAGTCTGTTGTCTGCAGCTCTTCATCACCATCTCACTGTGGCTGTTTCTGCTTTCACTCTTCCTCCCTGCAGTATTATTACACTTGTCTTAATTGAAGAAAAGCCCCTAATAAAGTTTCGCTAATTCTGTAATAATAATAATTTTAAAAAGGCCTTTCTCTCTGGTCTCGCAGAGAGAGGTGAGGAGAGTCTGCAACACTCACGGCTTGTTTGAGGGAGAGGGGTTGGCTGTGGTCGACAAGACGCCACCGCTACCCACCCAGCTTTTGGACCTACTCCTGAGATGGAGTAGGTGCACAGCTCGGCATGGCACGGGGCATCTAAACTGATAACAAAAACACAAATCGGTGCAGCATGGCTTGACTGGACGCGGCCAAAAGGGGAAACAGAGGAAAAGGCCCACAGTATTGTATGTGTGCTACTGTCGTAACTTCATTCAATCCCACAGACTGATTTAGCGTACCTTGTGCAACATATAGACCGATGTCTTACTGTAGAATAATTAACAGACAGATTAAAGAGAGGAGCAGCTCTGTGTCTCTCTGAGTGTTGATGGAGAAACTATGAATGAATGAGGGGGCGTAGCTGTGCAGAGAGTGAGAGAGAGGAGAGATGAACGCTGGTATGTGTTGTGTGACGCAACTTGACCCTATACTGATATAAACGGTATTGTCTAAATCTATATCTTGCTTGAAAATATATCAATATACTGTTAAAAACCTATATATCGCCCAGCCCTAACTCAAGGTACTGCCAGGTCTACTTCCTGAGAGGGGAACAGTGAAGGCTGGTAACCAAGGGAGGCCTGGAAAGGAGAGAAGCATGTGGCAGAGCTGGGGAGGCTGTTATAAGCATATTCCACCCAGGTGAGGTGTGTGGTCCAGGAGGTGGGATATGTTTCAGCAACACAACACAGGCTAACCTCCAAAACGTGGTTGGCCCTCTCAGTCTGACCATTTGTTTGTGGGTGAGAACCAGATGACAAACTTACAGAAGCTTCCATGGCCGTACAACACGCTTTCCATTCCTGAGAGGTAAATATGTATGTATGGATACGTACATATTTACATGCTACGGATACAAATAACATTTTCCAATAACAGTTCTGCTGTTTCAAAAGCTAAGGGCAATTATGGCAAGGCTACAAAATGAGCTGCTGAAGAGAAGCGATCCACAATAGTCAGAATCACAGTTTTACCTCTGGATGAAGGGAGGCCAGTGAGAAAATCCAAAGTGATGTGGGACCATGGTCTTTTTGGAATGGGGAGTGGATGAAGCAGGCCGGCAGGAGCTTGATAGGAGGCTTTGCTGCGAGCGCAGGTGGTGCATGCTGCCACATACTTTCTAGTGTCCTTATTCATGCTGGGCCACCAGGAATGCTGCTTGAACAGAGAGCTGGTGCAGTTGGTGCCTGAATGACATGCAAACCTGGAGGAATGGGGCCACTGCAAAACCTGGGAATGGACAGAGGCTGGGGTAAACAAGCAATTAGCAGGACCGTTATTAGGATCAGGTTGTTGCTGTTGGGCTTGACAGTCCTTTCAATCTCCCAGGTAAGTGAGGTAATGACTCGATTAGGTGGGAGACTGACGGAAAAGGAGGGTGTCTTCGGTGGAGAAGTGGCGAGAGAGAGCATTTGGTTTGACATTGCGAGATCCAGGCCTGCAGGTCAGCGTGAAATCAAAACGACTGTAGAAGATTGCCCATCTGGCCTGCCAGGAGTTCAGTCTTTTGGCTGCTTGGATGTATGACAGATTTTTGTGGTCTGTCCATACCACAAATGGTTTTTACGTCCTTCTAGCCAATGCCTCCACTCCTCAAAAGCTGCCAACAATTCCCAGTTATCCCGGCTATCACAGTTTGGTTCTGCAGAAGACAAACAGTGAGATGAAAAAGCACAGGGATGCAGACGGTTATCAGGACCAACAAACTGAGACAAAACTGCCCCAACCCCTGAGTCAGAAGCATCAACTTTCACAATGAGCTATTTCTCAGGGTCGGGCTCTACTAGTACAAGAGCAGTGGTGAATAGCTATTTCAACTCAGAAAAAGCATTGTCTGCCTCAGGCTTCCAACAGAACGTCATATTAACAGAAGTAAGTCTGGTGAGTGGTGAGCTTATCTTACTGTAGTGAACTACCTATGGAAGATGGCAAACCCCAGAAAACACTGCAGCTCCTTCCGGGTCTTTGGAACCGGCCAATCCTCGAAGGCATGAAACTTCTCAGGGTCAGCTCGAACCCTACCACTCTGGATGATGTAGCCAAGAAAGGACAGTGTCAACATGGAACTCACATTTCTCTGTTTTTATAAACAGCCCAGTCTTTACAAACAACCTACTCTCAGTATGCCAAGGAACACATCTCCCGTTAGTCAGGTGCTCCTTCGGTTGCTGGAAAACATCCGAAGGAGCACCTGACTAACAGGGGAGATGTGTTCCTCGGCAGACTGAGAGTAGGTGCTTGCTATTTTTATGATGATTATAGAAATTCTAGAATGGAAGCAGTGCGAATTTGTGACAATCAGCATCATTCCAAAAGTCGTAAAGAAAGCAAGAGAAGAACATTTAATAAAGCCCTGGAGGGCAGAGTGGATGAACCCGGTTAAAGAGTACCCTCCCGGACGGGACACTCTAAAACTAAAGCGAGCGTGCCGGCAAGGAGGCAGGGACCATTTCATTGGTCAGCAATAAACCTGGTGTTCTATTGGTTGGAGGATTTTGACAGGGTTGTTACACAAAAAAATCCAAGCACAAGGCAGAAATCTGAGAGCAGAAATTCCACGAGTGCACAGAAGCAGCTTGAGCGCGAGGAGAAGAGCTGGAGCTGGAGCTGGAGCAGGAAATCTGTGCAAGCAACACTGTATCTGAGCGCGAGCACACAGTTTGAGCAGAAACAGAGTAGATCTAAGCACAAGCAGAGGCTATTTGAGCGCGAGGGCAGGGTTTTGAGGGACAATATTACAAAATCTGGACGTGAAATCAATATGTGGTGTCCCAACACCGGAGGAGTTTGAGGTGAGGTTATTATGTGAAAGGTAGTACTCTCACGATCACCAGATATCAACAGATTTACTGGAGATGTCTTGTGGGTTACATTAGTAAATGCTTTGCCATCCAAAGTTAGGGCAGAGATGGGTTCTTTCATGGGCACCAGACTGCAACCCAGCTAAACTGCCAACTCCTCATCCAGACAGTCTTCAGAACCTCAGTCAACGAGAGCTAGGGGAGGCAGCACCAAATCTCCCACACACAGTTAGGCTTGAACTTGCAGACGTGATTTTGAGGGGGATGGATCAGGGGCTAATGTGCTGCTCATCAGTAACACCACATTTACTGACGAGCTCTGTCTTTTGGGTGAACCATAGAACAGGCATTCAGCAGCTCAAATCCTGTGGAGGTGTTCTGCTGGTGTCAGGCGGGCACGACCAAGCTGCATGGGCTCCTCCTCCACAGGTTGAACTAGTGGCTGGTGAGAGTGACCTGATTGGGTCTCAGTCCCGGACAGGGGGTAGCGCAAGGTACCAGATGGAATTCAGGCTTAGGGACTGGAAAGGCAAGCAGCTCTCTCCTTGCATTGCTAGTTCATCCTTTAGTTGTTCATTTCATCCTTGAATGAAAACTCCCTGGAAGGACGGTTCATTCCAGTGAGCATCCGCAGCAAGGGTCCACAACTCAATGGAGTAATCTGCCACAGAGCAGGCAGCTTGCCGTAGACTGAGAAGGTGACTCAAGGCATTTCCACTGTGACTTGGGAGGTCAAAAACTGGTTTCAACCTGGTCTCAAAATCAGAGTAGGTCAGAGAACTGAGATTGATACTAGAACTGACCGTCTCAGCCCAGGCCAACGATCTGTCTCTTAACAGCCCCAAAACAAAATGGATCTTAGCAGGTTCAGTGGAAAAAGAGACTGGGCGTTGGCAAAAAATCAGCCCACACTGCAACAAAAAACCCCGCCATTTACCTAAATCCCCATAAAATGGTTCTGGGTCACTCACATGAAGATCTCTGGGAGGGCTTGTAGAGGTAGAAGTTCCTGGCTGCGGAATTACAAGCAGTAGCAAGGAGGGAAATCCGTCGTGTCATCTCAGAAACTTGTGTTGCCATGTTTTGACTGTTCTCAAGGGCTCTTAGGAACTGCTCATGTTGGCCAAGCAAAGCTGCCCGAAGAGACTGCCCGATGAACTGGGTCTGCGGGGTATGGCCAGTTCGTTCTGTTAAGCTTTCGCTGGGAACAGAAACTGAACCCACAATGCAGACAACAGACATGGGTAGGAGTTAACTTGTTTATTATCCAGAAAAAGTCAGTAAAGCAGGAGTGTAGATGAGAGGACCTCAAAGCTGGGCCAGGTGAGTCGGTGGATGTCCAGGTGGAGAGGATCTGAGCAGATGAAGAGGCTGGGGCTGAGCGTGGCAGAAGAAACCAGGTGAGTATGGCCGGGCATACTTGTGGTTACAACAACAAACTGGCAATGAATGGAGAGAAAGACCAGAGGGGTATTCCAGAAAGCGGGTTTAGTGAAAACTCTGAGTATGTTAACCCTGAAATGAGGGAAACTCTGGGTTTTCAGTTCCAGAAAGAGAGGTAAATCAAACTCTGAGTCAATCACCATGGCAACTGAGTCTGTGAACCTAACCTGCTCGCTGGCAGGTTTTCTTCAATAAACCCTGCAGCCCTTTTTCCTTTTTCTCTATCTCCTCCCTCTTACATGCTGTTTCATTTCCTCATTCATTCAGTCCATGTCAAAGCTTGTATTGAAGCGCATTAATTAGCGGAGATTTACCGTCTGTCACAGTCTAAATCCTGCTGGATATTAATTTGTTACTCAGGACTGTCTTAAGTTACTGAATTTATGCACATCAATCATTTCTTTGGACATCAGTTTTTGTCTTTACATTCAAATATTACACAGTGAGAATTCATCCTCAGCTCAGAATCAAACCTCTGTCCTTTTTATATTTATTATTTTTTATAACACTGTGCACAGGGATCAGACTGTCAGTCTGTTAGAGCAGCTCCGAAATGTTTATTGCACATAATGTGTAGGTCTAATTATTTAAATTTTAAAAATCGGTATGAAGCTTTAGACACTTAGTATCAATCATCATCATCATGATCTCTATCACTGATGTCATTGGTTGCACTGATGGAACATAATTCCTATAGCCTAATATTGGCTCTATACCTATTATGCTGTTGAGTCAAGATACAAATAGATGTCCAACATTTTAAAATCTTTTCAAGTGCAAATCACCAAACATATTATTAGCCTACTGGGTCAGACTGTGAGTTTACAGTCATGTCTTTATGTCTTTGATCTATAGCCTAGCCTATATGTTTTAAATCTTCCTATTTTTCAGTTGCTGCCTCCTGTATTTTTCCCCATCAGATTAAATCTGAACAAATATATTATTATATATTATTAATATAATGTAATGTAGATCTACAGCCTGATACACAGTCAGATTCCACCACTTTATCTTCATTAAGGAAATGTAAGTCTGATAAATGATGAATAAATGGACAACACTGAATAAAACTTTTTATTAACTTTATGGTTAACTTATTTACACTTTCCTTGCTCTGACTCAGGCTCTTTTTTTAAAGATAAACCTGCACTGTCTGCTACACATGCATTGATATCTCTACATCCACTGGATTAAAATGGAGGCGCTGTCTTTTATTTACCTGTTGCCATGGTGAATCGTGGAGTCGGAGCTCCATTGATGATAGCTTTTTATTGTCGGCTTAACTCAGAGTGAACATACTCAGAGTTGACTGAACTAACTCAGATCAGCTGTTCTGGAACTGGTAACTCAGAATTTCCCATCTCAGGGTAAATCAACTCAGAGTTCAGGGTTAAACTCAGAGTTTGTTGAACCTCCTACCTGGAATACCCCTCAGGGGCCTATTTCAGAGAGCAGGCTCAACAAACTCTGAGCTTAATCCTAATCTCCAGGTTGGCTGAGCCTGAGCTGGGAAACTCTGAGTTTTCGGTTCCAGAACAGCTGATCAGAATCAGTTCAATCAACTCTGAGTATGTTCAACCTGAGGGAAGCACGGCGAGCACCAAAAGACATCAATAGAGTGCAGATAACGTGATTTTCAGTGGCAGAAAGCAGAAAGCCACTTGTTTCATCCCAACTGAGATTTTAATGACTGTGAATGAAGACATGAAAAAAAAAAATCTATTACATCAACTGCAGCTAAACAAGGGGTTGCCTTACTGATGTGTTCAGTATAAAGAAAACTGTCGCTGCCAAAGTATCAAAGGGCAATGCATAAAATTTGCTCCGATGATAATGTAAATCCACGATGTGTAATATTTGATAAATCTGGGTGGAACAGATTGTTAAGATAAATCATAGACTGTGAGGTGAAATTGTATCTTTCATAAAGACACATCCAAACGGGGTCTAATCTCCTTCTCCTTATGCAACAGCCTCTGAATAAACTGTGCCTCAAAGTCCATGACTTTATTTTAAAAAGGACACGCCATGTCTCTCCTTCCTGCTACATGCTCAGCAGGCGGTCAGCCTCAGGCTTAGATGAAGCAAACCTGCAAGACAGCAGTTGCCATAGTAACTGACTCAGGGTTTCGCTGAACTGGCTTTGTGAAACGGAAAACTCAGAGTTTCCTTCATCTCAGGCTCAACATACTCAGAGTTTTCACTGATTCTGCTCTCTGAAATAGGGCCCAGGTATATACAGACTGCAGGAGAGGTAGGTGGGAATCAACTTGATACAGAGCAGCTGTGAGGTGAGTAATAAGATGACCAGAAAGATAGGTGGCAATCAACTTGATGCAGAGCAGCTGTGAGGTGAGTAATGAGATGACCACAAGCCACCCCCAGCCCTGGAACAGACAGACAAGGGAAACAGACAACACAAACATAGAACAAGAGGGCGGGAAAAACAGGAGGGAAACACAAGGAATGACAGGAGACAAGGAGGATCCTAATACAAACGTTGCAGAAACATTGTCAACACAGGTCTTTAATACACCAGGGGCCTATTGTACAAAACTAGGATAAGGGATTAAGCCGGGGTATCTTGGTTATTCTGGCTCAATTTATCCGTGATCCGGTTGCACAAAAGTGGGATAGTGGACAGTGGGATATGTTATGACATAAGTTACCATGGAGATTTATTCTGTGGAGCTAGCCTGCTCCAGACCAGGCTAAGTTCCAGGATCTATTTAATCTCATCCCTTATCTCAGTCAGCAGTCACCACAAACGGAAACCAATAGTTATTCCACTGCCCACTGCACATTGTTATCACATTCAACCAGACCCACTGTCATTATTTAAACATTTGTGATCATTAATTGCAATCATTTTAGATAATTTACAGTTTTCCATAGACTATATAAAATACACATCCCATATAAATATAAATACACATCAAAGAGTAACATGATGTTCCTTTATTGAATAAGGATAAATCAAAGCAAGTAAACCATCAGCTCCTTTCAAAACTGAAGTCACACAGTGACTCTACAAGATAGAAAGCATGGAATCAAAGCATATTATACAACACAAGAATAAATACACATTCAAAGGTCTGTATATGATACACCCTGCATGTCTGCACACTGAAATAAATGCAGGACAAATTCATACACAACAAATGAACAGACAAATCTAAATCATCAACGTGTCTCTTAGACCCCATCCCAACTAGGCTACTTAAGGAGGTCTTATCTTTGGTTAACACTCATATATTAGATATGATCAATATCTCCTTATTAACAGGCTATGTACCACAGTCTTTTAAGGTAGCTGTAATTAAACCTCTACTAAAAAAAGCCCACCCTGGATCCAGAGGCGTTAGCCAACTATAGACCAATATCTAATCTTCCCTTTATGTCAAAGATCCTTGAGAAAGTAGTCGCAGACCAGCTGTGTGATTTTCTCCATGATAATAATTTATTTGAGGAATTTCAGGCAGGATTTAGAGTGCATCATAGCACTGAGACAGCACCTGTTAAAATTACAAATGACCTTCTGATTGCTTCAGACAAAGGACTCGTCTCTGTACTTGTTTTATTAGATCTTAGTGCGGCGTTTGACACTATTGACCATCAAATTCTACTGCAGAGAATGGATAACTTAATTGGCCTAAAAGGTTCTGCACTAACCTGGTTTAAATCTTATTTATCTGATCGTTTTCAGTTTGTTAACGTTCATAATGAATCATCCTTACGTACTAAAGTTTGTTTTGGAGTTCCGCAAGGTTCTGTGCTCGGACCAATCCTATTTACTCTATATATGTTTCCTTTAGGTAACATCATTAGAAATCACTATAAATTTCCATTGTTATGCGGATGATACACAGCTGTATTTATCGATGAAGCCAGAAGAAAGTAATCAATTAACTAAACTCCATAACTGCCTTAAAGACATAAAAACCTGGATGAGCACCAATTTCCTGATGTTAAATTCAGACAAAAATGATATACACACAGTATACAGCACAAACAACATAAGAGGCCAAATCAATTTAACCACTTAAGGGTCAGCCCTTTGAGGGTATGTGACATCACTGTGGCCTGTGCTGTCCTCCATAATGGGGCCTGCCTGAGGAAGGAGAGGGCCCCCAGAGTGCCATCACACATGGACTGGGACAATCCTGCCATCTTCCCTGATGACGACAGTGGTCGGCTGGTCAGGGACCAATATGTGTTAAATTATTTTAGTTAACATGCATGCTTTAAATTTAAGTTAAATATGTCCTGCAGTGGCAGAGGCGCATGCTGTGAATTTCAGTTAAATATGTCCTGGAGTGGCAGAGACGCATTCCGTGAATTTCAGTTAAATATGGCCTGCATTGGCAGAGGAATTTGTGTTTTTTTTTATTCACTTTAAGACAGTGAAAGCGTGCCTTCAGGAGGCCAAAGGTCATTTCAATCCTGGCCCTTGTCCTGGCATGGGCATGATTATAGGCCTGCTGTGCTTCCTGAGGGTCTGGTGTGAGGAGAAAAGGCTGGCAGGCATACCCCCTGTCCCCCAGCAACACTCCAGAGAATTCACTTGTCAATACAAAATCTCATCATCACAACCTCATAAATAGAGTGACATTCTTGACACAGCCATGATGTAAAAAGTGGTTATTAACAGAGGTTGCGTGGCTCACCTTGTGATAGGCACAAGGATAGATTCCAGAGGTCCGAAAGACTCGGGAGTCATGGGCCGAGCCAGGCCGCTTTGCCACAACATTGCTGATCAGATAGTCAGCATTGCAGACCATCTGAAATTATAAGATGAAGACTATTAAACCAATCAATGCACATCACAAACAATGCACAGTGTTCATTAATCGACAATATCAAAACGTCATGCTCAAATGAATGAACACATGTGGAGTTATGTACTTAACAAAAAAAGGTGAAATAACTGAAAACATGTTTTATATTCTAGTTTCTTCAAAATAGCCACCCTGTGCTCTGATTACTGCTTTGCACACTCTTGGCATTCTCTCGATGAGCTTCAAGAGTTAGTCACCTGAAATGGTTTCCACTTCACAGGTGTGCCTTATCAGGGTTAATTAGTGGAATTTCTTGCTTTATCAATGGGATTGGGACCATCAGTTGTGTTGTGCAGAAGTCAGGTTAATACACAGCCGACAGCCCTATTGGACAACTGTTAAAATTCATATTATGGCAAGAACCAATCAGCTAACTAAAGAAAAACGAGTGGCCATCATTACTTTAAGAAATGAAGGTCAGTCAGTCCGGAAAATTGCAAAAACTTTAAATGTGTCCCCAAGTGGAGTCGCAAAAACCATCAAGCGCTACAACGAAACTAGCACACATGAGGACCGACCCAGGAAAGGAAGACCAAGAGTCACCTCTGCTTCTGAGGATAAGTTCATCCGAGTCACCAGCCTCAGAAATCGCAAGTTAACAGCAGCTCAGATCAGAGACCAGATGAATGCCACACAGAGTTCTAGCAGCAGACCCATCTCTAGAACAACTGTTAAGAGGAGACTGCGCGAATCAGGCCTTCATGGTCAAATAGCTGCTAGGAAACCACTGCTAAGGAGAGGCAACAAGCAGAAGAGATTTGTTTGGGCCAAGAAACACAAGGAATGGACATTAGACCAGTGGAAATCTGTGCTTTGGTCTGATGAGTCCAAATTTGAGATCTTTGGTTCCAACCGCCGTGTCTTTGTGAGACGCAGAAAAGGTGAACGGATGGATTCCACATGCCTGGTTCCCACTGTGAAGCATGGAGGAGGAGGTGTGATGGTGTGGGGGTGTTTTGCTGGTGACACTGTTGGGGATTTATTCAAAATTGAAGGCACACTGAACCAGCATGGCTACCACAGCATCCTGCAGCAACATGCCATCCCATCCGGTTTGCGTTTAGTTGGACGATCATTTATTTTTCAACAGGACAATGACCCCAAACACACCTCCAGGCTGTGTAAGGGCTATTTGACCAAGAAGGAGAGTGATGGAGTGCTGCGGCAGATGACCTGGCCTCCACAGTCACCGGACCTGAACCCAATCGAGATGGTTTGGGGTGAGCTGGACCGCAGAGTGAAGGCAAAGGGGCCAACAAGTGCTAAACACCTCTGGGAACTCCTTCAAGACTGTTGGAAAACCATTTCAGGTGACTACCTCTTGAAGCTCATCGAGAGAATGCCAAGAGTGTGCAAAGCAGTAATCAGAGCAAAGGGTGGCTATTTTGAAGAAACTAGAATATAAAACGTGTTTTCAGTTATTTCACCTTTTTTTGTTAAGTACATAACTCCACATGTGTTCATTCATAGTTTTGATGCCTTCAGTGAGAATCTACAATGTAAATAGTCATGAAAATAAAGAAAACGCATTGAATGAGAAGGTGTGTCCAAACTTTTGGCCTGTACTGTATATATATGTATATATATATATATATATTATGATATTATGATATATACATATATATATATATATATATATATACATATATATATTATGATCAATCAGCATATACATGCACACACACACACACACACACACACAAAATTGCATACATATGAAACAGCAGAGGAGCATGGAGCATGAGGAGCAAACATAAGATAAGATAAGGTAAGATAAGAGGAACTTTATTTATCCCAAAGGGAAATTAAATTACGTCAGTGAGCTCATCTATTTATCAAAGATTTACACAGTCTGATGGAGTTACATTTACACAATTTTACTCACATCTGCAGTCAATTTCACTTACAATTTCAACTGATTCATAATCAGAGTACAACTATGTTTTCGGAGATGTTAATTAACTATTGGATTGTAATTGTGATGGTTTCAGTGGAGCAGTGAGTGTATATTTGTGCACTACTTACGCATTCAGGCGGTCTGCAACTTTGCCACGCTTTCTCTAGTTATTTTATTACTTTGGCGGTGTTGTCTTTCTTTATGATTTGATCCTTTACCTCTTCGTAAGTCTCCATGAGGATTTCTGCCTCCGACGGGGAAAAGTACGCTGCTCTTGTTGCCATGGTGAATTGGTGAATCTGTGATCGATGGCGGGGTCTATTTGAGGAAGCCACGTGCGTGCACTGATCCAGGATTGGTTTCACCTGGCTTGATGAATCCGTGTCTGCTCATACTGGCTTGGTCTTTGTGCAATCAATTAAGCCTGGACGTTCTTGTTTTGGATTCGTTGAACCCAGCTCAGTCATTTATCCTGGATGTCTGAATCCTGCTTTTGTGCAACGGGCCCCAGGTTACAAAGTGACAGTCACCCAAAGGGTTCAAACAGTTCACTCATCCACTACATTATAAAACTCTTTTATGACCAAGCTCTACCTCAGATTTTTTTTCTCTACTGTTTGTGTCTGAGCTTCAGTGTCTCCTCTGTCAGGTTACCCACACCAGTCCTAACAACAGATCTCTGGGAAAGCAGCAGGAATTGTGTTTTACCCATTAGGCAGAGACGAGCCAACATAAACACATGGTTCTGAAGGACAGCAGAATAACAGAGGTCTGTTCAGCATCTGGTTACAGTCTCACAGCTCTACCCATACCTGGCTAATCAATCAGAGAGAAAAGAGCAGACTGCTAGACCTCAACTGACTACTCCACCAACTGTCCTCCAAAGCTACTGTGGCTGCCATCTACTGTCTTCTCTGTTGATGTATTGTGTATAATTTTATGATTGCTGCATGCATTTGCCCGTAGACTATGGCTGAAATATTATCAGGCTTCATCCAGCAGCCAGTTTGGATGTAAAACACTGAAATATTATTAAGTTTATCAAATGAAAGCAGTCCATCATGAATTTCTGCTTCTTTAAGCAGTCCATCATGAATTTCTGCTTCTTTTTGGACAATGACATCTCCATTTACACTGTACACAATACCATCACACATGCCGCTGTTCTGTCCAAACCAGATGAAAACTGTCTTTTGTGTGTTTAGGTTTAGGTTCACACTGCACTACCACCAGCAAACACAACAGGCTGTAAAGCGCAGTCACATGGTGTTCACACAAGTAGATGCTGAATTAGACAGCATTTTTGTAAGTCAGTCCACCAAGACAGAGAATTACAGCCTAGTTACCATTTGCAAAAGTTTGCATTATACATTTTTGCAAACCAGGAATACATTTGTGTGTTTTAACAACTGAAGTGACATAGTATATTAACTGACTTTGTCATCTGGAGGTAGAGAGGATGGTGCATGGAATAACACCTAGATAAGATGCCTGCCAAGCTGCAGACCACAGTTTGAGACAAGAGATGCAGCCTGTCACTGTCATATACAACCAATCCTGTGCTGATCAAAGTTACATGCATGTGCTGCACCATGGTTCACACCAGGGGCATTGCTAGGCATACAGCTAGCATTATAATAATAATAATAATAATAATAATAATAATAATAATAATAAATAATAAATAATAAATAATAACAACAATATTTCAGTCTAGCTATTGAACTTTTCAGTCTTACTGTAGCACAATAAATGTAATCAAGAAATCCTTCTACAAGAGGGAATATTACCAAAAAAGACCAAAATCTTAAATTAAGAGTACCTGATATGGTCTGAAAAGGTATTCCCCTGATTGGGTAGCTTTTTAAACTAGCCCACCCACAGCCCACAGCCCACCTAGTCCAATTTATACAAGTTTACTTTTTAAGCATCAAACTGTACTGCCTGCTTTTCATCTCAGCAAAACGTCCGGCTCAGTGCACGAGCAAGCAAACACATGACAGCCTTAATGGACAGTAGGCTTATGCTAGGTGTCTTTCCCTCTGCCAATAAAATGGCATTTCCGAACGTTATCAAAAGTGAACTTAAACTAGCCATAGTTTAATTTGGGGTTGTGATTTGCGAGACTCATGTTTTTGGTGTAGACACAACAGACAAAAAGTTTGAACCACTAGACTTTTAACCAGATGATCTTCCCTCATTCTCATCTCTCCTTGCTGCTTCCCTGTCCCTGCCTCCTCTGTTCTGCAAAAGAATTTCCTCATGTCCATGATGACGGTAATCCATCAATGTGTAGTGGTATTATATACTACGCTTCGGCTTTACTTGACAACATGTGTGGGCTACTGTCCGCTGATAAATTTGCACCGTGAGCCGCAGCAGCTTACCTTCCAACGCCAAGACGCTAGGCTTCATGCGCGTTCCATTCACTGAATATGCACAGACACACCCAATGCCCGCAAGTGCAACCTCTCCACTCTTTAATATGCAGTGCAGGCCCTACTACGTGGTTGAACTAGGAAGAAATTGTGCCCATGCTATTCTTCCTTGACACACCAGTCATAGCGTAGCCCTACGGATATTCAGTAATGAATACGGATATTCAGTAATGAAAAAATAGGCTAATTTATGAAATTTAATTGGGAATTTTTACAGGGGCACAGCGCATGTTTACCGGGGTCCATATCATTGGTTCGACAGCCCATTGGTTCGACATCCCATTAGTCCGACTGTCCGTGGTGCTGAACGGCTCACGGCGGGCGTATGGTGCACTACGACCGGCTTGAGGCGGAGCAGGCTCACGGCTTATGTGTTTGTCACTTTGTTTTTCATTTTAACCCACACCATGATCTTTTTCTGACCCTAACCAAGTGGTTTTTGTGCCTAAACCTAACCAGACCTTAACCACAGGGTGGTGATGATTTCGGAACGGACTTCGGAACAATGAGTTTAATATGGTCGGAACAATGGGATGTCGAACCAATGGGCTGTCGAACCAATGGGCAGTTCCCGTTTACCGACGCACGTGCAAACAGCAGCATGGACAGTAACTGACTTTTCTGAGCACTGCTGCAACCTGTTCTTGAAAGTCATAATTTATTATGAAACTGTAGCAAAGCAAATGCTAACGTTACATATATGTGGATGGAAGATGCTAAAACACATGGGCCCTATTTAGATGGTCTAAAGCGGACAGCGGAGGGCGCATAATCTATGTCGCAAGTGTCATTGCTATTTAGATGCAGACGCAGTTGTCATTTTCACGCCTTGCGCCCCCGTCATCTAACTAGCAAATGAACTTGTGCTTCTCTGGGTGTGTTGGTCTAAAAATGAGGAGTGGTCAGGCGCAGTCATGACACGTTGCTAGTTAGATGACGTAAAAAGCAAATGCGCCAGTGACCAACAAAAACCTGGTCTAAAGTCAATGGCGCAGTATTTCGCTGTTAAACAAGTTAGTAATATGCATCTCTAGGCGGGTGCACAACGCGCGTGCACTCTGCTCAGACACACACGGAGCAGCCACACATATGCAAAAGATAAATAAAAATATGATTACATTGTGAAAGGTTATTATTGTGCACATTAAAATATTTATCAGAAACACGTCTTAATGGTCAGTCATTAATCAGAATCATCTAATCACAGTAATAATGGTAATCATAATCCGGGAGGTCCAAGCACGCAGTGTCCGAATATACGGAACTGTGAGCAGACCTCCACGGGCTGATGATGCATAGCCTGTAAAATGAACTTGTCTTTCCCAAATGAATTGTGATCATCTTGGCATGTGAATCACAAAATCAAAGATGTGAAAACGTTTGATAAACTTTATTTTGACATAAACACAACAATAACCAGCTTCTGTGAACTAAAAACGTAAACTTATAGCCCTACAAGTACAAATGTATATGTAAAAAAAAGCTTTTAGAATGTAAAACTGAAGATCATCTTGTCAGGAGGAGGAGGAGGAGGATGCACAGCGGCTGCACAGCCCGCCGCACAGCCGGGGGCACCCGGGGGAAGCTCCGCAGCCCGCGCGCAGCTGGACCAGACGGCCCGGGTGCAGCCACGGGACCAGCCCTTCCTGGACCTTCGGGCGGGGGGGTTCAGGATGCTGGAGAGGGAGCTGGGCTCTCTAACCTCCCGGGTTAAAATAAAATTGAATAACTTACAATTTGATGACAGTGTTTCTCCCATGCGCGCGCGCTCTCTCTTTCTCTCTCGCAGTCTCACTCTGTTTCTTTTCTTTTGGCTTTTCTAAGATGACAGATGCTGAATATATACTCCCTATCTGATGCTGTGGCTGTTTGTGGCTGGCTGAGAGGGATGTGAACTTATCAGTTTGCAGCTGTGTTACTGTAATCAAATCAGGTTGGGTTTCCATTACGCGTGCCAAACGGTGCCAATCCCCTTTGATCTGACATCAGATGTGACGGGACAGTCGATATAGAGATACATTTATCGTCTCCTCAGTTGTAAAACGCTCACTCTTTGCAGTTGGTAGGTCCACCATCTAACTAGCTCTCCGCCATGCGCTCCAATCGCGCCTCTCTTAAAGGGAATGAGATGTGACACTCTGATTGGCTTATTGAATGATACGCCCAAAACCATTTTAGACTCTCCGCCATGGCGCACAGTCTGAAAACGCGTTGTCTAACTAGCAAGTGACTGGGACACGCCCATGCGCCGCACGCCTGGTGCTTTGCGTTTTAGACCATCTAAATAGGGCCCTTAGTGTCTTTACCTCTGGTAGGTATAACTCAATAACAACATCAATATGAGTGGTCTACCCTCATCTGATAATTAGTTTTAATATTTCAAGTTTCCAGTGGTTTTGAATACAACTTTCAAACATGTTCGTGTATGCTGTCAATAGTTCTTAGATAGGAATTAAATCAGAATAGGCCAAAATTGGTATTGGCAGGTCAGACTTTTAGAAAATCAGAACCCTGACACAGCCAAGGAAACTGCAGTTGGTGCGTCTTTGTTCAAGACAAACAACATAGTGGATTGTGCTTTAGCAACCCTTCACTATTTTACCACCGTGGATTGTGCCACAAAAAGTGATTGTACCATAACACTCCATGGCCACAGGAGCAAAAACAAAGTGCAAAGGAAATGAAGTGACAGGACAAGACTGTCCTCTCCAGAAAAGAACATTTGGTCCAAAACTTAAAATGATCAGTGTCAGGTGGTCCACCACCTTGGTCCAGAATGATATATCTCCACAACTGTAAGGTGTAGTCTATAGCAATGAAATGTGATACAGATAATCATGAGTCTAGATTTTGTTTTAGATTTTTGATATTGTAATACTGCTATAGCTTTGAGTCTGTGTTTTTGGATGCATTTTTTTTTAATCTGCTGTCTGAAAAAAAAATGCTATGCACAGAAACCTTGCACACTGAGTCCATTTTATTGCTCTATTCGTTGCGAAAATACGCAAAATGTGACAAAATGAAAAGGCACATTTCCTTCTTTGCCTCTCTCCACTGGAGTTATCTATGTGGCTGTTACCACTTTCTGCCTGTCTCATATATGGCACCACAGATGCATGAAGGGGCAGTAATCGTCCACCCTATCTGTCTCCGCATTGTGAGTGTGGTCCACATCCATCCTCCTCTTCATCATCCACCTAAATATTACTATCTTTACAGCATACGACATCCCCCTGTCCTTTGGACCCTCACAGCGGATAAGAAAAAAACTCCCCAAAAAAACCTTTAACGGGGAAAAAAATGGTAGAAACCTCAGGAGGAGCAACTGAGGAGGGATCCCTTTTCCAGGATGGACAGACATGCAATAGATGTCGTACAGAACAGATCAACATGGTAAATTAACAGTAATCCGTATGACAAAATTTTACAGAAAGAGAGACAGAGAGAGACCAAGAGAGATGCAGAACAGACAGTAATGACAGTAGCTTACAACAACATTAATGAAAGTAATAATATTATAATAATTACGGCTATTTTGGTACAATATGTTGTTGGTATATATTAATATATTATAGTATATGTATGTGACAATAACCAGATGTGTATAATAATAGCAGTAGGAGGCATCAGGCAGGACCACGGCAGCAGCACAACCACACACAATTTTTCTGCATCTTTTTGGGACAGGATAGATCTAATTTTTGCAGTATTACGCAGATGAAAAAACCCAGCCCGTGAGGTTTGTTTTAAATATGAGTTAAAAAACAAAAATTACTAAATATTACTCTGAGGTTTCTTACGGTAGTGCTAGAGGCCAGAGCAATGCCATCCAGAGAAACTATATCATCAGACAAATAATTTCTGAGGTGTTTAGAGCCAAGAACAATAACTTCAGTTTTGTCTGAATTTAAAATAAGGAAATTGGAGCTCATCCAGGTGTTTGTCTTTAAGGCATTTTTGAAGTTTAGTTAATTGATCCGTTTCTTCTGGCTTTATCGATAAATACAATTGTGTATCATCCGCATAGCAATGGAAATTTACAGAGTGATTTCTAATGATGTTACCTAAGAGAAGCATATATAAAGTGAACAGAATTGGTCCAAGCACAGAACCTTGTGGAACTCCAAAACAAACTTTAGCACGTAGAGATGATTCATGATGAACATGAACAAACTGAAAATAATCAGATAAATAAGAATTAAACCAGTGTAGTGCAGAACCTTTTAGGCCAATTAAATGTTCAAGTCTCTGTAGCAGAATTTGATGGTCAATTGTGTCAAATGCCGCACTAAGATCTAATAAAACAAGTACAGAGATGAGTCCTCTGTCTGAAGCAATCAGAAGATCATTTGTAATTTTAACTAGTGCTTTCTCAGTGGTATGATGCACTCTAAATCCTGACTGAAATTCCTCAAATAAATTATTATCGTGGAGAAAGTCACACAGCTGGTTTGGGACTACTTTCTCAAGGATCTGTGAAAGAAAGGGAAGATTAGAAATCGGTCTATAAGTATAGACCGATTTCTAATCTTCCCGTGCTAGTCAAGTGGCTAACACCTCTGGATCCAGGGTGGGCTTTTTTAGAAGAGGTTCAATTACAGCTACCTTAAAGGACTGTGGTACATAGCCTGTTAATAAAGATATATTGATCATGTTTAATATGTGAGTGTTAACTAAAGGTAAGACTTCCTTAAGTAGCCTAGTTGGGATGGGGTCTAAGAGACAAGTTGATGATTTAGATGAAGAAATCATTGAGGTCAACTGTTGAAGAGAAATAGGGGAGAAGCTATCTAGATATATATTAGGTCTTACAGCTGTGTTTGAGGGCAGAATGGTTCCATTTGAGGGCAGGAGGTCATGAATTTTGCCTCTAATAGTTAGAATTTTGTCATTAAAAAAGCTCATAAAATCATCACTGCTAAGGGCTAAAGGAATACAAGACTCTCTGGCTGTTCTGAAAAGAAACCTGGGGTTGTTTTTATTTTCTTCTATTAATGCTGATTAATAGTTTGCTCTGACATTGCGGAGATATAAGAGGTTATATGTTTTGAGACTTTGAGTCTTCCCAGACTTAACGAGATTCTTCCAGTGTGGTTAATCGCCAATTCCTTTCAAATTTTCACGATATTTGTTTTAATTTTCGGGTTTGAGAGTTTTATACCAAGGAGCGAACTTTCTTTGCTTTGTTAACTTCTTTTTAAGTGGTGCTACACAGTCGAGTGTTGTTCGCAGCGAGCCTGCAGTGCTATCCACAAGATGATCAATTCGGGAGAGTTTAAAGTCCGTACGGGAAACCTCTGTTACAGTGTCGATGGAATCATTTCCTTAAATTTTGCGACAGCACTATCTGACAAAACACGTAGTATAGTAACTGTTGCTGAGTGGCGTGTAATCAAGTAGAAAGAAATCAAAAGTTATTAAATAATGATCTGATAGAGAGGGATTCTGTGGAAAGACTACTAGGTTATCAATTTCAATTCCATACGTTAGAACCAGATCGAGGGTATGGTTACAGTGAGTGGGTTTATGTACACCCTAACTGGAGCCAATGGAGTCTAATAATGTGATAAACGCAGTAGCAAGGGAGTCATTATCAACATCAAAATGAATGTTAAAATCACCTACAATAATAACTTTATCTGATTTAAGAACTAAACTGTGGTCGGCAGTGGAGGACTCTGTGCTGTAAAGTTTAGTAGATACAAAACACACATTAAATATGGTTTAATAGAGACAATTTCAAACACAAGTACACAAATTGGCTTCATTATAAATCGCAGCATTGACAGACAAACACTTGTCTTTATCTGGACACATTTCCCCCACCATTACACCATGCTAACGTTATTAGCACAAGTCCATGGCATTTTACATTGTGTAAATTAGCCTAGCTACTAGCGATCTTTCCCTGTTCTCATATAAAACCAGGGGCAACAGCAGCATTTAACAAAGGTAACGGCACATAAATTGGCTCCATTACAATTCACAAGATTCACCGACAGAACAACCCAGATAGCACACATACATCTGGCCGACTTCGGCCCAATGTATCAAGTTTAGATCGTTAAGACATAGCAGGGAGAGTGTTTGCTCATTGCCAAGACGTCTGCCTTTAATCGAAAATGACCACCACGCGACGTTCAAACGATCAATAAAAGAAGCTGCGCTCAGTGGGCGCTCCTTCATTAATATTCATATGCTTCGTTAACTATGACCTTAAACTACAAATATTTCACCATTCAATGTGAGAAATCAATGCTAACATTCAAAAATAGCTGACTGTTACCCTATTTCGTGTGTAAGTGTGCACAATGAAGAGATAAAAGTCAATTTGACAAACTTTATTTTCAAATTTCCACAAACAATAGCTGATGGCCAGTCCGCTTCTCCTGGCAGCCTGCAAGAGACAGAAAAGACGATGAGCACGTAACTTCAAGAAACAAATCCCAACTTCTTCACCACTGTATTTTTTTTTTAGCATTTCAGCTGTCTTTTAGACAGATTGAAGGCTTTGGGTTCATCACTCTGCTTAATTTAGTGTTGAAACTGTTAAATAATGGGATCCGGTGTTAACTCTGTTAACTGTTAACAGCAGCTCAACAACCAGTCCTTCATCTCGGAAAAACAGTGGTTTCAAAACTGCGCCACTGGGTCAGTTTGCTTTGCAGAGGAGGAGACCTTGACTGATAAATTGCCCATAAAATCACATTAACAACATACCGAAGGCATCCTTAAACTTCACTATTTGACTTCCGCGCTCCTCTCCACTCCTCTCACCCACACTTGAGCACCCGTTCTGGGATACACAGTGTTGGCCCGCCCCGCCTTACCTCCGCGCTCCTCTCCACTCCTCTCACACACACTTGAGCCGTGGGACCACGGGTGGCAGCTCCGGGCACTTCCACTTTAACCCAAAACGAGTGCTCACAATAACCAGATGAGCAGATAAAGTCAGCTGGGGAAAATAAAATGAAAACACCACAGTTGTAGCCTGTTAGCTAACATGAGCTAAACTGCTAAACTAGCTAACAGCTAACGAAAGATAACGTTAGCTGGTGGGGACATGTGCTATATACACCCAGTCGTGCCTCGCCACTCACCAGGAACCTCTTTTAACGGTCACAGAAGAAACAACATAGCTATTTTCTGCCAATTTATTCCAATTAGCTTACCTGAAACCAACTGTGATGAGATGCTGTGTCCCGCGAGCTCAGTTCCAAACAAAGACTGCGGAGATGAAATTCTGCCTCTGTGGCGACTTCTGTATGTGGGCAGACATTCTACGGCACTGGGCTGACCCAAAGCCGACGTAACAGAAATGTTTGATGAGCTGGGACAAAAGAGTATTAAATTTAAAGATATCCACCCATGCGGCCGATGCTTGTCAAACATTATAAATTCAGGGCCGATGTGTCGTCCTCAAGCTGACGGCGACCAGATGTATGTGTGCTATCTGAGAACTGTCTTGTACTAAACACGTTTTCCAAGCAAATACAATATGCTAACATTATTAGCGCCAGCCTTTGGCATTTTACATTGTATAAATTAGCCTAGCAGCTAGCGATCTTTCCCTTGTCTTATATAATGTCTTATATAAAGCCAGGGACAACAGCAACATTTAACAAAGGTAAGAGCACTCAATTTGGCTCCATTACAACTCACAGCATTCACAGACAAAACATCTGTCACACTAAACACGTTTTCCAAACGAATAAAATATGCTAACGTTATTAACACCAGCTATTGCATTTTACATTGTATAAATTAGCCTAGTGACGAGCAGAGATTTCCTCTATTCATATGAAGCCAAGATAAATCCTGAAGTATAAATCCCTAAAGGATAAATCACACACAAGACTTAAAATGCTATTTTAGTGGAGGCTTTACTGTCTTCACAATTTATTGTTTCTTATCTGTGAAATAGGCCTACAAGTTAATACAAGTTTTGTTTCCACTGAGGAAAATGGTGTCAGTATACAGAAACAGACAGGAGGTCTATGTCACCACGATGCTGAGCATTAGGGTGGGCGAGTTCAATGTTGTCTAAACAAAGGGGGTGTTTTGAAAACACCCCCATTTTCAGAGGTAACTTAGCCTGTCCCTCCCGCCGCAGGAAATAATGGATTAATCCTGGAAAGCTACTGATGTAGCACTTTTCTCCTCATAAAAGTAACACAGCGATTATTCGACCGATGAGAATTTGGTCAGACGAAAACATATCAACCAAATAATCGACCAGTTGACCAGGAGAATACAGCTCTAGAGAATTCAGATACAAATTCAGAATACGGGCCAGGAGCACAGTACACTATAAAAAATAAAAGTGGCTATGAGGTTTTCCAGTTTGGATGTAAGAGACTAAGGACTAGGCTTTCAAAGGAATTATAATCTAGTTTAGGTTTAGGGCTGATTAACAGACCAGAGCTAAAAATTACTGCAACTCCCCCTCCTCGGCCACTGCCTCGAGGAATGTGGGTATTATTATGACTAAGAGGAGTGGATTCATTTAGACTGACATATTCATCTTGACATAGCAAGGTTTCAGTAAGGCTGAGTAATTCAATATGATTATCTGATATTAATTTGTTTACTAACACTGCTTTAGATTAGAGACCTGATATTTAACAGTCCACATTTAATTCTCCTGTTTTGTCTTTTCGTCACAGAAGAGGTTTAAAGGAGCAATAAGCGAAATCGTTTCACCACTAGGTTCGCTGTTGTGCACTGCCTGCAGAGCAAAACAAAGTGTGTCATGAGCCACTCCTCCCTCTACCTCTGCTCTCCAACACCCCCACCCCCCCCACTTGCCTCGTCTGTGCCGGCGAGTACCGCAGCACCTCCATGGACTATCACATCCAGACGGTCCCGGTGTTTCTTCCGCAGGCTCCGCTTCACTCAGCTTCACTCAGCTGCCCGATATACCCGCTGCTTCTTCCCACATTAACCTGATTAACAAACCAGGGCTTGGTGCTCCGGTTGGATCCAAACGGAGGCTAACTGGCTGTGTTAGCAGCTGAGTGAAGTGGAGCCTGAGAAGGAAGCACCAGTTAGCCCCCGCTTTCACTGCAGGCAGATTCACTTGCCACAGGGGCGAGGAAATAAAACCTAAACAGCCAACTTAGTTTAGTAGTTAGCAATGTCTTTCACTCACTCTCGGTCTCTGCTGTGTTTAGCTATTTCCCTGCTTTCCTGTTAGGGTTAGCAACACTTGGCTGCCACGCTAATGCTCCAACTGAGCTGGGAGCCAGGCTCACGGTCTCACGGAGAAGAGTTGGGACGTTAGCATGGCAGCCCATTAGTGCTAACGTCCCCACGCTTCTCTGCCAGGCTCAGTGAGTCGGAGCCAAGAAGCGTGGGGATGTTAGCGTTAGCAGTAGTCGGCTACTATGCTAATGTTCCAACTCTTCTCCGTGAGCCCGTGAGCCTGGCGGGCTCACGGAGAAGAGAGGAATGTTAGTGTTAGCTCCCAGAGTTAGCACTAGAGCTACTACTGCTACTGGAGTAGCTTGCAGCTATGGAGCGCTTCTAAGAGCTCTTCTAGTCACTGAGCCTCGCCTCCATTTCGGCAGATATATTCCATTTATTAAAGGTACCATCATCATTGAAGTAGGCAGGGGAATAGCTAAACACAGCCGCCAGGCTGCCCGCCAGGCTACATTTTACAATGCTAATTGCAAATGTTAGTTGGGCTACACACCTAACACAACCGAAACGCCTGACCCATAGCTGGGACCGAGCCGCTAATAACTCAAGCTCCGGACATTAACCCATGCTACGATTGTAACATTAAATTTAATTGAATCGACATAGCGACATGTGCTTAACGTTACTGTAACACTAATTAAAACAGACATTTGACTTTATGTTGTACCTGTCCAGGAGAAGAAGAGCTAGCTCCAAGTCAGATTGTAGTCCCCTTAGCTCTCGCAGTGCTCTCCACCTTGGAAATGCAAGGCCAATGTTAATCCGAGTTCTGTCCCTTTCTTTATCCGACAACTTCTTCGCCAACAACCGTTGTTTCTTTAGAGGTAATGTCAGATCCTGGTTGTCTTCAGGTGGAGGTTCTGCCGGGAGGGGGGGGGGGGGGGTTCACATGAACGTACATGAACGCGCAGCCAGACCGGCTTGTACCGTCGACGTAAATAACAATCTTACTGAATCTATGTTTAGCCTTAGGCAGCAGTTTTAAATTAGACTCAATGTGCAGCACGTTCCTTCTTTAGAACATGCGCTTCAACTAGTAGCAGCAAAGTCTGGTAGCTCTGCAATTTTACTTAGTTTTACTGAATTTTTATTATATTTTTCTCAACTACTAATGGATACTTCTGTGAAGAGAAGAGTTTATTCAAGAGAGGAGCTTTTTTCGTTGAAACGGAGCAAGTCTGGAGGACACCATCCTATTCCAGCCGAGATGAAGAGGTGTTTTCGTGGTTGCCGTGCTGGTGCAAAGATGAAGACTTGGAAATGGAGATATAAGCCCTTTCTGCCATCAGTCATCATGGGAAATGTCAATTTTCTGCCCAACAAGAGTGATGAACTGGAGATATTGGTGAAGACTCAGAAAGTATACCATGAGTGCAGTCTCATATGTTTTACGGAAATGTGGTTGAATCAAAATATCTCAGACTCCAACGTGGACCTACCTGGCTTCACTCTCATACGATCGGACAAAGACTCTAAAGCTAGTGGCAAGAAAAAAGGTCGGGGCCTGGCTTTATTTGTGAACCAGAGATGGTGCAGTCCTGCACATATTACTGTCAGGGAGAAGATGTGTTGTCCAGATATTGAACTTTTGGCAGTTAGTATGAGGCCATATTATGTACCAAGAGGAATCAGTCATATCATAACAATACTTGTGCACATCCCACCCAAGGCAACTGCTGAAGTTCCATGTGAAGTCTCCATGAACTTGTTGCTAAGATACAGACTAAACATCCTGAGGCACTATTGATAATATCAGGAGACTTCAACCATGTTTCCCTCTTCTCTCACCTGACTGGATTTACACAGTTTGTTAAGTGTCCAACCAGAGAAAAACCCTTGATCTGCTGTATGCCAATGTCAAAGAAGCTTACAGAGCCACTACCCTACCACCACTGGGCAGGTCAGATCACAACTTGGTTCTTCTGCAGACATGTTACAAACCCTGTGTGTGGAGGCAGCCTGCAACGAAACTCAAGGTTAGGAAATGGACACCAGAGGCTACTGAGGCTCTAAGAGACTGCTTTGAATGCACAGACTGGGATGTGCTGCTGGAAACAGAGGAGAACATCATGGACATTGATAGACAGGTTGACTGTTTTACTGATTACATCAACTTCTGTAGAGACACAGTCATACCTACAAAGACTGTACGCTGTTTCCGCAATAACAAACCTTGGATTACCAGTGACATAAAGGCAATGCTCAATGAGAAGAAGGCAGCTTTTAGAGATGGTGACAAAGCATGGCTCAAACAAGTGCAACATGAGTTGAGAGGAGAGGAGACTTTAGATGACAAAGGTGGAATACAAAAAGAAACTGGAGAGGATTCTACAACACAGCAACATCTGTGAAATGTGGAGAGGAGTCAACACCATCTCTAGTTACAACAACAAGAAAAGACAGCCAGTGGTGGGTAATGCAGAAAGAGCTAATGAACTCAATCAGTTCTTCAATAGATTTGATACGGCAGCCACTCCCACTTCCAATGCTGCTTCTCCTCCTCCTCCTCCTCCTCCTCCTCCTCCTCCATCACCTCCACCTCCACAACTTGTGTACAACTCCAATGTGGCAGCCACCCCCCTTCTTACACCTGTGCCTCCACCCTTGTCTGTCACAGAGATGGGGGTGAGGTTGGAGCTGGGAAGACTTTGCTCTGGGAAGGCTGCTGGCCCAGATGGTGTGTGTCCAAGGCTCCTTAAAGACTGTGCTGCCCAACTGTGTCAACCTCTCCACAAGATCTTCAACCTCAGTCTACAGTTGGGGTGGGTGCCGGCACTGTGGAAGACTTCCTGTGTTGTGCCAGTACCAAAAATTAAATGTCCAGCTCAACTTAATGACTTCAGACCAGTAGCCCTCACTTCGCACATCATGAAGACCTTGGAGCAGCTGATTCTACGCCTACTGAAAGACTTGAGGTCAAAGACAAACTCGACCCCCTGCAGTTTGCATACAAACAACACATTAGAGTGAATGATGCTGTCCTCTACATGCTTCACCGTGCCCTAGCTCATCTGGAGGAACCTGGCGCTCATGTGAGAATCATATTCTTTGATTTTTCAAGCGCATTCAACACCATCCAACCCAACATTCTCAAAGACAAGCTCACAGAGATGGCAGTGGATCCTTCCTTTATCTCCTGGATCACAGATTACCTGACAGGAAGGCCACAGTATGTCAGATTGGGGAACTGTGTTTCTGGGACATTAATGAGCAGCACGGGGGCTCCACAAGGTACTGTCCTGGCTCCATTCCTGTTCACACTGTACACAGAGGACTTCAAATACAACACTGAGTCCTGCCATATCCAGAAATACTCGGACGACACTGCTATTGTGGCAGTATCAGGAATGGGCAGGAGTCTGAATATAGGGACCTGATAAAAGCCTTCAGTGACTGGAGTCACAAGAACTGTCTCCTCCTGAACACCTCAAAGACCAAGGAAATGATCATAGATTTCCACAGGTCCAAGCCCCCTCTTCAGCCAGTGAATACCTGTGGGGTGGACATCGAGGTGGTGCCAAGCTATAAGTATCTAGGTGTACACCTGGATAATAAGTTGGACTGGTCCCTAAAGATGCAGAAAAATTGGTCCACGCTTTTGTTACCTCTAGGCTGGATTACTGTAACTCCCTATTATCAGGTAGCTCTAGTAAGTCTTTAAAAACCCTCCAGCTAATTCAGAATGCAGCGGTACGTGTACTAACAAGAACTAAGAAACAAGATCATATTTCTCCTGTTTTAGCTTCTCTGCACTGGCTCCCTGTAAAATCCAGAATTGAATTTAAAATCAATTTCAATTCAATTTTATTTATAAAGCCCAATATCACAAATCACAATTTGCCTCACAGGGCTTTACAGCATACGACATCCCTCTGTCCTTAAGACCCTCACAGCGGATAAGGAAAAACTCCCCAAAAAAAAAACCCCTTTAACGGGGGAAAAAAAAAAAACGGTAGAAACCTCAGGAAGAGCAACTGAGGAGGGATCCCTCTTCCAGGACGGACAGACGTGCAATAGATGTCGTACAGAACAGATCAGCATAATAAATTAACAGTAATCCATATGACACAATGAGACAGAGAGAGAGAGAGAGAGAGAGAGAGAGAGAGAGAGAGAGAGATGCAGGTAATGACAGTAGCTTACAACAACATTAATGAAAGTAATAATATTATAGTTATAGTTCTGGCTACTGTGGTACAATATGTTGAAAGTATGTATTAATATCAGACAGCATACTTGTGTGACAATAGTCATATGTGTATAATAACAGTAGAAGTATGACTAATGACTAATGATGGCAGCAGCAGCAGGAGGCATCTGGCAGGACCACGGCAGCAGCACAACCACACACGTCACACTGTCCAGGCACCGCTGTGATATGAGTTAATCTGAGAGACAGTGGAGCACAAAGGCTCCGGAGAAGAAGCCGAGTTAGTGACATCCAGAATGGCCGAGTTAGCAAGATGCAGTAATAGGATGAGAGTGAGAGAGAGAGAGAGAGAGAGAGAGAGAGAGAGAGAGAGAGAGGGAGCCCGGTGTATTATAGGGGGTCCTCCGGCAGACTAGGCCTAAGTCAGCCTAACTAGGGGCTGGTACAGGGCAAGCCTGAGCCAGCCCTAACTATAAGCTTTATCAAAGAGGAAAGTCTTAAGTCTAGTCTTAAATGTGGAGACGGTGTCTGCCTCCCGGACCGTAACAGGAAGATGATTCCACAGGAGAGGAGCCTGATAGCTGAAGGCTCTGGCTCCTGATCTGCTTTTGGAGACTTTAGGGACCACGAGTAACCCTGCGTTCTCAGAGCGCAGTGTTCTGGTGGGATGATATGGCACTATGAGCTCTCTAAGATATGACGGAGCTTGACCATTTAGAGCTTTATAAGTTAACAGTAGGATTTTAAATTCAATTCTGGATTTTACAGGGAGCCAGTGCAGAGAAGCTAAAACAGGAGAAATATGATCTCGTTTCTTAGTTCCTGTTAGTACACGAGCTGCTGCATTCTGAATTAGCTGGAGAGTTTTTAAGGACTTACTAGAGCTACCTGATAATAGAGAGTTACAGTAATCCAGCCTTGAGGTAACAAAAGCGTGGACCAATTTTTCTGCATCTTTTCGGGTCAGGATAGGCCTAATTTTCGCAATATTACGCAGATGAAAAAATGCAGTCCGTGAGGTTTGCTTTAAATGAGAATTAAAAGACAAATCTTGATCAAATATTACTCCGAGGTTTCTTACGGTAGTGCTAGAGGCCAGAGCAATGCCATCTGGAGAAACTATGTCATCAGATAAAGAGAAATAAATCCTACTGTTAACTTATAAAGCTCTAAATGGTCAGACTCCATCATATCTTAGAGAGCTCATAGTGCCATATTATCCCACCAGAACACTGTGCTCTGAGAATACAGGATTACTCACGGTCCCTAAAGTCTCCAAAAGTAGATCAGGAGCCAGAGCCTTCAGCTATCAGGCTCCTTTCCTGTGGAATCATCTTCCTGTTGCGGTCCGGGAGGCAGACACTGTCTCCACATTTAAGACTAGACTTAAGACTTTCCTCTTTGATAAAGCTTATAGTTAGGGCTGGCTCAGGCTTGCCTTGTACCAGCCCCTAGTTAGGCTGACTTAGGCCTAGTCTGCCAGGGGACCCCCTATAATACACCGGGCACCTTCTCTCCTTCTCTCTTTCTCTCTCTCATGTCCTGTTACTGCATCTTGCTAACTCGGCCGTACTGCATGTCACTATCTCGGCTTCTTCTCCAGAGCCTTTGTGCGCCACTGTCTCGCAGGTTAACTTATATCGCAGCGGTGCCTGGATGGTGTGATGTGTGTGGTTGTGCTGCTGCCGTGGTCCTGCCAGATGCCTCCTGCTGCTGCTGTTATTATTAGTCACACTTCTACTGTTATTATACACATATGATTATTGTCACATATGTATACTATCTGATATTAATATATACTTTCAACATATTGTACCACAATAGCCAGAATTATAACTATAACATTATTACTTTCATTTATGTTGTTGGAAGCTATTGTGATTACTGTCTGTCCTGCATCTCTCTCTGTCTGTGTCTCCCTGTCTCTCTTTCTGTCTCATTGTGTCATACGGATTATTGTTAATTTACCATGTTGATCTGTTCTGTACGACATCTATTGCACATCTGTCCGTCCTGGAAGAGGGATCCCTCCTCAGTTGCTCTTCCTGAGGTTTCTACCGTTTTTTTCCCCCCGTTAAAAGTTTTTTTTTGGGGAGTTTTTCCTTATCCGCTGTGAGGGTCCTAAGGACAGAGGAATGTCATATGCTGTAAAGCCCTGTGAGGCAAATTGTGATTTGTGATATTGGGCTTTATAAATAAAATTGATTGATTGATTGATTGATTGATAAACACAGACACTCTCAACAAAATGGGGCCAATTTAATGACCAATCAAAGTTTCGGACTCTGTGTGCAAACATTATTGATACAATGTTAGGTCATACTTATTTTTAGAAACAAAAACTGACTCAGTGCGCAAGGCATTAAGTGTTGTCTTTTCCTAGTGTTAAAGGCTGTATCACATTGAAGTAATGTAATTTTCTGAACTTACCAGACTCTTCTAGCTGTCTGTTATTTTCCTTTATCCACTTCGTCATTATATCCACATTACTGGCGATCATCAAAAAATTACACTGTGTTAATATTTTGTGAATTGCTGCAATATCGATATTGAGGTATTTTGTCAGAAATAATTTGATTTTTGATTTGCTTTGTATCGCTCAGCCTTATTTCCTGCTGACTTTGGTAATGCACTGACTTGACATCTGGCACTACAACATAGTCAAGTAAAGTTACTGTGATTGGGTTTAGGAGAAGAAACATGGTGAGGATGTACCTTAAAGTGAATCAAAGTTCACTCAAAGTTCAAACGGTTCTGAACACATCTCCTGGGGGAAAGTCATGTGTTTTGTGACCCATGCACCATGTCAAGCTGCCTCCGCTTCCTTCTTTACTCCTGTCAGTGTATTGGTCATGTGATTGCAGCCTTCCAGAATACAGGGATTGTGCATATATTACTCGCTCAGCATTACGAGGGATATATATGAATTTTAGTGCATTACTTTATGTAGGAAAATGTGTGAACAGTGCATGAGAACAGCCTGAAAACCACCAACAGGTCAAAGTTGTTGCTTATCCAGTAAAATATTCCAATATCTACCAGGTCTTTGGTACAAATTGTTGTACCAACTTTCACATCGTGTCTCTTAACCAGGACTACAATCTTTCTCTAACAATGACAAAGTAGTTCAGTTGCCTCACCCTTATCAAACCTTAACCTTAGCTCTTTCATTTTAAAAAGTTACATCATACATATTTTTAAGTACTATTTTTTGATAATTTTATTGTCATTTCTGTCTATTGTTTATTTATGTATCTTGTCTATGCACCAAAACAATAAAGCAAATTCCTAGTGTATGAAAGCCACATTGGCAAAATGTAAGACGCAGAGGTGTTAGAGCAGAAAACAGTAATATGGGTCATGTTGGAAGGTGATTACAGATGACTCATTTTGTCGTCAAGGTTGGAGTCCTTGTTGGTCAAGACTGTGGTGCATAGAACTCTGGGTATTTCTTTTTATCCAGTGAGACTACTATAAGCATCTTAATAGTAGTTTGGTGCCACCTGACTATATGGCAGCATTCTCAACTGTCAAAATGAAACAAACCTAAGATTTTTTGATAAACAGCTGTAAAATGGAATTTCTATTAAACGACTCTGACATTTCATGACTCTATTGTGTACACAGATTTTAGGACACAAAGACCTGACATCTCCTACACAACGATATATTGACAGCAAGGTGGTACGAACACAAACAGAGGGAGAGTGGCTGTCCTTTGACGTGACAGAGGCAGTGAGCGAATGGCTGAACCACAGAGGTTAGTGCATATTCCTCCCATCATTGCAGCATATTTCTCACCATTGATTGCATGTGTTACATTGTTCCATCACCTTGTTGTGACTTTTGTTTCTTCACAGACAGAAACAGTGGATTCAAGATCAGCCTGCATTGCCCCTGCTGCACGTTTGTACCATCAAATAACTACATTATTCCCAACAAGAGTGAGGAGCTGGAGGCACGGTTTGCAGGTTATTTGATTCAGAAAATTGTTGAGGCATGTTGAAGGATAAGTTTGGTGTTATTCTGTATTATATTGATGTCAACAAATGAAAGCTTGAAAAGACCAAAACCAACACGGTGTTAGTTACTGTAACTTAGGTCTGTCTGACCGTCATGTACTAATGTCACTCACGTGATGTATAAAGGTCATCTTATATACTGATTTTAACCCAAAACATAATTGTTTCTCAAAACCCAAAGTAGTTTGTTGCTTAAACCTGACAACAACCTAGATTAGATTAGATTAGATTGTATTTTATTTGATAGGGACGATGCAATTAAGGATGGTTCTAATACAGATTATGGGACTGATATGTTGCACAGAGTTTATAGCTATTGCTTTGCTTTGCTTTTACATGTAGACCTAAAATGTTATTAAAAAGACAACTTAAACCAATGTGTCACCAGTTTCATCAAAGAGACAGTTGTATGTCACAAACAGACATTGAATGGTGTGTTTCACAGACATGCCAAAGGCTGCCTTCAGTTATTATCACAGGCTTAATGCACAAGAAAGCAGTGGTATATGGCAACATGGGATGAAAATGAGTCAGAGCAGCAGGAGAAGTGAAAACTCATCCAACAATGGAGATGTGTGGTGGGTTAGGTTTTTGGTTTTCACTTACACTAAAGGAAGTGTGTTGTTTTCACTCATAGACCTTAATCACTGAACTGGATTGACAAGCAGTTTCCACTGAGTTCACCATAGAAACAGAGCCCACATCCCCACTTCTCATTTGACCCAGCCAAATAGCCAGACACTGCTTTGCTCCAACATCTCATTTTTGACATTTTTAATTATTGTAGATTCAGTCTGGGTACTTAAAGGGATACATTGCCTCTTTTAACCCTTTGGGCCCTAGGCCTTTTTTGGGGTATTTTTACTGCCTTTACTTTTAAGCTCATATCACAGTCATTTTAAAAGCTACATACACATGCTATATCTTGTTTTGTTTTGTTTTTTTCAGGACAATCTGGGCTAACCAGATTTGCCATCATTCCATGTCCTTTTATGAGCCTGTATTTTATATTAATTTTTATATCAATGAAAAAAACAAATCCGTGTTACTAAATTCTTTCATTTTTACATGTATCTCACCATAGCAAGTTGGAAGTTGACATATTCTGCCATATATGAAGAGGGGAGACTCTCTGGAATCTGCCAATATAAGAACCATGATGGTGGGACATTCTGTCACTTCACAGTTGTCCAAAAACATGATTGCCAGTATTTTTTTAATTATTGCAAGAAATTCCATTGACTCATTCACAAGTCAAAAATGTGTTTTATCTGAAAGAAACATGCAATATTTGCATTTAAGATAATAGAAAAATAGTCAATCAAGTGCAATGATGTGCTCCAAGATAACCTTTGCCACTTTGTTTGCAGTAAAAAAAAATGATTCTGGATGTTTTCTTGTCGACATGATTTTGACTTACTTCTCTGTGCTCCGTGCTGCTCTTTGACCTGACCTGAATGTTTATTTGTTGTTATTTTTCAGTTTCAGCTATATATTGGGGGGACATTTTGGGCATTGGGGGGGGGGGGCTACTGCCCTGTCACGCATGCATAATTAGGCTACAGTTTTCTGGGTGCACAAAGGTGAAGTGCGCTGGTCTTGTCATACAAAGTTTGATGGAGTGTCAACTGGACAATATGGAGATATTTGCATCTTGAAAGCCAGACTACAAATATGGATAGATAGGGAGAAACACACGCAAGCCTAAGACGTGGTAAGATATGATATTCCTCACTATATGAAGTGATTGATAGCAAGATCTGTATAATGGATTGTAAAGAAATTCGTCAAGTTTTTATTTTGTAGACAATTGATCTGGATTTATAGCGTGATGGGATGACAGCACAATGATGTGTGTGGTATCACTGGAAAGCTCTGGTCCTGCGCTTTCATGTGATATGCGTGGCATTTCTGTGCACCCCTGCATTTACAAGTAATCCATCCAAGAGTAATGTGTGTGCAAAGCTGTATGAAAGCTTTGTTATACATAATTTTAGTGTAACTTTATCATTTTTTTTCGTTGTGAAAACATTGGACTACCGACAAGTGCTTGGTCTTGTCGGAAAGCTGTTCCACTGTTTCATGTGATATGAGTGGCTTCTCGCTATGACGAACGGTCGCAGAGAAAATCCATAGAAAAGTACAGGTGTGAATTTGGACGCACTATGCGTTGTTCGGGCCCATAGGGTTAACCAGCTTTGTATCATAACAATGTGGGTACTCTGTGTAAATGAACTGTGGTAAACTTCCCTCATCTTATCAGCACCAAGATTTCCGTGCTCATCTTCCAGCAAAATTCTGCTGGAAGACAGCAAACATCCAGGGTTTACTCTGGCCCTAGGACTGTTGCTTAAACTACAGATTGTACTTTCACTTCTTTAAGGCCCACCACCATGGACACAAAGAGTATAGAAGTGGACTGAGTGAGAGACCTGCCCCTGAGTCTGTCAAACTCAGACTGAACAGTAAAACTAGGAAGTGCTGATCAAACATAAATCAAGATTCTGTTACCTGTTGCGGTTAGTCTCTATACTTAGTGAGCTATAAAGGGTGATTGGATTAAATCTAATGTTTTTATCCTCTGATTAACACAATTACTTCCATACAGTGAGACACATTTCATTCACCTCATTTATGCTTCCAGGTATCGATGACAGCTTCATTCACAGTGGTGACCTAAAGGTGTTTAAGAAGCGGCGACACAGCACTCGGGCTCCACACCTTCTCCTCATGCTGCTGCCTTCATACCGGCTGGAGTCCCAGTCCCAGTCCCAGCACCCGAACCATCGGTCCAAGAGAGCCCTGGACGCTGCCTACTGCTCTAGGTACAAACCTGCAATCTACATTCTTACTCTCATGACACACATATCAGAAGAGATTCTCTCTGCTGTGAATTCTCTTTATACATGTTGACCTTTGACCTCCCTCAGGTGTCAGAAAGCATGACAAAATCCAAGTATTCCGAGCTGAGCTGTTAGTAGTTGTTCTTTTTCAGTGATAAGCGGCAAAATGTGTCCACGTGACTGTAGTGGGTGATGTTTGGCCCCAGTTGCAGCACACAGAGAATCAGGGACAGTTTTTAATGTTGTTTACTGTCACAGTTCAGCAGGTACAGAGCAGGGCAAGTTAATAGCATACAGTTCAGTTCAACACTCCAGCAATGTCTCTCCACAAAGTCCTTGATAGCCTGGCTGGTTTGGTAGGCCGAATCAGGCCGAGAGGCAGGCGAGTAAGCAGGGGTGGCAGCCCAACAACAAACACAGTTCAGCTCAATAACAGGCAACAGTACTGTGTCGGAGCAGGCAGGAGACAGTCGTGGAGGCAAAAAAGTTGGAACCAGTCAAGTACACAGTCCAAACAGATGAATCAGAGGGGAGCAGTCAGAGGGTAGGACGAGGCCAGGCAGAGGGTCTAGAAGGCAGCAGGTAAGTACTCCCAGGACACACAAAGGCAAGTGTGGCACACACAGGTAAGCAAACTGGAACACTCACATTGTAGTATCGTCGTTGGATAGTAGCTCCAAGCACCCACAGGCAAATGGGAACCAAGGATGTGGAAGCAGGTCTTGTGATCGGGACAGAAGGCAGAGGCGTTTACCAGAAATCAGACGAAGCAGGCAGGTCAGAGGCAGGCAGGGGCAACAACGGAAAATCAGTCCAGAATAAAGTGCTTGAGAGTCTTGCACGAGGAACAGGTGAATTGAGATGGCGTGATGATGTGGGTATGGTGAACAGGCAGGAGCAGGAAAAGTATAGATGTAGGAGTGGTATGGGCAGCATGAGTGGAAAATTACTGACTGAGGGCTGAATGACTGCTCATGCAGAAAAGGGCAGGTGTCCAGGAATGCAAAACTGTGACAGTAACAGTATTTGCATATCACCTCTATGGACAGCAAAATCCAGAGGCAGTAATTATGAGCTTTACTCTATGTTTCAGTTTTTTGGGTAGTGCTCTTTCAATTAAATTGACATCAAAAGGGGTGTTTCTGTAGGCATAAACTTCATAATGGGGAGCCAAGTAATGAAATTCCTCCATGTGTTAGCTCTTCAGGCAGAGTGAGGCAAGCTTCATTATAACTTTTGTAGACTACTGAGTAAAATCCAAGCAGCAGTATCTTCAGCTATGGCCTAGAGCTTTACTAGCTGACTTGAACTTAATGAGGCCATGGATGTATAAAGAGAGCTAGACACAGTATTATAAGTGGGGGCCAGTTCATTTCTATGAGAGTGGCTCGTGGTGCATGATGCTAAAAAAAGTTTGACTTCCTAGGTATAAAATTACAGACCTTTTTATTTTTTTTAAGATAGTTTTTGGGGCTTTTTGCCTTTGATTGATAAGACAGTATTAAGTGTGAAACGGGGAGGAAGAGAGGGGATGATATGCAGCAAAGGGCCACAGTCTAGAATCAAACCCATGGCTGCCGCTGCAAGGACATGGCCTTTGGACATGGGACGTCTGTTCTACCCACTGGGCTGCTGGGCGCTCAAAATTACAGATCTTCTCCATCAATGGGCCAATAGAGCATGTGCACTAGAAACTTCGCAGCTGACAAGTGGCTGACGTCCAGTTTAGCTCTCAGCTTTCTTGAATGGGGATGAAATGATTTAATTGTGCGGCTACCCTAGACTTAAAATGTCATTCAACTGGATGACTCAAATCCTGCAAGGGAAATAATTAATTTTACAGAGGTTGTGACACTCAGTGTGCCCACTGATTTACAGATGTCTCCTTCACAATGTTTGTGAATGGCAAAAAGTCTTATGGAGGCAGACCCAAAACTTGTAGTCACACAGTTTGGCCACTGTGTTAGATTGGCTTCAAAGTTAGTTTACCATATTTTTCCAAATAGTAGCCCGGGCATTTATTTCACAAAATCGATTTTGACCCCAGGCGTTTAAAAGAACCAGGCGGCTATTTGCTCAAGACTTTTTTTTTTTGTATCGACCTGCACCAGGCTGTTATTTGGTTACAGTTCCTGTCCAGTATGTTTTTTAGTGTAAAAATACTGTATAATGTAGGGGTGAGTTTGTGTACAAAAATCTCTAAACATTTAGAGTGGGTCATTTTTTCGTGTACACGTGTACAGGGGTTTCACCGCTGGGTGGTGCTATTGCATTATACCAGTACAGCCCCAGTTATCCGAATACCAACCGAACGGGCCATTTAACCAACAGTTACAGGCCGCCACACCGAAATATCGCCATTCCGACGGTCCGCCATCCCGAATTCTGGTCCCTGAGTCCTGACAGTAAGCTATGGCGAGCCTGTAGAAGCTGTATTCCCCATGCATGTCAGCGATTTTCACCGGGGACGCACGTGAGTAATTCAGGCATTGTCAGATAGGTGTTATTCATTCATTTAGGGCACGTATAGCTGCAGGAATGAAACTCTTGTTGAACTTGGCTTTTTTGCACAGAGGTAACCTGTAACCACGGCCGGAGGGGAGGGGAATGAAGTATTGGTGGAGTGGATAGTCAGGGTCCTGTGTGATCTAAGTGCTTTACTGGTTAGAGATGAGGTGACACTGTCAGATAGGTTAGGAGTAGTCAAGCCAATGATTTAGCTTGCCAGATGGGTTACTTTCAAGAGTTTGTTTCTATTAACAATTGTCAGCATGGGGAAGAAGTGCTGCGGTACAGGAGGAGGAGTTGGGGTTGAACAGACAGGTGTTGGAGTTTGCGTATAGCCGTGAGTCTCTGTTGGCAGCGTTTGTAAGTGTCCGTGGTGTGTTGATTGAAGCTCAGGTTATTGTCCAGTGTGATGCCGAGATATTTGGAAGACTCCACCTCCTCCACCTTCTCCCCGTGGATGAAGAGACTGGGGAGGGGGGCCAGGGTTTTGGGAGGGCTGTCACATATGTATACTATCAGATATTAATATATACTTTCAACATATTGTACCAAAATAGCCTGTAATATTAATTATAATATTATAACTTTAATTATTGTTGTTGTAAGCTACTGTCATTACCGTCTGTCCTGCATCTCTCTCTGTCTCTGTCTCTCTCTCTGTCTTCCTTTCTGTCTCATTGTGTCATACGGATTACTGTTAATTTACCATGTTGATCTGTTCTGTACGACATCTATTGCACGTCTGTCCGTCCTGGAAGAGGGATCCCTCCTCAATTGCTCTTCCTGAGGTTTCTACTGTATTTTTCCCCCGTTAAAGGGTTTTTTTGGGGGAGTTTTTCCTTATCCGCTGTGAGGGTCCTAAGGACAGAGGGATGTCGTATGCTGTAAAGCCCTGTGAGGTAAATTGTGATTTGTGATATTGGGCTTAATAAATAAAATTGATTGAAATGGAATTGATTGATAATCAGTTCTTTGGTTTTGGAGATGTTGAGATGGAGATAGTTATTGTCGCACCATGTGCTGAAATGGGAAATGGAATGTTGGTAGGCAGCGAAGGAGTCGTTATTGTTCAGCAATGCAAGAATGGCCGTGTCATCTGCATATTTAAAATAAAGTGTGGTGGGGGATGGACTCTGACAGTCATTCGTGTTAGAGGGTGTAGAGGAACGGGCTGAGCATGCACCCCTGCGGAGCAACAGTATTGAGCGTGATGGTGGAGGACAAGGACTGGTCGACCCTCACTGCCTGGGGTCTGTTGGAGAGGAACCTGTGGAGGGTCTAGCAGTGGGGACACATATGGCAGGATGATCATTTGAACCAATTTCTCAAAACATTTCATTATGACGGAGGTGAGACACACAGGCCTGTAGTGATTCGGCTCTGATGGGTGGGACTTCTTTGTAACAGGGATGATGGTTGATGTTTTCCATACCTGGAACTGTGGAGGTACAGAGGGATTGGATGAAGAGGGATTGGAGGACAGAGGTTAATTCCAGGGCGCAGCTTTTCAGAACCTGACCTGGAATGCCATCCAGCCCAGGAGCCTTGTTTGGTTTGCACTTGGTGAACTGGAGATGGACATCCCGCTCTGTCAGGAGGGTCTCGTAGTCCAACTTTTGGTGGGGCAAGAAGTCCAAAAGGCTGGCACGCTCTGCTGAAAAATCATATGTATCAAATCTGGTTATGGGGTCTGACGTGCAGGTGGTCTGCTTGGTGGCTTGTCCTGTGAGTGTTTTGACTCGCTGAAAGGCCTGTTTTGTGTTTGTATTTGCAAACTCCTGTTCCACTTTGAGTTTATAGTTTAACTTAGCCTTGATTATTATTTTTAATGTCCCGGTTAATAATCTTAAGTGCTGTGGAGTTCTGTTGTCTGAAGGCATCATTCTTCTTTTTGAACAGGTGTTGGATTTTTGGAGTGATCCAAGGTTTTGAATTGGGATAAGTTCTTATAGTCTTTACTGGTGTCAGGGTATCTATACAGAATTTGATGTAGCTTGTGATGACTGAAGTTTACTCATCCAGCTCTCCCTCAAAGACTTCCCAGTCGGTATATGCAAAGCAGCCTTGGAGACATGCAATGGCGTCCTCCGTCCACTGGAGGGCGCTGCGCTTCACTGGCCTGTGTTGTTTCAGCTGCTGCTTGTACACAAGAAGTAGATGGATCATGTTGTGGTCTGCCCGACCAAGCGGTGGGAGAGCTCTGGAGGTATATGCACCAGGGATGTTGCCATAACACAAGTCTGTGGTTTTGTTGATTCTGGTTGGTACATCCACGTATTGGTTGAAAGGCTGGTAGAGTCTGATCGAGTCGGCAGCTGTTGAAGTCCCTGAGGAGGAACACCGGAGCATCGGAGTACCTGCTAAGCATAGCGTGTGTGTTTTGCGCTATTTGCTCGGCTGTTGCCTTCACATTGGCGCTTGGTGGAACATATACACAACTAAACACAACAGTCGAGAACTCCCTAGGGAGTTAGAAAGCAACTCCAGGTCCAGGTTGCAGATCGTACTGTGTATCTTGATGTTAGTACACCAGCAAGAGTTGACAAACACACACACCTCCACCCGAACTTTTCCCGAGTGTCCAGTCCAGTGCTGTTCCTGGGAGCCTGGATGGTCTCAGCAACATATTGGGTTTTAGTTGGGCTTGGGCCATTTTGTTGTGTACAGCTTCAGGCTTGGTTAATGTGAAATGTAATTGACTATGATTTTTTCTTTTCTTCTCTGACTGTGCCAATTGTCTGTACTTATGAACCTCATTTTTACTGGATGAAATAATGCAAAAATGTCTCTGATGCCAAAGACCATCGTTGGACTGAGACAGTGGTTATTATCAGGGGTTACTACATCAATTTAAGTGGTGCCATTGTATTTTCTAGACTCAGTAATTAACTACAATAGAATAGAATTGATTATGTAATAGAATAGAATAGAATAGTATATAAAGAACTTTATTCATCCCGAAGGGAAATTCAGCTGTCCAGCAGCTCATAAAAGACAAAAAACAACAACCACATTTACCCATCAACAACAACACAGTGGTATTAAAATAGACAAAAAATAAAATAAGTTAAAATAAATGCACAAATAGAAATTATATTGAAATAAAATTGTCCATTCCACAGTCCAGCCAGTTTTGGCCACTTGTGTGTAAGTGTTTGTGACTGGATTCAGGAGGTGTTAAACAGTCTTATTGCCATGGGGACAAAGGATCTCCTGAAACACTCCGTTCTGTCACTCCAGGAGGCTGGAGAGGGTCTCTGCTATTGTCCATTGCAGCTTTCAGTTTGTTCAGTGTGTCCCTCTCCACCACAGTTCTTAGTGGGTCCAGTCTCGTGCCGAGCACTGAGCCAGCTTTTTTAACCAGCTTGTTTAATCACTTGGTGTTTTTGCTGCCTCCCCAGCACACTGCATGGCAGAAAAGTGTACTGGCCACTGCTGTGTGATAGAACATGGTCAACATCTCCAAACACACATCAAGGGACCTCAGTGTCTGCAGGAAGAACAGGCGGCTCTCCCTGCGGACACTGAGGTCCTTTGATGTGCATGGAGATGTTGAGGAAGACAGCTTGCAACTGTAATACACTGTTACTATTACAGAAGGTAATGATGACCACACCAACTATAAATGCAATAATGGAATAAAACTGGAAGTATCCTTTAAATAACAGGGCCAAAGTCTACTGATACCTGACTCTTCACCTGTCTAATCCTGTCTCCACTCCTCCATCTATAATAAACTATTCCTACTGCACCACAATTCACCTCTCCCCTTCATCTCTTTGTAGAAACGTTCAGGACAATTGCTGCTTACGGTCACTCTACATTGATTTTAAGAAGGATTTGGGCTGGAGGTGGATCCACGAGCCAAAGGGCTATGAGGCCAACTTCTGTGCCGGGGCCTGTCCGTATCTGTGGAGTGCCGACACCCAGCATTCCAAGGTACAGTAGGAGGGACAGGGTCAAAGATCAACAGCCTGTGAGATCAGAGTTCATAAGGTTCTACTTTACTTCAGGTCATATTTTGTTCATGGAATGGTTCTAATTCCTGTGTTTCAGGTGTTAGGCCTGTATAACACCATCAACCCTGAAGCATCAGCCTCACCCTGTTGCGTTTCCCAGGACTTGGAGCCCCTCACCATCCTCTACTACATTGGGAAGACCCCAAAAATAGAGCAGCTCTCCAACATGAAGGTTAAGTCCTGCAAGTGCAGCTAGAAGCCCTTACAAACCACCTCTCTCTCTCTCTCCCTGTCTCTCTCTCTCTCTCTCTCTCTCTCTATCTCTCTCTCTCTCTCTCTCCTTCCTTCAGACAAACACACATACGTATCCACACATACAGTGGATTTGGACAAACATGAAGTCAAACCGCAACTGTACTTTCTCTTCGATGCACCATTATATTCACAGCAGTCAGGAGTGGAGTGCTGGAGAAACGAGTTACAGACCAATTCAGTGCTAGTTCAGTGCATACTCAATATACAGGAGCAGTGCTGTCATGACACCAAAAACATGTCTTTGATACCAATGCTGAGTACCAGCAATATGGTGATACATACTTTTCATGAGGCTTAGGGGCCGTACACGTGCCACATCTTTAACCGCCTGGAAAATGTGAGGTTGGGTCCTCGGTGTTACTCTTGTGCCTATTCTGGCACACTGTCACGAGTGTGGAGGCAGGTTGCTAAACAAACATTACAAGTATCGTATCATAGCCTACTTAGCTAAAATTCTGAGTGAGGAGCTGATGTCCTTTCAGGCGCTGTTTATTAAGTGTGTTGGCCTAAAATATTGTCCATAGGTAGCCCTGCACTAAATTGGTCAACTTCTCAATATGTACCACAGACCGATCTTTGCGGAAGAAGGGAAAGATGCATGTCACGACACCGTTGCTGTGACGTTTGAATGCATCCACTGTGTGTCTACATCAAAAACAATGGATCAGAGGGCACAAAAAAATGCAGCATACATAGGCCCCCTAAAGAGTCTTCAGTCTGTTGTAGGGTTGTCCCATATATCATTGTTTAGGTACCAGAACTTAGGTAGTAATTGAGAGCAAAGCTTTGGCCAGCCGTGGGGGCTGGGGTGCATATTATTATCACAAGTGCTCATAATATTAGGTTCAGAATCGGAGACAACCCCTGAAAAGCGGCATGAAACAGAAGCACAAACACAGCAACAAATTTCAGATTTAGAACTTTAGGCATGTGATACTAATAGTTAGCCCTGTCACTGTGTGTGTGTGCGAGTGGACTTGCTGTTAGGAGAAGTTTGCCTTCAGGACTTTCTGTCAGAAAGGGATTTCCTCGTTAAGGTTAGGAAATAGTAGCCTAGGTTAAAATGAATACAACTTTGGAACCCATTGTCCTCCAGTCTGAAGATGAAAAGCCTCTTGGGGCAAGGGCCTATATTTTGGGATGATCTGGTGTAGCTAGTAGATATCTGAGATATCATTTTGTCTAATCCTTATAAACAGATATCTGCAAATGAATGCAGTAAATTAAAAACAAAAAAGCTAATATAGAGCTAACTCACCATCAGACGATAGCTTATTGGTTCTGAGACTGCATTTTGGCCAATGTGTTCCACCTCTCCATTGGTCTGTTCACCTGTAGTTCAAACATGATCGGCCAATACTGCTTGGATTACAGACAGAAACATCAAAAACTGTGATGCAAGAATCTTTTCCTGTTGTCTACAGATCCTGCATACATCTGCAGATACTGTTTGTAGTTATTAAAATGAATAAAGCCCTAATGGCAAATTTCTCCTGTATGCAGCGGACTCTCACGATAAACGAAGAGAGAGCGGAGCAATTAGTTGCTGAGTGACTCAAGATGCTACAATAACAATTTTTTTTTTTTTACATATTTTAGATAATTAAAAAAAAAGGAATCTCTATGCAAAACATTAAAATTAATGTATTGGAAACACTGAGGTTTACATTTATTCATAATTTCTTTATTGTCATTTATCCCCAAAAACTTGAAAATCAAATACAGAGTGGATCAGAAGAATAATTATCATGATAGTTGAATATTCAGAACCGGGGAGTTCCCCGGTGGCCTGGCCCGCAAGTGGTCTGCTCTGGCCTGCCTGTCTTTTTTTTTTTTTTTTTTTTTTTTTATAAGGTGTGCTCTGCAGCGCAGGCTGCGCAGCGCAGGTGGCCGTGTCACAACGACTGGTCAAGAAGGGGTTTTTTTTTGTAGATTCAAGACGTGATTAGTTTGTCTCGCTTTCCGCCCGCGCCCGCCCCCAAATCAGCGTGCCTGTAAACTGAAAGCAGCTTGGTTGTGGAGAGTCAGGTGGAGCAGAGAGCAGAGGGTGTGTACGTGTGCCTGTGTGTGCAGACTGTGCAGTAGGAGCTCTGCAGCTCAGCAGCGCCATTACAGTGGACCGCAAAAAGAGGAAAGGTGGAGCTGAACGGGAGAGAGATAAAAAAAAAAGGGGGGCCATTGAGGAGGAGGCGACCAAATGTCATAAACTTACAGATATGTTCTGAGCCCCCCCTGCCCCCAGCAGCAGTGTGACATCATCAAATGACGATGCTGCAACAAGTAAGTTAACATAGAAAAGTAAGAAAACTGGTTATTCTCAACATGAGGTCCGGGGAGGATGGGGACTGCCCGAGGCCAGATAAATGATTGATGATAAGCTATAAGAGCCAAATTAACCCGTAAGGGTCCATTTGGTTCCATTTTGTACAGAGCTGAAACAGTTTGGGGACCCCTCTTAAGGATAGGCTCTTATCTGTCTAAGTTCAAAAGTTTTCAATATCTATCTAATCTTACTGAAATAAGATCAGATAAGTTGAAGTTGCTGCCGACTTATATTTTTACTTGTTTTACTGTTGCATTGAATATGGGTGTTGCCATATTGATTATGATAAGCTGACATCAAAATGATTTGCTGACAAAATAATACAATCATGTTGTTTAGTTCAGCATAATATCCATTCATATAGGAGTCCTGGTTTATTGAGGGGCACATTTGGTGAGGGCAGGGAAGAGAAAAGCACTGGACTGGAGGACTATGAGTAGGGTTGCTGTTACAGTTGTGTTTAATAGAGTTGTTGTGTGACTGTCAGTCTGGAATAATGAGCTTTGGTGATTACTTAGCCCATATGTGTGTCCGTGTGCACATGCAGGTGTGTGAGCATGTAATGTGTGGATTGGGTGGCCTAGGTGGATGTATGACTCCCGGCCTGAATTTTTGTCCCAGTCCGGCCCTGGGTCCAGCCCTGGTTTACTGTCATTACTAGCTGTCCAAGCATCAGGAGCTGTTGGCTATCCAATGGCACATGCTCTTTATATCTATTAAATCTTCTCCAGGAGTGCCAATGCAGTTATTTGGTGTCACACAAGTCTGAATGACTGACATTGTGTGAATGACATTGTTCTAATGTGACCAAGCAAACCAAACTAGGCATCAAAAAGTTAGAAAGCCTCCATATTTAATAACGTGCAGCTGAAAATCATGAAATAAAGCAGTAGAGATGTTAAAGGAGACGTCCGGTATTTTGTACTTTGTTTTAATGTAAAATGTCCTGTTAAATACACAATTCACAGTTCAGTTCACAATTCTTGTGAAATGACCAACCAAATTTAATGTTAGACTGCAGTACTAGTTGTTTTGGCCAAATCCCTGGTTATTATCAGCCTATTCCAGTGCACACATTTGCATTGACTAGAGGTAAATGTTTGTCAAATAATCTTAAGCAATGGTACCAAAGTCATGCCAAAACTGGATTGTTGTGACTCCACTGCACAGGACACACACAGTATATGCTACACATACATAAATACATGCACATTTTGAAGGCCCTGTCAACATGCATCACCTCACAATTGTCACACCATTAAGACCCAAGAGTAAGGCAAACACTGGAAATATAAGTGATAAGCGTCTATATGTGAAACAAGTCCTAAAAATAACAGCCTCACCTGCGACACCTACCCTCCACCCCCCACCCCACAGTTCCAGCAGTCACACCAACCACACCATGTCCTAATTTCTCTGTTTGTCTTTGTTTGGTTTCCTTTTTAGTTTTCTAAATCTTGCCCTTGTTATCCCAATAAAATGTTCATGGTTGTGGTGTAGCACCCTACAAATTTTGACCCAGGTAAAGATCTGGGTGGTGTCAACCACACACTGATGATATATCAGCCATCATAGGGAAAAAATACTTATGTCACATGGGGCTTACATAAAGGATAATTCCAGTTCATTAGAATGATGGTCTTATTTTTGCAGTTGGCTGTCATTTCCCTGTATTATCAGAAAGAGGTAAAACCTGAATTTGCTGCAGTTATGAAAATCTAATACCGTATCACAATGGCATCAAGTTCAGTTAAGCCAATCATATTTTAGGCTGTTCTCATGCACTCTGTATATTTTCCTATTAAAAGTAATGCAACAAAATCCATACATATACCACGTAATGATGAGCCAGTAATTCATACATAACCCACATACAGTACAGGCCAAAAGTTTGGACACACCTTCTCATTCAATGCGTTTTCTTTATTTTCATGACTATTTACATTGTAGATTCTCACTGAAGGCATCAAAACTATGAATGAACACATGTGGAGTTATGTACTTAACAAAAAAAGGTGAAATAACTGAAAACATGTTTTATATTCTAGTTTCTTCAAAATAGCCACCCTTTGCTCTGATTACTGCTTTGCACACTCTTGGCATTCTCTCGATGAGCTTCAAGAGGTAGTCACCTGAAATGGTTTTCCAACAGTCTTGAAGGAGTTCCCAGAGGTGTTTAGCACTTGTTGGCCCCTTTGCCTTCACTCTGCGGTCCAGCTCACCCCAAACCATCTCGATTGGGTTCAGGTCCGGTAACTGTGGAGGCCAGGTCATCTGCCGCAGCACTCCATCACTCTCCTTCTTGGTCAAATAGCCCTTACACAGCCTGGAGGTGTGTTTGGGGTCATTGTCCTGTTGAAAAATAAATGATCGTCCAACTAAACGCAAACCGGATGGGATGGCATGTTGCTGCAGGATGCTGTGGTAGCCATGCTGGTTCAGTGTGCCTTCAATTTTGAATAAATCCCCAACAGTGTCACCAGCAAAACACCCCCACACCATCACACCTCCTCCTCCATGCTTCACAGTGGGAACCAGGCATGTGGAATCCATCCGTTCACCTTTTCTGCGTCTCACAAAGACACGGCGGTTGGAACCAAAGATCTCAAATTTGGACTCATCAGACCAAAGCACAGATTTCCACTGATCTAATGTCCATTCCTTGTGTTTCTTGGCCCAAACAAATCTCTTCTGCTTGTTGCCTCTCCTTAGCAGTGGTTTCCTAGCAGCTATTTGACCATGAAGGCCTGATTCGCGCAGTCTCCTCTTAACAGTTGTTCTAGAGATGGGTCTGCTGCTAGAACTCTGTGTGGCATTCATCTGGTCTCTGATCTGAGCTGCTGTTAACTTGCGATTTCTGAGGCTGGTGGCTCGGATGAACTTATCCTCAGAAGCAGAGGTGACTCTTGGTCTTCCTTTCCCGGGTCGGTCCTCATGTGTGCCAGTTTCGTTGTAGCGCTTGATGGTTTTTGCGACTCCACTTGGGGACACATTTAAAGTTTTTGCAATTTTCCGGACTGACTGACCTTCATTTCTTAAAGTAATGATGGCCACTTGTTTTTCTTTAGTTAGCTGATTGGTTCTTGCCATAATATGAATTTTAACAGTTGTCCAATAGGGCTGTCGGCTGTGTATTAACCTGACTTCTGCACAACACAACTGATGGTCCCAACCCCATTGATAAAGCAAGAAATTCCACTAATTAACCCTGATAAGGCACACCTGTGAAGTGGAAACCATTTCAGGTGACTACCTCTTGAAGCTCATCGAGAGAATGCCAAGAGTGTGCAAAGCAGTAATCAGAGCAAAGGGTGGCTATTTTGAAGAAACTAGAATATAAAACATGTTTTCAGTTATTTCACCTTTTTTTGTTAAGTACATAACTCCACATGTGTTCATTCATAGTTTTGATGCCTTCAGTGAGAATCTACAATGTAAATAGTCATGAAAATAAAGAAAACGCATTGAATGAGAAGGTGTGTCCAAACTTTTGGCCTGTACTGTATTTTGGAAGGCTGTGATCACGTGACTGAGAGAAGTAAAGAAGGAAGTGGTCTGTGGTGGAAATTTTGTCTTCTTCATGCATATACTTATATTGTTTCATTTTTCCTATGTGTCTGTAAGTGTGTGACCGTTGCATTCCCCTTTTGTAAACATCTGTTGTTACCTGACATCAAGAGATTTACATTCACTATAATCTCGCCTTCAAAGACAGTTCATTGACTGTCTAACAGATACAGCCAATTACCTAAACAGGTATGTTTCTCTGATGTAATCAAGAGAACATAATTAAATCAGGAAAGCCGAAGAAAGCTACAATATTTTTCTCATCATCTTGTCGTCTGAGTGTAGGTATAAAGATGCCCTGTATTTACTGTTCTGGGCACGAACTCTGAGCTTTGAGCCTGAAGTTGTGCCTTCTCTATAGAGAATAAACTCTCGTGCATGAAGCTATTCAGTCTTGCTTGCTCACTCCCAAGCAGACCGGCCAAAAATTGCCACAACAGGTCCCAAGCAGCCCAGTTAGGGGGCAGGTTGGGGTGGTGGTAGGTCATAAAACTCGGGACTTTCCCAGGAGACCAGTGTTCAAAACCATGTGAACTTTGAGTGAACTTCGAGTCATTTTAAGGTATATCCTCACCATGTTTCTTTTCCTAAACCTAACCATGAGGATGAGGATATGTTGCACACCGCTGTGCCAGCAAAATTTCTCTCTTGGTAGTTGTAGTTTTTTTTTTTTACAGCAAAAGATAATCACTGCTGAGCTTTGTTCAAATCACAAAGGCTTAGAATTCTAATAGCAGGTTTCCTAGTAGCAGATAAATCATTAATGTTACAATATACTACCAGAAACTATAGCCAGAAACATTATCAGAAAGGTGAATGAAAGAATCACTCCAGTGATTGTATGGCCTTACAGAAGCTAGTGAAGTGGCTGCAGGAAATGACATCAAGCAGGGACAGCGCGAGCCTGGAAACCATAAGAATCTGCCAGCTCATGTTTAATTTGCTCTGACAGATGTGTCTGCTCCCCCTCCAACTCAATATGGGGCCGGTATGATACAATGATTTGACAGGAGTGTCACTGGTCCAAAAGTGACACATTTTACTGCTCTGATTGGTTGTATTTGCATCCTGTCTGCTCCATCCAATGCAACACACCAGGATTATGAAATTTAGATCAAACTGTCAAACTAGGCAGTGCTGATCAAATATGAATCAAGATTCTGTTACTGCATTGCCTGTTTCTAATGGTGAATACTTTTAGGAACATATATTAGTGTACTGTTAAGCTGTAATTTGAATAGTCAGTGACCAGGCTGCCATTTTTTTCTCGCTTGAAAATAGCTCATACACTGCCCCAACTTGGATGTGTCACTCAGGGATACACGTTTCATCACTCTTGATTGGTTGTAGCTCACGTTTCATTACTCTGATTGCAAGGCTTCAGTTGTTGTTGAGTTCACCTTGAGCACAGGTATTATTATGCTGTATTAAGTTCACACAGTTTACAGACCCACTTCATCTTTGACCTGCTGTACTTACTGTAGTTGTGTGCACACAGTTTTCCTGTGCAGTGAGGGAATATCAGTGAAATTTCAGATGTGTTCACTTTCAGTTGTGGTTTAAAGAATGTGGATAACTTAGATTGTTTCCAACTGCTAGTGTCTCTTGACACATCAGATTTAGATGTACTGTTGACAGATCTCTATTATTACATTTAAAAGTTTTAAAGCTATAGTGCATAACTTCTACAGGTCCGTAAATGTCCGTTTCACCCAAGCCGCTATTAGAGGAGATGACACAATGCTGATTAAGCCGATCAGCTCCTCTAACATCTCGCGGTATTTTTCAATATATATCATTTTTAGTATGCGTGTCGACTGGCGACATTCCAGCGCTGGCTTCTTCACAACAAGAAGGGAGGGGGAGGAAGAGCGGAGAGTGTCATAGCAAGAGGTAGAGCACAGGTAGAAAGAGAAAGCAACATGGTGGAGAAGCGGCCGAGACACGGTTCAGAAGTGGATTCTATCACAAAGGCAAGTGTTACTCTGTGTACGGTGTGTGGCGACTGGCAAGTGTTAATCTGTGTACACGGTGTGTGGCGAGTGTTACTCTGTGTACATGGAAGTGCCACCGGCTTATTAGTTGTAATAACGCATTATCCGCTGGGAGGCGACAGAAGTTACACACTATAGCTTTAAGACTGTGCCTTTATCAAAAAAAATAAGTTTGAATGAATTGGAGCACACCTGTGACAAAGCGGCGGTATTTGATGACTTACAGATGAGAACAGGCTGGCAGTTTGGTCATCAATCAGCTCACGCAAGCACTGGGAGAAAATGCGAACTCTGCTCAGGAAGTCCCCAACCAGCCAGCCAGCAGGTTGGAACCCACTGATGTTGCAATAAAAAGCTTTCTTTAAAAAGTATACTTGATTTGTAATGAACTGGAATTAACCCTTTAATGTTACGAATGCACAAATTCTTGCTGTTGTATTTAGAATAACTTACATAAAGTAAATGATGGAGGTGTCCTTCATATCCAATTTAATGTATATTGCCTGTACTTCACAGTGATTGCTATTGAACAATTAGAGGCTTCCCACACATAGAGAAAATCCAAAGAACATAAGCCTCAGAATTACATTGGTGTCATCTCGTGCACTCAGCACAGCCACAGATCCACTCTAGCTATGAGAGGCCTGGGTTCAGAGAATAGAGATGTTGTGTTTTGGTAAGTGATGATGGAGCTGTGTTTGGAAAAACGCTGTGAGTGATAAGTTTGATGGAAGATTATTGAAGGTATGAATGAATTAGATTATTATGATAACAAAATGTATCCAACCATCAACAGCAACATGTCACTCTGTAGTAGTGTATTGTAGTGTCATCAGTGTGTCATCTATCTGCCAAAACAAATCCTGCCATTTGCATCATAAATTCATGAAAGCTGTCTGTCAGTCATTATCTTTTTGTTTTAAACAATTTGCACTGATGCTATTGTTATTTTGCTATTTTAAAGTACCTAGTTTTATTAGTCATTGAGAACTTCCCCTGTTATTCAATGAGTAGTGTTGATGTAGGTGATCTGACACCAGCCCCTTCCAGCATTTAGTGCCAGTGGACTTGCTGAGTAGCAAGAGAAAAATAACTAGGCACCAACTTTGTCACAATAGAGCTGTTATTTTTTTTTTATATGTATTTGTTGTTGTTTTGATGGTGGTGATGGTGGTGATGATGATGATGATGATGTTGACGATGAGGATGATGATATTGTGACCCACTATGCTGTATTGTAACACAGTATTGTTGTGGTGCTAGTGGTAAAATAAATTATTTAAGTTTTAAGGGAATTGAGTGTTTTGTGTATTCTTTCTGACACTGATTTGTTTGTTTAAGGTGATATTTAATCTGACTGCTGGGGTGTGTCCTCTTGTCCTCATGGGAAAGTTTAATCCTTCCTACCCTTGTTGAGTTCTGGCTATGGAAAGCCACAAAGACAAGTTAGAAACTCATGTTTCCATCATTTTTATGATGCAGTTTTGCTCTTAACTTGATATATGATCAAATGATAATTGACCTATGGCTAAGCCACGCCCTCCTCCACTCACTCGGACAAACTATTAACATTCAGTGACCGGCGCTATGGCAGGTGTCACAGTAAACAGCATTTCGCAGGAGGCAATTGATGTCTTTTGGGGACATAACGATCAGATGTCATTGAGAAGTAACCAAAAGGGCCTAAACTACGCATTGGAGGGATATATCAATTATTTTATTGTTGAGCAGGTCGATGAAAAGCTTAAATTACAAGCCAAAATTTACAGGTCACAGTGTAAGCGTGATAAACCGCATCTCGTTGCCGTCACCATCAAAGACAACAAGTTTAAGTGCCACTGAAGTTATGTTTTTTTGCTCAGAATATGAGAAAAGGATAACGGCCTTTTTACCATCTTTACCAAGAGTGTCTCTCTGTTAGTTTGGTGCTACAGTATTTACATTGAATCATTCACCATAATGTTTGCCAACCTTTGTTATCTCTGCAATTACATTTAAGTTAATGATGCTAAGCCAATTTAAGGTTTTCTGTGTCCTCATCAAAAGGACTTGCATGTTCCTGGCTTTAAACTAGAGTAAATGAGCCCAGTATCCCCAAGAAAGTGTCCTCATTAATATGATTCTGCATCTCAACATTTGTATCCACTGCCAACATTTAGTGCAAATGCAGGCAGTAGGTGAAATGTTAGGGTGTGGAGATCAATCTGGTTGATGGGTGTGTAACATGTCTGGCTTTCAGACAAAAGACTGAAGTTCATGTGCAATCACAGATCTGCAAATAAATTAACCTTTTTATGCGTCCACGCCCGCATTGTCCATGGCCAGAGACATCATGCTTTCAGGTTGTCTGTATGTTTATCCCATTCTTGTGAAATGGATATCGCAACAACTCAAGGGAATTTTTTTCAAATTTGGCACAAATGTTCACTTTAAGTCAAGAATGACTTAATTAGAATTTGATGGTCAAAGGTCCAGGTCACTGTGACCTTGTCTGTCACGTTCTCATGAACCCAGTACTCAATAATACCTTAAGGGATTATTTTTTTCAAATTTGTCACAAATGTCCACTATGAGTTAAAGATCAACTGGTTAGAATTGCAATATGCAATATCTCAAGAATGCCCTGAGGGAATTTCTTTAAATTTTGCAAAAACATCCATTTGGACCTAAAAAGAAACTGAGTAGAATTTTGTGGTCAAAGGGCAAAGGTCAAGGACACTGTGATGTCACAAAACATTTTTTGGCTATGACTCAGAAATTCATATGCTAATTATGAGAGGTTCATACAAATGTCTAATGTTATAAAATTAAGTGATAACGTTTTAAATCCAAACGGTCAAAGGTAAACTTCATAACTCAGCAACAGAAGGGGAGACATTTGGTCAAATACTACATTGGTGACACAAATTTTGAGTGTCCACCTTGAAATGGTGCTGATTGCATAGATCTTGTCAAGATGAAGATCAAGATGTGTGGGAAGCATCCATGTTTTTATAGGCATAGATGTAAATTTTAACTGCAACTTGACGGTTTGTTGAGGCATACAACCATGAGGCAGCAATTCTGTTTCACATACTAAAATACAAAGGCAGGTAAATCATGTCGAGGTGTGTTTACGCCACGCTAATCCATGCTGCTGTAGATATGAAAGAAGAATGGGTGGAGTGAAGAGATTTGGGAGTGAGTGTAACAGATTGTAGGAGGTTTTTGTCAGCTCTGGAATGAGGCTTTCCACCAGGCTCTGTATGAAGGATTAGGTCTGCATAGTGGACCAATAATAAATAAAGGCCGTGTGCAGGGGAGAAGACCATAGGAGAGCCTGGCACTGGCTCCCAGTCATAATCTGGACCTCCACGAATTATATATCAGATGGAAACTATTGCAGTGTGTCATCACCTGGGTCATTGGTGATCATGTTGAGCAGAACAGAGCTGCACAGTCATACACACAACTGTGTAGTTGTGCAGACTGGAATACAGTTTGATGATATATCAGCAGTTAGTCAACATGATGAGATGTTTAAATTCTTATGCTGTAAGAAAAATAATGTGGGTGTACGGTCATATATTCAGTGTTGGGAAAGCTACTTGGACAGTGTAGTGAGCTAAGCTACCAAATACTCTACATTAAATGAGGCTTCACTACACTGAAATTACCCCTCAGCAACAACATGGCAAAAGTACTTTACTTTATTGAAGCTTTTTTTTTTTTTTTTTTCTTAATCAATTCCAAGTCAGAGCTGTCCCAGTGATCAATGAAGCAGTCAAACAGGTAGCCTAAATTATATTTGTTATTTTGTTTTGTTTTTCTATCTATCTATCTATCTATAGCTGTTGACAAGATGTAGTGAGTGGTTAGCTGTTGCCAACTAAATGTTGCCAACAAATTGCATTCTAAGACCAACATTGCAATCAGCCAATCACAGCCCTTTTAAATCCTCAGTATGCTGCTCCTGTGCTTCTTTAAAAATTCCTTTGTGCTTCCTCAGAGCTAAGTTAGTTTTCGATATTAAAGACTGAAGTTAATACAATTGAGCAAAATCCTCAGTAACATTCAACAAAAACCTTAAAGGCCATTGCAGGGTTAGAGCATTATTTTGCTAACTAGGTTGACAATGCTAACGAGTAAACTTGCCAATTGACTAGACAAAAAGCAAGTTTGCTTGCTAACTAGGTAGGCTACGTAACAAGTCAGCTCACAAATAGATTAAAATATTGTTCATTAACATTAAGATTAGGATAATGTCAGACCTTTGATGGACACATTTTCCCTCACTATTTTAGTATACTAAGATTGCAGTTCTCATGTGGATCCAGGACCATCACTGCCATGTTGAAGCTGGATAATTTGTTGATCCAGAACCATCGCCATCATCTCTATCCTGCATAATTTATTTAGGTTGATCCAGGGACATCATTGCCATGTTGATCCAAAAGATAATATTGTTCTCCCCATTCAAACAATGTTTAAAAAAGTGTTGTGAATTTTTTAACGTCACCTTTTACCACATTTACAGCAATATTTGTTAACTTAGAAATATATTAAATAGTTAAATCTAAATATTAAATGTGGCACCTAAATGTTAAATGTTAAATCTAAATATTAAATCTAAATCTAAATCTAAATGTTAAATCTAAATGCTAAATACAAATATAAATCTAAATGTTAAATCTAAATGCTAAATATAAATATAAATGTTAAATCTAAATATTAAATATAAATATAAATGTTAAATCTAAATGTTCTGGGTGAAACTAAATATTTAGCTAATATGCAAATTCACACTGCCGGTCACCAGAAGTACCAAAATAAAAGCTCGAGATGGTCAGACTGTGTTTATAGAATCAAATAACGAATTAAAACCAACTTATCGGGGGAAATGGACACTTGAACATACATTAGCATGATAATAACTACCTAAAATAACAATGTGTTCGGAGAAATTTTATTTGATGTGTACTTTGAGTTGTTAGTGTCCCTTCGGAGGGAATCACCTTGTTGTTTACAAATACTTCCGGGTAGAAAACCAGCGGAGTTTAGCTACATGTATATATATGCATATCTCACATTTTTCACGTCACCATATCACCGCTTAGACTAATCTTGTGTTTGTAAAGTCTATAAACACAATGATTGAACAAACATTACGATCACGTTCTGAAATTAATTACATGGTTATCGTAGATTAGCGGGGCTAACCGTTAGCTGTTAGCCCCGTTAGCGGTGTCTGTAATGACTCATTAACTCTAAACGGTCCATGAAAAAAAAAATTTTTTCCAGCGGATGTCTTAGTTACAACATGATTGAGCTAACTGGAATAGTTTCATGTCGTATCCGACAACGGGAGGCTTTTAACAGATGACGTCCTGATGTTAACTTTGCTGCTGCTGCAGCCACTGATGCTTTCTAGACATCGTGATTTCCCAAAACTGAATAAATACCACACATCGCAACACAAAACTGCTTTGCTAGCTCAGTCATGTTGTAACTAAGACATCCGCTGGAAGAAAATATTTTTTTCACGGACCGTTTAAGAGTTAATGAGTCATTACAGACAATGCTAACGGTGTTAAGAGCTAACGGTTGTTAGCTTAGCTTAGGTTGTTAGTCCCTCCGAAGGAACACTAACAACTCAAAGTACACGTCAAATAAAATTTCTCCAAACATGTTTCTTGTTATTTTATGTAGTTATTATCACGCTAATGCATGTTCAAGTGTTCACTTCCCCCGAGTTGGTTTTAATTCGTTATTTGATTCTATAAGCACAGTCTGACCATCTCAAGCTTTTATTTTGGTACTTCTGTGACCGGCAGTGTGAATTTGCATATTAGCTAAATATTTAGTTTCACCCATAACATTTAGATTTAACATTTAACATTTAGATTTAGATTTAACATTTAGATTTAGATTTATATTTAGCATTTAGATTTAACATTTATATTAATATTTAGCATTTAGATTTAACATTTAGATTTAGATTTAGATTTAATATTTATACTTTGATTTAGCATTTAGATTTAACATTTAGATTTAGATTTAGATTTAATATTTAGATTTAACATTTAACATTTAGGTGCCACATTTAATATTTAGATTTAACTATTTAATATATTTCTAAGTTAACAAATATTGCTGTAAATGAGGTAAAAGGTGATGTTAAAAAATTCATGATACTTTTTTAAACATTGTTTGAAGCTAAATGTGGCAAAATGTTGATGTTATTTTCAGCGTGAGACACTTTACAAACGGCACCCCATAGATCCTGGATAATTTGTTTATATGGATACAGGACCATCACTAACATGTTGATCCTGAACAGAGTTGCCTATGGTGATCTAGGACTGTCATTGTCACGTTGACCCTGGATAATTTGTTTGTGTTGATCTTGTACCATCATTGCCATGTTGACCTTTAATAAATTTGCTGATGTTGATCCAGGACCATCACTGTTATGCTGATGTTTACATGAACAAATTACCCAGCATTAGCATGACGATAATGGTCCTAGCTAAACCTAACCAAATCTATCCAGGATCGACATGGAATCAAAGGAGGGAAAATGTGTTAATTGCAGGAATTTGCAACTGAAAAATGCTATTATCCTTCCTCTTTGTTAGTGAACAGTATTCTAGCCTATATTGGCAAGCTTTCTTTCTTAGCATAGCCTACCTAGTTAGCAAGCTAACTTGCTAAGCTTGCAGTAGCTTATAAGATTTTTGTTCAATGTCAATGAGGATTTTGTTCAATTGTACTAACTTACACTATAGAGTGCTAAAGTCACGCCCCTTCCGGTAGAGCTCATGGGACCTTAGATCGTTAAAAATATGAATGGCAGTGAATGGGGAGAACAATATTATCTTTTGTTCCCATTTGAGTTGCGACATGAAATCTAAATATGTTGTTAATGAATTTAAAACATACATTTTAAGGTCAAGAAAGTCATACTATACTGTGTTTATAGAATCAAATAACGAATTAAAACCAACTTATCGGGGGAAATGGACACTTGAACATACATTAGCGTGATAATAACTACCTAAAATAACAACGTGTTTGGAGAGGATTGATGAGGATTTTGTTCAATTGTACTAACTTACACTATAGAGTGCCGAAGTCACGCCCCTTCCGGTAGAGCTCATGGGACCTTAGATCGTTAAAAATATGAATGGCAGTGAATGGGGAGAACAATATTATCTTTTGTTCCCATTTGAGTTGCGACATGAAATCTAAATATGTTGTTAATGAATTTAAAACATACATTTTAAGGTCAAGAAAGTCATACTTTGTGGTAAAACTGTTGAGATATAAGCTTTTTAATTAGAAAGACTCAAGAGTACACAGGAGGAGGTCGTGTATGTGACGTCATAGCTTTCGCTCACTTCCTGCAGCTTGGCCTCCCCGCTGAAATTCCACTGTTTTATGATTAATCGATTTATGATTGAAGATGTCTGTGTGTTTTGTGCCAGGTTGCAGTCATTCCAAGCTGCTGGAAGCGAGCGAAAGCTATGACGTCACATACGCGACCGCCTCTTGTGTAGTCTTTCTAATTACGTTTTTTCAAAAGCTTTTTACCACAAAGTATGAATTTCTTGACCTTAAAATTTATGTTTTAAATTCATTAACGACATATTTGGATTTCATGTCACAACTCAAACGGGACCAAGAGATAATATTTCTCTCCTCATTCACTGCCATTCATATTTTTTCCGATCTAAGGTCCCATGAGCTTCACCGGAAGGGGCGTGACTTCGGCACTCTATGGTGGCATCAGCCATCTTCTATGGAGTGGTCTGCTGGGGCAGCAGTGTCTTGGCTGCAGATAGGAGGAGTCTGGATAAGCTCATCAAGAAGGCCAGATCTGTCCTGCGATGCTCTCTGGACTCTGTGCAGGTGGTGGGAGAAAGGAGGATGACAGCCCTCATCTCTGAGGACTAAGGACTCCCACCCCCTGCAGGAGGAGATAAAAGCTCTGGAGAGCTCCTTGAGCAAAAGACTGATTCACCCAAAGTGTGTGAAGGAACGGTATCGCAGGTCCTTCCTGCCTGCTGCTGTCAGGCTACATAGCCTAACCAGCACTGCTCACAATTGACTGCACCATGGACACTTTAGGGACACCATAATAAGCATAACTGTCCCCCTTGTTGTTGTTGTTTAATTGTACATACAATTTTAACTTTGCACTAAATATGCTCACTTTAATCCATTGCTCACTTTTTATCCACTGCTCATTAGTATTATTATTATCATTTATTGCTGTTTCTTGTATTTTTGTACTTTTTTTTTTTTTTTTGCATGCCTAGTTTTTTACGTTTTTAAATTTTGAAATCTTTAATCTGACTCTTTCCCCTAGATTCCTGTAACACTGGAATTTCTCAGTTGTGGGATCAATAAAGGTGTATCTTATCTTATCTTATCTTCAATTAAGAAAACTAGTTTGGTTCTGAAGAAGCACAAAGGACTTTTCACTAACAAGGACCACGCCACAACAATATGTCCTTTAAATGTTTATTGTAATTCAGGATGTGTAGTTGTTAAGGAATGGTGAATGGATGTAAGTGGGGGTGGAGGTGGAAGTGGGATGTCTTCTGTTAGGTTGGTCTGGGAGGATGAACTTGAGATTGGGCGGAGGGAGACTCAGTGTGGGGGTTCCGTCTCAGGCATTTTTCTACCCAAGCTGATAACAGGCCCCCAACAGATTCAAACTTAAAATAAACTGAGTTGGCGTGGGCTTGATGGAGATCGTTGAGATTGTTGCGGATGTAGGAGCAGTATGCCTGAGAAGACCAGTGGCCGAGGACCTGGATTGTTTGATCTGAGATGCCCAGTCCGGCAGCTGTGGACACAGCATCAATGTGGAAAGAATGGCTTGAGTAGTGTTCTGAGGATAAGCCTGAAATGCGGAGGACTTTGTGGAAAATGTTTCTGGAACCAGAATCGAGTGGCCATTTTTCCTGCTTCAGTGAGAAATACAGGGTGTTGAGGTGATGCATTGGCTGCATACCTAAAAGTGATGTATTCGGCCAGTGGCTCGTATGAGCTGAGATAGGAGTTGCGGCGGAAAATGTAAATAGCAACTGGGATGAGGGTCAAGTTGGTCTGTTTTGCTCCTTTGGAGCGTGAATATGAGGGAGTTGGAAGTGTGGATGGTGCTGTCAGATAGGCTGGGATGATGAGAAGGATTGTAGGAGGATGAAGTAGGTGCGATTTCTGAGCACCTTAGGAAGCCAAAGAAAGCCAGCAGAAACATGGATTCCAGGGTGAAGTCGACCATAGGGGATATGTAAACTTGGCATAGAGAACGAATACAGAGGCTTAGAAGGTCGGAGTCAGGATCGGCGTCAAGCTGTGAGAGTGGCTCCTGTTTACTTTGATCAACATTGTGACATGAGAGTGAGAGATTGAGGGGCAATGGTGGCCAGTGATTAGTTTTATAACAAAGGTGATACCAGCTAGGTAGGATTGGATGGTGGACGACCGGATTTTTTTTTTTTTGGATTGGAATGAGCATGGGTGAAGAAAATGTATATGGACATGACGAAATGGCAGCAGATAAGTGGCATGATATGCCTTGAAACAATGCCAGCTGGTTAAGTAGGTGGAGAGAGTGCTTGGGGCAAGGCTGTTAAGGATGGCTTTAGAGAGGTTTCTTCACTGAGGAGCTAGTTGAATGTCGTGGCTGAAAATGGTGGGACTGGTGTAGGTGGGAGTGTCTGAATTTCTGTAATGAAGAAGAGACAGTGAATCTGCAATGCTGTCACGGTAACCGTGAATGTGGGCTGCCCTGAGAATGAACTGGTGTTGAGCTGAGATTAATGTGAGTCTGCGCATGAACTGCATGATGGCTGGGGAAGGAAATTGCCCTTTGACAACACTGCAGTCGTAGAGATCCTTAACAGAGTGTATTAGTATATACTTCCTAGACCATTCATAAAGAATGGCAGCTATGATGATGGGATATAGCTCATGAAGTGAGGATGGGGGAGAGTGGGACTCTGATTCAAGGGCTTTGATCTCTGCTGGCCATGTGGAAGTGAACCATTTCCCTCCGTAGTAACCGCTGAGGCCTACAGAAGGAGCTGTGTCCATGCAAAGTTGAATGACGAAATTATCATAGAAGAAAGAAATGCCATTCCAAGAAGAAGGCAAATGCATTTCCATTTTGTATGCATCATCCAAAACAACTTTATCATGGAGAGAGGGGATGGCTGCAGCTTTAATTAAAAGATTGGACAGGAAAGATTTGGCGTGTGGAATTCTGCGAATGGCATAACTGAGGTGGTTGAGAAGGGCCACTAGCTGGTGTTTTGTGCATCTCTCTACCAGAAGATAGTTTGACAGAAGCAGAGTGATGCGCTGTACTTTCTCAGTGGGCAAAGATCCCTGAAAGGAATTGGACCAGGTTGATGCCTAGGAATTCGATGTAAGTGCTAGGCCTTGAGGTTTTCTCTTCAGAGAGAGGGATGAAGAAGTAAAGGAGCCCAGAGATCAATCGGGAGTTGGGACACTGGCTGGAGATGCCGGCTTGACCTCAGCACTGTTATCAGTGAGCACGGGTGGCTCCGCTGAGAGGCTTGGTTGTGGTCTGCTTGTTCTGTCATGGCTGGAGGATAATCTGTTTCGAACAGATCATCATACAAATTGTCCGCTCAATCAGGTGGGTTGATTTGTAATTCAGGACCCATCATTCTTTTGAAACCTAAGTTTCTGCATTGTTGAAGTTTGATAATGCGTTCAGACGTGAAGCGCGGCCTGTTCTCGAGAAATCTGAGACAAACGGAGCAGGATGAGTTGACCAGGTATAAGTAGGCTTGACAGGTAATCAGGGGTGTGGTTGAGGTGTGGCCCTGCTCCCAAACCTAAGTTGACAAATTAACTTCATTTTAGAGAAGCACAGGAGCAGCACACTGATGATGTCAAAGGGCTGTGATTGGTTGGTCTTGGAATGTGATGTGGGATGTTGATACAGAGACATGTTCTACTATGCAAAATCACGTTGTGTAGGGCTGCACTGCCATTTGGGAGTGCCATTGCCATGAGGGGGTGTACTTGTGGGGTGTCTGCAGTGGTGTTTGGTGCCCATCAACTGGCATGCACATGAATGCCAGGACCAAGGGTTTCCCAGCAGAACACTGCATTGTAAAAAGATGATCAGTGTTATTCACTTAACTTGACAGCAGTTTTAATGTTTTGGCTGATCGGTGTACACAGTAAGAACACTGGTGGATTTTGTAACTAAAGCAGAAAGGCCAGATATTCAGTTTATTACATCATTAAGCTCATACAGACATTTTGAACAAGAAAAAATATATAGGTAGAAGCAATGTTTTCATTTGCTTAGAGTTGTGAACAATAGCTCAAGCAGCATCAAGCATATTGTCCACATTTGGGGAAATAAGTCATGGAGTAGCACTACGACTGCTGAGCAGTCTCCCTTGTCTGGATCCTGCTCCAATTATTTGCAGGAAACAGTATGGCATCTTAAATGCTTCAAGCAAGTCTTTAATCTGAGAACATCAAAAGCACATATAAATGCACAACCCACTGATTTACGGCATGAGTTTAGTCAGTTATGTTAGGGTTAAATAAAACACAACAGGACATTTGCAGCTGCAGCAAACATTTACACTACACAGTTAATGAGAATAAATGGAAGAATTAAACTCACAGTGATAGCATTAAATATAAATGCAGTAAGAGAAAGACTTGTAGAAAAGTCAGGAAAAAATGTGTTTGAAGTCTAATTTTTTGATATTTCGGTTGAAGTATGTTTAAGATCAGTGTTTTAGAGGTGTATGACTACATGTGGTTGGGTTGTATGATCTGTTGTCCAACTACGGTGCAAATCAGCCACACTTGCCATCATAGAGGGGGGAGACATGATATTGTTTAAAATGGGGATAACTGCACACATTTCCACACAGTCTCTCCTGTAAGACTTTCAGAAAAATGCACTTTCACATGAAAAGTGAAAGAAATAGTTGTGCAACAAATGAAAAAAGAGCTAGAGAGAGAAGTTCCAACCCTGCTTACTGTCCCACCTCCATACAGCCCATCATGGCGTTAAGTGGGAGTGAATGTCGACTTGTCAGTCTGGAAACATGAACTAAGTTGTATAAAGCATTTTGTGTCTCCACAAGAAGCTGTATGAAGTCCAACAATGTTGATTCAGTGAAATACTCTTTTTGTCTTCTCTGAAGGTGAGGCCAACTTGTCATATGCTTATAGAAAAAAAATTCCCATTCATCATGAAAAACATCAATAATGAGCTGTGAAATTTCAGCCCAGTCATACAAAGAAAATTCCGGCATTATACAAACTATACAAACTACTAGTACATTACATTCGCATGTTTCATACTTTCCATATCAGTGTTTCTAAAGTGACGTAGTATATGAACTGTGTTTGTCATCTGGAGGTGGAGGGGATGGTGTATTGCGTTACACCTGGGTCAGATGTCTGCAAAGCTGCAGACTGCTGCAGACCAACAAACAACAAAACCTGTTGTGATTTCATGTTTTGTTGCCTTAACCTAACTACACGTCAACCATAGTGCTGTTAAAACATAATGTTTCAATGTATCTACTGCATAATAATGTGCAAATGTAACATATCCGTGGTTTGCAGAAGCTTAAAATGCAAACACTTTTTTTCTGGTAATAGCTTCTTTGAACGTGACATTGGTGCACTGTCCAGATGGAGAGCAGGCAACCATCTTAAGTTTGGAGGACCGGAGTCAACTAATTTCAAACATAAATGTTAAAGTGTTGTGTTAAACATGCCTTGAGTTGGATGCAGTTACAATGTGCTGTGACAACTTCCCTGTTTCCTCAGCCATTTGACCACACCTCTGGAAACAGTTGACCTAGTAAGTAGAAAATAGTAGGTAAAGTTAGCTTACATTAGCTAGTGATATTAGCCTGCAGCAGTGCATCCATGTACAGAGTTATGGTATAGAAGATAGTTATATTCAAGCACAATTTACACACTTGGCCAAAAACAAGATGGAAGTCATTTCAGTTATGAACCCAACTGCTCACTAAGTAGTCTGCATGCTTTCATCGACTTATTGCGTAACGTTAGTAACAGTGTGATGGAGGCGGCTGTGGCTCAGAGGTAGAGGGGGTCGTCCACCAATTGGAAGATCAGCGGTTTGATCCCCAGCTCCTCCTCTTCATCATCGGGAGCAATTTAGGGCTCAGTATCTTGCTCAAAGATACTTCGACATGCAGTCTTGCTCAAAGATATTGAACCCCAAATTGCTCCCGATGATGCTTCCATCGGTGTGTGAGTGTGTTAAAAAGTGAGTAGCAGGTGGCACTTTAATGGTAGCCTTGGCCACCAGTGTATGAATGTGTGTGTGAATGGGTGAATGTGACTCGTACAGTAAAAAGTAGTGGTCGGATGACAAGAAATACAAATGCAGGTCCATTTACCATTTACCATTATACAGAACAATTAGATAGCCTAGACCTTTTTAGATAAATTAATAGCCTCAGACACAGGGAGGGCAGGGGATCAAAGTCTGATAATTCTGAGATATGGATATATATTTGTGGGCCTATCATTTGAAACACAATAAACAAATGTTGAGGTTAGCACAACAAATGGAATGGCGTGCGATTAAGTAACCATGATGAGTGCAAATTAAAACATCAGAACTGGAAGACCCACCTGCCTGTTCCTGGTGCGCTGGTCAGTCACAGCAGCACTGGAGAGAGAGTTATGTATAAAAACGGGACTGTGTGCCCGTGTTGCTCTGCGGTTGTAGGGGATGTGAATGGAAACATATCCAATATATACAAACATCACCCTGATGTGCCGATCACTGGGATGAGAAAAAAACAAACGGGAGCCCAGCTCCTTATCCTAGCTGCTTTCAACAGCCTTAGGACGCAAAAGCAGAATGGGATACACTGTGGACATTGCAGGTAGATTATTGGAAACACACTCAAGGTAATAATGCACAGTACGACATGACCCCAATGTGCCAATCACTGGCACATTGATCGGCACACTGGGGCCAATCAATATGCATAATTATTTATTAAGCAATCAATGAATAAATAAATAATAAATACACTATAATGTAATGCAGCCTGTGATGACATGGCAGCACACAACAACCTTCAGGACTAATTTTTCTGGTGGTGCATAGGCGGAAGTGCAGCAGTGTGGATCAGCGTGGATAAATGAAAAACGAAAACAATAAAACGTTTATTTTGGGTAGTAATGTGTTACATTATATTGTAAATGTAATAATATTTCCTGAAATCATTTGTTACATTACTGTGTCACTGCTAAAAGGTAATATATTACTGTAATGCCTTACTTTTGTAAGGCGTAACCCCCAATACTGATGACGATTGTGTCAAGTTGTGGGAAAAATCACTTTTCTTAATTTTGTATGGACCACATCCAACATTAGTTTCAATTTTGCCTGCAGAGTCAGCAACTCTTTACGTAGTCACTTTCCTCTATTTCCAATTACACAGTATATAGATTAAACCCTTCCTTCCCTTCATCTGAATTTTGCGCGTCACAAAAGTCACGTGATTGCAAAGAAGCTACTGGTTTGAAAATTTTAAGGTGTTGTCATAGTTTTAAAGACGCCCTTCACACGCACGCACGAACACACGCCTTAATTTCCTCAGTTCATGATTGATGTTTTAAAATTTGACTGTTTCAAACTACAATGACATCTCCTGTGAAAAGAAGTAAAATTTTCTTACACACAGAGAAATGTGGCAACAAGAGGACTGGAACTGATCATGGAGTGTAACCGGTTATCTCTGGCTTGAAAGTTGAATCCATTCAGATTCCTGGGGCTGGTGGAATATTTCTTGGCCATTGGTCTTGCACATACCATAAATTCAAATCAAAATTAAATTCACTCAATCACAAACTGAGAGGGTGAGGTGAAATCCTGTTGGATGTTGCACAGACCCTGTGAAGGGCCGTCTGTCCTCAGTCATGCAGCCAGCAGTCCCTGTGAAAGGCCTGCAAGTTTGCAACAGCAGACAGCGCAGATTTTCAGGGTGAAAGGGCACACTGTCTCTGGAGAGAAAAGCGATTTGGAGATTTTGGTTACTCAGCTGCAGCTGGCGGCACACAATAACACAAAACCAGAGAGAGGTACTTGAAATGTGACATCAGCAGACAGCAATGCGTTGGCTCCCATCAGTAGAGAGAATAATCTCAGAGGTTTCTGACAGAAAGTACATGTCTGACCGCATTATGTGTGTGTGTTTGTGTGTTTGTGTATTTGGATGCTCGCAGCCAAGGCATTCCATTGACAGCAATTTTACTGAACTTGATACCATCTCAGTCTGGTTCACTGTGCCTGCCTACCCCACTTCTGATTCCCCTTACTCTGCGTCTCATGTGGTGGCAGTAACAGCCCAGAAGACAGGGTGTTGTATTGCATCTGTAATTACACAGGAAGGCCAGCTCTCTTTGAGCTCTGGATTAGCAACTCTTTTTGTGTTTCACTCAGAAAGGGAGGCACAAAGGCAGCCAAAAGTATTGCTCACAAGCTCAGTGCAAAATGATTTTTTCCCCCCTCTCTTTCTTTCCTCTCTGCTGCCTTCCTCTAAAGTTTGACAGGCGTCTTGGAGATATCATTATAGAGAAAGAGGCAGGAAGGCAGCCCTGGAGCCAGGGACATTCAATCTTTCCAGCACCAGTCTGCCTGCCCGTCTGTATGATGTTTAAGTAAAGTTCACTTTATTATATTGAGCCTTAAACACAAAATACTTTGAGAAGAAGTGTTCTGGAAGGTTGAAAGAAAAGAGAAGAGGAAAATAAGAATTCAATAATTAACACGATATGTGCATGTCTGGGATGTACAAAATTACTATATCATGAACAGTATCAGTATGAACTGTCAGATCATTTTAAGTCAGCGGCATGAGACTTGCTGTGGCATTTTGGTTCCCTCACTCTCTCCTATTGCTCTGTCCCTCTCACAGACACACATGATAGGTCCAAAGATGTACAATAATAACTAGATATTGGATGCCAACATGGCCCATTCATTTAAAGGAATTGCTTGCCTGGCGCATATGGTATATAAGGTTTACCTCTGCAGTATTTCGCCCACTGAATATGCACAGTAGTATTGCTCCTGCTGGCTCTACCCCCAAGGTCCTGCTTGGCACATAGACTTTACATTGTGATGACATTTCAGAATTTTAAATTGCCTTTCTTGGCTTGAGGAAAGTTTTACAAATATAAAACCACCATGGCTCGTAAATTCAGAATAGAAAGAGGCATCACTGACCTTGTTTGCTTACCTGTCCTTTCAACAGTTGAATAAACAGGACACCTCAAACAGCATTCATGTATTTTATTAAACTTTATTATAACAGTACTTTATTTAATGCTATTATAGCAGTATTTTATTTAACTTTATTACCACAGTGCTTCATTTAACTTATTAAGACAATAGCTACTTTATTTAACTTTACTGTAACTGTAAAACATTTAATAATGTTGTATTTTAGCAGTCTACTGTAGTTAAGAGGCTTATGGCTTATTTTTAAGCCATATTGTCCAGCCCTACCATGGAGTCAATATTAGTCTCAATATTAATGAATGCACAGAGACGGATTTACAATTGACCCTGTCCATTGAAGTATAGTTTATGCACACAAAAAAGAAATTATTGTATTTGTTTATTTGATTTAACAAAAATCCACATATTAAAGCAGCTGTGCGGAACTTTTTACCATTCATAAAACTGTCCCTAGTTCGTATCACCCCCCCCCCTTGAAGATCCACATATTTATTTGAACCCAACAGCGACAAAAAAGCCTTTCTCTATATGGCTATTTAGCGTAGCCTCGGTCGGGTCGGACACAGCGGATGTCAGCAAACCAGAATACAGCACCCGGGGGCGGAAGTAAGTCTGCACGCCCGCAGCGGCCCGCAGCCATTAAACCACAGAAGAAGAAGGAGCCGTGTTTACGAGTAGGATTTAAGAAACAGGCTAAATGACATGTAGTAGGGAGTAGTGAATGATTTCGGACACATTGCACACTTGTACAGTAGGGGGTGGTATGCACCTGGAAGTTGTTTGCAATCCACCAATAAATTGAGAGAGGAAGAAGAGCCGTGTGTACAGAGAGTGTTCTTTGAGTAAGCGGTACGCAACGGGCATTGCTGAACACATAAGTGTTTTACCAGATGTATCTATAAGGACTTTGTTGTACTTTCGATGTCATGGCGGATAAAGAAGGAGCACGATCTAAAAGAAAAAGAACAGAAGAACAGAAGAAGGCTAAACGGGACAGTGATAGGGCTCGAGCCCAAATGCGTGTAAACCTCGGTCGGGCGTTCACCAAGTGGAGAGAGCTGAGAGATTTGAAAGGTTTTAAAACTGATCCCAAGTTGGCCCTTTTCCTAATCGGGTGCGTGGCTTCAGTCCGACACCCCAATGGTTCGACTACCCATTAGTCAGACTACCCAAAGTTCCAACCTGGTATTTGAATCCCATTATTCTGACCTCCCAAAAATCCGACCGCAGTAAAGTTACATTTCAGGGGGGACCAGGCAACTTTCCTCTTTCAGTAAACACAGAGCAGCTGTACTACTAAACAGCTGCAATGTCTCTATGCGCGGACTGTGAGGACAGTTGCGTATATCTCATCGACGGGAAATCACATCACCTGCTATATGTGATGTACATGCCCTTATTTGGATAACACATTCTGGTATTCTCCACATATGGGAAGATGTTTTAAGTATGTGTGTGTGTGTGTGTGTGTGTGTGTGTGTGTGGGGGGGGGGGGGGGGGGCTGTCAACTGAATGAATGAATGAGTGACATCATTGTATTTTTTTCCTGCTGTATAGCGCATCGCACATCACCACTCACTAGGCTGCTGACTGGCTGCCATAAACTACACACAAATAAAACATTAAGAAGTTCTAACAAATGCAAATTTTATTACATTTTTTCTATAAGGAGGCCAACAGTAGAATTCACCACATGACAAAAGCAGACAAGAACTACCGTAGTTTGAGGGATGTCCTTGGTGCTGAAGATGTTCCCGAGTCTGCAGGCAGCGGTTATAACAAAATCACTTTAAGCTGAAGATGTAAAAACAAACAAATGTCTATACTCCAAAACTCACTACCTCAACCCGAGGTAGTGAGTTACTCGCATGCTCACCTCTTGCATTTACTCGTATAAAAAAGACAGTAAACTTATCTTTAATTGTTTGCATTAGATCAGTGTCACAATTGCATCTGTTTATTGTCTATACAGTGGTGATGGTGTGTGATGCACTTTCATGGTGACTAACTGCTGTGCAACTGCACTGACCACAGCTGCCGTGTCCCTCTGGACACTCAGGGTCTCCCTCTGCACTTCCAGCACCGCGTCCGTGAGGAACCCCAACCGGTCGCCCTCAGTGCACGGTTAGTACCAGGTTCCGGTGGGCGGCGGACGGCTGGTGCCGGGGTCTGGTGGGCGGCGGACGGCTGGTGCCGGGGTCTGACGCACTGCTGGTGCTGGGTGAGTGTGAGGAGGGGAGAGAGAGAGGGGGAGTGACATGCAGCAAAGGGCCACGGGCTGGACTTGAACCCAGGCCGCTGCGGCAACAGCCTTGTACATGGGGCGCCTGCTGTATCCACTAAGCCACCGACGCCCCAGAGACTTGAATATTTGATCAAAATAAAGTTACATACAATCAAAACACAGCTGCAGGTAAATTTGACCCGTCGGTGGTCATAGTGCTTTGATTTTGAATTGGATTATTCTTTTTTGTGTTGTTGTTAGTTCACCTTTCAGAGGCTATTTCCATGGTTAAATCAATTATATTCACACACACACGCATGCGCGCGCGCACGCACAGACACACACAGGGGTTGTGTTGCAGTTTACTGAAAACTCCGCGGATTCAGCACCATGGACAGGGCCAACAGTCACTAGATGACAGCTTGTAAGGGTCCTCTATATGTCCACCTTCATGACAGGTGACGGAGATATGGAATAAAGGTTTTATTGTTTTACCTGTTATATCTCCTTGTTTATCATTATGTTTGCCAATGTTATAGGTTAAATATGTGTTTAGTCACAAGGGTATGTGGATCAAATAATTTCATTTATGATCACCATTATTATAGGATATTTTTTTCTTTTTACCAGTGTTTCTGTTACCTGGGAGGTTACTTAAGGGGAAGTGACGGGGTGAAACGGGATGGTTTCTGGAGGTCACGTCGGCATTGGGACAGGTCTGCTTGTCAGCTCAGCTTTCCGTGAGGATTATATGTTTTTTTGGAGGATCCGGCTGTTTATCTCTTGTTCTGCTGGACTGCTGCAAGACTGACCGGCATCTGCTAACGGGACTGATGTGATGAACATTGGCAAAAATCTTTTTCTTTTTTTGTTGCTCCGTTGCCTGTTTTTTCCTTCCTCTTTGTTGAATATTGTTTTTTACCTCGGAGTGGACATTTGTTTCTTTTGGTCTTCTGAGGAACTGAGAGAGACTTTGGGGGATTGGGGAAGGACATTGGGTTGTGAATTTTATTAAGGGGAATTGTTTGTGGGGCTATTTGTTTTCTGTATCGGTTTCACGTGCTGTGTTAATTGAGTGAATCGTCCGAGCCAGACACGTGTTAATTTGAGTTTGATTTAATTTAATTACACTAAAGTTGTTGAGTTAAACTAACCATACAAGTCCTTTTTGTTTTTATACAATTTATTGCTGCATTTTGAAAGCAAAAAGAGTTACATTTTTTGGGGGGTTTCATGTTATATCAGGGGTTTCAGCTCAGCACCATGAACCTGTGCCTCCCGTGACCTGTAAAAGTAGCGTTGTGACATAAGCCTCAGTTTCTGTTGTTGGCGAATTGTTACAAGCTGATGAATTCGCTGGTCAAGGCTAGGCAAAACGTTAGTAGGCTACAGGTGAGATGACAGACAGATGGATGGTTTGTCTCTAACAAAATACTTTCTGTAGATGTGCTGCAAGAAGGATTAATGCTTAATATACATCTGCAGCCAGAGGCATTACGCTGTCAGTAGGCTTTTTGTGTGGGAAAATGTGTTGTGCAAATAAGTGCTATGGTCGGAATAACGGGTGGTCGGACTACTGGGTATGAAATCCGACGGTCGGAATAATGGCATTAAAATGGTCGGATGAATGGGCAGTCGACATTATGGGACTAAAACGATAAAACTCGCCATAGACCTGCATGGTTGGATTAGCGGGTAGTCGGAGTTATGGGTATTCTGACCTATGGGATGTCGGACTAACGCCTGGTCCCCTTCCTAATCAACAGGTGTGTAATTTTTGTTTTTATTTAGAGAATATACCGCAACTTGTTAGACGTTGTTTCACTTCAATATATGACGACATGGAAGTTATAAGCAAGCTAAATGTAACGTTAGCTGATGTGAACCGCTTTTGTCTAGTAACGTTACAACAAATGGCACTAAATTATCTGTGACTGTTACCATGACCACAAATATACAGCAGGCAGTAGTCCTCAGTTTATAAGAAATTCAGAGCTACACTAGAACATTTATGATTTTCCTCTTGCTTTCCAAACAAATGCATGCGGTAATTGCCGGTTGCAGTCGAGATTTTACGAATGAAGCCAAATGCCGGCTGCAGTCGGAATTTTACGACACCAGGCTGCAGGTGTCATACCGCTTCGACCAAAGGGGGGCATTATAATCAATGAAAACGTAAAGTTTCGCACAGCTGTTTTAAGAAAAATAATATACAAATATATTTGTGATGTACACATATATAGACTATGTATTATTGTTTTAAATACATTAGTAGAAATCCCTAATACTTTATATGTATTCTAAAGTATTTGCAGTTTTCATCACAAACATTTTTGGATGTTGTTACATTTATATGCAGACTGTTGAACCTGCAGAGTGCTTGTCATGTGTGAATCCTTCACTTTCGTGTGGGTTTTTTTGAGGCTCTCCTGCTGTCATTAGATTCACAAATGCATTTTTTCAACAGGGGATTATCTGAAGCTAATCAAATGTCTCCTTCTGTTTCAGCCAATCCAAGGTGAAGATCAGAGATCAACCTTAACATGGTGTCTGGTATGGCACTCCAAGTGTAATAGAGGCCCAGTTCTAGAACAAAATGACTTAGGGTGCATCTTTAAATAGTGGGGTGCACTAGTAACTAAAGTGCAGGCCACGAAAAGCAACAAAAAATAGTGTAGCTGTTACGGATCCTGAGTGTGGTCCCCAAGGAATAGATACTATGCTGGAACACAACTGGAAGAAGTTGTAAAATGCAGTAAGTGAATAAAGCCTGTCTTTCTGTTTCATCAACAGTTTGCTTTGTGAGTCAGAATGGCACCCATACCCTCAAAATTTGGTCCCCAGAGGAATCCCAGCTAAATGCTGTACCTACTGAAAGAAAAGAGCAAGAGATTATATAAAATGGATAACCTGAACAATATTGCTGTGGTGGTCCCAAATTTGGTTTTGTTCCCATCTTTAACGGCTTTTTTCAACCTGGACTATATTTTCACATTTTGGTTTCCATGTGACAAATGGGAACAACAAGTTTTAATACTGGACCAATCCAGTGTTGAAAGAGAGTGCTGCAGTGAGCAGTGGCAAAGCAGGCTGCAGTGTAAACACTCAGGTCACTTGTGCACTGTCAATTTACAGCCACTAAAAGTGCTTCTTTTTTTTAACTGACAGGCTCAGATTGTTAATCTAAGTGTCTGACAGCATTATTTAAAGGATCTCTACAGAGACAGACCTTTCTGAGAATAAAATCCTTTTTGTTGAACCATAAACAGTCCCAAAATCACTAATAGTTTTGGTTTTAGATTTTTGTGTGTTCTTCCTTCCCCCTTCCTTTTCTGTTTCTGTTCCTGCCAGGCTTGTGTGTGGCAGGGGTTGTGGCTGGCTCTATCCACTACAGTTGATGAGGCACACCTGTTTCTACTCAGCTCGTCAAACTGCCTACATATACCCGGTCTTCACTCCACTACTCTGCCAGATAATTCTGTATGTGTTTGTATGCCAAGTGTACTCTTTTCCAGTGTTGCTTCAGTAGTGATTTGTTCCCTGTGGTATTTGACAGAGTTTTTCATGCCTTGTGCGTTTTTGTGCTCACTTGTATTTTTGGCCTGTTTTCTATGTGCTCAGCCTTTGTGTCATCTCCTGAGATTCGGCTCTCTTCACTGTTGGACAACCTCCTAGCCAGCCAGCACCCTGCCTCCACTGCCTGCGTTTTTGTTTTTCCTTGGGCAATAAACTCTTTTGTTTTCATACACTTGCTTCTGTCTCTGCATTGGGGTCCAGCCAGAAACCAAAACTTAACAGAATTATCTGGCCACAATGGACCCTGCAGACTGAGAAGATTAAGCAAGCAATTCAATTTCAATTTCAAAGTCAATGTATTTGACCAGCAGCTATTAACTTATTCCTCAGATAGAGCTAAAATAGCCTTTATCATGAGTTTATTATGTGAGAAAGCATCAGCCTGGGCCGTAGCCATTACCAACAAAAACTCACCTATTTGTCACACCTACCAGTTGTTCACTTTAGAAATGCTTTAAGTGTTTGATCATCCTCTTCAGGGCAAGTAGGCCAGTAGCTGATCTTCCGTCAAGGTTCAGATTCAGTCTCTGCGTATCCAATAAATTTTTGCATTCTGGTTGCTGAGAGCAGGTGAGATGAGAAAGCTTTACAGAGGGTGTTTCTCCGTGGTTTAAGTGAGGATTTAAAGGACGAGTTAGCTGCTCGTGATGAAACGTCCTCCTTAGAAAAATTCATTTCCCTGGCCATTCATCTAGATAACCGCCTCCGTGAGAGGTGTAGAGAAAGAGCAGGCAGGCAGAGTTATCCCTCTCCCCTTCCACACCCCAAGCCTCAATGGCACCTTTTCATCAACCATCTAGTCTACACCCATCAGTCTCTTCGTGTCCCGACTCTGAGGAGCCCATGCAGTTGGGAAGGATGAGGTAAACACCGGTTTAAGGTCAGCGTCAGTAAATCACTCGGGGGGATGAGTGGAGGACATTTTGAGTATCTTGTTATGCCTTTTGGTTTAACTAAAGCTCCTGCTGTGTTTCAGACCTTAATTAATGACGTCCTATGTGACATGTTCAACAGGCTTCTGTTTGTCTAATTAGGCGACATTTTGATCTTCTCCTGTTCACTCCAGGAACATGTTCAACATGTAAGATCAGTGCTACAAAGACTGTTAGAAAACAGACTCTGTGTAAAAGCAGAGAAATGTGAGTCTCATGTTTCCTCAGTCAGTTTCCTGGGCTTTGTTGTGGAGAAGGGGCAGATCAAAGCCGACCCTGCCAAGGTTCAGGCAGTGGCTGAATGGCTCACTCCTACATCACGTAACAACTTCAAAGCTTTCTGAGATTTGCCAATTTTTATCTTAGGTTTATCAGTGACTATAGCAGAGTTGCTACACCTTTAACCAAACTTACATCTGTAAAGGTTCCCTTTTAGTGGTAACCTAGAGCTGAAGCTGCATTCAAAAAGTTCCCAGTGCTCAACCTCCGACCAGAAACTGCATCCCTGTACTTTCTTCTCCTGTCTTCTTTGTCAGTTACCAGCTGAGAAGAACTATGATGTGGGGAACAGAGCTGGTGTCTGCTGACACCAAGGAATACGTCTCTGCCTGCAGTAAGGCATCCCACCGTGCTCCCGCCAGTCTTCTTCATCCGCTCCCCATTCCTCGTCAACCACGGTCCCACATTGCAGTGGATTTTGTCACTGGCCTCCCTCCGTCAGAAAGTAATACAACTATTCTGACTATTGTTTACCGTCTTTCCAAAGCAGTTCACTTCATTCCTCTGCCTAAATTACCCTCTGCTCTTGAGACAGCTACGCTACTCATTCAACATGTCTTCAGATTACATGGCATTCCTCAGGACATCATTTCTGACAGAGGTCCGAAGTTCTCCTCCCAGGTATTCAAAGCCTGTTGTCAGGCGCTGAGGGTGTCCACCAGTCTGTCATCAGGATACCACCCTCAGACCAATGGCCAGACAGAGCTGGCAAATCAGGACCTGCTCCGCCACAGGCATGTCTCCTTTTATGGCCACTAATGGTTTACAACAACCCCTTTCCCCAGTCCAGGAAAAGGATGTGGCAGTCTCTTCGGTCCAGGGGCATCTCCAGCGTGCCCGCTGAGTCTGGCGCGAAGCCCGGGCAGGTCACACCACTGCAGCTGGTAATCAGAGACTGGTGGACAACAACCACACTCCTGCACCGGATTACCAACCAGGACAGAAAGTTTGGTTATCCTCCAGTGACCTCCCTCTTCAAACTGAGTCCCAGAAACTGGCACCTAGGTACATTGGCCCATATGAAATCATGATTCTGTTTTAGTTTTAATTTTTGGGTGGATTTTTGTCTGTTCTTCCTTCCCCCTTCCCTTTCTGTTTCTGTTCCTGCCAGGCTTGTGTGTGGCAGGGGGCAAGGCTGGCTCCTTCCACTGCAGCAAATGAGGCACACCTGTTTGTACTCAGGCCATCAACCTGCCTACATATACCCGGTCTTCACTCCACTACCCTGACTCGGATGTTGGGGTAGTGGATGCCCCCCAACTCCTTGCAGCAGCAGCAGCACGTTGAATGCTGTGGAAATAATCTGCCAGATATCCCCTCAGTCTTCATCATTTCCTCCATCAAAGTCACACAAATGATTTTGAGAGTCTTTCTGACAACTCACAAAAGTGAAATTGTGTCTGAAATTGGTTTGAGCTCAACAGCCAGCTACCACCAAGCCAGGCCCAGGCTCTAGCAGCCCATCCACCTGGCCAGGCCCATGCCCAGGCTCCAGCGGCCCATCCACCAGGCCAGGCCCATGCCCAGGCTCCAGCGGCCCATCCACCAGGCCAGACCCAAGCTCCAGCAGCCCATCCACCTGGCCAGGCCCATGCCCAGGCTCTAGCAACCCATCTCCCTGGCCAGGCCCAGGTTTCAGCGGCCCATCCAGCAAGCCAGGCCCAGGCTCCAGCGGCCCATCCACCAGGCCAGACCCAGGCTCCAGCAGCCCACCCACCAAGCCAGGCCCACTCCCAGCCTCTAGCAGCCCATCCACCAAGCCAGGCCCAGGCTCCAGCAGTCCAACCACCAGGCCAGGCCCAAGCTATAGTGGCCCATCCACCAGGCCAGGCCCAGGCTCCAGCGACCCAACCACCAGGCCAGGCCCAGGCTCTAGCGGCCGATCCCCCTGGTCAGGCCCAGGCTCTAGCAGCCCATACACCAGGTCTGACCTAGGCTCCAGCAGCCCTTCCACCAAGCCAGGCCCAGGCTAAGTAGCAGTCAGCATCTACTGCCGTGTGCCTTATGCTGGTTTGTGTGTTGCAAACAACACCTACTGCTGTGTGTTTCATGCTGGACTGTATAAGTGTATTTTTTTTTTCTCTCTGACTCATCATGGCTTCCCCCAAATTGCTTTTTCTGTGCTCTGTGTTTCCCTCTGTGTTCTCTTCAACACAACTGTGCGTCAATGAAGTTTATGATTTCACTGGCATTTCTAAGCATGGAACAAACATTGCCTGTTTTCACCTGCATAGAGACATTGACTCCCTTTTCACTACAAGAGCTTTTGGCTTTAATTCCAACTCGCACTCTGTCTCGCCCTCCCTATTATCATGTCACATCTTGAGTCTGTTCCTCAAAATGATTGTGTTGCCATCTGATGCCCTAAAAACTGTTGTTAAAAAACACCAATGTAACGCTCGCACAATTTTCAGCCGTGCTCTGATTGTTCTACTGCTTATGATCTCAGGTAACGTACACGTCCACCCTGGCCCTGCTGAAAACGTTGCTTCCTCCAATTCTGGACTGGCTACAAATGATCTTTGTTTTGGTGATTTCTGTGACAAAATCTGGGCCTCCTACACATCAATGCTGATGATACAGTCCTTTATGCTGTTGGTCCCTCTTCCACATGCAGTACTCACTTCACTTCAGGACAGTTTTTTCAGCGTCCAGCAAGCTTTCTCCACCCTAAACCTTCTGCTAAACACCACTAAGACCAAGGTCATGTGGTTTGGTATAAACGGTTCTGTTCCCCTCTCAGGCCGAGATATCATAATCCTCGATCAGCTTCTTGTACAGAATGCACTCCACCTTTACTTTCTCTGCCAGACTTATTCTTATACAAACGACAATCCTGCCCATGTTTGACTACGGTGACGTTATCTACCGGTCGGCATGCAAGGGTACACTTCAGAAACTTGATGTTCTCTATCACTCTGCGATCCGTTTTGCTACAAACGCCCCTTTCAAAACACACCACTGCACTCTATATTCCTCTGCCAACTGGCCATCCTTACACACCCGCAGTACTATTCACTGGTTAATGTTTATCTACAAAACCCTTCTTGGTCTGTCACCCCCCTACCTGTGTCAGTTGCTGCAAACTACAACTGCTGTTTACAACACCCGTTCTGCTCACCATGTTCTGTTGAAAGTACCCAAAACAAATACTGCACTGTCATCTTTCCAATCTGCCGCAGCCAGAGACTGGAACAATCTCCAAAAAACACTGAAAATGGACAAATTTATCCCCAAGTCAGCTTTTAAGAACTCTATTATGGACATTTTTACTGACACATACAACTGTTTCCTGACACACTAGATGCCCTCACCCCTGTTTGTCAGCTGTTAATATTTGTTGTCATATGTGTCATATGTTGCCTTATCTTTAATATGCTGTGATTGTATATCAGTGGTGAGTGTGTTGTAAATGTTTGTGTTGTTGTTGTTTTAACTGTTGTTTTTTTTTTGTTTGTTTGTTTTTGTTTTTCTGATAATATTTCTGATATTCCTTTTTAGCCCTCCATCCCCCTTCACTCAAGAGGATCTGCCTTTTGCCAGGCTGCCATTGTAAACAAGAAATTGTTCTTAATGACTTGCCTGGTTAAATAAAGGTTAAACAAATAAAAAATAAAAACTACTCTGCCAGATAATTCGATCCTTGTCGGTATGCCAAGCATACTCTTTTCCAGTGTTGCTTGAGTACTGATTTCTTCCTTGTGGTTTCTTGTGCCTCATACGTTTTTGTGGTCACTTTTATTTTTGCACTGTTTTCCATGTGCTCAGCCTTCGTGTCATCTCCTGAGATCTGGCTTACTTCACTGATGGACAACCTCCTAGCCAGCCAGCACCCTGCCTCCACTGCCTGCATTTTTGTTTTTCCTTGGGCAAATAAACTCTTTGTTTTCATACACCTGTGTCTGTCTCTGCATTGGGGTCCAGCCAGAAACCAAAACTTAACAGAATTAAAGGTGCAAGCAGCGTTGGGCGGGACCTCGCACTCATGCCGGTTTCAGCCTCCAGCTTATGTCGTCATTGTCAATTATTTAGAAATATCAAACACATTGCCACAAACACCAAAAAATCTTTACAGAGCTGAACGTTTTGATGTTTGAATGCTTTCTGTAGCTGTAGGTATGTAGAAGTGATGTCACCATATGCAAATTAGATAAGTGAATTTATTCCCATGACAAACTTTGGGTCATGATGAATAGTTTTCTCATTTACAGTATGCCTTTATCTCTCACCACTTTCAAGCCACAGCCTTTTGAAATGTTGAAATGAAAGTGGAATGTTTTCCTCAATAAACTCTGGCACCTGAAGGGTTAAAATGGAGATTGTGCCCATGTCATGTCTGCATGTAAGATGTAGACACGCACAGACATCGTGTTTCTGTGAGTTTGTGTGTGACAGCGGTTGCCATGGTGATGAAGTAGGTGCACCTGGCAGAAGAGCAGAGAGAGACAGACAGAACACAGAGAGACCTGTTTTAGTGGAGATTTAACTCCTCGAACAAGTTCTTCCCATTCCCAAACCGTTGGTCCAATCATGAAAATAATGTGATGATGAGAGAGATAAAGTTATACAGAAGACCTGTTTAGTAGCAGTTGAGCTGGCATGTGTGCGTCTTTAAAGCCGATACAATAAACAGTGTAGGAGGAGATGTTTTTTTAAGAGCATGTTTCAGGCGAAATCTTACTTTGAAAGGTCAAATAGCTCACTTCCTGTTGGAATTAGGTCATGGGTGTCAGCGCGTGATTTGTAAGTCAAACACACCAGTTTTGGTTTGATCTTGATACGACATTCCTACGGGCTGCAGTGGCCAGTTTAGTGCACTTATGTGGCGCTAGAGAGCCCATTTTGGCACTTTAGGGGTTAATAATGTGTATTTGCAGTTTCAAATGAAGTTTCTGCTGCTGTAATCTGTCCTTTAAAGATTGTGAGACACACAGACCAGAGAACCCTGTGGCTGTGTCTGTGTGTGCAGCCGTTGTCATGGCGATTAATGACTTGCCTGTACCTGTGGCAGACACAGACACGTCAGGAGAGCAGATCACCAAAGGCTGTTTATAAAGGGATTTAACTCCTCGAACAAATGCTTCGCATACCCAAACCGTTGGTCCAAGCAAGAAAATAAAGTGATTTTGAGAGACAGCCACGTCTCGTGAACGCACGTGTCGCGTTTTATATTTCTCGAGTCAAAAATGTGGTCAGGGGAGCGAGTTTAAAATGTGTTGCACCCCAGCTGTTTCCAGAAATTTCTCCTCTGAGTTTACATGGGAGTGAATGAGAAAAAAATCAGCGCTCCCTTCACTTTGGAGCCACTCAGCAAAAATGTGTACGTGTGAGAGATTCCATGTCAACATATCTGTGAGCTGGACAAATTTTCCTACGTTTTGTGGTATAAATTGTGTCTGTACAGTGAAAATTGTGGCCATGGCAGCGAGTTAAAGACAAAAGTTTTAGACGATTTTTAGAGCCCTCTCCACTCTAGCTCACAGCATTCCGTGCAATACACACCCATTGTAAACTGAGAATTTCTCCACTTTTGCTCATGGTACTTTGAGAGGCACAGATGAAAAACGGTAAAAGATATGAAAAAGATGAAAACATGAGTGAATAGATGAGACCTGTGGCAACATTTGAGAGTTGGAATGGAGTCTGTAGCACAAAGTATGGAGACGCTGTAAATGCTAGAAAAAGCCCTAAGATTGGTCTCTTTCTCCCCCCTGCTGCCATTCATTTCCTATGGGACAGCTTTCGAGGATCGCCAGGACGTTTTTCTGACATCTCACCTTATGGAGCCCATAAAATCCAAACTAAGCGAGTAATGAAAAAGTTACGAATAACTTTTGATTAGAACGAGTTGATCTGTCATCTGTGCAAGTTTGAAGCCGATTGGATAAGCGGTGTATGAGAAGAAGATTTTTTAGGAAAGGCAGTTTTAAGGCAAAATCTTACTTTGAAAGGGCAAATATCTCACTTCCTGTTGGATTTAGGTCAGGGGTGTCAGCGCGTGATTTTTAGGCCTTCATGAGACGAACACGCCACTTTTGGTTTCATGTTTCTACGACGTTCCTACAGGCCGTGGCGGCCATTTTTGTGTGCCTAGGTGGCACTAGAGAGCCCATTTTGGCACTTTAGGGGTTAATGTCATGATTTTCTAAAATTTTTCACCGGTTCTGATGTGCGTGCCAATTTTGGTGAGTTTTTGAGCATGTTTAGGGGGTCGAATTCCAGTTCAAAGAGGCGGCGGGAGAAAGAATAAAGAATAATAATAATAAACGGAGCAAAAACAATAGGGTCCTCTGCCTTAGGGCTCGGTCCCTAATAATAATAATAATTAAAGCTGCAAGCAGCGTTTGGCGGGACCTCGCACTCGCGCCCGTTTCGGGCCCCAGCTTATGTCGTCACTGTGAATTATTTAGAAATATCAAACATGTTGCCACAAACATCAGAAAATCCTTACAGAGCTGAACGTTTTGATGTTTGAATGCTTTCTGTAGCTGTAGGTATGGATAAGTGATGTCACGATATGCAAATTAGATGAGTGAATTTATTCCCATCAGATTCCTCGTCCTTTATTTTGAGGAAGAGACAACAAAAACAACACAAAACAAAATAAATTTACTATGTAAATATGTTCAAAATGTTGTTTTACTGAGATGTATGAAATCCAATATGGCTGCTGCCTAGTGACGTCACAATATGCAAATTAGATGAGTTAATTTACTCCCATGACAAACTTTGGGTCATGATGAATAGTTTTCTCATTTACAGTATGCCTTTATCTCTCACCACTTTCAAGCCACAGCCTTTTGAAATGTTGAAATGAAAATGGAATATTTTCCCCAATAAACTCTGGCACCTAAAGGGTTAAAATGGAGATTGTGCCCCTGTCATGTCTGCATGTAAGATTTAGACACACACACACATCATGTTTCTGTGAGTTTGTGTGTGACAGCGGTTGCCATGGTGATGAAGTAAGTGCACCTGGCAGAAGAGCAGATAGAGAGAGTGACAGAACACAGAGAGACCTGTTTTAGTGGAGATTTAACTCCTCGAACAAGTTCTTCCCATTCCCAAATCGCTGGTCCAATCATCAAAATAATGTGATCATGAGAGAGATAAAGTTATACAGAAGATCTGTTTAGCAGCAGTTGAGCTGTCATGTGTGCGTCTTTAAAGCCGATACAATAAACGGTGTAGGAGGAGATGTGTTTTTTTAAGAGCACGTTTGAGGTGAAATCTTACTTTGAAAGGTCAAGTAGCTCACTTCCTGTTGGAATTAGGTCATGGGTGTCAAGGCGTGATTTGTAAGTCAAACACACCAGTTTTGGTTTGATCTTGATACGACATTCCTACGGGCTGCAGTGGCCAGTTTAGTGCACCTATGTGGCGCTAGAGAGCCCATTTTGGCACTTTAGGGGTTAATAATGTGTGTGTTCTGTTTCAAATGAAGTTTCTGCTGCTGTAATCTGTCCTTTAAAGATTGTGAGACACACAGACCAGAGAACCCTGTGGCTGTGTCTGTGTGTGCAGCCGTTGTCATGGCGATTAATGACTTGCCTGTACCTGTGGCAGACACAGACACGTCAGGAGAGCAGATCACCAAAGGCTGTTTATAAAGGGATTTAACTCCTCGAACAAATGCTTCGCATACCCAAACCGTTGGTCCAAGCAAGAAAATAAAGTGATTTTGAGAGACAGCCACGTCTCGTGAACGCACGTGTCGCGTTTTATATTTCTCGAGTCAAAAATGTGGTCAGGGGAGCGAGTTTAAAATGTGTTGCACCCCAGCTGTTTCCAGAAATTTCTCCTCTGAATTTACATGGGAGTGAATGAGAAAAAAATCAGCGCCCCCTTCGCTTTGGAGCCACTCAGCAAAAATGTGTACATGTGAGACATTCCATGTCAACATATCTGTGAGCTGGACAAATTTTCCTACGTTTTGTGGTATAAATTGTGTCTGTACAGTGAAAATTGTGGCCATGGCAGCGAGTTAAAGACAAAAGTTTTAGACGATTTTTAGAGCCCTCTCCACTCTAGCTCACAGCATTCCGTGCAATACACACCCATTGTAAACTGAGAATTTCTCCACTTTTGCTCATGGTACTTTGAGAGGCACAGATGAAAAACGGTAAAAGATATGAAAAAGATGAAAACATGAGTGAATAGATGAGACCTGTGGCAACATTTGAGAGTTGGAATGGAGTCTGTAGCACAAAGTATGGAGACGCTGTAAATGCTAGAAAAAGCCCTAAGATTGGTCTCTTTCTCCCCCCTGCTGCCATTCATTTCCTATGGGACAGCTTTCGAGGATCGCCAGGACGTTTTTCTGACATCTCACCTTATGGAGCCCATAAAATCCAAACTAAGCGAGTAATGAAAAAGTTACGAATAACTTTTGATTAGAACTAGTTGATCTGTCATCTGTGCAAGTTTGAAGCCGATTGGATAAGCGGTGTATGAGAAGAAGATTTTTTAGGAAAGGCAGTTTTAAGGCAAAATCTTACTTTGAAAGGGCAAATATCTCACTTCCTGTTGGATTTAGGTCAGGGGTGTCAGCGCGTGATTTTTAGGTCTTCATGAGACGAACACGCCACTTTTGGTTTCATGTTTCTACGACATTCCTTCAGGCCGTGGCGGCCATTTTTGTGTGCCTAGGTGGCGCTAGAGAGCCCATTTTGGCACTTTAGGGGTTAATGTCATGATTTTCTAAAATTTTTCACCGGTTCTGATGTGCGTGCCAATTTTGGTGAGTTTTTGAGCATGTTTAGGGGGTCAAATTCCAGTTCAAAGAGGTGGCGGGAGAAAGAAAGAAAGAAAGAAAGAAAGAAAGAAAGAAAGAAATAATAATAAACACACCAAAAACAATAGTGTCTTCGCCTTCGGCGAGGACTGGTCCGTGAGAATGAACGCAGCAAAAAGTATAGGGGGGGTCCTCGCCTTTGGCGAGGACTGGTCTGTGAGTAGTCCACTGCTTTTGGGCTTGGTCCCTAATAAACGCACGCAGCAAAAACAAGAGGGTCCTCGCCTTTGGCGAGGACTGCTCTGTGAGCAGTCCTCTGCCTCTAGGCTCGGTCCCTAATTAAAGCTGCAAGCAGCGATGAATGGGCCCTCGCAGTCCACGCGCGTTGGGGCACGCTGCCGTCGCGGGGTGTGCACCTAGAAGTCTTGTCAGCTGTAATAAATTAAAAAATAAACGTTTTCTCTTACTTACATTTCCAGTATACATGTAGGCACCCAACCCACGTATGTATTTTTCCAAAAAGTAGAAGCTGAATACATGCCCAATAGTTCAAGGTCTTCTGACTCTTTGAAAGTTGACATGGTGTCTCTAGCTCAAAGTATGAGGGACAAGAAGAGGTTGAAAGTCGATGAGTTTTGAAGAGGATTTGAAGATTTTCCAATTTACTTCCATTCACACTAATTAGACTGCCACCAGAGCGCCACCCATTGGCCGATTTGCACTGAATTTTGCACAAACCCTCATCGGGCCATGGAACACAATCAGCAAAAGTGTTGTGGTAATTGGACTGTATTTGGTCAATATATGAAAGACTGTCTGTTTTGAAAACAATGTGCAGGAATTTGTTGTTTTATATTTTGGCCGTTTTTTGGATGATCAAAATTATTTTGATAACTTTTTGTCAGGAGGGTCCACAGATGCTACATGCAAGGTTTGGTGCAAATCGGTCAAATTGCCTAGGAGGAGTTCGAAAAAGTACGTTTTTCATTTGTTGTGATTTAGCGAATGGAAAGTTACTGCAAAAGTGGGCGTGGCTTACACCACACAATTCAGCTGAATTCAGAGAACACGTAAATAGAAGGTTTAACAATGTGCGACATATGATGTGGGAGTTATTAGCCAAAAACGCTTTTGCATTGAAAATAGCGCCACCTGCTGGTCATTTTTGGTGTGTGAGTTACAGGGGCCAGTCTATAGCACCCCTATCAATTTCATTTCCATGAGTGTTATGGTGTTGGCACAGTGCCAAATATTAAATTAGACAGCCACCAGAGCGCCACCTAGTGTTGGATCGGTAAGTCCTTCGTCAGATATTCTCAGGAGGGCATTGACAATAATTATACCAAGTTTCGTGTTAATCCGCCCAACCGATGTTGAGATATAAAATACTTCAATTTAAAGAGCGCCACCTTGTGGTCATCACTGGAAATTTTGCACAGAGCCTCAGGGGCTCATGGGGAAGTGGTAAACTGAGTTTCATGTCATTTGGATACACCAATGTGAAGATATGCAGCACTTCCTGTTTAGAATTAAATCTGCAGGAAGTTGTTATTTACTAACTTAAGTATTATTTGGACTATTGAAATTCTTTTAATAACTTTCTGTCGGGAGGGTCCACAGATGCTGTGTGCAAATTTTCATGCCAATCGGTGAAATTGCCTGGAAGGAGGTCGAAAAAGTAGGTTTGCAACATTTTGCAAATTTGCGGAAAACAAAGGAAGGCGGAAATGGGCGTGGCCTATACCACAACATTCAGCACAATTCACTGAACGCGTGGATATAAGGTTTTTGAATGTGCAACAAATTATATGGGAGTTGTGAGCCAAAACGCACTTTCCTTAATAATAGCGCCACCTAGTGGTGGAAGTTCAGTAGGACAAAAGATTATGTGCACCTGGCAGAAGAGCAGAGACAGACAGAGACAGAACACAGAGAAGAGACCTGTTTTAGTGGAGATTTAACTCCTCCAACAAGTTCTTCCCATTCCCAAACCGTTGCTAAAGTTATACAGAAGATCTGTTTAGCAGCAGTTGAGGTGGCATGTGTGCATCTTTAAAGCCGATACAATAAACAGTGTAGGAGGAGATGTTTTTTTAAGAGCATGTTTGAGGCGAAATCTTACTTTGAAAGGGCAAATAGCTCACTTCCTGTTGGAATTAGGTCATGGGTGTCAGCGCGTGATTTGTAAGTCAAACACAGAACTCATGAGAGCAGATCAGCAAAGGCTGTTTATAATGGGTTTTAACTCCTCGAACAAGTTCTTCCCATACCCAAACTGTTGGTCCAATCAAGAAAATAAAATGATGGTGAGAGACAGCCACTTCTCGTGAACACACGTGTCGTGTTTTATATTTCTACAATCAAAAATGTGGTCACCGGAGCGAGTTTAAAATGTGTTGCACCCCAGCTGTTTCCAGAAATTTCTCCTCTGAGTTTACATGGGAGTGAATGAGAAAAAAATCAGCGCTCCCTTCGCTTTGGAGCCACTCAGCAAAAATGTGTACATGTGAGACATTCCATGTCAACATATCTGTGACCAGCACAAATTTTCCTACGTTTTGTGGTATAAATTGTGTCTGTACAGTGAAAATTGTGGCCATGGCAGCGAGTTAAAGACAAAAGTTTTAGACGATTTTTAGAGCCTCTCCACTCTAGCTCACAGCATTCCGTGCAATACACACCCATTATAAACTGACAATTTCTCTACATTTGCTCATGGTACTTTGAGAGGCACAGATTAAAAACGGTAAAAGATATGAAAAAGATGAAAAGATGAGTGAATAGATGAGACCTGTGGCAACATTTGAGAGTTGGAATGGAGTCTGTAGCACAAAGTATGGAGACGCTGTAAATGCTAGAAAAAGCCCTAAGATTGGTCCCTTTTTCCCCCTGCTGCCATTCATTTCCTATGGGGCAGTTTTCGAAGATCGTTAGGACGTTTTTCTGACATCTCACCTTTAGGAGGCCATAAAATCCAAACTAATCGAGTAATGAAAAAGTTATGAATATGATCTGATTACCACCAGTTGATCTGTAATGTGTGTGAGTTTGAAGCCGATACGATAAATGGTGTAGGAGGAGATGGTTTTTTTAGGAAGAGCAGTTTTGAGGCGAAATCTTACTGTGAAAGGGCAAATACCTCACTTCCTGTTGGATTTAGGTCAGGGATGTGAGCACGAGAATTGTAGGGCTTGATGAGACGAACACAGCAGTTTTGGTTTCATGTTTCTATGATGTTCCAACGGGCCGTAGCGGCCATTTTTGTGTGCCTAGGTGGCGCTAGAGAGCCCCCCTCATGAAAAACTGCTATTAAATTACTACATAAAATCTATTCATGTAGTAGTGGCTGTGTAGTCACCTGTAGTAATTGTGTAGTAAATCTGTAGTTTATACACTACTCATGACACCCCAGTAGAGTTTTGTAGTAAAACAGTAGTGTTTCCAGTAGTAACCAAGCAGAGTAGTGAAAGAGCTGTTAAAACACTACTGCTTCATTACACAGGCATTTAAATAGTGATTACGTAGAGATTTTACTACTTGTTTGTATAGTAAATATGTAGTCACAACACTACAGCAACACTACATATTTTACATAGTGATCAAGTAGAGGTTTTTACTACTTGCTCATATAGTGAATATGTAGTCACAACACTACAGCAACACTACTTATGACACACCAGTAGAGTTTTGTAGTAAAACAGTAGTGTTTCTAGTAGTAACCAAGCAGAGTAATGAAAGAGCTGTTAAAACACTACTGCTTCGTTACACAGGCATTTAAATAGTGATTATGTAGAGATTTTACTACTTGCTTGTATAGTAAATATGTAGTCACAACACTACAGCAACACTGCATATTTTACATAGTGATCAATTAGATTTTAGTGCTTGAATATACATACTTGATGTGTATACACACAGTAGTTTTTCATGAGGCTCTGTGTGTATCTTAAGTATCATAGTGTTCAGAATAGACAATGAGAGCCTACTGTAAAATTGTTTTTTGTTTTTTATATATAGAAGCGAAGGTAATTTCTCAGGGATTTCATTTTGGGATATTCCATTGATCATTCATATACATTTACAATTCAATAAAATTAAAGGATATTTGTGATATAATACAGTAACTGAAAACACAACAGAATTTTTTTAATTGAAATGATTTATTACTTTATAATTATCCAACCACACACACAATTTACAAAAACAGTTGTAGCCTGGTGAAATTAAACCAGCACAGGACACAAATATCTTTTGGGGTCTTTATCTGAATAATAGAATATGGTGTTCAGCAAATAAAAAGAAATAATAACAGTTTCCAAATAAAAGTGGCAGACTGTCCTCTGCCCTATCTGCAGTCCTTGTAGATAAATAAAAAAAAGCAATTGTTTAAGTCTCTAAGAGGAGGTAGAGCTATAATCAGTCAGATGTGACAACTGTTTTCCTGTTGGACTAGTCAGGAAACACTGCCCTGACAATTATAGTGAGATAAGAGGAGGAAGATGAAAATGTGTACATATGTGTAAGTTGCCCAGACGCACAAAAAAGTATCTGCCACCAATGCTCTACTCCAAACAGGAAGTTGGCCATTTTGATTCAAATTTTTCAATTTGGCGTTGATTTTGTGATGTCCACACCTTGTAATTTAACGAACAAAAACAACAATCAGTAGTCATTTATTTTTTTAGTTTTGTCAACAACTCCCTTTCCATGTCTGTGTTTCCAATTTGCTGCAACATTATGGGTAACATTAATAGCCTCTAGGCCCTGGGGACCTGGGGGTGAGTGATGACCTGAGGCTCTGGTCATCCAGCGACCTGACTCAGGACCAGTTTCTCTGCCTTTTGTTAGACGTGGTGGAGGTGGAGGTGGAAGTGATCACCACCTGTGCTTTTTTCCACATGTTCACTTACTCAACAGGATGTTAGGAGACTAGATGTGTGGTAATCAGCATCTGTTGGTGGTAAAAGCTACTCAAGCTGAAATAGTGACTGAGTAAACTTTTACTTTGTTTAATATGTGGAATATGAATAAAACCAAAGTGAGGAGCAATCATGAGTCTGTTTTTAAATTTCATTTTCACCAATTATTAAAAACATTGAACAACATTTAATGACTTTATCAAAGGCTAATATGAAAAGAAAGTGATGTTACATTTAATATGAGTTACTCTGTCAGTGATTCTTTTTATGACTGTAGCTGTGTATTTTTTCCCGGAAGTTTTCTCCCCTGTTGTCATGGTGAATCATAGTATCGGAGCTCCATTGATAATGGCTTTATGACTAAGATGCTCAAGTCAAAAATGTATTATCTTTTGACTGCTTGTCTCTGATATCTCCGAACAGTTTTCCAAGAAATTTCTGATATTTACTTTAAAACCGATGCTATATTGCTGCATACTCTGTAGTTCTTATGCATAGAGCATGGCTGGCAGTGAATGCTTGAAAGACATAGCAACAGTAACCAAGGCAGCGGGGCCTAGCTAAGGATCATGTTATCCAATGACATTCCGTTTGGAGCTTCCACCTTGTTCCCCGGCGCTGCGTTGTTATTGTTTGTCCCTCTTCACCGAAGGACACGGCAGTCATTACGGTAAGTGGTAGGAGCTTGCTTGTAGCGTAGTCATTTTGTGAATGTTGCTTGTGCTTCTGACATTATATGTGGGTTTGTATGCTATATAAACTATGTGTGTACCTACATTATATCAATTGGAATATATTGTCACTAGCTCAGCTCAGTAAGATACCGTAGCACTTCATTAGCGTAGCCGTTCGTTAGCAAAGCGGCTAGTTAGCGTAGGACTTACTTAGCCCCCAGCATCCTTCGACTCAGCAGGAGAGTGCGGTATTTTAGGTGTTGCGTCAGCTCACACTGGTTGTTTTTAAACTGTGGAATATTCAGTGGCAATGTTTTGCCATTAGCTTATCTTAGTAAGCTAGCGTAACTTAGCGGGTAGTTAGCGTAACGGCTAGTTAGCCGCCATTGTTCTCTGACTCGGCCAGAGAGTGATGTGTTGTAACTTAGGGGAGAGGGGTGTCGAACGGAGCATTTTTTCATATTTCCCTCTCTGCACAGATGCATTTATTTATAGCAACCACATTTTATAGTGAACAACATACATATGTCCTCTACAAATCTAGACCATGTTTGCAAAGTTTGGATGAATGAGTCGCACTCAATCTAGCAGGAAACAAAGCTCATCTGCCTGTTTGCCTCCGCATGCAGCGATGAACAGATCCACGGTAGAATTAACCACAAAACACTGAGAATGTCCAATAATCTTCTCATGTTTAATGTCTGAAAATGAATTACATTTGTCCAGTGCTCTGTGATATAGCCTACTGTGTTTAACAAAGTATGTTCCAATGCAATTAAAGCTTCGTGTGTTTATGGACATAATTGATTTAATAATACAAGAAAAGAAAAAAAGAAAAAAAAATCCTGTCTTTTGTTCCAGCTTGTTCTTCTTGTAGGAGCATCCCATCTACGCTCCCTTGCAGATGGGATTGTGCTGATGCCAGAGGATTGCCACACCTTTGGCGTCATGTCCACTCCAGGGGCGTGCGCTGACCAGCTCAGGACTGAGGATGAAAATGCTGTTCTTCCTCGGATCTCTGATGCTGTCTGTGTCATGGCCCCTAGCAACAACCTAACAGCCAGCAAGACACCTAAGCAAGGAGGCATAGCTTTTGGCCAATACCTGGCCACTGTCTGCAGTGTCTGGCCGACTGCACAGGTAGGTTATTCATGTATTCTTTTTAATGAGGCTGATGTGTACAGGTCAATATGATTTTGTCATTAACCATTATTATTTTGTTTAGGTCTTCGCTGGGACCTTGTCCCACACTTGACAGTTCCGGGGGATATCCAAGAGTTTTTCCGGCATGAATTTCACCGCGTGTCAGCACGTCTCGGTGTGTTTGAAAATAATGATACATGGTTCTAAACAGTTTTATGAAGGCTTATGAGAATTATATATTTTACATATAATTTCTAATATTATACCCATTATGGTTTTCTAATAAGAAAGTTGACATTGCCTTTTTAAAATGTGTTTTTCAAAAACTGTGTTTCTTTTCTTGTTCCTTTTTTTTTAAGGTGTGAAATATTTTCACCACACTGACCGCTTCCCCCTGAACAACCGCAAGCTGTGGTGCTGTGATGGTGTAAGTAGAATATATTATTTTCATATCATAAATAGAAAATTATTCAACACAGTATGTTTGACAATAAAGGTCACATTTTTCAAAATAATATTTAATTTTTTTTTGTCATTGTTTTGTGTTTGTAGGTGCACCCCAGTGACGACATGGGGATGCCTATCCTTGTGGAGTCGCTGTTGGCTGTCACCAAACAGCACCTGGAGATACTAGCACCTAAGCCACAGGTGTCGCGCCCGGTGTCTCCCAAGCCTCTGCCAAAGGTGGTTCCATGTGTGATTGTGGTGGGGGAGGTTGTAGTTCCCCCCCCCCCCCCCCCCCCCCCGAGTGGACGTCTGTACAGTCGGGGGCAGGAAGGTAAGAGACTGAACTTTGTAAATATATTTCATGAAATAAAAATAAGGTTGTGAATTGATCCACTTATTTTTATTTTTTTTTTGCTTTTTGTCATTACAAAGGAACCACTCTGAACATGAGCATGGCTCTGGTTCATCACAGAGATGAGTGGTTCATCATGTGGTATGTGATCTTTCATTTAACCATGATATTTACATAACAGTGATAGTTTGTGTGCTTTATCTAAGAAAATGACAAGTGTTAGAAATAATCTACATGTCTGTCAACATTGCCTTGCGAGAGTGTTTCATTCATATTGTATATGGATTACGCTCGCGTAATATCACATAGGATTACGCTTGCGCGGGTCCTAGTCCTTTTTTTTGTTAACCATCTGGTCTTTTTGTGTGTGTTGGGGTAGTTCCTAGGGGGTAGTCTAGCTGTTCTTAAGTGCATTCACAAGACACCCGAAGAAGCCCATAGAGATACTGTTTGTGTGTCACAGACGATAGTCAGGTGTCTGGTTATGACAAGCTCAAAGAGACAACTCCGTAGTTCTGGTTGGAGGAGGGTTCCTTGGGGGTAGTCTAGCTGTTATTTTAAGTGCATTCAATGGCACAAGACATGTTCCTGATCAAATATGTAATGTAATTAATGTATGTAATAATTTGCAATAAAATTGTATGATATTTTACACCCTGGTTTCACATCTCACCTGAATACTAACTGAACCATGATACTGAACTGGTAAATGGTAATGAATGGGACAGTTTCATCATCAGAAATTGTAAGAATGTTGTAATTTAAGAGTAGAAGTCAAGGAATGAGTTGTTTATATGTAGTCATTGCTTAATAGTAAGACAAAAGTAATTAAGTGGTAATCATGTAGAGTTTCAGTAGTAATTTCAAAAGGGTTGTGCAGCAATGAAAAGTAATTCAATAGTGATGAGTAGTGATAAAAAAACTACACACACAGAAGGATGTAGTAATTCCATAGGGATTGTGAAGACATACAGCAGTAAATATTCAATTTTCAATTCAATTCAATTTTATTTATAAAGCCCAATATCACAAATCACAATTTGCCTCACAGGGCTTTACAGCATACGACATCCCTCTGTCCTTAAGACCCTCACAGCGGATAAGGAAAAACTCCCCAAAAAAAACCCCTTTAACGGGGAAAAAAAACGGTAGAAACCTCAGGAAGAGCAACTGAGGAGGGATCCCTCTTCCAGGACGGACAGACGTGCAATAGATGTCGTACAGAACAGATCAGCATAATAAATTAACAGTAATCCATATGACACAATGAGACAGAGAGAGAGAGAGAGAGAGAGAGAGAGAGATGCAGGTAATGACAGTAGCTTACAACAACATTAATGAAAGTAATAATATTATAGTTATAGTTCTGGCTACTGTGGTACAATATGTTGAAAGTATGTATTAATATCTGACAGTATACTTGTGTGACAATAGTCATATGTGTATAATAACAGTAGAAGTATGACTAATGACTAATGATGGCAGCAGCAGCAGGAGGCATCTGGCAGGACCACGGCAGCAGCACAACCAGACAATATGTGTAATATGCTTAATATGTAAGCATTGTGTAGTAATTCAATGATAAATGTGAAGGGAATGAATAGTGATTATATAGTAATTTCCCAAAAGCCAATAGTGAGACAGAAGTAATCAAGAGATAATCATGTAGAGTTTCAGTAGTAATACAAAAGGGTTTGTGTAGAAATAAAAAGTAATTCAATAGTGATGAGTAGTGATAAAACACTACATACACAGAAGGATGTAGTAATTCCATAGGGATTGTGAAGGCATACAGCAGTAAATGTGTAAGCACTGTGTAGTAATTCAATGATAAATGTGAAGGAATGAGTAGTGATTATATAGTAATTTCCCAAAATCCAATAGTGAGACAGAAGTGATTAAGTGATAATCATGTAGAGTTTCAATAGTAATTCAAAAGGGTTTGTGTAGAAATGAAAAGTAATTCAGTAGTGATAAAACACTACATACGCAGAAGGATGTAGTAATTCCATAGGGATTATGAAGGCATACAGCAGTAAATGTATAAGCATTGTGTAGTTATTCAATAATAAATGTGAAGGAATGAGTAGTGATTATATAGTAATTTCCCAAAATCCAATAGTGAGACAGAAGTGATTAAGGAGCAATTGTGCAGGGATTTGAATAGGCATCATGTAGTAATTGTCAGTAGTGATCAGTAGTGAAATCACCCAATACATTACTCATTACTATTCAAATCTCTACACAAATCACTACACAGCTCAATAGCAATCAAGTAGTGAAACAGTAGTTTTTGTGTAGGTATTTAGTAGTAGTGATGAGTAGTGATTCAGTAGTGTTTTTTCATGAGGGTTTGGCACTTTAGGGGTTAATTTCATGATTTTCTAAAATTTTTCACCGGTTCTGATGTGCGTGCCAATTTTGGTGAGTTTTTGAGCATGTTTAGGGGTCAAATTCCAGCTCAAAGAGGCGGTGTGAGCAGTCCTCTGCCTCTAGGCTTGGTACCTCATAATAATAATAAACGCACCAAAAACAATAGGGTCCTCGCCACCTAGGTGTACTAAAATGGCCACTGTGGTCCATAGGAATGTCGTAGAAATATCAAACCAAAACTGGCGTGTTCGACATACAAATCACGCGCTGACACCCATGACCTAAATCCAACAGGAAGTGAGCTATTTGCCCTTTCAAAGTAAGATTTCGCCTCAAACATGCTCTTAAAAAAACATCTCCTCCTACACTGTTCATTGTATCGGCTTTAAAGACGCACACATGCCACCTCAGCTGCTGCTGAACAGATCTTCTGTATAACTTTATCAACGGTTTGGGAATGGGAAGAACTTGTTGGAGGAGTTAAATCTCCACTAAAACAGGTCTCTTCTCTGTGTTCTGTCTCTGTCTGTCTCTGCTCTTCCGCCAGGTGTGCACATGGCAACCGCTGTCACACACAAACTCACAGAAACATGATCTCTGTGCGTGTCTACATCTTACATGCAGACATGACAGAGGCAGCATCTCCATTTTAACCTTTCAGGTGCCAGAATTAATTGAGGAAAATATTCCATTTTCATTTCAACATTTCAAAAGGCTGTGGCTTGAAAGTGGTGAGAGATAAAGGCATACTGTAAGTGACAAAACTATTCATCATGACCCAAAGTTTGTGATAGGAGTAAATTGACTCATCTAATTTGCATATTGTGCCGTCACTAGCCAGCAGCCATATTGGATTTCATAAATCTCAGTAAAACAACATTTTGAACATATTTACACAGTAGAATTGTTTTGTTTTGTGTTGTTTTTGTCGTCTCATCCTCAACATAAAGGAACAGGAATCAGATGGGAGTAAATTAACTCATCTAATTTGCATATTGTGGCGTCACTAGGCAGCGGCCATATTGGATTTCATAAATCTCAGTAAAACAACATTTTGAACACATTTACACAGTAGATTTCTTTTGTTTTGTGCTGTTTTTGTCATCTCATTCTCAAAATAAAGGAAGAGAAATCTGATGGGAAGAAATTCGCTCATCTAATTTGCATATTGTGACATCACTTCTACATACCTACAGCTACAGAAAGCATTCAAACATCAAAACGTTCAGCTCTGTAAGGATTTTCTGATGTTTGTGGCAATATGTTTGATATTTCTAAATAATTCACAGTGACGACATATGCTGGGGGCCGAAACAGGCGCGAGTGCGAGGTCCCGCCAAACGCTGCTTGCAGCTTTAATTTTTTTTTTCTTCCGCCAATAAGATCGCATTTTTCACTGCTTTGTCGCACATTCAAAAACCTTATATCCACGCATTCAGTGAATTGTGCTGATTCTCGTGATACAGGCCCTGCCCCTTTCCCCCTACCGTTTTTTTTTTTCGCAAATTAGCAAAATGTCGCAAACCTACTTTTTCCAACTCTTCCTAGGTAATTTCACCGATTTGCACGAAACTTTGCACACAGCATCTGTGGACTCTTCTGACAAAAGTTATTTATAAGAATTTTGATATTCCAAAGAATACTCAAGTTATTAAATAACAACTTCCTGCAGATTTAGTTCTAAACAGGAAGTGTTGCATATCTCCACATTGGTGGGTCCGAATGACATGAAACTCAATTTCCCCATGAGCCCCTGAGGCTCTGTGCAAAGTTTCGGGTGATGACCACAAGGTGGCACTCTTTAAAATGAAGTATTTTATATCTCAACATTGGTTAGGCGGATTAAAACAAAACTTGGTATAATAATTGTCAATGCCCTCCTGAGGATATCTGATGAAGGACTTACCGATCCACCACTAGGTGGCGCTCTGGTGGCCGTCTAATTTAATATTTGGCACTGTGCCAACACCATAACACTCATGGAAATAAAATTGATAGGGGTGGTAAAGACGGGCCCCTCATACACCAGAAATGACCAGCAGGTGGCCCTATTTTCAATGCAAAAGCGTTTTTGGCTAATAACTCCCACATCATATGTCGCACATTGTTAAACCTTCTATTTACGTGTTCTCTGAATTCAGCTGAATTGTGTGGTGTAAGCCACGCCCACTTTTGCAGTAACTTTCCATTCGCTAAATCGCGACAAATGAAAAACGTATTTTTTCGAACTCCTAGGCGATTTGACCGATTTGCACCAAACTTTGCATGTAGCATCTGTGGACCCTCCTGACAAAAAGTTATTAAAAGAATTTTAATCGTCCAAAAAACGGCCAAAATATAAAACAACAAATTCCTGCACATTGTTTTCAAAACAGACAGTCTTTCATATCTTGACCAAATACAGTCCGATTACCACAACACTTTTGCTAATTGTGTTCCATGGCCCGATGAGGGATTGTGCAAAATTCAGTGCAAATCGGCCAATAGGTGGCGCTCTGGTGGCACTCTAATTAGTGTGAACGAAAGTAAATTGGAAAATCTTCAAATCCTCTTCAAAACTCATCGACTTTCAACCTCTTCTTGTCCCTCATACTTTGAGCTAGAGACACCATGTCAACTTTTAAAGAGTAAGAAGACCTTGAACTAGCGGGCATGTATTAAGCTTCTACTTTTTGGAAAAATACATACGTGGGTTGGATGCCTACCTGTATACTGGAAATGTAAGTAAAAGATAACGTTTATTTTTTAATTTATTACAGCTGACAAGACTTCTAGGTGCACACCCCGCGACGGCAGCGTGCCCCAACGCGCATGGACTGCGAGGGCCCATTCATCGCTGCTTGCAGCTTTAATTAGGGACCGAGCCTAGAGGCAGAGGACTGCTCACAGAGCAGTCCTCGCCAAAGGCGAGGACCCTCTTGTTTTTGCTGCGTGCGTTTATTAGGGACCAAGCCCAAAAGCAGTGGACTACTCACAGACCAGTCCTCGCCAAAGGCGAGGACCCCCCCTATACTTTTTGCTGCGTTCATTCTCACGGACCAGTCCTCGCCGAAGTAAGAGAAAACGTTTATTTTTTAATTTATTACAGCTGACAAGACTTCTAGGTGCACGGCCCCCGACGGCAGCATGCCCCGACGCGCACGGACTGCGAGGGCCCGTTCATTGCTGCTTGCATCTTTAATTAGGGCCAGAGTGACGACGAAGTCATCCGCGGAGGACCCTATTGAAATTGCACTGTTTAATAGGGCCCGAGCGACGACGAAGTCGTCCGAGGACCCTACTGAAATCGTACTATTTATTATTATTATTATTCTTGCGACATTTTGTGTCCCAATTTCGGCCCTTTCCCAAATTTGAAAATGCTTCTAACTCTCCACATTCATCCGGCCACATCCGAAATTCGATATTTTGAGCGGTTGCACATGGTCGGCGCAAAATGTCGAAATAGCGCCCCCTACAAATTTTCAAAATACCCTCCCCATTGGGGTTAGTTTGTCGTAGGCAAACGAAATTTGGTACACACATGTATCATACCGAGACACACAAAAAAGTCTCTTAACGTCATGGTGAAATCCCAACAGGAAGTCGGCCATTTTGATTTGAATTTTTTCATTGCGACGATTTCCACAACTTACATTTGAATGAACGAACTCCTAGGGATTTCGTCCTATTGACTTCAAAGTTGGTACAGATCATCCTGAGAACATGCTGATCAAAAGTTATGAAAAGCTTTTCTCCATGTCAAGGGACGTGGCCGCTAGGACGTGACAAATTTTGGCGACTTTTCGTTTTCTTGCCATCGAATTTCGAACGGCTTTCCTGCCCACATACTTGATCTCAGCAGCTTCAAACTTGCTGGACATGATGATGGCTCTGCCCCGAACGCCCAAATATGTTAATATCCCACCTTACTCATAGCGCCCCCCCTGATGGTAACAGGAAGTGACCAGTTTTTACTTTCACATGTACTAATGCCACAAACTTGACCGCATCAACTTCATTCCACTTCTGATGCATGCAGAATAAGTTGGTGAAGCTACCATATGAACGCTGTGAAGCTACGTCTAATGGTGTCCATGTGGTGGCGTGGCGACTATCAATCCCTCACCACTAAATACGTTTGGAAATTTGATGGCTTCAGCGATCTCATCTCCTCATAAAAATTGATACACAGGTCAAGAATGGCGAGATCTTACATCTGATAGGGGCGTCGCCCATGGAGGGGGACAAAATGCCTCTATAGTGCCCCCTTGAAATTTTCGAAAAACCCTCCCCATAGGGGTTTTTTGTTGAGTAGGAACATGAAAATTGGTACACATGTATATTGTCCAGACGCACATAAAAGTCTCTGGCACTAATGGTCTACTCCAAACAGGAAGTCGGCCATTTAGATTTTGACTTGTCATTTTGGCGTGATTTCCACATGTTGTATTTTAACAAACTAGTCCTAAGGATTTCATCCAATCGGCTTCAAATTTTTTACAGATCATCCAGAGACCATGCTGATCAAAAGCTATTAAAAGCTTTTCTCTATGTCAAGGGGCGTGGCCGTGATGGTGCCTCCCTCGCCACCAAATACGTTTGGCTTCTTGATGGCTTCATCGACCTCATCTCCTCATGAAAATTGATGCACAGGCCAAGAATGGCGAGCTCTTGCATCTGATAGGGGCGTTGCCCGGGGGGGGGACAAAATGCCTCTATAGCGCCCCCTTGAAATTTTAAAAAACACCTCCCCATAGGGTTTTATTTTGGAGCTGGAACATGAAAATTGGTACACACGTGTATGTTGTCCAGACGCACATAAAAGTCTCTGCCACCAATGGTCTACTCCAAACAGGAAGTCGCCCATTTTGATTTTGACTTGTCATTTTGGCGTGATTTACACATGTTGTATTTTAACGAACTAGTCCTAGGGATTTCATCCAATAGACTTCAAATTTTTTACAGATCATCCAGAGACCATGCTGATCAAAAGTTATTAAAAGCTTTTCTCTATGTCAAGGGGCGTGGCTCCTGTGTCGCCGCCCTCGCCATCAAATACGTTTGGCTTTTTGATGGCTTCAATGGCCTCATATCCTCATGAAAATTGATACACAGGTCAAGAATGGCGAGCTCTTGCATCTGATACCTTTAATTGTTAGCGCCTGCTGTTTTTAGATCGGTGGGACAGAGCTGCTCGCTGAAATGGAGGTGAACGATACAGCCCCCTCTCTCCCTCAAAACTAATCAAATACACCATCAAATGACTCCAAAACGCTCTAGTGAAAAACACATGGCTTGCGCATTCCCCACGCTATGAAATAATAATGTATATTATTAAGTAATTGTATAAAGTAATTGTTGTAATTAAGTAACATGACACATGAAGCAAATACTCGGAACTACTTTCTTGAGTAAACCACTGGGCGGAGTGACAGTGTGTACTGAGACAGTGGCGTAGTTATTGCTTGCAGCCTTGCATTTGCGGTATCGTCAGCTGGACGCAGCAGAACGTTTGAGGAAAGTTTACAGAGTGCTGTTGTAAATCATGGTTTACACATGTATTGTAAAAAGTTGCGGTAACAAGCCGAAGACATGGAGCAGAGTGACGTTTCACGTAGTACCAACCAAATATACGGACAGGATGAAACAATGGCTATTTGTGCTGGACATTGACCCCCACACGCCTGTGGAAACGGTCCGGAAAATGTTTGTTTACGCCAACTATTTTTTTACCAGAGGACTACACTGAAAGGATGGAGCGCAGAAGCTCAGGAATGGTTCAAAAGCTTTTCTTGAAAGATACTGTCATACCATCTGTCGGCATCACAAAACGAGCAGACATGGTAAGTAATCGTTGTGTATTTTGCTCAGCTAAATATGTTGTTGTGGTTATGTTATGGATAAGTGCTTGCCCAGAGCATATAGTGAAGTGACTGGCATTAGTTCTCATTGTTGGGAATAAACACACTGCTAGGGAACATTTTATGTTGTTCACTCAGGAGTTGTGGTGATTTATGAGTATGGAGTTAACATGTTCTCCCCGTGTTCCGGTGATTATTTTGAGGTGTACTCACGTCCTATCCCATCATCAACATATCGTATTTCCTCAATTTAAAACCGGGCCCCTATTAGCAGCCAGCCTCTTTTAATAACCGCCGGCCTCTTTTATAAACCGGAGGTGTTTATGTGACGTTTTGGCATTTATAGAGCGCTAGACCCGGATTACACACACATCCACACACGCACATAAACCCTCATCCAGGCACATGCGCAGTTGCGCACTCTCAGCTGATTGTAAACAGATAAGATGGCGACAAGACGCAAATTCAGTGTTAATTTAAAGCTAGAAGTTTTGAAATATTCTGTACAAATGTCGTGGGAATACGCCGCGAGGCATACGACGCCTGATTGGCAGAGGACGGCAACAAGACCTTCACAAAAGGAGGGAACATGAGAGCAGCCGACAAACGCAAGATGACAACTTACCGGCGGCGACAGTGAAGTCTGACTCCAGGTCCAGTAATTTCCTCTTTCGTTGGTGTCATGACTGCCCAGTAGTACCTGGACAACCGAGCCATGGTGGCACGAATTTATGTGGCGTGTCAGAGGAGAAATGAGGCGTTAACATTTCTCTCTTTGTGTCAGTAACGGCCCACAAACCTCACCGCACTTTAGGGACTGATCTTTACTTATGGAGGGACTGTCAGGGGAGGAGGGTGGCTGGTTGCTTTTGAATTTATTTATTTATTTTATTTTATTCCCCACTATGTTAATCACTTATTGATGCTGTTTTTGAAGTATTAATAAGTCAATAAGTAATTTATTCCTCTGAAATATCAGTGATGCATTATAAAAAAGTGATTTATCAGTTTATAAATGACAAAAGGCACATCTGCCTCATTCTTGCCGTGGTATCGTGATGGGGAATGGCGAGCTCTTTCATCTGATAGGGACGCCGCCCATGGGGGGGACAAAATGCCTCTATAGCGCCCCCCTTGAAATTTTCAAAAAAACCTCCCCAAAGGGGTTTTTTTGGAGTAGGAAGATGAAAATTGGTACATATGTGTATGTCACCCAGACGCACAAAAAAGTCTCTGCCACCAATGATCTACTCCAAACAGGAAGTCGGCCATTTTGATTTAAACTTTTAATTTTGGTGGCGATTTTGTGATTTCCACAACTTTGTATTTTAACAAACTCCTCCTACAGATTTTGTCCAGTCAACTTCAGAATGCCAAGAGTGTGCAAAGCAGTAATCAGAGCAAAAGGTGGCTATTTTGAAGAAACTAGAATATAAAACATGTTTTCAGTTATTTCACCTTTTTTTGTTAAGTACATAACTCCACATGTGTTCATTCATAGTTTTGATGCCTTCAGTGAGAATCTACAATGTAAATAGTCATGAAAATAAAGAAAACGCATTGAATGAGAAGGTGTGTCCAAACTTTTGGCCTGTACTGTACATATATATATATATATATATTCACATTCGTTTGACATTCAAAAGAAAAGTAAATATCTATTATATGCTAAAACCATTTGAGGGAATGATGTCAAACCAACTGTTTAACATAGAGGCTAATATTCCTCACATGCCACAACACTTCTTTTTGAAATATATCTTATGTAGCCTATAAGTTTTGAGGACTTTTTAAATGTAAAAAAAAATCATCATATAAAGCTACTATTCTCCATATAAAGCTATTATTGACCATGTAACCTCTGGATGCCAAACCAACTGTGCAATATTAGAGGAATATTAGACTATGTTAAACTTAAAGGCCTCAATTTTCACTAAATTGATTCATCAACTTTCAATACGTTTTAAATCTCTGCAGACACCCTGGATGTAATATCTTGCAAACCTTTCACAACTCACCAGCACATGTGCAGTGGATACAGATATCACTTAGGACAGGATCATTTCTAGTAGCATATGCTATAAAGACTGTAGCACTGTACAGCCCTGCTGTAATATTTAGCGACATTTATGAGGCCAACAATCAGACATCAGAAAAAAACACTATTGTCATCTCACAAGTGTACAGCTGTAAAACCTCATGTTACATGTTACATGAGTGAGAGGGGACAGGGGACAGACCCAAAGAACAGTCAGGTGGGTAAAGAGTGGCCAGCTTCATTTTTGGGCAATTTCAATTGTCACAGGTGCGTTCAGATTTTGGTGCAGTACCTCAACCAAACCAGCAGATGGGGTGCTTTCGTAGGCACTCCATCTGCTGGCAGAGCAGAGGTACTGCACATGTGCCATACCTCTGCTCAAGGTAGAGGGGATGGAGTGTTTTCCCACCAATCTTTTCTTTTAGTATGTCCAAATGGACACAACTTGTTTAGTAGGTAGGAGTAGTATCTAGTGGTAGTACGTAGTAGTAGTATGCAGTATGCCAGTGGGCCTTTCGGACCCAGCCCAGGACTTACCAAAAAGCCTCTTGGAGGCATGCTCCAAACCCAACAGGAAGTCAGACATTTTGAATTTACTGTGCAATTTTGGTGCATTTTTGGCCATTTCCAGGGGCCATAAATTAACGAACTAGTCCTAGAGATTTCATCTGATCAATTTCAAACCTTCGTCTGTCTCACCCCAAGACCTTGAAGATCAAAAGTTATTAGAAGCTTGAGTTTTCGTCAATGTGTGTGACCATGGCTTCAAAGTTAGGGGTCTCGCCAATAAACAGGTAGTCAATCAATCAATCAATCAATCAATCAATCAATTTTATTCATAAAGCCCAATATCACAAATCACAATTTGCCTCAAAGGGCTTTACAGCATACGACATCCCTTTGTCCTTAGGACCCTCACAGCAGATAAGGAAAAACTCCCCCAAAAAAACCCTTTAACAGGGGAAAAAAATGGTAGGAACCTCAGGAAGAGCAACTGAAGAGGGATCCCTCTTCCAGGACGGACAGACATGCAATAGATGTCGTACAGAACAGATCAGCATAATAAATTAACAGTAATGCGTATGACACAATGAGTGAGAAAGAGAGACAGATAGAGAGACAGAGAGAGATGCAGGACAGATGGTAATGACAGTAGCTTACAACAACATTAATGAAAGCAATAATAATACTGTTATAATTCTGGCTATTTTGGTACAATATGTTGAAAGTATATATTACTATCTGACAGTATACATATGTGACAATAATCATATGTGTATAATAACAGAAGAAGTGTGACTAATGATAACAGCAGCAGCAGGAGGCATCTGGCATGACCACTGCAGCAATACAACCACACACATCACACTATCCAGGCACCGCTGTGATATGAGTTAACCTGCGAGACAGTGGAGCACAAAGGCTCTGGAGAAGAAGCTGAGTTAGTGACATGCAGTACGGTCGAGTTAGCAAGATGCAGCAACAGGACATGAGAGAGAGAAAGAGAGAAGGAGAGAAGGTACTCGGTGTATTATAGGGGGTCCCCTGGCAGACTAGGTCTAAGTCAGCCTAACTAGGGGCTGGTACAAGGCAAGCCTGAGCCAGCCCTAACTATAAGCTTTATCAAACAGGAAAGTCTTCAGTCTAGTCTTAAATGTGGAGACGGTGTCTGCCTCCCGGACCGCAACAGGAAGATGATTTCACAGGAGAGGAGCCTGATAACTGAAGGCTCTGGCTCCTGATCTACTTTTGGAGACTTTAGGGACCATGAGTAACCCTGCATTCTCCGAGCGCAGTGTTCTGGTGGGATAATATGGCACTATGAGCTCTCTAAGATATGATGGAGCCTGACCATTTAGAGCTTTCTAAGTTAACAGTAGGATTTTAAATTCAATTCTGGATTTTACAGGGAGCCAGTGCAGAGAAGCTAAAACAGAAGAAATATGATCTCGTTTCTTAGTTCCTGTTAGTACACGTGCCTCTGCATTCTGAATTAGCTGGAGAGTTTTTAAAGACTTACTAGGGCTACTTGATAATAGGGAGTTACAGTAATCCAGCCTTGAGGTAACAAAAGCGTGGACCAATTTTTCTGCATCTTTTTGGGTCAAGGTAGGCCAAATTTTCGCAATATTACGCAGATGAAAAAATGCAGTCCATGAGGTTTGTTTTAATTGAAAATTAAAAGACAAATCTTGATCAAATATTACTCCAAGGTTTCTAACAGTAGCGCTAGAGGCCAGAGCAATGCCATCTAGAGAAACTATGTCATCAGATACAGAGTCTCTGAGTTGTTTGGGGCCAAGAACAATAACTTCAGTTTTGTCTGAATTTAACATAAGGAAATTGGTGCTCATCCAGGTTTTTATGTCTTTTAGGCAATTATGAAGTTTCGTTAATTGATTAGTTTCTTCTGGCTTCATTGATAAATACAACTGTGTATCATCCACATAACAATGGAAATTTATAGAGTAATTTCTAATGATGTTACCTAAACAAAGCATATATAGAGTAAATAGGATTGGTCTGAGCACAGAACCTTGCGGAACTCCAAAACAAACTTTAGTACATAAGGATGATTCATCATGAACGTGAACAAACTGAAAACGATCAGATAAGTAAGATTTAAACCAGCTTAGTGCAGAACCATTTCGGCCAATTAAGTGTTCCAATCTCTGTAGCAAAATTTGATCGTCAATTGTGTCAAACGCCGCACTAAGATCTAATAAAACAAGTACAGAGACGAGTCCTTTGTCCAAAGCAATCAGAAGGTCATTTGTAATTTTAACTAGTGCTGTCTCAGTGCTATGATGCACTCTAAATCCTGACTGAAATTCCTCAAATAAATTATTATCGTGGAGAAAATCACACAACTGGTCTGCGACTACTTTCTTAAGGATCTTTGAAAGAAAGGGAAGATCAGATATTGGTCTATAGTTGGCTAACACCTCTGGATCCAGGGTGGGCTTTTTTTTAGGGGAGGTTTAATTACAGCTACCTTAAAAGACTGTGGTACATAGCCTGTTAATAAGGATATATTGATCATATCTAATATATGAGTGTTAACTAAAGGTAAGACTTCCTTAAGTAGCCTAGTTGGGATGGGGTCTAAGAGACACGTTGATGATTTAGATGAAGAAATCACTGTGGTCAATTCTTGAAGAGAAATCGAGGAGAAGCAATCTAAATATATACTAGGTCTTATAGCTGTGTTTGAAGGCAGATAGGTACTATCTGAGGTCAGGAGGTCATGAATTTTGCCTCTAATAGTTAGAATTTTGTTATTGTTTGAGTTTTTTGATGCATGTTTTGTGGCTGCTCTTGTGTTTTCTTTTTTGTTTTCCTGTCCTTCCATGACCTGCAGGGCTGGTGTGTTGCGGAGGCGGGACTGACCTACTATTCCACCATGGGCGGTGAGGCACACCTGGTTTCCATTTCACCTCATCAACTTCACTATGAAGCTGGCTCTGACTTCACTTCGGTGCCAGATAATTCCGTCTCATTCTGTAGCACTACTCTTGCTTGAGTTTTTCACCTCGTGAGTACTTTGCCCATTTCTCTTTTGGACCAGCTCCACTGACTTGTTTTTGTCTCTGTTGTTTACAGTTTGGTGCCTCGCCACCTTTGTTCTCCGGAGCTCTCGCCTCCTGCCACCGCCAGGCAGCTTACTTCACCGTGCAGCTGTTTTTGTGTTTTGCTGCTGCTTTTTGTAATAAATTATTGTAAACTTTACTCCGCCTGTTTCCTGCTACTTGAGTTCCTTTGGGTTTTTGCCAGTCCGTAACAAATTTTGTCGTTAAAAAAGCTCATAAAATCATTACTGCTAAGGGCTAAAGGAATACAAGGCTCAGTAGAGCTGTGACTCTCAGTCAGCCTGGCTACAGTGCTGAAAAGAAACCTGGGGTTTTTCTTTTTTTCTTCTATTAAAGCTGAGTAATAGTTTGCTCTGGCATTGCGGAGGCCCCACTTATACGTTTTGAGACTGTCTGCCCAGATTAAACGAGATTATTCCAGTTTGGTTAATCGCCAGTTCCATTTGTTTTAACTTACGGGTTTGAGAGTTACACCAAGGAGCGGACTTTCTTTGCTTTGTTAACTTCTTTTTAAGAAAAGCTACAGAGTCAAATTTTGTTTGTAGCGAGCCTACGGCACTATTGACAAGATGATCAATTCGGGAGAGGTTAAAGTAAGTACGGGAAACCTCTGTTACTGAAGGACATGGTATTAAATTTAATGATGGAGGAATCATTTCCTTAAATTTTAAGACAGCAGTATCTGATAAACATCTAGTATAGTAACTGTTGATGAGTGGCGTGTAATCGAGTAAAAAGAAATCAAAAGTAATCAAATAATGATCCGATAGCGAGGGATTCTGTGGAAACACTGTTAGGTTATCAATTTCAATTCCATACGTAAGAACTAGAACGAGGGTATGGTTACATCAGTGAGTGGGTTCATGCACACCCTGACTGAAGCCAATGGAGTCTAATAATGAGATAAACGCGGTAGCCAGGGAGTCATTATCAACGTCAACATGAATGTTAAAATTGCCTACAATAATAAATTTATCTGATTTAAGAACTAAACTGGATAAAACATCTGAGAATTCAGATACAAATTCAGAATACAGGCCAGGAGCATGGTACACTATCACAAATAAAATTGGCTGTGAGGTTTTCCAGGTCGGATGTAAAAGACTAAGAACAAGGCTTTCAAATGAATTACAATCTAGTTTAGGTTTAGGGCTGATTAACAGACTAGAGTTAAAAATGGCTGCAACTCCCCCTCCTCGGCCGCTGCTTCGAGGAATGTGGGTATTATTATGACTGGGAGGAGTGGATTCATTTAGACTAACAGAATCATCTTGACACAGCCAGGTTTCAGTAAGACTGAGTAAATCAATATGATTATCTGATATTAATTTGTTTACTAACACTGCTTTCGATGATAGAGACCTGATATTTAACAGTCCGCATTTAATTCTCCTGTTTTGTCTTTCTGTCACAGAGGAGGTTTTAATTTTTATGAGGTTGTTAAGCACCAACTCCTCTTTGTTTAATTTTAGATTTCCAAAAATTAGGTGGTCGGGGGACAGACACCGTTTGTATAAAACTATGGGTGGGTAACTGCACTAAAAGCTCAGAGAAGCGTATAGGACTGCAACTCTGAGTCCTGATCTCAACTCTGGGTTGTCAGGGTTTTGAATTACTAATAAACTTTGCCAGGTTTCTAGATATGAGAGCTGCTCCATCCAAAGTGGGATGAATACCGTCTCTCCTAATAAGACCAGGTTTTCCCCAGAAAGTTTGCCAATGATTAACGAAACCCACATTGTTTGCTGGACACCACCTGGACAGCCAGCGATTAAATGATGACATGCAGCTAAACATGTCATCAGTGGTCAGATTTGGGAGGGGACCAGAGAAAACTACGGAGTCCGACATAGTTTTAGCGTATTCACACACCGAGGCAATATTAATTTTAGTGACCTCCGATTGGCATAACTGGGTGTCATTGCCGCCATTGTGAATAATGATCTTACTAAATCTACATTTAGCTTTAGCCAGCAGTTTTAAATTTGATTCAGTGTCGCCCGCTCTGGCCCCAGGGATATATTTGACTATGGCCACTGGTGTTGCTAACTTCACGTTCCTCAGAATAGAGCTGCCAATAACCAGAGTTTTCTCCCCAGCCGGTGTGTCGCTGAGTGGGGAAAAGTGGTTAGAAACATGAACAGGCTGGTGGTGAACCGTGGGCTTTGGCTTGGAGCTACGCTTCTCTCGGACAGTTACCCAGCCTCCCGGCTGCACAGAGGTTAACGGGGGACCGCTGGCAGAGGCTATGCTATGTGGCTCCGCACTGGCTACAGGAGACTGGCTAACTACCGCAGCTACCGAGTGATTTTCCATGGTGCGGAGCCACGCTTCTAATTCACTGAGCCTCGCCTCCAACGCAGCAAATAAGTTACACTTTTTACAATTATCACTGTCGCTAAAGGAGACAGAGGCATAACTAAACATCTGGCATGCCAAGCAAGAATGAGCAGGAGGAGACGCCATTGCTGACAATTAAGCTAATGTAGCTAACAAGGCTAATAACGTGCAAACAACAGCTAAGAGATTAGCAAGAAAGTCGTAAAAAGGAGGAGAGATGTAAGTGCTTAAGCAGAACTAGTGTGGGTTAAGACTTGAATTAGATGTTAAGCAACTGAAGTGAGGAAAGCAGACAGCAGGCTAGTAGAATTCACTAGAGCACCACAGAGACACTGTCACAGAAAACACCGGAAATGACACAACATGCTTACCGCAATATGTCAGCACGTCAGCCTGGGACTTGGGGTCGAAAAATCCTAATAGAGATACTGGTAACTTCATCCAGCACCGGAGATCATCTTCTACTGTTTTTAATGATGGATTATAGTTAAGATGAAACAACTCTGACAGCCTGGGAGAAATGTCAATACCTAAGTATCTAATATTCCCAGTGCAAAGTGGAAGTGATAAGTTTTGTCCTGCAGAATCCCAAGTGGGTGAGTGGAAATTTACTGGGCTAACTGAGAGAGTGGCATGTATAGCAGGTCAGAAAAGCACACACTATTGCAGCGAAAAAATCTCTGCACCCTAAAAATATTTTTTCCTGTAGGCCAGCATTATAAAAGCAACATCTGTAAAACAGTTGACAGGACATCTCAAACTGCAAACAAGGTGAATTATGAATCTTCTTTCATCTTTCTATTATGAATTTTTGATCCATTGAGGTTTTATATTTGGAGCCAAGAAAAGCATAAATCCTTAACATCATCTCAGTGTAACATCTATGAGAACTTGAAACACTACTGCACATATTCAGTGGGCTTGAAGCAAAACTTGAAGCTAAAAACTTTCATGGTTTATGTGCCACGCAAACAACGTGGAATTGGATTGAAATTGGAAATTGGAACAAATACGCACCATCCGGTATCTAGGCATTATTATATGTGCCAAACTCAAGGCTTCAAAACGGGAGTCCACAAACCAATGAATGACATCACGGTAACTACATCGATTGATTTTACAATCTCTGTGTTTGACCCATGCACGGACCCATCCACCCACCCTACTCAAACTTATTTGCTTTTTATACAAAGGCATATATTCTTTCCTAATTCTTTCAGCTGTTAAGAATGTCACTCCAAACTTTCAAGATCTTACTGCTGAAATATTAACTCATTAATGATGAGATATGTAACAATAAGCCATTATTTCTTAATGTCTAGAAATGTTTCAGTTGATGACAGACACTGTGGAGTCTGATGGACCTTGCTGTCTGCCCTTTAAGGTTCACCATTTTGTGAAATTGAATTCAGTCTCAGTCAGTTTATGTTAGGTATGAAACTAGTGTCAGGACACGATTAGCCCAGCCTGGTATGAATACTGGAAGCAGAGAACACAACTGGCCTAGCTCCAGAGTTCAGGAAATTATACCATCACCTCTAAAGCTCTTTTCAGACATGCACCCCTTGCATTAATCTGATAGCAATGTTAATGTAAAGGTTGCAGGAGCAGGCTCCTCCAGGAGTACATCCCCTCCCACTCCCTGCGCTCTTCCTCTGCTGGTCTCCTGGCCATCCCCACCTCAGCACCATCGGCACCATGGCTTTCAGCTGCACTGCCCCCAGGCTCTGGAACTCCCTACCTCCACACATGCGACGGTCCAACAGCATTACATCCTTCAAATCCAGTCTCAAAACCCACCTGTTCAAACTGGCCTATATGCACTTTGACATTAGCTGTGACCCATTTCAGGGTCTGCAGGGCGAAGGGCGAATTTGAAGGCCAGCTACGTCACAATGCTGCGCAAAGGCTGTCCCAATTCGTCCAAATTTGAAGGCTCCTCCAAATGCAGCCGACAAATGCATCCTCCTTTTCCCTGTATTTGGAGGATGCACTGCTACTATCCTTCGTAGCCTCCCATATCCCAAGATTGTTTGCGCGCCTCTATTCAACCCTGATTTTTCTTTACAATGGTGGCAAGCACCGGTACCGGCAGCAGCACTGAATGTAAGTAACAGATTTTTACTTAACACCAGAAGTTCAAGGGGCCTTAAAACCTCTAAATGGCTGTTAAATACGTGACGTTAGTAATGCTAGCCAGCTCCACGATGTAGCTTAAGGCTAACCTGTTGATACAAGGAGCTCAGTTAGCCTTTAAAAGTGATGGTAAAGCCTAAAACCCCTTCACTTTCAATTGTTACAAGCAAGGAGGGTGATTTATATCTTAGTGTAACTGTGGTGATGTTGTAGGCTGTTTATACCTCACATCAGGTGCATAAACGCATCACAATGAACAAATATAAAGTTAATGACAGGATAGGTTGTGAGCCCCGCTGCATTTCTAAGCTGTAAAACTGTAAGCGTTTGGATTGGAGCATTATTGTTATTATCGTTATTATATAGAACAATCATTTTGCCTGTTGACATAACAGAAAATATGTCTTACATTTCATATTGTTGTAGGGAGCAAGGAGCAAACGGAGGAGTTTATAAAACTCCGAGGTGGAAGCGACCACCTGTTCACAGGGGCCAAGATTACAGCCACACTCGGATGGAGGTACCTGTTAAGGCAATAATAAATAGCCCATTTGTACTCTATACATACTTGTATGTAAAGGTTACTTAAATCAACCCAAATCCTGTACAGAGACCAGTACAAATTTAATCTTAAGATCACAGTAAGTGAATGTTGTTTTTGGGTGGGGGTTTTATGTCTGTCCCGATGTCACCTTTTGTGATCTTGTGTGTTTACCTTTTATCATGCTTCTCTCTTGTTTAGAACAATCCTTCAAAAAATGGGCCTGGAGGGAAAAGTGGAGCCTCAACATGCGAAAAAAGTGGGACAACTTAAAAAAAAAATAAAAACAAAGTATGTGCAGGTTTGGATAATGATATGGAAACTACATTTGTTTTACCCAAGTTAATACTTTGATAAAGAAACGTAGAAAAAACTCCAAGGCACTCTGCCATAGTAGTTAAAATGCCTTTATTCTTTATTCCTTGAATCTGTTTAACTTTCTGATGAAGGCTTGATGCCAAGACATGTCAAAGGACTGTGCTTTTAAGGTTTATATGACCGTGCCATAAGAATAAAGTCATATTAACTGCTTTGGGAGAGTGCCTTGGAGTTTTTTCTTCTTTGAATCCCATTCCAAAGAGCACCTCAAACCTACCTCTTTTTGACTCCATGATGCACTCCTTTTTCAAGACTTTTTAATAAATACTTTGCAGAAAATTGCTGCTGTTGTGATTGATTTCCTCTGCCTTAGGAATGCAAAGATCCAGGGACAGGGGAGGGGGAAGCCCACTGCTGCCACCTGGCCCTGGTTTGTCCTCATGGATGAGGTTTTAGGACAGAGGCCTTCCATTGCCCCTCCTGTCCTGTTGCCTCTTGCCCTGAGGACACACCAGGGCCAGGTGCTGCAGTGGATGAGCAGCATGAGGAGGAGGATGAGGAGGATGAGGAGAGGCAGCCAGGGCCAGCGACAGGAGGTATTATACATTATCGGTTCAATTTCTTATTTACAACTAGAGTAAACTTTTGAACTACTTTTCAGTGACAACACAATTAATTTATTCTTTTCTTTGATAACCAAGTATTTACAAAGATACAATCCGAACATTTCTAACTATTTACAAGTTTACAAGTGGGCACTCTTAACATGTACAACTATTTGCAAAAGATCAGCAGAAATCACTATTTACAGAGAACAATTATAAAATTATGTAAAACTTGTCCAGCAGCACCTCCAGGGACTCTCCGCTCAGCCTGAAATCTTGCCTTGTGTCACCGTGATTAAAGAAGTTTTGCAGCACCAGAACAGCTAGGTTTATTCTGCAGTACAGGGGCCTGGGGCCTCATTTATAAAAGAGTGCTTAGGATTCATACTAAAAGTTGACGTGCGCCCAAAAGCTGAAAATGGCGTGCGCCAAAAAATAATATAAAACCGTGTGCACGCACACTTGCACGCAATGTTCTCTTTATAAATCACAGACCTCCTGGAGTTGTGCACACCCAGATCCGCCTCATATTCCGCCCTCTACACGCCCTAGTTCAACCATAAATGGTCATACAAATCACCTCATGAATGCGATCTGCATATAAATAAGCCGGCATGCGAGTGTTCTCTCGTTGTGAGTCACGGCGACAGGTGTGAGAAACGAACCAAAAAACAGAATTTCTCCGAGACTGAGCTCGAGACCCTTTAACAGGAGGTGGAGGACTGAAGAAAGATTTTATTTGGTGGCCACAGCAGTGGGATCACTAATAAAGCAAAAAAAGTGGCAACACATCAACGCTGCTGATGCTGTCAGCTGTGTCTGTGGGACTGCACGGACAGTGACAGAGAAAAAAAAAGTGGTCTGATAGACCAAATATTTCTACTCCTTTACCAACATGTAGTTAATGTGTTGCTTTTAAATTTGAGGATGTTTGACATTGATGTGCGACGTAAAGAATCACATTTATTAAAGGTGGAGGCAAAAAGGAGTATGTGCCATCTTGCGCAATTACGCACGAGGGTCACCGCAGTATTTATATGTTTATGGCAATTAGTCTGATCAGACACCCGGCCTGAATTACAGCATGAACCAGTGGTATCCCTGTCCCAAAATACAACGTGTAATTTGAAATACAATTCAAAGATGAAAGTGTAATAGGCGAACACGTTTCTTCGTGCCGGTTTTGTCATGAACAGCAAATGTCTAAGTAGGGCTGATGAAATGAGTGTAACGGTTGTGCTTAATGGCTGTATTTCGAGACATGATAAATGCACTGGAAATATTTAGCTAAATAAATAAATATATTCCTTGCAGTCGCGCCGTCCTCTCCCCCTCCTGCGCTCACAGAGTGGACAATGAGACGTTAGAGGCAGTGCGGATTAAATACGTATTTAGAAAGAATTTCAATTCAGGATTTGAGTCGGATTTTACAGTGTTTTTATGAAACAATTATCACTCACCCCAAGCGCAAAATAAGGCTGCTGGATTTAATTTCAATGATAACGTGGATCTAAGGTGGATATAGCGTGACATTAAATTTGTGTGAGACATCAATAAAAATCTGACTCCATTTCTCCACCTCGCCACTTCCCAGTGTCTCCAAAATGTGCGCACGCATGACTCAGAGTTTGCTTACAGGTGCGCACATTCTCCCGCCAAGTTTATTTTTATAAATCACAACCTTTGCGTGGGAAGTGGCGTATGCCACTTTCAAGCCCCATTTTGTGTGTAAGCAAGCTTTATAAATGAGGCCCCTGGTCTGGATGGGGAACGGAGGGTAAGAATAGGAGTACATAAATGATCAAAGCAACAATAGCTATTTGATTTTAGTTAATAAGACAATTCTAGTTAATGCTATAACTTAGATAAACAATGCTATATCTGTCCATCTATCCACTTTGGCTTCTCAATATGGTTTTGATGTTTAATGACAAAACATTTTAATAAATAATAGTTCATACACATTTTACTAGGTCCAATTCAAGCACTTTACTCTCCCTTTCAAGCATTTAAACTAAAATTCAAGCACTTTTCAGACCTTGAAAATTCAGCATTAATATTACGGCATTTTCAAAGATTTTAAGTACCTGTATGATCCCTATATCAAGTGTAATGGTTAACCCTCCCGCTGCCTCTCTGAACAGTGGTACAGTTCATAGCAGTCAATCTGCCCGTTGTCAAGACGTTGAACCCAGTATGATTGGCCGACGTTGCCCGCTGCCCCTATTGATGTGTATGTATCAATCAATCAGTCAATCAGTCAATCACTTTTATTTATAAAGCTCAATATCACAAATCACAATTTGCCTCACAGGGCTTTACACAGCATACAACATCCCTTTGTCCTTAGGACCCCTCGCAGCGGTACCACGCGGGTAACCAATTCAATTCAATTCAATTCAATTTTATTTATAAAGCCCAATATCACAAATCACAATTTGCCTCACAGGGCTTTACAGCATACGACATCCCTCTGTCCTTAAGACCCTCACAGCGGATAAGGAAAAACTCCCCAAAAAAAAACCCTTTAACGGGGAAAAAAAACAGTAGAAACCTCAGGAAGAGCAACTGAGGAGGGATCCCTCTTCCAGGACGGACAGACGTGCAATAGATGTCGTACAGAAAACCACCCACTTGCCATGAACCCGTACATCAATGCACCGATGCATCTCTAGCATCTGATCACTAACGTATCAGCTACACCATTACACTATCATAGGCAACACAACAAGTGTGCCGCACCATGGACCTGTATTGTACACATGTATGTAACACTTTGCAGAGTGGATGGTCGCTTGCAGTCGTCCTTCCGACTGATCGTGTACGCGGACTGACGGACAGTGACGAGTGTAACAAGGGGAGCGTTCTCCCAGTCACGGGGGCCGGCGGCGTGTCCGGACCGGTTGGTAGGGGCATTGTCGACACCAAGGCGTGGGACGTGATGTCTATCAGCGAAAGGGACGCCGCGGCTAAGCGCGTCCTCCCAGTCACGGGGGCCGGTGGCGTGTCCAGACCGGTTGGTAGGGGCAGTGTCAACACCAAGGCGTGGGACGTGATGTCTGTCACCATAAGGGCCATCATGGCCAAGCGCGCAGCAGCAGCAGCAGCACGCAAGCCAAAGGCTACTACGGCCAAGCAGCAACAACAGCAACAGCAGCAGCACCAGCACGCGAGCCAAAGGCTACTATGGCTAAGCGCACAGCAGCAGCAGCAGCAGCAAACAGGAGAGTGGGTGTTGGTGGTGTAGTGGATGCTCTGTTGCACTGCAAACCAGGGGCATCCCATAAGCATGTGACATCAACAACTACCTGCAGACGGCCCAATGGTGCAAAGTGCACAGGGACCAGACCAGGAGCTAAGAGAGGTTCTGCTAAGCCTAATACTAGGATAGCCAGGCGTGGCAATGCTAAAGCACCTAAAAGGACTCATGCTGCACCAGGAAACGCGTGGACAGTTATTGTACACAACTAACCGCAGCCTGGCCTGGCCTGGCCTGGCCTGGGCTGGCCTGGGTGGTGTGTGTGTGTGTGTGTGTGTGTGTGAATATATTTATGCATTCGATACTTATAGTACAATGTATACTGTCCCAACCCGCTACCCCTTTGCCTTCTGTGCTATTGGTTACAAAGGATTGCCAAAGGCTGTTTTTTATATATATATGTGTGTGTGTGTGTGTGTGTGTGTGTGCGCGCGTGTGTGTGTGTGTGTGTCCTGGCAGGGAGGGTGGGTGTTGCGTGGCACTGCGCATAACACACATATGTTGTGTGCGTGCGGTAATAAACAACTTCTCAGTGCAAGTCCATGTGTCGATACATTAGTTCATTTATTTATTTATGTATTTATTTATTTATATATATGTATTTTCCGACATATGAGCGGGGCGACAAGTGCCTTGCCCAGCTCCTCCAGGAACACTCTCCGCCTGTTCCGCTTGCCGGGCATCCAGTCGGGGTTGACCTCTCTCCATATCACAAATGCATTGTAGGAGGACACGTCGAGCATGTTGTGGAACACAGCCATGGGCCAGCGAGCGGTCATCCTCCGGCAGCTGTACATACCGATCACCTTATCCAGGTTGTCCACGCCGCCTTTGTTGGCGTTGTAACACAGGATCACAGAGGGCTTGCCGTCCGGTCGATCGCTGACCTCGGGCGCGGCGTGCAGCGTGCTCAGTAGCACCACGTTCTTGCTCCTCTTGGGTAGGTACGATACAGCCAAGGTGGTGCACGTGAATGCGAACCTGCAGGAAAGGACCGCCCTCTCCCTGGTCGCCAGCAGCGCGGGCGGGAGCTCGGGCTTGTTCTTTCGAACGGTGCCCACCATGGTGAGCCCTCACCTCAGGAGCCTCTGTCCCAGGTCGTACAAGGTGAAGAAGTTGTCACACGTAACGTTGCGCCCGCTCAGTCCTCGCGTGAGGTCGAGCACCACCCGCATCCCCTGATTCTTCCGTGGGCGACCCCCCTGCGGCTTGCCTGTGTACACCTGCATCTTCCACACGTAGCTGGACTGAGCGTCGCACGCCACCCAGGACTTGATCCCGTATTTTGCAGGCTTGCTGGGCATGTATTGTCGAAACGGACACCGGCCTTAGGGCACAGGCACATGTTATAATAATGATCGTGATGATGATGATAATAATAATCATAGTAATAATAATAATAATAATAGTAATAATAATAATAGTAATAACAGAGGAGGAGAAGGAGGAGGAGGTGCGTGTCTCCTAGCCGCATTTTACCTCTGAACAGAACCAGTTGCTCGTCCACTGTCACCTCGGGCCCTGGGTTGTACATGAGCGGCAATCACGCAGCCCACGCCTCCCACGCCTCTCATATCGCAGCCAGCTCGTTCGCAGCACGCCACGTCGGTCTGGACCCACGGTCGTCAAAGCGTATCAGTCTGGAGTACGTGTAAAACGTTTTGAGGGACATGGTTGCTCTGAAGATGGCTCGACCGCTATCCGCGTCCCACAGGCTGGCGGCGGCCTCGCCTCTGGACCTGTACACGCCCGCCAGAATCAGCAGACCCATGTATGCGCGCAGGTCCAGCCGCGGACACCCTCCCGATTGGTCTGATCCAGTATGAGCGCCTCTAACTCTGCCGTGACAAACAGTTGGAACGTAGACGCCACGTCTCGAGCCCCACGCCTGGCCCGGTCCGTGGGCCCCGGGTCACCCGACGTTGAGCGGCGGTCCTGGCTCCGAGATGTTTGCGTCCTGCATTGTGGAGCCGGAGACCATGATATAGTCCCGTTTTTTGAAAGAAACGAGTGCGTTTCGTCCTCTCCTTGTCCTCGTCCTCGTCCTATTCCTCCTCCTCTCATTCGTACACCTCGGCCTCCTCTCGCTCTTCTTACACCTTGTCCACATCCACGTCCTCCTCACACTCTTACTCCTTGTCCATGTACTCCTCCGCCACCCCGTTCTTCTTCTTCTTCTTCTCCTTCTTCCCCTTCTTCTTCTCCTTCTTCTCTGTCTTCATCTCCTTCTTCTCCGTCATCGTCTCCTTCTTCTCCGTCTTCGTCATCGTCATCGTCTTCTCCTTCGTATTCGTCGTATTCGTTGTCGTCTGCACCTTCTGCTGCTTCGGAACACAAGGCATCGCGGGTCGGGGCGTGTTGTTCATCCTCGTCACCCTCGTCCTCCTCTGACACCTCTTCGGCTTCAGAGGGAGGGTCCGAGTGTTCATGGTGCGGATCGTCAGCAAGCTGCTCCAGAACCTCTTGGACTGTGAAACGGGCGGTCGTCCTTGCTGCCATCCTTGCCGCCATCCTTGTGCCATCATACAACTCTACACAGAGACGCGCAACACACACACACACACACACACACAGGCGCGCGCGCATGCAGTTGGATGCCGTTAGTAAGAGACACATGCGGCGTTTTAGTAAGAAGAAGAAGAAGGAGGAGGAGGACGAGGGGTGGAGGGTGGTAATTACCCGGGTATACTAAGGGGATGGAGGGGGACTACTACTACTACTTCTGCCACTCGAGAGCCCTGGGTTGCTTTGACCCCTTGGGGCAGCAGGCTGGTGGACGCACAAAGGAAGACTACCACTTGAGAGCCCCGGGTCGTTTTGACCCCTTAGGGCAGCGGGCTGCTGGATATACAAAGGAAGACTACCACTCGAGAGCCCCGGGTCGCTTTGACCCCTTAGGGCAGCGGGCGCACTACCACTCGAGAGCCCCGGGTCGTTCTGACCCCTTAGGACAGTGGGCTGCTGGACGTACAAAGGAAGACTACCACTCGAGAGCCCCCGGGTCGCTTTGGACCCCTTGGGGCAGCGGGCACTGGGGCACTAAGGGGGTGGAGGGGGACTACTACTACTACTACTACTACTACTACTACTACTACTACTGCCACTCGAGAGCCCCGGGTCGTCCTGACCCCTTAGGTCAGTGGGAGGGTTAAACGACATTAACCATATATGGTTAGCGTTTGTCACTTAACAGTATTGTTTATTAACGGGTATATTAATTACCAGGAACTATGCTAGCTATATGAACATTAATGTGGGTTAAAATATCAGGTTTACCTACCCACGGCTCTCCCCCAGCTGGTGATAAATGAGCCGCCGGTGTCACCGAAGCCGCCTCTCCTCTTCCGCTAACAAAAAATAAATTAAATAAACAAAATGACAAATTCTAGCTCCATTTTATCGCTGGTTTGTCCATTTGTCGCTGCCGTCTGTTGTGTTTTTCCTGAGCTTGAGCGACAGGAATCATGACGTGGTGACACAACCAGGAAATCCTCCGTAGGCTAGACCATCCCATTTAACAACGGTTGACAAGTCCTTCGGAGGTGCCCCGAAGGACTAGCCTTCGGAGGCTGCGTAGGCCGTGTCCTTCGAAGGATGCAGACCCTGAATTGGGACACAGCTATTGACTATACCCTCTAATCTCGTAATTTTCTCACGTCTCGACGGAAAACAGCAAACTTATTGATGTATTAGTTGTTTGGGGAACACATTTAACATCAGCAAAACCATATCAAAACATCCATTTACAAACTCACACAACTCATGCAGTATAATCTAAGTCTCATTTATCCATTCGTAAAGTCAGTACTTCCCAAACACATGCATTTTTGCTAAAACCTTACTTTTGAAAACTTAACTGAAAGTGACATTTATTTTTGCTCTCTTTAAAGCTAGACTTTAATATTATGTTTTTTTAGTGAAATTGTATGTATGTGTGTATGTGTTTGTGAAATACTGAGCAAACGACTGGATATATATGACTTGGATTATATTGCACATGTTTTTAAATAGGTGTTTTGATATAGGTTTGCCTTTGTTAAAGCTACAGCTTGTAACTTTTAAGAAAACTTATTTTGTATTTGCTGAAACTGTCACTATATTCACTCAGCACTAAATGAGACAACCTGTGAAAAAAAATCATACTCCTCTTCCTTTCTTTATTGCCTTCTAGCATTTCTAATGGCCTTACTGCATGTGAACATAAGCAACCAATCACAACCAAGGAGTCTCAAATGTAGCTGTCAATAATGTCTTTTGCAGATTGCAAACTTAAGTCAAACTACCAAACTCGGCAGCACTGATCAAATATGAATCAAGATTCTGTTACTGCATTGGCTATTTCTTGCCTCAAATGTTTTCAGAAACATATTTTAGTGTACTGTTTAGCTGTAAAATCATAAAGTTTTTGATCTGATCATCATGTTAGATACAGTGGACCAGAGTGCCAAGCACCACCCACCAGCCAGACTAACTTTCATATATTACAGCTAAACAGTACATGAACATATGTTTTTGAAAACATTTGAGGGGAGAAACAGACAATGCAGTTACAGAATCTTGATTCATATTTGATCAGTGATGCCTAGTTTGACAGTTTGATCGCAGTTCACCAGCAGTGATTCACATGACAGCTGTGACAGAGACTCCTCGGCTCTGATTGGTTGGTGATGACTGCGCTACTGCCTGATTCTAGTAAATACCAGTAGAGGTGGTAGGAGGGGAAGAGGGACATGATTTTTTTCCACAGCCTAACTGTCTCATGTACTTCTTTCACAATAAAGGGATAGTTACAGAGAATGTGACACTAAGTAATTTTCATAAAAGTTAGCGACTATCACTTTAAACATGGTCACCAGTAAATCGATAAATTAATATGTTTTCCGTGGAGGCATTCAAGAAAAGGTTTTTTTTTTCACAAACTCAAGGTAACATGATTTGAGTAATTGATTTACAAATGGTCATTTTTTTCTGGTGAAGTATTACTTTAAGCTCACACTTTCTGTGTTAAATTAACATGCAGTCAGGTGTAGGCAGCATTATATGTAGACTACTGAGTGTATTGGCATACCCAAAAAGAAACGAAAGAAGTACATACTCTGCTAGCGCACTTGTGTGTTTGTGCGTGCATATATACACACACAGTTATGTACAGCTGGATCCAGCTATGAGCAAAAGAGACAGGTTGCTAACTGCTATGTTACAAGCCACATAATCAGAAACATGAATGAAGTATTGAGATGAGATAAAACAGTCAGGTGTAAGTACTGAACTGTGTCGCTGTGAACTGACAAGGTAATCATTATGTTGTTGATCAAAATGCAGTATACCCACCTATCAGCTAAAAGGCCATTGAAATATATAGGAACGAAACACCAAGGATGGAGGGTGCCCACCTGATGACCCCAATGAAGTATTTACCCCTCGCCCACTCAAGTTACCACGCAGGAAGCTAAGCAGATTATTCAAGGGGATTGTAACATCAAGTCCTACAAGCTCTACTAAGTATGTATATAAATCCCACCACCACCACCCTCTTCCTCAAACTCAGGTCCTCTACCAGAGGCCTGGGAGTTTAAGGGTTCTGCACAGTATCTTAGCTGTTCCTAGGACTGCGCTCTTCTGGATAGAGACCTCAGCAGTTTGTAGGTCACAGCCCCCAGGCCTTCTTCCGTTGTTTGTCAATCAACATGATGTACAGTTTGTCAGTCTGGATCTGGAAGTCCCCCACCTTAAGAGGTGTCTTCCATTCTGACCTTGGGACCTCCAGCCCATACTCAGTGCAAAAGTACTGTCTCTCTGTCTTTGTCTCCGTCTCTCACTCTCTCTCTCTCTCTCTCTCTCTCTCTCTCTCACTATATATATGCACACACACACACACACACACACACACACATATATGTGTGTGTGTGTGTGTGTGTGTGTGTGTGTAGGCCTATGTATACACGCACACACACACACACACACACACACACACACACACACACACATAAAAATACTCATGGTTTGTTGGGATCTGGTCAACCTATGTAAAAAAGAAAAAGTAAGCTTTTGATTTGCTAAGATAAGCTAAGCAGTTCTAAACTCAACACAGTGACATGACGTTGCTATCCATCTTATCATTAAGCAAAAAAGCATATTTCCCAAAAATGTTGAATTGTGTCTATAAGTTCTCACTTTTCTCCTTTTCTAAATCCCTGCTCTACAGTTGCTTTTGGTAAGAAATCCATCCAAACAAAAGGCAAAGACCCATTCCAGAGGGCGTCCCACCATCCAAAAACAACCCAAACAGAGCTTGTGACGTGCAAAACCATGGGACAACCAGCTCCGTCGCCCTTTACTTTCCAAATATATTCTTGGAAGTTGGCAGGAGCATCTCCCAGCTCAGAACACACTGCCTTTTTCTTCCCTGTGTAATGGAAACCAATGTGAAGTTTGGCCCATTACAGAAGCACTGTGTTATGGTTAAATCAGAGGCCCGGGGAGAGCAGGTGCTTCCCCAACACCCTTGGGAGCCCCTGAGTGCTGGTCTTGGAACAGTTTTCTCTACCCTGCATTTGACCTCAACCACTATGAGCTAATGGGCCAAACCTTCCCTGGACCAGTGCTATGAGGTGAAACCCACCCCCACGCCTTCATGCAGCAGCACTGGGACAACTGCCACAGAGGCAGCAGTGTTCATGGGAGGAGGCATGTGGAGGGGACGAGGCATGAGGGTTACTGAGATTGAGAAGCTTTAAGAGCAGGGGAGGGACTACTCATGACTAAAACAAGGCCATAAACAGGATGATTTATTTCTTAATCATTCTTTTGGGACAGATCGAGCAGTATAATTGAGTCAGTTTTGTAAAGTTAAACTGCACTGTATCATATGCTGTCCCTGTTGACCTTTGTGCTGACATGTATGCTTCTAATTTTCTCAGTAAGAGAAGGAATGGAGAATACATCCATCCACATCAAAGTCAAGCCTGAGAATAAAACGATATTGCCAGAAAATTCCTTGGCCTCCTGTGAGCATTCCCGCAAATCCAAAACTTCTGCTCCTCTGCTGTAGGTAGAAGGAATCACAGCTTACATTCAGAAAAGAGGAGAAGTACAGTGAGAGAGGTTAACAGCAGCTGAGTGCACACCAAACTGGGCCGATGCTTTTGGTATTGGTATCCTGTTAAAGGTTGGGTGTTTACTTAGGGGTTTTGTCCATAAAAAATGTATACTCAGCTACACTTTCATGTTGCGTGAGTTATGTGTCTCTCTCTGGCAGGGCTGCAGAAAGGGGGGCTTTGATGTGAAGCCATAAAAGCTGGAAGACAGCAGCCAAGGCAGCATACTGCAGTGTAGGTTGAAGCAGCATACTGAGGTCAGCAGTGATACACTGTACAATGGGGTGAAGAGGGGTACTGCCAATCCCACACTGAGCAGAAAACAGGGAAGCGGATGAGAAACACTGAAGGTGAAGGATGTCAGGAACAGTCAAATTCCTGTGCTGAAGCTTCCAGCATAACTAAAACAGTAGTAAAAACTACACAAGGTGAGATAATTGAAGCGTGCTCACTGAGCAGTTCAGGTGTGAACACTGTCACCTGGTTGAAATGTCTTGAAATATTGTGTATTTGCATGGAAGGTATGAGAGCTACAGATGAAGCAGCTCTCATATATTGAGATGATTGTGTAGCTGTTAGATTGAAGTGTCTGTCTGTATGTAAAACACTGAAATTGTTTTAATTAACAACTGGAAAAGTCAAAAGAAACATGGTTGAATGAATTTTTGGATCTTCTTGGAATGGAGAGAATGGCTGATTTGATTAATGAAACAGGACATAATCGGGAAGTATATTGGGATCAAGTTATCGGATCCTTCTCAGGGTTGCAAACTTAAGATTTAATAATGATGATGTGCAGCCTTATAAGACCTTGCTTCCATGTAGATTAACTTGATGATGATGATGATCACTGTGTAACACCACCGGGCAGTGTTAGTGTGAAACGCCACTGGATAACAACATAATTTAAAGTACTGGAAAGACCGTATAGGGTGTATAGGGTGGGAGGGAGGGGTGGTGGATTGGTCCAGCAAACCTCAGACTTTAACCTAGGAGCCCAGTGTTCACTTTCCATATGAATGTAGAGCTAAACCAAGATGTTTTTTTTCTAAACCTAACCACATGCTTTCATTACATAATGATATAAACATAAATATGCAGTGTTTAATCGACATAAGTTTATTTTAAAAAAGACTGTATGCATCTGACGAGCAGAAACCGTACATTTTCTGTTAAAATGGAAGTGTTTTTTAAAAAGATACAATGTACATAACAGTAACAACAACAAATACTTGCTCGCGTGTAATATGTAGACATGAAAGTCCACTGGCAATATGTGATGAGTTGAAAGTGAGAATGCGTTGGAAAAATGCACTCAGTAGAGTGGAGATGTCCGCCAGGTGGCCATAATCACTGTGACGCTACCGCCTGAGCTGATCACGGCCACTCTATACAATTCAGCAAAAATGGTGCTACAGCACAAGAAAGTAGGAATTAACAACAATAAACAAATAATAGCCTTGTATTACCTTTGTCTTTAAAATGTGATATTCAATTAAACTTGCTTTTCCCAAAATAGGTGAAAATAAATAAATAATTTAACTGTCTACTTATAGTAGAAGCACGAGCATCAAAGAAAAATGACCAAGTCTACAAAAAATGGAAGGCAAAATTCTCTGCATGGAATGGCCCCTTCTGGTTCCCCTACAGTCAAGATGGTGGCAAAGATGACAAAAATAGTTGACTTATTCATCTCATATCATGTCCAGTGGATCATAAGATATCAAATATGGAATTAATAATGCTCCAGTTAAAAATTAGACTTTTTGTTTATGTTAGTTTCTGAGCCATGATGAAGGCCAGAATGTGGCCTGCAGCAGACTACCTAGGGTTATTGTTCTTAGCCAGGACAATTTCCAAGAAACAAGGAGTCAGGAGTCAATGACGATGTAAAACAGCCAATAAAACAGTTTTTTTTTAACTATTCTGAATCACTGCAACCTTGAGGGGTCCTTGAGCATACAGTAAAAAATGTGCACAGAAAAGATTTGACTGATTAGTCCAGTAGTTCGCTAGATTAGCTGCAGAGAAACAGATACACTCCCTCACACACACGTACACACACCCCTAAAGGCATGATCCCCTCCAGCCTTACACCTGGTGGAGATAAGTGAAGAAAGAATTAAAAATGTCAGTCAAATTGAAGTACTGACAGCAGTTGAACAGTAGAGTAAATTTTATTTATTAGTGGTGTAACAATACACATATTCGGGGAACCCACAAGCTCAGCTGTTAGTGCTGCGGCCCCCTGTACCAAAGTATGGTGGCCGAGAGAGGTCACAACACACGCAAACTCCACAACACCTGCAAATCCACAAAACACGCACATTAAGAAAACACATTCATCGATTTCGCAACACATACTCTGCAAATCCTCACAACACAAGCAAATAAGAAAACTCTGCAAATCCTCACAACACAAGCAAATGAGATAACGCAATGCAAAAGCTCACAGCACAGGCAAGAAGCTAAACGCTTTTCAAAAACGAAAACACGCGCCAAATTGAAGACGAATGACCGTCATCACTCACGGACCTGCTTTTGTCTGCCAAAAACAACTTAGATGCTCGGACCAGAATGGACAACACATTGATGTGCTCCAACAAGTAAGTGTTTTTATAATATTTTAAAACACTACGTCAATGTGCTCTGATACCATTAATATCTTCTGATTTCGTTAAGCATATGTCAGACGATTGGAATTGCATTGGATTGGAAATGTCAACAACCAGTAAGTTCGTCACTGATTACAGTAAGTAGGTGATGTAATATAACAAAAAACATTTCCCTAGAAGCAGTTAATATGTCAGTTGAATATGTTATAACACGTAAATAAAAAGAGAGAGGGTGAAGGAGTTAGTTTGCAGCTGATGAAGCTTGCAGCTATGGTTGGGCGATAATACGGTAATAAGGTATCCCGCGGTATCTAAAAATAGCAATGGTATCAGTTTCATTACCTTCATTAAAAAAATCTGCCGCCCATATAGGCCAATAGGAGCCTAATATAATATTAAATATAATTTATTTAATGCCTAAATAATGAGTGCTTGTCCAGCACCTATGTATGTGTGGTTGAGTTTTCAATTTAATACTAATTACAATTTAAAACTAATAGTAGGCTAGGCCTATAATGTTTCTCTTATAACTGCCCTTAACTGTTGTCAGGAGATGACATTTGATAAAGTTTTTGGATGTGACGCTGTCACGTGACAGCTCAGACGTGAGAAAGAGAAGAAAAGATGGCAAGCCACTCATCAAGTGAGTTGGTCCCAAAAAACCCCACAACTTCACAACTTCTGCAAGCAGCAGCAGCAGCAGGTCCAGTGGCCATCAAAGTGAAGGAGGGAGAAGCTCAACCTGAACCACCCAAAAACAGATGACTCTGGGCCATCAAGATTGTCGCAAGCCTGTTATTCCAGGGAGACGAAGACCTCCTTCTCTGATGTCGGGGGTTGCCCGAAAGTACCTGTGTGTTTGTGACACAAGCTCTCCATCAAAGCGGTGTGTTCAGCACCGCGGCCAAAGTTGTCAATCCACTACGTGCCCTGCTCCAGCTGGAAAAAGTAAACATGCTGTTTTTTCTGGCGAAAAACCTTAAATAGTTTTGAAGTATATGATGCTGTTGTAGTTATCAAAATACTTTGTTTTTATGTCATTTTCAATGAGGAGTAGCCTGTTCTGACGGACAGAAAAGTTCGGACTTGGAGAGGGTGAACTTTTCAAACTAAAGGTAGGCTCTATAAATAAACCAATGAATAGTAGGCTATTTTCCATTGCTTCTCAGGATAGGATTATATATGCCCATTTTCGGTTATGCCTTGTTATTTATTGTTCTGTTTTTCTTATTTGATAAGCCCTAGTACTGGATGCAGTAGAGCTGTGCTTTTAATTTATTTGATTTAGGTTGATAGGTTCTAAAAATAAACCATCAGACAGCAGGCTAGCCGCTGCGGTCTGAGGATGCGCTGTATAGCACACATTATCGTTACTGCCATTATTTATTGTTATTTTTTTGGAAGTGGACTGCAGCCCACAGAAAATTTGTTGTTATTTCATTTTGTTTGATTGACTGATGCATTTGCACTTTTTTAAATATTTGTTAATAAAAGTTGTTAATGTACATGTTTTGTTATTATTTTTACAGTATTCTTAGGCCTATGTAATGTTTGCTATTCTGTTTATGAACGGTATAGGCACAAGCCGACATTTTGGCGACTCCCTCTGAGCCCTTCAAAGTGATCTTTAATTAGTCACGGTAATACCGTATACCCTGGGAAAATGTGGGGAAGGTTTAACAGTAACAAAATTTGGATACTGCCCAACTCTACTTGCAGCACCATAAAAGGCATCATTTGATCTCAAGCAAATTTGCCTGGTAAAATAAAGGTTAACTAAAATAAAATAAAAAGAAGCAGAGGAAGAAATTAGTGCAGGAGATACTGTTACGATAGATCTTTGTTTTCTTACCCTGCATGGGAACGTGTGTGTGTGTGTGTGTGTGGTCAATATGTTTTCCACAGCTACTGTCTGTGGTTCCACTGTTTACTGCTTACAGCAGCCAGGCCTTCAGATGCTGAGTGCCTGTCCAGCAACTGTAGCACTTTCCAAAAGCTGGCTCTAAATCTTAAAGGAAAGTTCTATTCAGTCCTCCAAACCTAAAACCACTTTACTTTATTCTTGAAAGTAAAAATTCTCAACTGTCAGTGCTTAAAACCGGCATACAGCTGATGGTGGGGCCAGTGCTTGGTGTAACAAATGTGTAAGCATATAGTAAGGTAGGCATTAAATGTAGAAGTAGTCTCCTATACATGCCCGTTGTACAGCATTAGGAGGATTCAGCCAGACTACAGGAAATATCTCACAGTGTGATTGTTTCGGGGCAAAAAGATGTAAATACTAAATAAATAAATTTATTGGTATTCTAGAGCAGAATGACATAGACTCAGAATCAGAATCAGAATATTTATTGTCATTGTACAAGTACAACATACAACGAAATTGTATGCATTCCCGTTCAATGCCAAAACAAAAGCAAACTATCTTAAGTAAGCATAAATTAAATCTTACGTACAATCTTAAAGAACAGTGAACAGACCAATGATAAATGAATATATACAAATGTATGTGCAGATATGGGAGTGATTGTATAATATTAAAAAAATAGAGAAAATATGTTATCTATAAGAAATGTGCATTTAGCAGCGAGTTATGTTAAATATTGCACAGTTTAAAATTGTTGCATCAAGTTGAGATATACAGTTGTTCGCAGCTAAAAAATATTTACTGCACACAGTGAAATATTGCAGAGATTATTTAAAAGGGGCATACCCTTCAGTGTCTGTTTATTATCACAACAGCCCTGGAATATGTGCTGTTTTCCAGTCTGTTTGTTTTGGCTTTTATTGTCCTGTACTATCTACCTGAGGGTAACAGTTGGAACAGGTGATGTGCTGGGTGGGATGTGTCCTTCAGGATGCTGCCGGCTTTTCTCTAGCAGCGGGACCTGTACAGCTCCTCTAAGGAGAGGAGAGCACGGCCGATGATCTTCTGTGCTGTGTTGATGACCCTCTGGAGCGCTGTCTTTTCTTGAGCAGTGCAGCTGGCAAACCACACTGCGATGCAGTATGTCAGTACACTTTCAACAGAGCGTCTGTAGAAGGATACCAGCAGCTTCTTGGATAGGGCATTGTTTTTCAGGACCCTCAGGAAATGGAGTTGCTGCCGTGCCTTTTTGATCAGCGCAGTGGTGTTGGTTTTCCAGGTTAATTCATCGTCCAGGTGCAGGCCCAGAAACTTGAAGTCAGAGACCCCCTCCACACAGTCCCTGTTGATTTATATGGGCTGAGGGTCAGATCTGTTTCTTCCGAAGTCTACTATTATTTCTTTGTTTTTTGTGATGTTGAGGACCAGGTTATTGTTGCTGCACCAAGATGACAATTTTTCCACCTCATCCCTGTATGCGGTCTCATCTCCCCCTGTGATGAGCCCAACCACTGTTGTGTCGTCCACGGACTTCACGATGGAGTTACTTGGGTGGGTGGGGGTGCAGTCATGTGTGTAGAGAGTGTACAGTAGGGGGCTCAGCACACATCCCTGTGGGGAGCTGGTACTAAGGCTGAGTGCTGGGGAAAGGTGGGGCCCTACTTTGACTATTTGTGGGCAGACGCTGAGGAAGTCCTTGATCCAGAGGCAGATGGAGTGTGGGAGGCTGAGGTTGTTTAGTTACTAGTCTGTTAGGGATGCTTGCGTTAAATGCCAAGCTAAAGTCAATGAAAAGAAGCCTGGCATAACTGTCCTTCTGTTCCAGGTGGGTCAGTGTTGTGTGGAGGGCTGTGGCTATGGCATCCTCTGTCAATCTGTTATTCCTGTATGCAAACTGTTGGGGGTCGAATGTGAGTGATGTGATTTCTGACATACCTGAGAATGCAGAGAAAGTTCTGTGTCAAAATTAAGACTATTAATAGCAGAACATTTTTTTGTCTGAAAATATAACTGAACAATTTCGACTAATGACCTCAGTATTTTTCTATATCCTAGCTACAGCCCTGGCTGCCATCTCTGTCTAGTGTTCAACCTTCCCCAAGTTTTCCCACAGCTTTTCTGTTGACTGCACTGGCTTCCTGTTGCAGCTTATGTTCAAGCCAAAGAGAAGTGAAGTTAAACTGACTCCCTGTGAAGTCAGGGACAGCAGAGGCAATGTCAATTCAACCAGAGGCTGAAACCAGCTTCTCAGACAGAGAGGAGATCAGAGCCAGACATCTTAGTGCCAGGACAACAAGCTCCACCAACATCAGCAAAACTAAGGAACTGATTGTGGACTACTACTCACATAAGTGGGGATCTGCCTGGACTCACCACACACTATCACCAAGACTGCAAGAAAAAGGCTCTTCTTCCTCTTTAGGCTGAGAAGCTTCAACATGGACTCCAGGATACTCTGCAACTTCTACAGTTGCACTACTGAGAATATCCTGAACCTCACAGCCTGGTATGGCAGTTGCACTGCCTTCAACCATCAGGTATTACAGAGGAGGATGAAAACTGCACAGCACATCACTAAGACACAGGTGCCATCCATGGAGGACCTCAACACCCAGTGGTGCAAGGGGAAGACCAATAAGATAATCAGAGATCCCAACCATGCAGCCACAAACTGTTCTGTCTGCTGCCATCTGACTTCTCGTCCCACATCACTATGCTCAGGGACAGCTTCATTCCTCAGACCATTACATTTCTGAACTCTTGACATATGAGGTTATCACTATTTTTGTCACTATCCCTTTTTATGCATTATGTTTTGGGGTTGTCCGTCCATCCCATTCTTGTGAACACAATATCTGCGCCTCAAGGGGATGTCTTCAAATTTGGCACAAATGTCCACTTGGACTCAACAATGAACTGATTATAATTTGGTGGTTGAAGGTCAAAAGATAAAGGTCACTGTGACCTCACAAAACATGATTTTGGCCATAACTCAGTAACTCTAATGCCAGTGCTTATGCTATGACAAAACTTTACATAGATATCTAATAAGATATAATGATGAAGCGATAACATTTTTTATCCAACAGGTCAAAGGTCAAATTCATTTTGACATCATAATATATCTAAAACACTTTTTTGTCTACAGTCCCTGACAAAAGTCTTGTCGCTTATCCAAGTTGTAGGAACAACAAATAATAACCTGAGTTGTAGTTGATCAGTTGGAATCAGAAATGGCTTATATGAAAGGCAAAGGCCTCTAGATTATGCTTATTATACCAAAATAAAGTTGTGCATCATTCACTGAATTTTATCATTTAATTAGGACAGAAAGGTCAGATCTTGCTTGGACAAAAGTCTTGTCGCATACAAAAATAATGTACTGTAGAAATGATACTTTCTGTTGAATACACAAACATGCTCCAATAACATCAGAACATAAAGTCATGGTGCCTTGGGAAAAAGAATTAATATCGTGTATGACTCCCATGAGCTTGGAGGACTGCATCCATACATCTCGGCAATGACTCAAATAACTTATTGATGAAGTCATCTGGAATGGCAAAGAAAGCAGTCTTGCAGGACTCCCAGAGTTCATCAAGATTCTTTGGTTTCATCTTCCAAGCCTCCTCCTTCATCTTACCCCAGACATGCTCAATAATGTTCATGTCTGGTGATTGGGCTGGCCAATCCTGGAGCACCTTGACCTTCTTCACTTTCAGGAACTTTGATGTGGAGGCTGAAGTATGAGAAGGAGCACCATCCTGCTGAAGAATTTGCCCTCTCTTGTGGTTTGGAATGTAATGGGCAGCGAGAACCTCTTGATACTTCAGGCTGTTGATGTTGCCATCCACTCTGCAGGTCTCTCGCACACCCCCATACTGGATGTAACCCCAAACCATGATTTTTCCTCCACCAAACTTGACTGTTTTCTGGGTGAATCTTGGGTCCATGCGGGTTCCAACAGGTCTTCTGCAGTATTTGCGGCGATTGGGATGCAGTTCAATGGATGATTCATCAGAAAAATCAACCTTCTGCCACTTTTCCACTGTCCATCCTTTCTGCAAGCTGTGGGCCTTGGCAAATGCAGCACGATTCTTTTGTTGTCTTCTGTTTAATGCTGGTTTGTGAGCAGTAATTCGGCCATGGAGACCATTGCGTGAGGGGTTTCTGGTGACCAGTTCTGATGTAGCTCTGCTGCAGTTGAAAAAGGGCTGGCCCTGGACTGCCGAAGCAACAAACGGTCCTCTCTAACAGTTGTGTTACGGGGTCTGCCTGACCTGGGCTTGTCATGAACGTCACCAGTTTCTTCAAATCTTTTTTTTATCCTCTCCACTTGACGTTTGGATACACTGAAGATGTCTGCCACCTCAGCAGCAGACTTGGTCTTCAGGCTCTTGATGATCAGCACTTTGGTCCGTGGTTGAATCTTTGGCATGTTGTCAGCGGTCAGGTTGCACTTCACATGAAGGTCTGGTGTGCTGGGGTTCTTTTTATACACACCTGGGAATGTGTTAATTACAGTATTTGTCACAGGTGGAGCTCTAATCTGTGATTGGTTGAATTGTTTAAAGACACGACAAGACTTTTGTCCAAGCAAGATCTGACCTTTCTGTCCTAATTAAATGATAAAACTCAATGAATGATACACAACTTTATTTTGGTATAATAAGCATAATCTAAAGGCCTTTGCCTTTCATATAAGCTATTTCTGATCCCAATTGATCAACTACAAGTCAGGTTATTATTTGTTGTTCCTACAACTAGGATAAGCGACAAGACTTTTGTCAGGGACTGTACTATTCAACATCATATCTCAGTCACAGAAGGGGAAACATTTGGTCAGATACTGAATTGGTGACACTAATTTTGGGTGCCCACCTTGAAATTGTGCTGATTGAATAGATCTTCTGTGCTGCTGGGGGGAAGATGTGTATGAAGCAGCAATGTTTTCACAGACATGGATGGAAACTGTAAGAGAAACTTGACTGGTGCGTAGAGGCATACAATAGCGAGGCAGTAATTCTAGGTTACTGCTGTAACTTGAACTGTGATTCTTCATACACCTAGCACTTAGTAATGTCTTATTTCCTAAAGAAAAAATACCTTGCACTGACATGCTCTGATTTGTTTTTTGGGACTATATGCGCTTATACAACTTGTAAGTTGCTTTGGACAAAGCCTCTGTCACATGAATGTAATGTAAAAGTAATTCTGTGACATCCTCAATTGGTTTGTGAACTGTGGGCTTGAAGCCTCAAGTTTGGCAATTCAGCCGTCGCCATCTTGGCCTTTTTTGAGCCAAAGTGACCACATTTGGATGAGGGGGTGGCACTGTGGAGGGGCAAGGGGTGGATCCGACTGAGAAGCCAAGGATAATATCAGCAGACAACCTGTCACTCAAAGCGTCCCGTCCTTGCATAAATTTAAGCCCTCATAAAAAGTAAATGGATAAGTTATCAAAAAATTCAGCCCCCGTACAGTTGTCATGAATGTAGAAATTACCCAGAAATCGTTATAAGCTCTCCTTCCTCCCAACGACCATCACCCTTCTAAACAAAACAGTTTTATTAACAATTCTATTCTGGTCTTATATGTGCCTTGGTTTGATCTGGTTAGTATCTAATTTTTATCTTGACTTTATTCAGTTTCTTTTATCTTGCTGTTCTGTTTCTTATTTATTGATTTTATATTATTGTAAACTTGTTTAATCAGACTATTTATTTGCTGGTGGGATCTTTGATAGCACTTTAGCACTTTTCTTGTTGACTACTTATGGTGCTAATGATTCTTGATGTAATAGCATCATTTTGGTGCAATTCCCCGGGAAATGTGCAATACTGTGTACACTGTGACATTGCGACTGCTGACCTTCCTTTTTTTGTTACTGTCTGACATTTTTGTGAGTCTATTTAATTGTTATGTTGTTTGCAGCTTATGTAGCACGATTGTCTACAACAAATTTCCCGCAAGGGACAATAAAGTTTATCCTGATCCTGATCCTGATCTTATCTACAGCAATAGTTCTTAAGACTCTTGGGTAATGTAGTGGTTAATTTGGTGCTATTTGAGCAATCTTGTAGGAAAAGAAACAAAGTTGAATGTTCCTGTCCCTGCCTGCATCTTACACCCTGCTAATATGTACTGAACTGTCTCAGGAGCGTCTTTGGTCTGTGGCCTGCACCTAGGGTCCTGTCTGGTGTGGCAGACCCCTGCTTCTATTGATCTTGTACTAAGTGTCTGTTCCTGTGCTGCCAAGATTAGTGCTTCTGTGTTGCTTTCAGTCGAGCCTTTTCCAGCCACTGGTGGGATTTCTTGATGTCAGCCACTTATACATATAACTTAATTAATAAAGAATACAACACCTGCTGTTAATATCCTAAGAAGTCTTTTTGACTGTAAACAGTAACTATAGTTGGTTCAGGCCTCATAAAGCAACACTTCCCCCTCCACTCATTAGAGGAGGTTCAGATCAGGGTCACTGTTTGTGTGTGTGTGGTCCTGTGCGAGGCTTAGGAAAATAACCACAATCCAAGTAAAAGAGGCTGACGTTTATACAAGATAGGGTGCTGAAATGTGTTTCAACTGATATGTAGATCCAGACAATCCTATTAGATCACTGCATAGTGTATGACTCAGTGCTAAAAAACAGGCTTTATTGATCAAGATAATACCAGCAGTGAAATATGTATAATGTACATAAAACAATATTTTGTTGTTATGACCCTCAGTGTAGATCAGTAACTCATTCATCTACTTTGTTGTTACATTGTGTCACTTTCAGATGATGTGAAAACCTTTACAATTCATGCCTGTGCACATTTTGATACCTTGTGTTCCTTCGATGCAACAGACTGTATCTGTTGCATCTGTGTAAATACATTTTTTTTTTTTACCACTCATGCTGTTGTGTAAAAATATATTTATTTATTTATTTATTTATTTATTTATTCATTAGTTAATAGCCAGTTGTATTTGCAACATTCCAGCTATAGAATGCTCCAGGGATGGCTTTTTTCTGTAGACTGACGTGGAAGTTGGCGTTGCCCTGGTTCCCTTGTTTAAAGGCCTATTGGATTGTTCCATTGGATTATGGATTATTGAAGAAAATAAGCTTTGTGGTGTTCATAATACTTACACCTTTTATTCTGCAAGATAGAAAAGCACTTTTATATGATATGTACCTCAGATCCACTACTGCTGGCCTCCTTGCCATCCCAAGGATTTTCAACAAAAATCCATGGAATCAGCATTTAGCCACTGTGGCCAAAGTCTATGGAGGACTGTGCCTGAGCAGCTGAGGGTCTTCACCTCAATGGACATTTTTCAAAGAAACCTTTAAGGGATAATGCACCCAAAAATGAAAATTCAGCCATTATCTACTCACCCATATGCCGACGGAGGCTCAGGTGACGTTTTAGAGCCCTCACATCCCTTGCGGAGATCGGCGGGGGGAGCGGCTAGCACACCTAATGGTTGACGGCGCCCCAGACTAACGTCCAAGAACACAAAATTGAAACCACAAAATATCTCCAACATGCTCATCCGTAGTCATCCAAGTGTCCTGAAGCCCCGACATAAAAGTTGTTTCGAAAAACGTCATTTGAACTCTGTTTTTAGCCTCACTGTAGCCTGTAGCTCTGACTGCTTCTCTGTGCTCCGCGCTCACATGTGCGCGCTCAGGGTGATCGGTGATGCACGGTCTCTGAAGAGCAGCAGTCTTGTCAGTACTGATGTCCAGATTCTCAAGTGCAGGCATCGCCAATTCCCAGTCTGAGCAGCAAAGACTTTCCTCATCCGTTGGCATTGCTTTGCATTTGAAACAACTACACCGCCAGGTTTCCAGTGCTCGACTCCGGTATTCTGCGGCTGGTTGAGGGTTAGGCTCGTGAGCTGCGGCGGCTGCTTCGTCCAGTAGCCTGAGTTCCGCATCCGTACACTCAGGCTCAAACAAATACAGCTCAACAAAGAAATGCTGTTCCTCCTCAATTTCAAAGTCTTCAGACATGTTAGGCTGTCCTTTGCTAAAAGACCGTAGTGCAAATTATCTTTTAGCTACTGTTGTCTCTCCCTGCGGTGCACGTGTCACGTGATGTAAACATGGGTAAGCAAAGCTCATGCTTTCGCTGGTCTCACACAAGCGCGGAGCACAGAGAAGCAGTCAGAGCTACAGGCTACAGTGAGGCTAACAACAGAGTTCATATGACGTTTTTCAAACCAACTTTTTATGTCGGGGCTGACGAGGGAATTAGGAATACTGAAATACTACCTCATTACTGGGTTTTAGAACACCATTCTTTTTTTCCCCCAATATTTAAATATTTAAAGCTATAGTTGGTAATGTTGGAGAGCTAGTAAGATTTGAAAGCGGCACCTCCTCTAAGCTCCACCCCCTCCTCCCCCTCCCGTCAGTGCTCCGTCCAAAGCCACGGCTCCACAAACTTTTAACGCGCATCCTACACTAGGTAGGAGTCAGCAGGGCAGAGGAGAGCCGAGTGAAATAACAAATCCCCCCGAAGCAAACAAACAATTACCTGTCCAACAGAAAGACAGCAACCTCTGCATCACTTTTCAGGCCCTTCAGCTCCCTCAGTTGTCTCCACTGTTCAAAAGCTGCAATGCTGGTTGACTCTGGTTTGTCCTCTCGCTTTATCCAAAGCCTTTTTCGTCGCAGCCCTTTCTGCCTCCAACTTTATTTTCTCAGCCTGTTTAGCGGGGCGAGCCGTTACAAGTGACCCTGGAAGTGGTACTTTTGGCTGCATTTTCTCTGCCATTGTTCAGCAAACTCCTGCTAACTCGGTATTTCTGCTGAGGAGTGTGCTGAATATTTCCGGCAACGGTGACACATGATGAGTGCACGCAGGGAGGAGGGAGGGAGGGACAGAGGGGGGCTCGGGCAGGACGGGACATGAAGGCATCTGATTGGTTCTTTCCATTCGCACCGAATGGCAGGGATTGGTCAGAGTTTTTACAGGCCTGCAGCTGCCACAAAGGTTGGATTTTTTTTCATTCCTTTTTCTGAACACATTATGTATTGACTACTCTCAGGATGGATGGACCATTTCACCCAGTATAACAAGAAGACTTTCTGAACAGGATTACCAACTATAGCTTTAATATTTAAAAAAAAAAAAAAAAAAAGGAAAAAGAATGAAAGAAAAATTAGTGTGGCACATTTAAGGTAAATGGTAAATGGATGGACCTACATTTGTATAGTGTCTTTCTAGTCATCTGACCACTTAAAGTGCTTTTTTTTTTGACTACGAGTCACATTCACCCATTCACAGCTACCCAGTTTTTAACACACTCACACACCGATGGACCAGTCATCAGGAGCAATTTAGGGTTCAGTATCTTGCTCAAGGATACTTCGACATGCAGACTGGAGGAGCCCGGGATCGAACCGCTGATCTTTCGATTGGTGGACAACCCACTTTACCTCTGAGCCACTGCCGCCCGGCCTGGGCCCCTAGCCGTACTTCAATAATAGTGTCAACTATATAAAAATCAACACATATAAGGTCAGCTCACAACTCATAGATAGAAAACAAGTGTCTCTTTTCTTATCCAGTCCAACCTGCAAAATCCAAAGATTATTCCAAGAGATTTGTTCCTTTACAAGGGCTTAGATCACAGTTCGATTACATAGTTTACAGATAACATATGCAATTACACTTTATATGGCCTTTTTTTATTGGTAAATTATTTCATAGTATTTATGTACTTTTAAAAATATTTGGAGAGAAAAAGTAAAGAGGGGCCTTTGGTATGGAAACTTCGCTTCTCTATCAATAGATTTATGTAATCCTTTTCCTCACATTTCCTGTCATGGGCAAAGAATGTGAATATAACAAGCTCACTAAACTAGAATTCTGACAATGACAGAACAGATGGGGCATAGACTCTAGATGAGCTGAACAAAAAGAACAATTTATATCCTTTATATCCTTATATTTATTCAGAAAATGCTTTACATGATAAAATGTTTATATAATTCTAAATTAAAGCTCTCTAATCTTCTTAATAATAAAGTATTTGTCAAAAAAAATATTCTTAGCAAAGGTACTTCAATATGAAAATATGAAGTGTCATAAAGCATTGTAACAACCTTAGTCTGAAACAGTGAGCAAAACGCTTTGTTATTATTTTTACAGGGAGGACATAATTTCTGGGGCACTCTATACCAACCAATCATGGATGTACTAAAAGACATACTTTTTTTCTATGAACTTGATTGATAAGATACAATGTGAGATGATACATATCTAAATAGAATAATACAAATACAGATGGGGCACTGAGAAGACACAAGACAGTACCAAACAGAAAAGGACAACAAAAGTAAAACAAATGTAACATAAGTTAAAATTAAAATAAAGATGCAAGTGGACTGTACACAAGATTAACTTGAGAATTTTGAAAAAAAAAATACATTTATCATTTTGACAGCTTTTTTGTTTCGCGAGGAAAAAATCATTGACAAGTTTTAGACCATCTGCACCATAAATACAAAAAATATTTTTTTGTTTGTAAAAAAAAAAAGTAAAATGAGATTCATAAAGAAAAGAGCATTAATATCTTTGTTACAGTAATCATAGTGTAGTATTCTGAGCGTGTCTGTTGTAACCACTGTGTATTGTGATGACGTAAGCAAGGTGCACCAGAGCGACGGGTGTAAACACACGGACAATAAAGTTGGAGGCACATGTCCGCCCCAGTGAGACCGACATAAACTGTTCTGTTTATTTAGACAATTAATTGTCAATAACACAGGAACAATACATGGTGTCAGATAATAATAGTACGCATGCCTGCCGATGGAAGATGGAGAGTACAGGTGTCCCCACGCCACGGATGGATTGGGATTCGTCTAACTTTCCTGACACCTGGAGAAAGTTTCGCCAGCATATTGAGCTGATGTTTTCCAGTCCCCTACATGCTAAAGAAGAGGAGGAGAAGTGCAGCTATTTGCTACTTTGGATCGGTGAGAAGGGCCGCGACATATTTAACACATGGACTCTTACAACGGATGAAAGGAAACTGCTGAAGACGTACTATGACAGGTTTGAAACTTATGTGATGCCAAAAACAAACCCCATTTTTGCACGATATAAGTTTCACGAAAAGACACAAGGGGAAAATGAGAGTTTTGATCAGTTTGTGACTGAGCTAAGGCTGCTAGTGAAAGACTACAATTACCCCAATAGTGATGAGATGATTACAGCAACAATTAAAGACAATGGTTAGCCCTGTTGCTAATATGACTAGTCAGTCTGTACATGCAGTTAGCAGGAGGACACACATGTTCCACAAAATGTCTGGAAGTGTAATGTTAGGCCCATCAGACAGTGCCATCTCAGGATATGGAGGACAGAGGCTTAAAGTTAAAGGAGCTTGCAAGTTAACATGCAGATACAGAAATGAAACAGCTATGTTAGATTTTGACAAAGTATATGTTAAAAACGTTCCCCCTGTCTTGAGTCTGAGAGCATGTCTAGACCTAAACATAGTTAAACTGTGTGGCGACCCAGGTGTTTTGACGTCATTTTCCATTCACAAACCCAGCCGTTCACGCCCATCTCTCATCTCCATTCATCCAATAATCATACGCCACCAACCCTGCGTAGTAATTCAAACACAGACACACACTGACAACTCTTACCTGCTGCTGAATTACATGCCGTTTAATCCATCGATCGTCGCCTCACGGTAAGAGGCAGCCACTTTAGCATCTTTAGCATGCCAAGCGTTCACCTGCCTGTTGCCCCGCGGTAGACATATGATTTAATAACTCCGCAGAGTACCGAGCTCCGTGACTGCCGTGTCATCCCCGACTAACCCAGACTCTACTAACGGGAGGTACAGTGTCTGAACAATTATTTATTAATGTATTTCTCTGTATGCTTAGATTGTGAAATTGTTGTTTTCCTGGTTGCTTGTAGGGTGGGATCCGTGGTAAAGCCGGGAGTGGATTTATCTTTCCTGTCAAAGCTGGGGGATACGGGAATGGATTGAATTGGATGGATTGAATGCGGGGACTGGATCATATGGAACGGACTGTCGCCCAATTCAATGAACTGTAAAATACAAGGAAGAAAACTGAAACTGGTGTTGTGCTGTAAATGTTTAATTGTGAATTGTATTTTGGACTGCTCATTTAAGCAAGTGTGGTTGTGCGGGTTTAAGGTCTGTTTGTTTTGAGTTTAAAGTATTATTATTTGTCAGACCCGACTCTGACTGGCACCCCCCCTCCAAGACCAGCCCGTTACAACTGGTACACACAGTCGAAGTACAGCCAGGAACACACATAGGCATCACAACAGAGTTTGCCAATGTGTTCAAGGGCATTGGACTATTTCCCAGAGAATGCGTCCTTCACCTCAAGCCCTCAGCTACACCAATAGTCGACTGAGTGGGTAAATGCTTTAGTGGCAGTGGAAAAGCCTAAAACTGGAAGGCTTAGGGTGTGCCTTGATCCTCGCTCCCTAAACAAAGCCATACAGAGGCCACACTATCCGCTTCCCACTCTAGATGACATCACACCTAGACTAGCTGGAGCGCAATATTTCAGCGTGCTAGATGCCAGATCCAGCTATTGGACAATCAAACTAAGCTATGAATCATCCATGCTGACCACCTTCAACACCATCTACGGCAGATACAGGTTCAAGCCTTTTGGAATCATTTCTGCACAGGATGAGTTTCAAAGAAGGGTGGATGAGGCTTACGAAGGGCTTCAGGGCGTCGCAGCCATCGTGGACGACATCCTGGTATATGGCCGCACCAAGGAGGAGCAAGACGCAAACCTGCATGCCATGTTAGAGAGGACTAGAGAGAGGGGGATAAAGCTCAACGAGGACAAGAGCATCATATGTGTGCCGGAGGTGAGCTATTTTGGTCACAGACTGAAACAAGAAGGCATCCGGCCTGACCCTAACAGGGTCAAGGCGATCAGAGAAATGGCTCCCCCACACAGCAAGGCAGAGCTGGAGACCATATTGGGCATGGTCACCTACCTCTCCAGGTTTGCCCCCAGACTCTCTGAGGCAACAGCTCCCCTCAGACAACTGTTAAAAGAGAGCAATGAGTTTGTGTGGGACTCAAATCATGACATTGCTTTTCAACAAGTGAAAGACCTGCTGACACAGGAACCTGGCCCTGTGCTCACATACTTTGACCACACAAAGGATGTTAGGCTGCAGCTCGACGCATCAAAATGTGAATTAGGAGCCGTGCTACTCCAAGGAGAGAAACCAGTCGCATACGCATCCAAAGCACTGACTGAGACCGAAGAAAACTATGCTCAGATAGAAAAGGAGCTGTATGCGGTGCTGTTTGGATGCAAACGGTTTCATCAGTACCTCTACGGTCGACAGGTGGTTGTCGAGTCAGACCACAAACCGCTGGAGTCAATCATGCGAAAGCCTCTGGCAGCAGCTCCCCCACGACTGCAACGATGATACTGCAACTACAGCGGTATGACATCATCATTACACATAAGCCTGGAAAACAAATACCAGTTGCAGATACACTTTCCAGAAAGCCCATCAAGTGCAGTGAGAGTGAAGGTATGGAATTGCAAATACATACTGTGGTCAGTAATGCACCAGTAAGTGACAACAAAATGGCAGAGATCAGAGCCGCCACAGCGCAAGATGAGCAGCTCTCAATGTTGAGGTGGGTCATCACCTCAGGGTGGCCCGAGTTGCACAAGAAATGTCCACCTGCAATTTCAGCGTACTGGAATCACAGGGACGAGATATCAGAAACAAACAGCATCCTGCTAATAGGAGAAAAAATCATCGTGCCCCACTCACTCAGAGCAGAAATGCTTTCACGCATTCACACAGGACACTTAGGGATCAAAAAATGTAAGCAACGAGCAAGAGATGTACTTTTCTGGCCCGGAATGGGAAAACAGATAGAGGCATTGGTAGAATCCTGCAACATCTGCCTGGACCAACGCAACTCCGTCCAAAAGGAGCCGATGATATCGCATCCAATTCCAGAGCGACCTTGGCAGATGATTGCCACAGATTTGTTCATGTGGAACAACACCGACTACATCGTTGCTGTCGACTACTACAGCAGATACTTTGAGGTGGAAAAAATCACTAGCCTCACATCCAACACAGTCATCAAGAAACTCAAGGCCATGTTTGCTAGGTTTGGAGCACCACAGACACTAATCAGCAACAATGGACCCTGTTATAGCTTGAAGGAGTTCAAAGACTTTGCTCGTGCATGGGACTTTGAGCACATCACAAGTAGCCACTGTACCCACAGAGCAATGGGTTAGCTGAAAGGACTGTCCAAACAACCAAAGCCCTCATGGACAAGGCACACGCACAGCGGACAGACCCCTACCTGAGTCTTTTGGAATACAGAAACACCCCCGTTGATGGACTGAAATTGCCAGCGCAGCTGTTAATCAGCAGGCGTCTGCGTTCAATCCTCCCGACCACTGACAAACAACTTGAACCAGAGGTTGTCTGCCGCAGCACAGTTCGCAGCAGGAGGGAAACCTGCCAGAAACGACAGAAACTGTACTACGACAGGACTGCAAAGACATGGCCTGCCCTGCCAGCAGGAGCCACAATCCATTTCCAGCTGCCAAGTGGAAACTGGAAGCCTGCAACAGTTATAGATTCAGCAGACACACAGAGGTCATACAACATCCTCACAGGTGAAGGTCGTGCTCAGACGCAACAAACGTCACCTCCTAAAGACTGAGAACAGCACACACCGAGAAGCACCAACTTGTGACTCTGATCCTGAGAATGCTGAGCCAGTGACTATGCAGCAGGACAGTGTGGGTCAGACAAGCCTCAAAGAACCCCTGCACTTCACCACCACTAAGTCAGGTCGCATAGTGAAACCAAGAGACAGACTAGACCTGTAAAAAAAAAACAAAAAAAGTGTTCAAATGTTAAAGTATGCCACATTGTTGATGTTGGAAGTGTTTATTTTGACACTGCAGTTAAGGAATATGTGGTATTACTAATGTTTACAGAAATGTTCCAAAAAAAAAAAAACTGAATTTACTACTGGCATGTTCTGTTTCAGTTATATCCTATATATATCAAACATTTTAAAATTAGTTTAGCTACTTCAAGAAATAACTGCCTTGAAGTAGCTAAACTAAGTTTAAAATGTTTGAAACAATAATGCTATAATATTGCTATAGCTATAGCTATTTGCATCCACCGTTTTTTTTCTTTGAAAGAAAGGAGATGTAGTATTCTGAGCATGTCTGTTGTAACCACTGTGTATTGTGATGACGTAAGCAAGGTGCGCCAGAGCGACGGGTGTAAACACACGGACAAAGTTTGAGGCACATGTTCCCCCCAGTGAGACCGACATAAACTGTTCTGTTTATTTAGACAATTAACTGTCAATAACACAGGAACAATACACATAGCACCCAAATACAACATTTCTATAGTAAACAGTAAAATTTGTGGTAATGTTGTCAGCTATAAATTTAGCAATATCTTTCCACAATGCATATGTAAAAGTACAGGACCAAAATAATGGGAGTACGTTTCAGGATATAATTCACAAAAAAAAGCAGTTTACATCAATGTCACCCTTTAACTTCTTTAAGAAATGTTTTGCTGGATGAAATCTGTGGATCAATTTAAATGGCACTTCTTTTATCTTGTCTGTTAGGAGAAACTTTTGCGGTTAGGACCAATCTTTCATCTAGTCAGTGTCACTTACAAAATTACTCTTATAAAATGTTGCTGCAGGAACAGAAACCAAATTATCATTAAACAAAGCCCTTGTTCTGAAGTTCATAGCTTTACTAAAAGAAAAGCAGACTTCACCTAATGCAGACTGAATTGGATCCGGGGTGACACTGTCACCGTTGAAGAGTGGTTGACATTCCTACAAGATGGGATAGTGTCAGAAACTATCAAAAATTCTTTTGGGGTTACTGGTAGGTTGTATCTGGCAAGTGATTCTGAATAGTTGTATAGTAGCCCTTCTTTATTAAACAACTGACTTACTAGCAAAATACCATTGCTAAGCCACTTATCATAAAACAATGACTTACTTGTTCTTTTATAAAATACTGCAGTTATTCCAAATATAACATCTCTGAGAGACATTGTGCTTGTAAATCAGCGCACAAGCCAGAAGAACTTGATGAAAACTGGAAAGTTTAAGAGGGATTGTTGTATGTTATAGTTACAAAGCAGAATTAATTTACGTCCACCTAAATGTGAAAAGACATGATGCGAGATAAAATTCCAAATAGAAGAAGGATTTTTTTTATTTTGTTTGTTATTTTGAATGTGTTGTTGAGAGAGCTGAAGTCTATGAAATTTAGCTCACCATTGCTGTATGCATTTGGAACTACAGAATGTTACATAGTAGTGGGTTTTATTTTTCCATAAGAACTTGCTTAGTGCCCTAACAACAGACTTACAATTGAACAAGAGAATGCGATTTCTGAAGAAATTGCGGGTGTGAATGCTCAAGCTGAAAAGCTTATGCTACATAATACCATGCATGTATGAATGATAAGGAATATTTGGAAGTGTTTTCAAAACCTTATGCGACACTGCAATGCTGGCTTTAATGTGTATGAATGTCAATGAATAGTTGAATGACACCAATACTGTGGAATATTTAAGGTTTTTTAAAAAGCTTATGCTACACTGCGGTGCTGGCCTAAATGTGTATTAATGTCATTGAATAGCTGAATGATAGCAATACTGTGGAATATGTCAGAGTGTTGAAAGGATGATGCTACACTGCAATGCTGGCTTTTAATGTCTAAGAACAAGGTGAATTAGCAGGAACAGATGGAAGGCTGGAAATGAGCTTGATTAGTATGACTATTATTAAAAAGTTGAATGATACCAATACTGCTGAATATTTCACAGTTCTTGAAAAGCTGACACTACACTGCAACGCTGGCTTAAATGTGTAAGGATAAAGTGAAGTAGTAGGAATAGGAAAAGAAAATAGTTGGAAAAGTGTGAATGGGTTTCATTAGTATAAATATCATTGAAAAGATGAATAATATCCATGGAATATAGACAGTTAACTTCATAGGACTGAGCTGAGGTGTGTGTGTCTGTGTCTAACTGCATGATAATGTTAACTGCTCAGTGACTCCTGGCTGAGGCAGTGAGTCTCACAGAGATTTAGCTGAAGCACTTTTCTCAAACTGCTGGCCTTTTCTTCAAAAACTCTGATCATTATAATTTGTATACCCTGAGAGAGAGGACAACCTGAGGAATTAGCAGTGTGAAATTTGTGTCTGTGGTGTCAAAAATGTCAGCATGGTGGCAGGTTAGAAAACTAGCAAGATCTGCTGTCCTCCAGAGATTTCTGGTCTCAATATGGAGTTTAATGTGTCAGTTGTTGGAGCTTCTCTCACTTTCAGGCTCACTGTGCTAAATGTGTAAGTAAGCTTTCACAGCAACATCCTTTTAAAGAGCACAAGTTTTACTCTATTTTGAACAAAAATGATGTATGTAGACTGAAAATTGTGGGCGTGACAGCAAGTTAAAGAGAAGTGTTTCAGAAGCTCCCAGAATTCTGTCAGTTTAGACCACCACTCTAGCTCTGAAACATTCCACCTATATAGACCCATTATAAATCCTGAGGCATTTTTATCATGCTCCAAACAAGTTTGAATAATTCAAAAAGTATCAATAGGATTTGAAAGTTGAATGGAAGTAAAAATGTATGAAAGATGAGGAACGTTTTAAATTTTGAATGGAGTTTCTCCTGAAAGTATGAATACGGAGATAAGTTTTGAAGATGCTTGAAAATACTTGAATTTCTGTGAAGTTTGAACATTTCTCCATTCATTTGAATGGGGATTTTTTTTTTTAAAAAAACGCTGAATATTTTGTAAGGTATGATATCAAAAATCTGAATAGAAGCATGCATGTTCTGGAAGAAGAGGAATACTGGTTTAAATCTTATTTATCTGATCGTTTTCAGTTTGTTGACGTTCATAATGAATCATCCTCACATACCAAAGTTTGTTTTGGAGTTCTGCAAGGTTCTGTGCTCAGACCAATCCTATTTACTCTATATATGCTTCCTTTAGGTAACATCATTAGAAATCACTCTATAAATTTCCATTGTTATGCGGATGATACTCAGTTGTATTTATCGATGAAGCCAGAAGAAAGTAATCAATTAACTAAACTCCATAACTGCCTTAAAGACATAAAAACTTGGATGAGCACCAATTTCCTGATGTTAAATTCAGACAAAACTGAAGTTATTGTTCTTGGCCCCAAAAAACTCAGAGACTCTTTATCTGATGACATAGTTTCTCTAGATGGCATTGCTCTGGCCTCTAGCACTACCGTAAGAAACCTCGGAGTAATATTTGATCAAGATTTGTCTTTTAATTCTCATTTAAAACAAACCTCACGGACTGCATTTTTTCATCTGCGTAATATTGCGAAAATTAGGCCTATCCTGACCCGAAAAGATGCAGAAAAATTGGTCCACGCTTTTGTTACCTCTAGGCTGGATTACTGTAACTCTCTATTATCAGGTAGTTCTAGTAAGTCCTTAAAAACTCTCCAGCTAATTCAGAATGCAGCAGCACGTGTACTAACAGGAACTAAGAAACGAGATCATATTTCTCCTGTTTTAGCTTCTCTGCCCTGGCTCCCTGTAAAATCCAGAATTGAATTTAAAATCCTACTGTTAACTTAGAAAGCTCTAAATGGTCAAGCTCCATCATATCTTAGTGAGCTCATAGTGCCATATTATCCCACCAGAACACTGCGCTCTGAGAACGCAGGGTTACTCGTGGTCCCTAAAGTCTCCAAAAGTAGATCAGGAGCTAGAGCCTTCAGCTATCAGGCTCCTCTCCTGTGGAATCATCTTCCTGTTACCGTCTGGGAGGCAGACACCGTCTCCACATTTAAGACTAGACTTAAGACTTTCCTCTTTGATAAAGCTTATAGTTAGGACTGGCTCGGGCTTGCCCTGTACCAGCCCCTAGTTAGGCTGACTTAGGCCTAGTCTGCCAGAGGACCCCCCCTCTATAATACACCTGGCACCTTCTCTCCTTCTCTCTCTCTCTCTCATATTCTATTACTGCATCTTGCTAACTCGGCCATTCTGGATGTCACTAACTCGGCTTCTTCTCCGGAGCCTTTGTGCTCCACTGTCTCTCAGATTAACTCATATCGCAGCGGTGCCTGGACAGCGTGACGTGTGTGGTTGTGCTGCTGCCGTGGTCCTGCCAGATGCCTCCTGCTGCTGCTGCCATCAATAGTCATTAGTCATACTTCTACTGTTATTATACACATATGACTATTGTCACACATGTATACTGCCAGATATTAATACATACTTTCAACATATTGTACCACAGTAGCCAGAACTATAACTATAATATTATTACTTTCAATAATGTTGTTGTAAGCTACTGTCATTACCTGCATCTCTCTCTCTCTCTCTCTCTCTCTCTCTCTCTCTCTCTCTCTCTCTGTCTCATTGTGTCATGCAGATTACTGTTAATTTATTATGCTGATCTGTTCTGTACGACATCTATTGCACGTCTGTCCGTCCTGGAAGAGGGATCCCTCCTCAGTTGCTCTTCCTGAGGTTTCTACCGTTTTTTTTCCCCGTTAAAGGTTTTTTTTGGGGGAGTTTTTCCTTATCCGCTGCGAGGGTCATAAGGACAGAGGGATGTCGTATGCTGTAAAGCCCTGTGAGGCAAATTGTGATTTGTGATATTGGGCTTTATAAATAAAATTGATTGATTGATTGATTGATTGATACTTTATTGTCACTGTTAACATTGTCAGACAACATCACAGTGAAAATCTTTTTAGCAGCTCCTATTTGGCAGTAAAGTACAAAAATTGAAAGTAAAAATAAAAATAAGATTGTAACAGTATAAAAATAACATTATAACAGTATGGGAAAATAAAATAACATTATAACAATATAAGCAGAATATATACAAAAGAAACAATATGAACAATATAAATAAAATAAAGACTACAGCAGATGAAGCGCTCATGTGGGTTGCAGTATCATGGTATCCAGGAAGGTGCTCTTTGGTCAGGAAGTGCAGTACATCTTGAAAAAACAAAATCCAAGGCAACAAAAGTTAAAAGGCCTTTATTAAATGACTAGTTCATGATGAACATTAAAAACACCAACATGTTTCGGCCATGCTCACTGGCCTTCATCAGGGTAATATAAATAACATATACAGAATGAAACATTATTATGTACAGATATTATTAAGGTGCAGGAGGTTGTGGAAATCAAAGGGTTTTGTGCAAGTTGGGGGGGACGTATTGCACTCAGTAGGCCCGGGGGGCAGGAACTACTACAGGAACGTCCTATCGCTCGGCCCTCTCAACCGCCATGTCTCCACTGAGAGAGCAGAGTAGGAGGAAGGTTCCTGTAATCCTTGCACGACCATTTTGACCGGGACGACGTAGGGGCGTAGGGATGCCATTAGCCATTAGCGGTGTCTGTAATAACTCAGTAACTCAATAAACGGTCTGTGAAAAAAATATTTTTTCCAGCGGATGTCTTTGTTACAACATGATTGAGCTAACTGGAGTAGTTTCATGTTGTATCCGACAATGGGAGGCTTTTAGCAGATGACGTCCTGATGTTAGCTTTGCTGCTGCTGTTAGCTGTCCCTGTCAGCTGCAGCCACTGATGCTTTCTAGACATCGTGATTTCCCAAAACTGAATAAATACCACACATAGCAACACAAAACTGTTTTGCTAGCTCAATCATGTTTTAACTAAGATATCCGCTGGAAAAAATATTTTTTTCATGGACCGTTTATTGAGTTAATGAGTTATTACAGACACCGCTAACAGCTAACAGCTAACAGCTAACACTTAGCCCAGCTAATCTACGATAACCATGTAATTAATTACAAAACTTGCACACAGAAATAGTAATGTTTGTTCAATCATTGTATTTATAGACTTTACAAACAGATTAGTCTAAACGGTGATATAGTGACGTGAAAAATATGAGATATATATATATATATAGATATAGATATATAGATATATAGATAGCTAAACTCTGTTGGTTTTCTACCCGGAAGTATTTGTAAACAACAAGGTGATTTCCTCTATAGTGAGCCGGTGACAGTTGAAAAATAACTCCCTTCTGGGGTTCCATTCCCCTGTCGGGAGTTATTTTTGTCACCTTCTCACTATACATTATCCCTCACGGAAGGAGCTGAGGTGGTTGCTGTGTTTCTGGCGTGTCTCTTCGTTTACATGGCGGTGGAAGCTATGAACGAGCTAACCCTCATCTGCTGAGTTTTAAAAATGCCGGCTATTTTGTCGCTTTCTGTTGACGTCATATCCAATCAGCACCAAGTAAACCCCAAGCCCCAGCCAGGAGTTTCTCAGGGCCGTTCTGAGTACCTACTCCGAGGCAGGGACTTGTTTAGCCCCTGTAAAAGTTATGAAACTCTGTCCTTCGGGGGTGGTTCCTGCGGTGGAGACATGCACCAACGGCCCGGCCCTGTAAAATTACCCCGAAGTTCCTGTGGTGGAAACGGGTCTAGTAGTTTAGTGTGGTTCCAGTGTCAGTCTTTGGGTGGGATCGGTGGGTGATGGCTTTGATGGCCTGGGGGAAGAAGCTGTTAATGAGTCTGGTTGTTCTGGCTTTAAGAGAGCGATAACTCTTTCCAGAGGGGAGGGGGGAGAATAGGGAATGTCCGGGGTGTGTGAGGTCTGTGCTGATGTTTCTGGCCTTCCTGTGAAGTCGGCCAGTGTAAGTGTCTCTGAGGGGGGGCAGTGTGGTCCCGATTATCTTCTTTGCAGTCCTCACCACCCGCTGCAGGTCCTTCCTGTCCTCTGTGGTGCAGCTGGTGAACCACACTGTGCAGCACTAGGTCAGGATGGACTCAGTGGAGGCCCTGTAGAAGTTAACCAATTGAGCCGAATACTTTTACATTTGAATGAGGTTTCTATGTTGAAAAATGTGGAGGAGTTAGATGATGAAAATTGCAGCGGGACAATAATAAACAATGTAGAATACAGGGGTTAAAGCAAGAAAACATTTTGTGCCTGAAATGTGGAGCACGGAAGATTTGTGTGCCTGAAATCTGAAATCTTTCCCGGAGTGGGGGGCTTGGTGTTGAGGTCACAAGATGAATAGAAATGTATGTGTTGCAAAGGAACGAACAAAAAGATTATAGCTTTAGTAGTTACTTTTCAGATTAAACTTTTATAACATAATGAGTTTATAAATAAAGATTAAACTTTCAGTGGTTACCAGACTTTTTGACTTATAGCTCCTACATCTCCCTTTTTGCCTTGGTGCTATTTATTTTTAGAAGCAAAATCATTTAGGCTGTTTGCAAAATTGTATCGCGCTTGATGTGAATTAAACAGGCAATTACATCAAAATTTTGTCTCTGGGCAAGCATATCATCATTGAAATGGATCATATAATGTTGTGGTGGTGAATTTAAAACTTCAGCATAGAGGATTTTTGTTGCAACTTTCGTTTCTGTCTGGTTTCTGTTACCTTACCTTCAAAATTACCGCTGGCTTACCATGCTCTGTGTCTCAATGTAACATGATGTGAAACAGTGTTGCCAGATCTCGCGAGACAAATAAGCAACCAGGCCTGTGAAAACAAGCCCAAAACAAGCGACTTTTTCTACAAAGCCCCCCTAGGTTCCGGTGAGAGAAAATTAAATAAACTGTGTGCAAGGTTTTACAATCCGTGGGGACGGATTTTAAACTGTGGGTACAGATTGTCAATTTACATCCATGTGGACAGATAAGTAAACTGTGCGCAGTTTTGCAAAACTGTACCCACGGTACACAGTTTATTTATTTTTCTCCCCCCCGAGCTTCAGGACAATGACTACAAGAGGGAGTTAAACCACCTTTTAACATTATTTAACATTAGAAAACAGATGGTATAGGAGCCAAATATGTTATTGGGAGGTTTTGCGTTTAACTGTGTAATTCACTGTGTCGGCATTGGGGGGCACTGTACTGTCACCTGGTGAGTTCAGGTATTTAGGATGTGACCTCACTATGGTCATCAGGTGTTTGGCCTGGAAGGGCAAATGGTTTTTGACTGCAATGGCGCGGAACGCTACAGTTTTGTTTGTGTGTTTTGTACTGATAGACGAATGTGTATGTAACAGATGGACTTTGCCATGCACTTGTGGAATAAATGTTACGGTGATGCAACGCATCATGGACTTCATGGACTTCACGCTTCATGGACTCTGATTAAGCATTTGGATAACGAAGGTAGCGTAGCGTGTCCAGCAACAGGCGCGTCAACCCTGGTCAAATACCTCAGTAGCAAGTAGTAGACTTAGCTCCTTTAACAGATGGGATATCAAAGATAGACTGATGTACCAAGTACATTATATACACAGTAAACCTCTGATAATTAAAATTTGCACGCACAAATAAATATCATCCTGATTTCACAAATTCTTTATTTATCATTGCTTTTTATGCACTCATCTAACTTTTTTCTTTTAGTTACAGGACTGATGTTTTCCTAACCAGAAAAAAAACACATTGCCCTGCTCTCCCTCTGATTGGCTTCATTCCGAGTTTCACAAAGAACTGGGTGCTTCTTTCAGAGAAATTCGAAGGATGCATGTGTGGATCCTCCGCGGGTATAAAATCCCCACAATGCTTTGCACAGTAGCCTACACGATTTGCTGGAAGTGAGGGCGGGGCTTCTTCAATGAAACCTGCGCCGCGGAGCTCGGTTTAGATTGAAAGATTAGATTTAGATTAATATATAATTTATTTGGATTAATGTCTCCACGACTTTTTATCATCCAGGCGTTAAAAAAAAGGGGGACAGAAACCTCATAATTTACACTTTCTAATGTGTCCACTGCCAAATAATGAGATTTTTTTTTAAATAACGTGATTTAGATAAAACATAAAAGTTTTAAATGAATCATCCACAGCAGAGATGGAGCACTAAGTGCCCCACCCCCCACCCCCTGTATACATGATAACGACTCAATAATTGCTCTCATTCTGTCTGTTTCAATAGGCTAGGTGTATTTTTCGGGGGAATCGCGGTGAGAACGGCCACAGTAAAGACATTAGAATATCCTGGACAAAGCGTCACTCTTTTGTTTTGAGGTGAACTTATTTCAGAGGATTACCCTGCGGTATAATGTAGGCAATTGGCGCGGCCAGCTGTTTCAGAGCAGCGCAGCTCATCAGATCAGATCTGTTCAATTATAGCAGAGTGTGTGATGACACACACAGGAAAATGGATCACTTTGAAATGACAGTGATTCTGTGCTTGAGTCTGTGTTCATACTCTTAATGATAATTTAGAACTTTTTTAGCTATTGTCTTTACTTTATTACTCCACTTAGGCTATTCTTAAATATGATCCAGAAATATATCCTCCCTAAAAGTTCTGATTCTGACAATACTGATACATTTGTGTAAAATTGCAACAAACATTACAGAGGGCCAAAATTATCACAGTAACTGAAACCTTTTCAAGGAAGGATCCTTGACTTTGAGAAACACCCTCTGGTTCCAGTAAGCGAAATCACGAATCCTAGTAGCCTCTAGTGAAGGAATGGCCCGCCTTACTCTGCCTATGACTGGCTTACCCTGACATTAGGTTCGTTTGAGATGAGCCAGGCCTGCACAGATTCGATCAACGGCAATCGGTGCACAATGCATGCCAGTTAGTTTTGTGTCATCCTGACTTGCTCTGACGTATTACAAAAGTGGACAGCGATAAAACGGCGAAAGCTAGGTGGCCGCAGTTTTTAGAGCCAGGCGCTGCAGTTGCTCTCCACCGACTGCACTGCCTGGCCCTCACCTGATCTAACAGCTGATTGGTTTAGATGGCGACTCAACAATATGACGTTTTAGATAAACTACTCATATTTGTTGAATTTTAGAGATTAAGATTGTATTTGTCTGATTTGAGGGTTTATTCTGTGAACAGAAAACCTGTTGTGTGACTGATGGTGCATAACAACCTCATAAAAATTAAAACCTCTTCTGTGACATAAAGACAAAACAGGAGAATTAAATGCGGACTGTTAAATGTCAGGTCTATCGTCTAAAGCAGTGTTAGTAAACGAATTAATATCAGATAATCATATTGATTTACTCAGTCTCACAGAAACCTGGCTGTGTCAAGATGAATATGTCAGTCTCAATGAATCCACTCCTCCCAGTCATAATAATACCCACATTCCTCGAGGCAGCGGCCGAGGAGGGGGAGTTGCAGCCATTTTTAACTCTAGTCTGTTAATCAGCCCTAAACCTAAACTAGATTATAATTCATTTGAAAGCCTCGTTCTTAGTCTTTTACATCCGACCTGGAAAACCTCGCAGCCACTTTTATTTGTTATAGTGTACCATGCTCCTGGCCCGTATTCTGAATTTGTATCTGAATTCTCAGAGTTTTTATCCAGTTTAGTTCTTAAATCAGATAAAGTTATTATTGTAGGCGATTTTAACATTCATGTCAACGCTGATAATGACTCCCTGGCTACCGCGTTTATCTCATTATTAGACTCCATTGGCTTCAGTCAGGGTGTACATGAACCCACTCATTGTTTTAACCATACCCTCGATCTAGTTCTGACATATGGAATTGAAATTGATAACCTAAAAGTCTTTCCACAGAATCCCTCGCTATCGGATCATTATCTGATTACTTTTGATTTCTTTTTACCCGATTACACGCCACTCAACAACAGTTACTATACTAGATGTTTATCAGATAGTGCTGTCGCAAAATTTAAGGAAAAGATTACTCCGTCGTTAAATTCAATACCAAGTCCCTCAGTAACAGAGGTTTCCTGTACCGACTTTGATCATTTTGTCGATAGCGCCGTAGGCTCGCTGCGAACAACACTTGACTCTGTAGCTCCTCTTAAAAAGAAGTTAAAAAAGCAAAGAAAGTTCGCTCCTTGGTATAACTCTCAAACCCGTAAGTTAAAACAAATATCGCGAAAATTTGAAAGGAATTGGCGATTGACCAAACTGGAAGAATCTCGTTTAATCTGGACAGACAGTCTCAAAACTTATAAGAGGGGCCTCCGCAATGCCAGAGCAAACTATTACTCAGCATTAATAGAAGAAAACAAGAACAACCCCAGGTTTCTTTTCAGCACTGTAGCCAGGCTGACTGAGAGTCAAAGCTCTATTGAGCCTTGTATTCCTTTAGCCCTTAGCAGTAATGATTTTATGAGCTTTTTTAATGACAAAATTCTAACTATTAGAGGCAAAATTCATGACCTCCTGTCCTCAGATAGTACCTATCTAACCTCAAACACAGCTGTAAGACCTAATATATATTTAGATTGCTTCTCCCCAATTTCTCTTCAAGAATTGACAGCAGTGATTTCTTCATCTAAATCATCAACGTGTCTCTTAGACCCCATCCCAACTAGGCTACTTAAGGAGGTCTTTCCTTTAGTTAACACATATATTAGATATGATCAATATATCCTTATTAACAGGCTATGTACCACAGTCTTTTAAGGTAGCTGTAATTAAACCTCTACTAAAAAAGCCCACCCTGGATCCAGAGGTGTTAGCCAACTATAGACCAATATCTAATCTTCCCTTTATGTTAACGATCCTTGAGAAAGTAGTCGCAGACCAGCTGTGTGATTTTCTCCATGATAATAATTTATTTGAGGAATTTCAGTCAGGATTTAGAGTGCATCATAGCACTGAGACAGCACTAGTTAAAATTACAAATGACCTTCTGATTGCTTCAGACAAAGGACTTGTCTCTGTACTTGTTTTATTAGATCTTAGTGCGGCGTTTGACACAATTGACCATCAAATTCTACTGCAGAGACTGGATCACTTAATTGGCCTAAAAGGTTCTGCACTAAGCTGGTTTAAATCTTATTTATCTGATCGTTTTCAGTTTGTTGATGTTCATAATGAATCATCCTTACGTACCAAAGTTTGTTTTGGAGTTCCGCAAGGTTCTGTGCTCGGACCAATCCTATTTACTCTATATATGCTTCCTTTAGGTAACATCATTAGAAATCACTCTATAAATTTCCATTGTTATGCGGATGATACTCAGTTGTATTTATCGATGAAGCCAGAAGAAAGTAATCAATTAACTAAACTCCATAACTGCCTTAAAGACATAAAAACTTGGATGAGCACCAATTTCCTGATGTTAAATTCAGACAAAACTGAAGTTATTGTTCTTGGCCCCAAACAACTCAGAGACTCTTTATCTGATGACATAGTTTCTCTAGATGGCATTGCTCTGGCCTCTAGCACTACCATAAGAAACCTCGGAGTAATATTTGATCAAGATTTGTCTTTTAATTCTCATTTAAAACAAACCTTACGGACTGCATTTTTTCATCTGCGTAATATTGCAAAAATTAGGCCTATCCTGACCCGAAAAGATGCAGAAAAATTGGTCCACGCTTTTGTTACCTCTAGGCTGGATTACTGTAACTCTCTATTATCAGGTAGCTCTAGTAAGTCCTTAAAAACTCTCCAGCTAATTCAGAATGCAACAGCATGTGTACTAACAGGAACTAAGAAACGAGATCATATTTCTCCTGTTTTAGCTTCTCTGCACTGGCTCCCTGTAAAATCCAGAATTGAATTTAAAATCCTACTGTTAACTTAGAAAGCTCTAAATGGTCAAGCTCCATCATATCTTAGTGAGCTCATAGTGCCATATTATCCCACCAGAACACTGCGCTCTGAGAACGCAGGGTTACTCGTGGTCCCTAAAGTCTCCAAAAGTAGATCAGGAGCTAGAGCCTTCAGCTATCAGGCTCCTCTCCTGTGGAATCATCTTCCTGTTACCGTCTGGGAGGCAGACACCGTCTCCACATTTAAGACTAGACTTAAGACTTTCCTCTTTGATAAAGCTTATAGTTAGGACTGGCTCGGGCTTGCCCTGTACCAGCCCCTAGTTAGGCTGACTTAGGCCTAGTCTGCCAGAGGACCCCCCCTCTATAATACACCTGGCACCTTCTCTCCTTCTCTCTCTCTCTCTCATATTCTATTACTGCATCTTGCTAACTCGGCCATTCTGGATGTCACTAACTCGGCTTCTTCTCCGGAGCCTTTGTGCTCCACTGTCTCTCAGATTAACTCATATCGCAGCGGTGCCTGGACAGCGTGACGTGTGTGGTTGTGCTGCTGCCGTGGTCCTGCCAGATGCCTCCTGCTGCGGCTGCCATCATTAGTCATTAGTCATACTTCTACTGTTATTATACACATATGACTATTGTCACACATGTATACTGCCAGATATTAATACATACTTTCAACATATTGTACCACAGTAGCCAGAACTATAACTATAACATTATTACTTTCAATAATGTTGTTGTAAGCTACTGTTATTACCTGCATCTCTCTCTGTCTCTCTCTCTCTCTCTCTCTCTCTCTCTCTCTCTCTCTTTCTGTCTCATTGTGTCATGTGGATTACTGTTAATTTATTATGCTGATCTGTTCTGTACGACATCTATTGCACGTCTGTCCGTCCTGGAAGAGGGCTCCCTCCTCAGTTGCTCTTCCTGAGGTTTCTACTGTTTCTTTTCCCCGTTAAAGGGGTTTTTTTGGGGAGTTTTTCCTTATCCGCTGCGAGGGTCATAAGGACAGAGGGATGCCGTATGCTGTAAAGCCCTGTGAGGCAAATTGTGATTTGTGATATTGGGCTTTATAAATAAAATTGATTGATTGATTGATTGATTGATTGATTTAGTTGTCAGAGACTAAATACATTCATCATAAGCTATACAGAGTCAACTGTATATTAACACTGGACTTTTGTAATTATTGAAGTATTTAGCAACACAGAGACTGGTGGTCAATGGGATGTGAGGATTCTTAAAATAACATCTGTACAGATGTGAAGCCCTGACTGTATCTAACTGAGCCTTAATGAAAGCTGTTGTCTTGTATTTTTTTTACTCTGAAAATGTTAACCTTATAGTCAAGCACTGTTTATTTAGCCTGTGTAGTTGAGGGGACAGGTCAAACTGATATGATGCTGATTTACAGGAGGATTCATGTAAAATGGAGGATAACTCATGAACATAAACTACAGATCACCTGTAAAGCATTTTAATGATCACTTTTTAATGAATTGACATCATTCTGGACAGGATGCAAGTGTGTCTGTGACTTCCTGTACGGACTGAAGGCTGCTGGAAACTGTCGGGAAACTGTCCGACTTGAAGGCCAGGAGATTCAAATGGTGGCGGGGAGACAACAGTGACAGCAATACATGGTTAAAACTTTGCGGAAAAACAATCAGAGCAATCTGACAGATGATCCTGGGATCAAGAAGACACGTTTGCCAGTTGGAGGACGCAAGCAGGGAGAGTTTATTAGAATGGGGAAATCCAATGAGATGAAGAAAACAGTGGCGGGTCGGCACAACTGTGTTGTGAATGAACCAGAGTGGGGAGACTCTGACATAGTTGAAAGTGATGACAGTATGGAGGTAAGTCAGGGTAGTGAGAGAATGAGAGAGAAAAGAGGGAATGAGTTTGTCAGTAACAGCTCTAAGAAAATCAAGGGTAGTGGAGGAAGGGAGGAGAGAAATCAGGAAGGTCTGGAATTTAAAATTATATTAAGATTTAGCGAGGAGAGGGGAATCTCTTCAATGAGTCCAGTGAAATTAACAACCGTATTGAGGATCCAGGTTGGGGATATACACTTGGCTAAGGTTTTGAGAGATGGAAATCTGTTGATTGTTTGCAGAAATGAAGAACAGAGAGATCGGGCTGGAAGGATGAAAGAAGTAGGGTGGTTTAAAGTGGAAAGTATAAGTCGTGTTGAAAGAGGAAGAAAGTGGAGTAAAGGAGTGATTTGGGGGGTGCCAGTTGGAGTCACAATGGAGGAAATTTAATAAAATTTAAAAGGAGGAACCCTGAAAGGTGCTTGGCGGTTGCAGGTAACTTGAGAGGGAGTGAGGAAAGACAGTGAGTATGTTGTATTAGATTTTGAAGACAACATGCTCCCAAAGAAAGTGACTCTGGGCTTTTTGAGCTGTACTGTAACAGAGTATGTGCCAAAGCCAATGAGGTGTTACAACTGCCCAAGGTTTGGTCATACAGCCAAGACATGCAAAGGCAGAAGAAGATGTGCCAGATGTGGGGAAAATCATGAGTATGGGCAATGTGATCATGAACAGCCAAAGTGTTGCAACTGTGGTGGCAATCACAGTGTGTCTTATGGGGGATGTGAAGTGGTGAAAAGGGAAAGACAAATACAGCAGGTAAGAGTTCAGAATAAGACTTCATATGCAGAGGCTGTGAAGATGGTGAGTCAGAGAGGAGGAAGTGGTGAAAGAAGCAGAACAGGTACAGGGGCCATAAAAGAAGCAGATCAGGTAAGTGAGGGAAAAGTAAAGGTTGATTTAAAGAAGCTAGTCACATTCATAGCAGGGGTAATAAATGCTACATTGGAAGTTCCAAAACGGAGAGAATACAAATAATTGTGAAGGCAGCAGCTCATCATCTGGATATCAGTGGACTGACTTGGGCGGAGGAGAGGAACAATCTCAGTATTCAAGCAAGCCAGGAACAGTCATGGGTTGGATAGTACTTACTCATGGTCCTCCTGCTACAATGGAATGCAAGAAGTTTGTTGGCCAATGGACAGGAATTTAAAAAGTATGTTGATGATCTACCCAGAAAACCAGACATCATTTGTGTACAGGAAACATGGTTGAGACCAAATTTGGACTTTAGAATAGTAGGATATACTTCTGTTAGGTATGATAGGGGGGATGGAGTAGGGGGAGGATGTGCAAGATTTATTAGACAAGATATTTCATTTAGAGAGGTGAGTATAGGAAATGAGCAAGAATATGTAACTGTAGAGATATGGACAAGTGAGGGTAAGTTTGTAATTATTAATTATTATAATCCTTGTAAAAGGCTAGATTTGAGTAGGCTAACACAAATAGATGGGATAGATGGTAATAGGGTGCTGGTATATGGGGACTTTAATGCTCACAGTAGGCTACATTATGGGGAGGAACACGAACATATGCAAATGGTGAGGTAATAGAAGAACTATTAGAAGAGAAAAGAATGGTTTGTTTAAATAATGGGAAAGGGACTAGATTAGATGTGCACACAGTGAACACTTCAGTATTAGACTTAAATTTAGTCACAAGGGAGTTAGTGGGAATATGTGAGTGCGAAGTGTCAGAAGAATCATCAATAGGTAGTGATCATTTTCCAGTGTTGGAGTCAACACATTAGGCTTCACATGGAGGCACCAAAAATGTTGGGAACATAAATTCGGGCTTCCCACAGCGGCACCAATATGTTGGGATTTAATTGGCTATCGGAAATAATTAATAATTATTAGCAATAATTAATAATTATGTTAAATAATGTGACTTAATTAACATTAAATCACCTCGTGGGGCACCATTCCCGTAAAGGGAAAAATGATAGCCAGTTAAAGATATCAGTCTCAGAAAATACGCTAAACTATTAATTTGGAGTTTTGATTAATAATTAAATTAATGACAACAACCAAATTTAACAGTAACGCCTGAAGGATTTCGGAGTTCTTGACGCAGCAGAGGTTGACTATTCATTCACTCTTGTGCAACATTAAACAGACAGCAGGTATGATTCCAAAGAATTATATTTATTCACAGACTAGCAAAGCAAACCAAAACACACAAATTCTAACTAACTATATACAAGCTTGGTGTGTATATGTGTGTTGTGTGTGTGAGAGAGAGAAAGAAGAGAAAGAAAAACAAAGGCGGGTGTGGTGATCAAGTAGCCATTTGGCCTACAAAACAAAATGGCTGACAACAGAGAACTACCAAAATGGCTGAATCAAGGCTTGCTTCAGTTTCGGGGGAGGTGTTTGTCTGACCGTGTGGTCAGGACAAAGACAAAGGAAAAGAAGCGGGAACTTTGAGATGCCTGTTTGCGTGTAGTGAGAGATTGTTTAGTTGCATGCAAGAATCTGTTTGTGAACAGTATTAGCAAACTAAACACTTAGCTTTGGCAAAGCCAACTAATCAATCACCTGACTGCAACCTATCACAACAATAACTCAGTAAACAGCATCAAATCACATACAACAAGTTAAACAGTCTTGCTTAGCCTGTAAAGCTGTGATAAGTTATGCCCAGTTGCTACATTACCGATCCTTGAATGGATGGGAGAAAGAGTCACTTGGTGGTGTGCTGCTTTGTTAGCCGGCAGAAGAAGGCTGGGAAGGTGTGGTATCAGCTGCAGTCTTTGTTGTGTCCTTTGTTCCAAAGGTTCTGATCCGAGGAAGCCAGTCGCTCAGGGTCCTTGCAGAGTTAGACGCTGGGTGCTAACTCACTTAGTTCCTTGTTGCTGGAAAGCTAGTTGCAAACCTTGTGTTTGCAAGAGAGTCTGTGATGAATTGCCCTCCCTTTAGTGGTTTGGGGCAAGGAGCAAGGGTCTGGGCCTCTGCTGTTCCAGGCCCAGCCGGAGAGAGGTGTTAGCTGTTCAACAGCTGGAGAGCAAGAGAGAGAAGGCTTGGAGGGAGCAGACCTTGTACAGATGCCTGTGACATCACAGAGTCACATGTCACTGTAAAAGTCTTGTCCAATCAAGTTTTGGGACTTGAGTCTCATTGAGGTGTGAGGTGAGATCTCCTGTGGAGATGGGTGTCACATAGCTCTCTTTGTTTAGAGAACAAAGAGCATGCAGAGGAAAAAGACTTAAAATCTACAGTTTAGATTTTACCAAATGATAAATCATCTGTGGTCCTGTGAATCCCAACACCGGTGTGGTGTAGGATATTGCTACAAAAAAAGAAAGGAAGATAGGGAAATATCGGGGAAGTGGGTATTTAGCAGTGCAAACTGGGAAATGTTCCATTATATATGTGAGAGAGAAATGGATAAAGTAGACTTAAATGAAGATATTGAGGAGATTGATAAAAGTTTGGAAATACCATTACTAGAAGCTGCTAAACAGTCCATTTCTAAAAGTAAAGGAAGAATGAAGAGAAAAGCAGTTCCCTGGTGGACAGATGAATGTAGTAAAAAAAAGCGAAAGAGAGGAATAGAGCTCTCAGGTTATTAAGAAGAACTCATAATGTGCAAAATTTAATCAGATATAAGCAAGCACAAACAAGGGTTAGGAAAATTATATATAAAGCAAAAAGGCAAAGCTAGCAGACCTTTTGCAATAAAATTGGAAGATCAACATCTATGGGGGAGGTTTGGGGCATGATTAGGAGCATGAGAGGTATAAGAAAGGAACAGCAGTATCCAGTACTTAAGATGGGGGAGGAAGCAGCAGTGTCTGATGAGGAAAAAGCAGAGATGTTAGCGAAGGCACTTACTCAAATCCATAGTTCTGATAATTTGACTGAGGAGGGTAAGAGAGGAAGGGAAATGACAAGATTGGCTCATCCTGGAAGTCTTGAGAGAAGGGAGAATACTAACAGTACAATGGATGCTCCATTTACAATGGAAGAAATGAAGAGAGTAATAGCAAGGTCTGGACTAACATCTCCTGGGAAGGATGAAATTTGCTGTTATGTTAAAACTTTCAGGAGATTTAGCATCCATGAAACTGCTAGCTCTCTGTAATAAAGTATGGGAAGTGGGAAAATTGCCAACTAGTTGGAAAGAGGAAGTGATTATTCCTATCAGGAAACCAGGGAAGGATCCATCAAATCCAAAAAAATATAGACCAATAGCATTCACATCACATGTAGGTAAGATAATGGAAAGAACGTGTCAAAAGAATTTCTTTGTAATGACTTTTAAGCAACAGAGATTGGAGCCGAAGTATCAAAGTTTAACAAAGTTTTATTTTCTTGTACAAGAAGGAGCGTTTCACAGTGCAACACACAAGGTGAGGTTACAGAGAAAAAGGCTTCCTGGAGGAGCGTTTGCTATCAGCTATTATACAGCACAAGTGGGCGGGGAAGCTCAGACGTTTCAGTTCTCTATCAAGAAGAATAAGACTCTGGAATCAAATGAAGTAGGTATTGCCGCGTCGCGTTTGACTCTGTGCATTTCCTCTGATGTCAGCTTGGGAAACTGTGGACTCATGGGAAGCAAGTAAGTAGGCATCATTAAGTGAATTAGAGCACAGGTACCATACCAGAGTTTAGGTAGCTTGGGTCTTAACTTATCTCCTCCACTGTACCACCACGTATCTGAGCGTGCATATTCGTGATTAGTTACCAGGTCATCAGTAATCCCATAGGGATTCTTCCTCACTACAATTGTAGTATTACAACCTGTTAGGTCTCCCACTCCTTGTCCTCCGTTCAATCCGCGTTCTCTGGACAGGCAGGTATAGTTCCCCTTGTACAGCATGAACAATGGTAAAATAACCTTAGTGGAGACAGCTGGAAACAGATACTTGAGAGTGGTACAGTTATTTGCAGAAGAGTCAGTTTTGTACAAACTGAGCATACACTTGAACCCTTGAAGATCATTGTAAGGATTATGTGGAAAGGGAACTGTTCCCAATGATGGCCTTGCTGCTGCGCAAGCTATGCAGTCAGTTGCTAGTCCGGAAGTTTTAGTGGTGAAAGAAATCCATCGTAGCCATGCACTGTCGTCCTTATGACCTGTCTCTAATTCTAGTACGTCCTGTAAGTCATCAACCTTTATATACTGTACTGGGTTGTTTCTATCTGTTGCGATAGGTGACAGTGTGGTAGTCATAGTCATGTCATGAAGGCGAACATCTGGCCCTGCAGGTAGAGGTGGAGAAGTCGTCCCTGAATCTATGACCTCTAAACCTAAGTGTCCTATAGGGTTGTCTCCTTTAACATATGCTGCTAGCACGAGAGTCATTGAATCCTCAGGAAAAGGATCCTTTACTGTTATTATCAAGGGATTACATTCTCCTTTACCGCAACCTGGTTGGTGAGCAGGTTTAAAAATGGTGAGCCTATCTAACAGTGGTGGTCGTGTTCCTCCGCAGGTCCCGGATGCTGCTATCCATGGCTTATAATTCCAGTTTTGTGTTCCGGTGTTCCACCCTACTAGGCTCCATTCTTCACACCAAGCTCCCCAACCCCCTTTCGAATTCAAATGTCTTGTTACACATAAGTACTTGTCCGCTCCTGCTAAGGTTTCCTGATTCACCTTTCCACATGCTGCAACATCACAAAAATCTATTTTAGCCACACATGGGGATTCTCCAGAGCTGCAATAGATGGTTGCTCTAGGTTTAATGATACCTCGCCTTATTCTCAGGAGTGGGACTACGCTCCCAGGTAGGATCTAAGTCGCATTTGTCATCCCTTCACCGTCATACTGCTCGCAGGTCCAGAGAATCGGTATCACTATAATTATTGCAACCACTGTGAGGAAACATATGGACCCCCCTCATTCCCCATCCCATCCTCCTGAATGGGTGCCATGGCCCTATATCCCTTTCCATTTTACCAGTGTGTGACAATGTAGAATACTAGTAGGGCTAGTGGATAGAATTATGAATGTAATTAAGATGAATTGTAACCTTAGCTGTTTCTTACTCCAGGCAAGTAAAGCTCTTCCTCCTGGAGTTTGATGGACTGGTACATGGTTTGACTCTACAAATGTGTAATCTCCAGCAGTTATCATTGACCTGTTTGTTTTGATTATTACTTATCTGTTGGTATTGGTGCTCGTTTGCAGTGTGTCAGGTGTATCCACGTCACTCTCTCAGCTATACGCACTGCCGTGAGTGTTGTGAGCAGCACTTGGAATGGGCCTTCCCATCTCGGGGAGCTCCAGTTTTTTCTTTTGAGTGTTTTGATGAAAACCCAGTCTCCTGGCTTCACAGGTGTCGTTTGGTCAGAGACTGGTTCTGTGGGCAAGAGAACTGTAGACAGTTTCTTTGTTTTTCAACATTCTGCTCATATAGTCCACAATTGTTTCCGTTAATTCTGTGTCGTCTCCCTTTAAGTTGATTAGAGGTATTCTGTAGGGTCTACCTTATAGGATTTCAAAAGGTAATAGTCCTGTATTGTTAGGTTGTATGTTATCGCATCATTTTTTACTGTTGGAATGACTTCAATCCATTTTGAATATGTCTATGATTACTAAGCAGTATTTTTTGTTTTCACATTTATTCAATTCAATGAAATCCATGCATATAGTATGAAATGGGTATTGTGCATTTGGCATCCTGCCTGGCCTTGGTCTGAATCTACCTTGAACATTCTGTTTTCCACACACTAGACATGATGCACAAAAAATCTTTGCATAATTTTGGAATCCATAGGTTGTGTATATTTTATTTATTAGGTCATACATCCCTCCTGTTGACATATGGGTTAATCCATGCGTCAATACTGCTGCAAATCGAAATAAATTTTTTGGAAGAATGTACTTTCCTTCTGGTCATTTCCATAACTCATTTTCAGTTAATGTCGCCCTTTTATTTGCCCAGAACTGTTTTTCTGAGTCGGGCGAGTTTTGTTGCATGTCTTTTAAAATATCATGATCAATGTGTGTAATTTGCTCAGCTGTGTATATGTCTTGGTAGTCTTGTCGGGCTCCAGCCGCTTTCACTTCCTCATCTGCCTTCCAGCTTCCCTGTGAGATTGGATCATTTCCGGAAGTGTGAGCGGCACATTTACATACTGCTATCTGCAGTGGCAGTAGTATAGCTTCTAATAAGGCTAAGATCAATTTAGTGTATTGAAAGGTGTTTAATTCCAGATGTTCAAGTTCATCAATTCTTTTTAACAAACAGTCAGCTTCAGGATGTGTATGAGTTGTATTATTGGCCATGTGAAGTGTTTTATTTCACATACCTTTCTTTGTCATGTAACTCTCAGTTTATTTCGGAGTGTTGCAGGTCCGTGGATGGACAACCAGTCTGTCGTAACGGAGGTATGCGATGTCCCCCTTCTCTCTCGCAGCTCTCATCTCCGGCAGCAGTTCTTTTCTTTTACGCCTTACAGCGTCTGTGAAGTCCTCGTTCACGCAGACTTTTGAGCGATCCTTTGAGCGACTTTGTACGTCGCAATATGTCCTCTCTGTCCTTGAACCTCAGGAGTTTGACCACGATGGATCTCGGTCTGTCTCCTCCGGGTTTCCCTTTGCGGTGCGCTCTCTCCACCTCCACCTCGTGCCGCAGCTGTAGCTTCTCAGCCAGGACTTTCTTTATTTTCTCCTCCGTGTCTGCCCATGTTTCTCCCGGTGTCTCTGCTATTCCATCAAACACCAGGTTGTTGCGTCTGGACTCTCCCTGGGGTCATCCCTATATTCCCCGGGTTCTATGTTCTCCGGGTTCTATGTTCCCCGATCGGGGAACATAGGACCCTTTAAAAAAAAAAGGGTCCTATGTTCCCCGCTTTCCCCAAAAGGAAATATGTTCCCCGCTTTGTATGGGACCGGGGAACATAGAACCCTTTTTAAGAGTTCTATGTTCCCCGCTGTTGCCGGGGAACATAGGACCCTTTTGAGAAAAAGGGGTTAGGGTTAGGGTTAGGGGTTAGGACCCTTTTTTAAAAAAAAGGGCCTATGTTTCCCGGGTCCTTTTAGGGAAAAGCGGAGAACATAGAACCCTTATTATTAAAAAGGGTTCTATGTTCCCCAGTCCCATACAAAGCGGGGAACATAGGACCCTTTTGGGGTCCCATACAAAGCGGGGAACATAGGACCTGGGGAACATAGAACCCGGGGAACATAGGTACGCTCCCCTGTCCCTCCAGATACTCCATTTTGTCTGTGATGGTCAGCAAGCTGGTCACAGATTTTGAATACGTCTGTCTGCATTGTGCTGCAGCAATCATCCTGCTTCTTGTTGTCATCCTTCAAGTTGTCCACTTCTCGCTGTGTGTATTGTAGGCTTGTTTTGACATCTTGTATGTCCCGGTTTATTGCATCTAGCCTGGAGTTTGTGGAGTCCACGATGATTTGGACAAAGCCTTTAAAGTTTTCTTCTTGTTGTTGCAGAAGAGCCATGAACATGTCTTTCTGCTGTTGCATGAGCTCGTTTACCTGGCTGGCTGATACATACTCTTCATCCAGCTTTGTCTCCGCCTTAGACCCCTTTGGTGGCATTTCACATTTTTCCAACGTGGTAGACACAGGCTGTGAGTGTCAGAGTGTGAGCAAGTTGTTGTTAGCTGCCGAGCAGCTGCTAGCGCCAGCGTTTGTTGTGCTAACCGGCTAGCTGGCTGGCTGCACTATTAGCCAGCTAGCTCCGCTCCTACTCTTTGCCTCGTTTAGTCCATTATCCAAAATCAGGGTCTTGAGGCAGGCAGAGGTCGAACCGGGTATCTCTGGCAAAAGTACAAAGTCCTTGTTCCAAACTCAGTGGTCACGTAATCCAGAAAAAAAGAGTCAAAAACACCAAGCATCAAACACAGAGTTCACTCCAACACGCTTCAACTTGAACCGGAAGTACAAGTACAACACTATCCATGGTTTAGACCCTTCTTGTGATAGTAAGATTTCTGCAGTTTGTAATGATAGGATTTCATCTACTTCTGTCTCACTATCTGCTGATATGTGTGTGTGTGTTGGTGTGGGTGCATGACCTGATTCCAAAGCTAGTCATGCAGAGTGGTTTCCTTCCTGCTCTTCTTGTCTGGGGTCCGCTCCTCCACTCTGCCGTCTTTCCCGTCCCCCTCCTCTCCTCTTTCCCAATTTCTTTGGTGCTCTGCAGTCTCTCGCATAGTGTCCAGGCTTGCCACAATTGTAGCACACATCCGTTCCTCTGCTCTCACCGCCCGCACCTCCTCCTCCCCCTTTGTGATTTTTCTGGTTCTTGTTACCTCGGAAGGCAATTTCATCAGTGTCATCATTTTCATGCAAGTGTAACCTAGGCAAATATGAAAACAAACAAATAGAAGCTTAGATCAATATTAAATGTAAGCAAATACAGTAATAATTGTGTTTAAAGTAACAAAATGTATATAAAAGTAAGTCACTGTTCAAATTGTTGTTAATTTTATATGTACTGCTCCTTTAACAAGTGCAGCAGTAACAGTCGATCACGGTAACAGCCGAGCACGTAAGCGCCGCGTGCTGGAGGGAGGGTGAATAACTAGAGTAAGAGCAGAGCACCAGAGACGGGAGACGAAAAAGTCGAGAACGAGAGGAAAGGAGAAAGTAAATAGGAGTAAAAGAAGTGTATTTTGAGATTCAACACCTTGGTTTCCTTTCATTTTTGGGAGGATATTGTATTCATCTGCTGTCCGTGTTGCTGGATTCTGTTTTATTTCATTTTTGAACGAGGATTTGGTGAGTTAAAAAGCTATTTTTTTCAGCATGTGTATCAACAGGATATTCCTTTGTTTACAGGCTTAATGTGAAGATGATATTACTCGCAGCTAAGCTAAAGCAGTCTGAACAACTGTTATGCTGTGTATTTTGTGTTTTTCATTTGTGTAATGTGTAGTTAAAAGCTAAAAAAAAGAGCATACACGGTCAAGTTGCCTCGCGGCGGAGTGAAAGCGAGAGGAGAGCCGCCATTTTAGGTCGCGGTTTGGATTTAAGTTGATAGTTAACCTATATTTCAGTGCTAGAACTTTAATTTAATTTATTTTCCTGATTTATGTGAAGCTAAAATGCCTGCATGTGCGTTGCCTTGTTGTATGGCAGGCCAGGTTTTTTAGTTGGGATCGCCGGTGTGTGAAAACACCTGGAGCTGTGGAAAGAAGATAGCGAGCCATCCATAGGAGAGAGAGAGTCGCAGCAGAGAATCACCTATTCTGCAAACTCGCCTGCACACCGTGGACAAAGACACTGATTCTGACACTGGGATCGTGGTAGAACAAAACTGACAGGTTTTGCAGCAACACACAGTGAATTTCATATGGACTGATAAAGGACATAACCGAAAGACTGGTAATACACCAAACTGTGGAAATTTGAGTTATTGTTTACATTGATCTGTGAGCTCTGAGATTGAGTTGTATTTTTTATTTTATTGAACTGTTGTTTTTTTTTCTTCTTTTATTTATTCACTTTTTCCTCGTGTGCCAAATTGGTATTACATGAATGGGTCGTGTAAAAGTGAATTAAAGCATAAATAGAGTTGATTAATCAAACTAAAGAGAAAGTAGAAAAAATAGAACTAAAACCCATAAATAGGCCTAAACTGAGATAAAATGAGAACTTAAACTGAGTAAACTTAAAGGAGATACCAGTAACTAAACAACCAATAAGAAACCTAGATATAAAATTATATGCCAACTCAAATAGGTTGGGTTAAACATAAAGGAGATAAATAGGCATAAATAACCTTATTTTCCTGAGATTTTGGTTTCATTTTGAATGTTTGAAGGGATATTGAACAATTTATCTTTGCATGTGTGTATGTGAGATATTTGGTACCAACATATGATCATTGTTTCTTCTAATAATTCTCTATATAAATAATCTGGCAGTTAAAAATCACTCACTGGTCTGTGGTCTGTTATTCTTAGTACTAGTAACCACTCTACCTGAATCTAGACTCTGGTCCCTGTAAACTTAAAGTGCTACACAAGAAAAGATCTGTAACTTTTCTTTTCCTTTTATTTTGCTTCAGTTGTTTCTTCCGCATGAACTGCATAATCAATGGTTCTCTGCAATCCTACATTTTTCCAGCCAATCAAATGTTTGATCACAAACTGGCTGATTTCTGGTCTAAGTCCTATCAAGAGTGCATATTTCAATTGCATGCTGTATGGACTGTTATCACCATCGTTTATTGGTATGCCACTGTGTATGCGGAACACCTTTTTCATTCTCTTGACAAAAAGTGTCACAGATTCTGTGGGTGTCTGTTTGCATTCTGCCACTCTTGAGTAATTTGCCTGTCCTCTATAATGTGCAACCACTCTTGCCAGTAGAGGATCAGCTCATCCAGCATATTCCGCATGACCAAAAGGGATGGGGTCGTCATTGAGAAGTGGGTCCCAGTTTCCCTTTATTTGGCACCACAGTTTTGGTACTGTTGTTCTAACTGCTCTTTCTGCTTCTATTGCGTTTAACTCAAAACTCTTGAAGAGTTGGTTCGTCTCTTCAGTAAAGGCTTCGCCATCTTCTTCAGGGCGAGTTATGGTTTTGGTTGCATCTCTCACATCTTGATCTGTCCATGCTCTAAACACCTTTACTGTAATTAGTTGTGGCGCTCCGTCCACTACTATACCTGCTCTAGGGTTTGGGAGCTCAGGTGCAATGAGAGGTAAAGTGTATGTTTCATCATCTAGATCTATTTTCCTCTGACTCAGCATCTCAGTCATGGGTGTGGTGTGTGTGTGTGGCCTTATATCATACTGCTTCGTGTCCTTCAAGGTGACTGAGGATCCTGTGGATGTGTGTCTTCCTTCCGTGGGGTGATGTTGACCATCACGAAGGGGTTGTGGGGTGAGAGGGAGGCGAGAGGTGGAGCAGTCGGCGACAGTGGAGGAGGAGGAGGAGGAGGAGGAGGAGGAGGAGGTGGTCGATGTACAGGGTAGAGCGGAGGATCCCGACGGACCCCATATGGCACGTATCTGTCATCACTCTGTCGGTCTCGTGCAGAATACAAGACAGGATATATGTTATTACTCTTATCTATTTTCTGTTGAGCTTCCTGTCGCTTATCTACGTCTTCTTGTCGCCTAGCTTCTTTTTCCCTCTGTCTTCTCTGAATGCCAGCTTGTCTGGCCCTTGCTTTTGTCAGCCATGCTTTGGCCTGTAGCAGGCCCTCTTCCCTTGACTTTCCCTTTTTTTTTTCTTTCTTTTCCTTCTGAAATTGTCTGCACTAATTCTTCGCAGGCTTCTACATCTAGTTTCCCTACAAAGTCATACTTTTCCTGCCATAACTTGAGATATTTAACATTATCAGGATGCAGTGCTTTCATGCGTTTGGCGTCTCCACCGTATAGTTCTGCTTGTGGTCTTTTGCAGCTAACAGTTACCCATTGTAGGAGTTTCTTTACTTTATTCTATTATTATTACTTATTTATTTATAAAGCTAAATAAAGATAATAACATTTTTTTTTTTTTTATTCTCCCCTTTTGTATGGAGTTCACCCGAGCAACTGATCCGATCAGTGAAATATATGGACTTTTGTTGACACCGTTAGGTTTCCAGACCCTGGACCTTTGTTGTCACCGTTAGGTTTCCAGTCCCCAGACAATTTGTTGACACTGTGAGGTTACCCTTGTCTGGTTTTATTTCACTGAGACACAGTGAACACACATAAAACAAATACACAGAAACCAAATTATGACCAACACATAAAACAAACACACAAATACTAAGTTATGATTTTATCGTCCCAGTTTATAGTCCCAGACTCCCCAGTATTATTTATCAAGTCCCTGACTTACAAATAATACTATCTTGCGAAGTCCCTGACTTCTCTAGATGTCTTTTTGTTTACTCAGGCCTGAGGGATTAGTTTTTCCAATTGTCCTTCCAAAGACATTAGCCTCATAGTCCCTGACTTAGGTTTAACTCTTTAATGATTAAGATTAATCATCTCCTACCCTTTTAATCGGGTCCGTCGGTCCGTCTCCCTCTTGGTTGACCGCGTCACTGTCTCCTTTCCCAGCCAGTCCTGGCCTCCTCTTGCCAAAACGGGGTTTTAAGAACTCCGCGGTGGAGGTCTTTGGTTGTTCTTGAAAGGCCTTTAACAGGTCCGTTGCCTTTTGAGGAGATCAGTTATTGGGGTCCTTGTTTGGGCGCCAAAGTGTCAAAAGAATTTCTTCATAATGACTTTTAAAGCAGCTGAGATCAGAGCCGAAGTATCAGAGTTTAACAAAGTTTTATTTTCTTGTACAAGTAGGAGCATTTCACAGTGCAACACACAAGGTGAGGTTACAGAGAAAAAAGCTTCCTGGAGGAGCGTTTGCTATCAGCTATCATACAGCACAAGTGGGCGGGGAAGCTCGGATGTTTCAGTTCTCTGTCAAGTACACACATGTAGATAATGTCACAATCATCTTCAGTCCCTCTGTTGGAACAATACCCTGCCTGTCTGGCCCTCCAAATGGCCTGTCCTTGATTTGTCTCCGATCCGAGCCTCCCTGTCCTCCCTTACAGATACAGAGCTGATGAATCTGCTGACGTTGTGGTGTTTAAGTACAAAACAGAAACAGTATCCTACTGACCAGTACACAGCATACATACACAGCGTGATCCTAATTTTTGTAACAGAATGATTACAGAAAGATTAGGATTTTTTATGGAAAGCAGAGGAATTCTTTCACCTCATCAGAGTGGATTTAGGAGGGGTAGAGGAACTATGGATCCTGTTATATGTTTGGAGACAGAAATTAAGAAAGCACAAGTTAATAAAGAATCTGTAGTGGCAGTCTTTTTTGATGTAGAAAAGGCATATGATATGGTTTGGAAGGAGGGGTTAATGATCAAGTTAAATATGATGGGAATAGTGGGAAGAGCATATAATTAGATTAAAGACTTTTTATTTGATAGATTTATTCAAGTCAGAATTGGGACAGCCATATCAGGAAGATATATGGTAGATAATGGTACCCCTCAGGGCAGTGTTATTAGGCCAATACTCTTTTCCATCATGATAAATGATGTATTTTCTCAAGTTCAGGACGATATTGGAAGGTCCTTGTTTGCTGATGATGGAGCTTTGTGGAAAAGAGTAAAGAATACAAATCATATTATAGATAAAATGCAACAGGCAGTTGACATGGTAGAAAAATGGTCATACTCTTGGGGATTTAAGTTTTCAGTTGAAAAAACCAAAACATTAATGTTCACTAGAAAGAGAGGTGTTGGCACACAGATAAAAATATATGGGCAAAGAATAGAGCAGGTGAAAATCTTTAGATTTTTGGGTGTGTGGTTTGACAAAAAGTTAACATGGAAGGAACACATTCATAAGATAACAGCCAAGTGTAAAAAGATATTAAATGTGATGAGATGTTAAACAGGATCAGAATGGGGAGCAAGCAGATCTGCAATTAAAAATATTTATGTAGCGCTGATTAGAGCAGTATTAGATTATGGATATATTGCCTACAGTTCAGCAGCAAAAACCTCATTAAAGAAGTTGGAGGTGGTGCAAGCGTAAGCTTTAAGACTTTGTTGTGGTGCTTTTAAAATGACTCCTGTGTCCTGTAGTGTAAAAATTAATCCCTAATCCAGTAAAAGTGTTATAATACATAAATTGATCAAGAAACAAAGCCTTATAACCATCATGTAATCATGTTTTATGCATAAGTTCTTATAAAACTGATTGAAATGCATCTATATGTGTTAAAGCATTGTTATACATGTTAAGGTATTCATAAATTAGAGTTATGAGTTAACATTGTAGTCACGCCACAGA